>NC_048598.1:67186882-67786882 GCF_003668045.3 Cricetulus griseus
GCAGTCAGACTTTCTTTTCCACTGCTGGTCAGCCCCCAAATAATGACATAGCCTTATTATTAATTATGAAAGCTCACCCTTTAGCTTAGGCTTGTTTTCAACTAGCTCTTATAACTTAAAGTAACCCATATTTTTCTTAATCTACGTTCTACCATGTGGCTTTTACCTCTACCCCATTCTGTGTGTCCAAATGCATCTGGCTGGTGTCTCTTGCATGACTAGATTCATCTTGAGTTTTCTTTCTCCACCCTGGAGCCCTGCCATTTAGCTCTTTATTAAAGTTTTAGGCAGAGACTCATCTTTGCAGTGTAAACAAATTTACTGCAACACAGTTTGGTACACCAAATTGTTCTTGGAATGACCTTTGAAGGCTGAGGGGTGAACAGAATAGAACAACATTGTCTGACTTTTTCTGGAGAAACTCAAACAAAAGTATATTTTCACCAGACAAAATACCAATAACAGATTAAAGAAATAATTCCCCAAGAGTCTAGCTAAGTGAACCAGTGAGTTTGCTGGGGTTACAGGAGCATGGGTAACTTAAAGGCATGCCCAGCACCACTGAGAAGCCCACCCCAGCCTGGTGATGAGTCAGTAAACCTCCATCCCTGCAGTTCTCTCCACAGATTGCAGGGATTCCACCAGAGTCTCCTCTGAGGACATGCTTGTGAATCCGGTTTCAGGATCTTCCTCAAGAGCCACTTCTGTTTTGTGTACTTCCTGTCTCTTTAACAGTTCTCTCTCCAGGAGCAGATGTTTCAGTTTGAAGGAAGTAGCCACACAACAAACAGGAAACAGGTAACCGGGTGGGAGGAGAGGCAGTGAATGCAGTGAACTTCCTCTCCTGGAAGCTGTGATAGGAAGGTCTCCGGCCGGGGAGAGGGGTAAGGATGTGAGGTGGAAGTCTCCAGAGCAGAAATTCACTCTTGGAGATTTTTATTCCTCGTTGTCCCTGCTTTAAATGTGGGCAACACATTAGGACAGACAGCTCTGAGGCTGTAACAACTGGTAGATGACAGAGCTTCCAACTTCCACTCCCTCTATCCCCCAAATTAGGCCACACCCCAACCCCATGTAGTCTGTCTCCCTCATGGTCAGCTCCAGAGAGCTGCCTTGCCCTTACAATTCAAAGTTGAGTCTCCTCACTCCCTTGTGTAGCTGTAACTAAGTCCAGATCTACCTGATGCTCAGACCTATGGCAACTATCAACTATATCTAGTGTCTTGTGACTCATGGCACAGAGGCTTTGCCATATAGTGTGGTCCACCCCCCCCCCCCGAGAAAAACTGTGAGAGTTAGAAATCCCTTTCGTTCCCTGGAACTGACAGGTCTATTTCTCCCTTTAGGACCCATCAACTTGTCTACCGTAGGATGCTACAACTCTTCATATTCTGGGAACTGAAGCGAATTGGAAGCTCTCTCCCTGCAGGATCCTGTCATGCTATACAGGGAAGCTATCTTCTCATGATGCACTCCCACTGCAGGGTCCCTCATGGCTGTGCATGATCATTATGCTGTCCCTCTAATAATGCCTTCTGCAGGGCAATTCATCTCAGCTTTTTCTCTACATGTCTGTCCTTTGTCATAAGTTATAACAGTGACTAAGAAGATGCAGCTGGCACATAGAATTCCAGATTCTCCCATGCCCCCTCACTTTCACTGCAGCTCAAAGTAAACCACAACCATAGGAGCAGCTCTGGCCTCTGGGGTATTAGTACAGGGCTTCTGTTCCCTCTCTAGGATTGCTCTGGTTTATAGCTCCACTCCTCCCTGGGCTCTGGGTAGCAGGGATGGTGGAGGCTGTGATCCCACCACTGGGGAATACTAGAGACCCAGCAGGCTTAATATCCACATGTGTGGTCAATTCTTGATTATCCACACCAATGATCTGTGACCCAGCCCCAGGTAATCCCAAACAACTGACAATCCAAAAGGAATTCCTCTTTGGTTTTGGAATATGCTCTGATTTTTCCAGCTGTAGATCCCTCGCTGACATATGCATTCCTTGGTTGGTTATTAAAAATCATTTATGTTCTTTTAGTTGGGCACTTTGTCTGAGCAATGACTTGAAGTCTGCTTCAGATTGAAAATTTGCCTACCCTATTGACAAATGATTCCCTGGCAGGCAGTTGAATTTGACAGTCCCATATATTATATTAAGAGTCATCTTCCAGGGCCTGGTAAGATATCTTACTGGCTAAAAGCACTTGCTGCAGAGGCAAAAGGACCTGCATTCAAATCTCCAGCAGCTATGTAAAAAGCCAGGCATGGTTATACACACACATAATCTCAACTCCGTGATAGACAGAGACAGAAACAGAAGGGCTACCAGCCAGCTTAGCTCCAGGGTCAGTGTGGTAGTTGAATGAAAGAAGCCCCAGAGGCTCATGTGTTTGAATGTTTGGTCTCTATTGGTAGAACTGTTTGAGAAGGATCAGGATGTATGGCTTTGTTGAAGAAGGTGTGTCACTAGGGGCAGGCTTTGAGGCTTTAAAAGCCCACATCATTCCAGTTGGTTCTCTCTGCCTTATGGTTGTTGACCCATCCATGCCTGCCGTCATGTTCCCCTGCCATGATGGTCATGGATTCTACTGGCCTCTGCAACTGTGAGCCTCTAAATTAAATGCTTTCTTTTATAAGTTGTATGGGCACACACACACACACACACACACACACACACACACACACACACACACACACGCACGTGTGGGGCAGGGAGGATAATCTGGGTATATGTCTGTGTATCTTTATACTTGGGCTTGTAAGTGAGTGTGTGTGCTCATTTGCAAGTGCACACATGCCTGTGTGTGAATGTGTGTGCCAGAGCCCACTTCGGGTTCTGTTTTTCAGCTGCTCTCCTTGTTGTTTTGAGAAGCAACACTGAACCAGGAACTCACCGATTCTGCTAGATTGGATGGAGAAAGCCCCAGGGATTCTTCCCTCTGAATTTCTCCAGTTCTGAGTTTATGTTTAGGTGCCACCAAGCCTGGATTTCTCACCTGCATTCTGGGGATCAAACTTAGGTCTTCTTGCTTGTAAGGCAAGCACTTTACTGACTGAGCCATCTCCCCAGTCTGGCTGGCCTTTCCCTCAACTTTCTTTTTTTGAAGCATGGTATTAAACTCATTCTATAGCTGTGGATGATCTTGAACTCTTGATCCTTCTGTCTGTATATCCTAGGTACTGGATTACAAACATGAGCTACTATGCCCAATTTATATAGTGCTGGCTGGAGAGGGAACACAGGGCTTCACCCATAATAGGCAAGCAGTCTACCAGCTGAACCGCATTTCCAGCTGTACAGATTGCCATATTTTCCTGTGGATCTGTGTGTACGCATTACATATCCTACCAATCTTACTTTCAGCTTCTCATCTCAGTAGCTACTTCTATTTTGAGAAGTTCCAATATTTGGGGGGAAATGCTATAGGGGACTCTGATTGGATATGACCTACCAGAGACATTGAGAATTCGGGCCACCTGTGTTTTTAAATGGTTTGGCGACATAGAAAATAGAAAAGATACCACAACAGGGGTGCATATCGTTGGTGGATTTAAAATATTTACATTTAATAATCCTTACATTGACACTCAAATTCTAGTGTTTCTATAACTTCATTTGGGGAAGAAAAAAATATTAAAAGTCTAAACTCCAGGCCTCTTCTGGATGTGAGATCCGGCCATGCACTTTCTGGCATCTGATTCACACTCAAATTATGCCAAGAAAAGCGCTGTTTGTAGGTAGGGTGGATGTGTGTGGCTAAGCAGGTATCCAGAGGTCCTTCAATGCTCCAAGGGACCTCTTCACACACCAAGCACATGTGGTCATTGGCTACAAATCCAGTGGTCACAGGAAACAGTTTTCAGCAAGACAGAACTATCTGAAATGCTCTAACATGAAAGGCATTGCATTCATTTTTTTCTATAAAGTGTGTCTGCCTGTGACATCTGAAGGACTCTGCTGGGAGCTGGGCAAGTAACTCAGTGGGCAGAGTACTTCTTGTGCAAACACAAGGACCTGGATTCCATACCTAGGTCCCATGTAAGAAGAAAGCTATTTGTGTGGTGAAGCTTGACTCTGTAGTGTTGGGGAAGTAGAGCAGTGGATCCCTGAGGCTCCCTGGCCAGCCAGCCCATCCTATTTGATGAGATTCAGGTCAGTGAGACACATTGTCTCAATAAATGTGGTGGGTAGCATTTCTGAGGAACAGTACTGAAGGTTGTCCCATACATGGATAGAGATCTGAGTATGTGTGCCACCTTTTAGACCCGTGTCTTCTCAAAATCACCGTCCTCACCTCTACCTCTACACACACTGCTTGGGACCTCATCCCTTTTCTTGACATGACTAAGAAGGATAGGAACTTCAACGGTGTGAATACTAGGGTTAAGGGTCACAGGTTGCCACTTTATGTTGTTGTATTTCTGAATGTGAAACAATAAGAAGAGGGACTGGCAAGATGACTTAGTCAGCAAAAGGCCTGCTGCATAAGCATGAGGACCAAGTTTAGCTTCTCAGAACCCATGCAAAACAGAATATGGCAACATGGATCTGTAACCCCAACACTGGGGAGAGTCAGGTGGAAATGGAGAGTCCCTGGGGCTTGTTGGCTTATTAGTCTAGTTGATTAGCAAGTTCCAGGTTCAATGAGAGACCCTGTCTTAAAACATGGGGTTGAGAATGATGAAGGAAGATGCCCTTTAATGTTCTCTGGCCTTCATATGCACATGCACATGTACAGACACACAGGAACACGTATGTATCACATATGGTTTAAAAAAAACAAAAAGTGCTAAAAGCTAAATATTATTCTGTTATAATATAAATATTATATGTTATAAAATAATATGTGATATATTCTTTTATAATATAATTATATTATTAAATATAAAATTTCTAGTGACATTTCACCCATTTAAATCATAAATTCGGATGCCATCTGACAGATTTTTATCTCAACACCCTTCTCTTAGCAACAACTTTGGAGACATCCCCACCAAAGTGAGACAGTGAGATACGGGTGAAATGTAGTCATAGAAGAGGCATCCTCTCCTCTGTGTCTTCCTCTACATCCAGAACTTCTAACACCACAATCAAGGTCTCTGGTCCCCTGTGGGTCCTAGAATGCAGGGTAGTTTGGAACACACAGTGGGGAAATATTTTTGCTTCTTTTGTGGCAAGTTTGATGCATTTGAAGTATCTAGCTAATAACTAGGATTACACCACAGCTCTGGCTGAGGTCCTATTTAAACCTAGCTTTTCCTTTTGCTTCCTGGTGTTATTAGGCAACTCTCCACCTTCCATTTTCTCTTCTCCCTCCTCCCCATCTTCTCCCTTCTCTTGTTATTTCTTCTCCCTTTCCTCATTTCTTTTTGGTACATTTTTCAAAGCTCTCCTTTGTATTAGTCAGGGTTCTATAGAGGAAAAGAATGGTTAGATGAATATATGCTATAAAATAGTATTTACTAGATTGGCGTATACCAGATGGGCTTCAGAGTAGCCCAACAATGGCCATTTGCATGTTGGAGAAGCTGAAAACCCAGTCACTGTTCAGCCCACAAGGCTGGATGTTTCAGCAACTCCAATCTATTTCTTAAGGCCTGGAGGATTGCTAGAAAGGAGCTGGCCTTCAATATGCTTTTGAAGGCTAAGAAGCTGGGTTCAGGTGGCAGTGAGGGATGGCAACAGCCACAACAGTATGATAGACCACTCACCAGCAAGAAGCAAAAGAAGGCAAGATGGACTCCTTTTCTCTCTGACCTCTTTTTAGCTGGGCCATTGCTGGGAGGTGCCACCCACTTAAGGGGAGAGTCTTTGAGGCTGTTATCCTTCTTGGAAACACATCTCAGACCTGTCCAGAGGTGTGCCTCTGAGTTTATTAAGGATCCAGTAATGATAACAGTCAAGATTAACCACAACACTCATGTTTCATTGCAAAAAGCTTTACTCCTCCTTGCTCTCCTTTCTGTCCCCAACACAGAATTCTTGATTTTTTTCTTTCATATTTCTAGCAGAGATAACTCAGAAATTGGATACAATGAAGCCAGAAATTCTTGTGGTTTGCAAAAGGACATCCAGAAGTCAGTTCTTGAACACACAGGTTTCCTGCAGGGGAACTTGTGGTTTGGAAGCATTCTCTTCTTGTGTGTGTGTGTGTGTGTGTGTGTGTGTGTGTGTGTGTGTGTGTGTGTGTGTGTTACAAGGGAGTCATCACCTAGCAAACATTTACTATGGCATGTTCTATGTAACTGCTTTATATGAATGCAACTTGCTCAAGCTCTGCAACACTTTCATAAACAGGACTCATATATGCCCCCATTTTACAAAGCCAGTAAGTGAAGAAGCTAAGAATTGACTCCTTGGGAGTTGCTTTTGAAAGGGGGCTCTTGTTTGAGAAATAGCGTTCAGTGACAAAGAGTCAAAGGTTTTGTGGTCAATGGGTCTAGGTTCAAATCCTACTAACCAAGTGGGAATTATAATTTCTAGTGTCCAAACCAGATAATCTATGTAAAATATCCAGTATACAGTAGGTTCTTAAGTGTTCCTGTGTCCCTTTAAGTCAGTACAAGCCATCTTTGAGCCAGAGTTTGACTCAGAATTTAATACTTTGGAGGTGGCTGTCATGTAAGAGTTGAATAAATAGGGACTTGGGGGATGTCTCAGTTACTGAAGCTCTTGCCTCACAAGCCTGAGGATTTGAATTCAGTCTCCAGCACCCTCATAAAAACAGATAATGGCATGATGTTTTTGTAATCCTAAAGCTGGTGTGATGGGAAGTGGAGACAGGAGATTCTCTGAAAGATCCTGGCAAGGTGGGTCAATCTGCTTGGTGAAGTTCCAGACTAGTGAGAGACCCAATCCCAAACCAAAGGATGGAAGTTGCGAAGAATGACACTGGAGATTGTCCTCTGACCCCAACATGCATGCCATGCTTGCATCCACATAGTTGTGCTTGTGTACACACACACACACACACACACACACACACACACACACACACACGAGTTGAATAAATACTTGCAGAACGTGCCTGCAATGAGGAGTCCCTAGGTTTTGATTTAAAAGAAAAATCTTTATTTTAATTTTATGTGTTGGAGTGTTTTGCTTGCCTAGATATCTGTGCCCTCAGAGGCCAGAAGAGGGCATTGGATTCCCATGGAACTTGACTACAGATGGTTGCCAACCACCATGTGGGTCCTAGGAACTGAATCTGGGTCTTCAGGAAGAGTATGTTCTTAACTAGTGAACTGTCTCTCTAGGCCCTGGGTTTTGATTTTTGAAAAAACATCTATCTATCTATCTATCTATCTATCTATCTATCTATCTATCTATCTATCTATCTATCTATCTATCTAAATGTTGGGAGCCAAAGATCTCAGGGCTTGGCCTGAGATCCTTGGCCATTCTTGGCTGGCCACATAGTTGTATATTAACCTTTACATAGCAGCTCCTTAGAACCTCAGCTCAAAAAAAGAAACAACTTAACCCAGTCCTCCACCCACAGGCTCAGTCACCTAGGCAACCCTTCCTGGACCTCTTACTCATGAACTCTTTACCCTGCCAAACATCCTCGGTGAGGCTTCCTAATATCCTACCTACACTAACACCTAGTGCACAAACAACCCTCTACCCCTCCCCATATCCTGCTTTACTGACTATATAAACTAGCCTGAGAAAAATAAAGTTTTCCACTTGATCAGAATTCTGTCTTGTGGTTATTCTTCCTGCATCTCTTGTCCCCATTCTCTATCCCTGACTCTCTTTCCCCAGGTTGACATCCTGCAGGTTGGGACATCTATCTATCTATCTATCTATCTATCTATCTATCTATCTATCTATCTATCTGTTTAATATCATTCTCTTTGTGTGTGCATGCTGTGGGACAACTATTGGGAGTCAGTTCATTTGTTCCACCATGTTTGTTCAGAAGATCAAACTCAGAACATCAGACTTGGCGGCAAGCGCCTATACATACTGATCCATCTTGACAGCCCTGATTTTTCTTTAACTGTTGTTATTGGGCCTCAGAGGGAAATTTCCCTTGACTAATTGTCTCATGAGGTGACTTCTTTAGCATAAAGTCACCGAAGTTTTATGAGGGCAGACGTTGGGCTAGATGCCACCCTCTTGTTCTCTTGTGGTCTCAGCAAGAATGACATAGGAGAAGAAGCACAGAGGTGTCTGGACCACCTCTTGGTCCTAAGTACTGATTGGATTATGAAAGGAGAGCTTTGTGTTTTGTGTAAGGGTGTTTCACCCCTTACAATTTTGGTGCTCACAAAGAGAAAGAAATACAGCTTTTTCTAGAGGTGTTTAATTTCTGTGGAGATTACCTCTAGGGGTTTCATATAAGACAAGGAATTGACATTACATTAGCTTCTTCTTGAATGTCCCTGTCACATTCTGATCTACTCTTCATATGGTTATCAGACTAAGCATCTACCAATACAGATGTCAAGATGTGACTATCCCATACTTCTTATTAAATTTAGGATTAAAAAATAACACAGGCTGGGGAAATGGCTCAGTGGTTAAGGCACTTCCTAACACAGGCAAGAGGACCAGAGTTCAAGTCCCCAACATTCTCATAAATCTTGGGTAGGTATGGTGGCTTGCCTGTGGTTCTAGTCTTGGAAGGTGGAGACAAGGGATCCCCTGAACAAGCTGGTGAGTGAGAAGTTTTTGAAGTCTAACTTATAAATAGTAGTTTAAAGGCAGGAAAACTTACAGTTCAGACCCTATAAACTCAGAGTTTGTAATACCAACACACTGACTCACAGACTTTGTAATTGAGAAAGAACTCAGAGACAGCCAATCAAGGCTCCTCCTGGGCTTCTGCTTGAGGATAAAATTGGACACAGCTTAGGTTGCTCCAAACTCTTGTTTTATCCAGTTTGGTGTTGTGATTTATAGACCAATTACAACCTGTCATGTAGAACAAACTATCAAATTTAAATGAGTCACTAAGCACTCTGATCAATCTGTGTGACTCGTTTTTATGTAAAGAAATGGTATTTCTTTATAAATATTTTACATTTTTAATATTTACCAATTCACTTAGGAGTTCCCAGTGGCATTTTACTTGGTAGAACAGTGAGACAGAATTTCTGTTCTGGCACCTGAAGAGGTCTAAAGACTAAATGGGAACATATGGTGCAGTGTAGACAACCTTGATCCCAAATTAAGATGAAACCCTGGTTCTTCCATCCCTTTCTTTTATTTCCACACCACTGGTCCATCCTATTGTCTATGAGGAGAGATTGTATCTTAAAGCTTCTGTCCTCTGGTCTAGTCAGAATGTCTCTGGCTCCCAAACCACTCAAAAGGAATAACTTTGGGTAGTAAAGAGGACATTATCAGTGAAATTGAGGGCTTTACCTAAACTTACTTTAGTGGGGGAACCCTGACTCCCAAGAGGAAAATCTCTGCAAAGCTACTACTGGGAGCTCAGAGGAAAATATTATGTTCTAACCTTTTAAAAATTAATCCAACTATTAAGAGGAGTCCCAACTGTATTTCCTTTAAGCCATAATCTGAAAGGTGCAATGATTGAACCAAGACAAATGGAGTGGCCTAAGCAAATGTCATGCCATAGATTTACCTACCTACAAGACATTGGCATGGTTCAGGTCAGAGGTTAATTAAAGACATTGAAAGGTCATTGTGTGATTAGGTGAAGGCAGACTTTTAATAGGGCTTCAGGCTGAGCCACACTGACACAAGATTTATGCCAGGCTCGATGACATCGCCACGAATCCTGCTGATAACAAGAACCTCAATATTGGTCTGAACAGAATGATGAATGAAGCCCATATCTCCTCACACTGCTCATTACAAGCGCTTTCACTCCTGGTGGCACTTAGCGGCATTTATTTACTGGCGTTTGAAGGTGTGAAACAGCATCCCAGTCCATCTAATACTTTTAAATGTACACTTGTGATATAAAAATGAAACAAGAGATAAGATTAGGTGTTTGAATAATTGCACGGCTCCGCTTCCTGGATTATTTTCACCAGCACCAACATTATCCCCCCCCCCATGTTCTTCCAGTGTGTGAGCAGCTCAAGAAAATTAATTGTCTGAGGCAGAAGGTCAGAGGGAAAAAATTACCGATAAGCGTAAAACATACTATAAAACAGGCTGAATCTTGCCTTCCATAGCCCTCAATATGTGAACAAAAGATAATGTAAAGAAAAAAGACATACACACCCCCTGCCACACTTGGAGTTGCTTTACTTGTTTATATTTGATTAGGGAAAGGATATCGAAAGAAGACTTGATAAATGGAAAATAAATAAAAATCAAAAAAACAACTTATACTATTGCTCAGCAGAAAGCAGATAGAAGAAAAACTAAAGCCTTGATGAATAACGTTTACTTTTCTACGAAACTCCCTTTCAACATGTTACGTATTTATCAAACCACCAGAGTGTAAATTCTATGAATAAGCCCTATCATCTCACAGCTAGTAGATGCCATGGAAACTGCAGCAACAGAAAATGCTTGAGCGTTATCAAAGGCTACTTTCTACAGAGTTGAACATAGAAAAAAAAAAAGATAAAGAGTCCAGTAGAGGTGGTGGGATTTGGAACCAGTCACAAGAGAGCTGTAGGAAGGTCGATGTTCCTCATTTGAGGTCATTAGTTTTTGTAGTTTATTATAAAATATGTGTATGTAGTGGGGTAGGGATGTATTGTGAGGACTTGTGGACATGAGTGCAGTACCATTATTGGCCAGAAGAGAGTGTTCAGTCTCCTGGAGCCGAAGTTACAGTCTGTTATTAGTCACATGACACGGAGTAGGTAGGCTCTTAATTGCCAAGCAATCTCTCTAGCTAGTTTAGGGCCATTCTGTTTATGGGTAGAAAAAATGGCAGATGGATTTATACAGACTAGGAGTTCAGCCCAGGACATACATGCAAGGGGGGAGCTGTGAGAACAAAGATATGCTTGTCAGCCACACTCACAGCACAGAATAGCTTAAGTTTCTTGCATGCTTGATATAGCCTTACCTGAATATGCAAAACCTACCAAGAAGTAGATTTCCTTGGCAGCCTTTGTGTTAGGTATGTACATGTATGCCTACACACATATGTGCTGAGACCAGAGGTTAACATCAGGTGTCTTCTTCTGTTCTCTCCACCTTATTTTTTGAGTCAGGTTACCCACTGAATCTGGCCCTGAAGACCTGGAGGATTCTTGGAGAGGTGGTCTTCGGTCTACCTTTAAAACCCAAAGAAGCTGGTTTTAATATCAACAAAAACATGAACAGAAGCAGCAGTAGAGTAGATGGATACTTCAGGGACAGTGAGGGCAAACAGACAAAAGCAAACTTGTCTTTTTTCCGTCATCTAACTCAGGATGCAAACCCCGCCCCCCATTTCACAGGGCTTGTCTTCTTTTAGATGATTCTAGAGCCACCACAATCAAAGCATATGCAGGACTATTCAAGAGTGTGGGTGGGATACCTGGGAGTTGACACTGCTATGGGGCAGTTGGAATTGGTGCACGCTGTAAAGCAAAATAATTAAGGTGATGTGATTTATACAGAAAATGTCTTCCCAGTGATCATGTACGACTATCCCTCTGAGATTAATTTCACTTTCAGAGATGATCTGAAGCTACCTGATAAAAACAGCCTTTGTCTACTACTCAGTTCAAAGCACTAGACTGTAATAGGCAGAAAAGACATGATGTCTTTTTTAAAAATTTTTTTTATTAGTTCAAGTTAGGGAACAAGCTTGTTTCACATGTAAGTCCCTTCTCCCTCTCCCTCCCCTCATCCCCATCCCTCCTCCCCCAACCCCAACCTACCCCCCCACCCCATCCACCCACCACTCCCCAGGCAGGGTAGGGCCCTCAATGGGGGCTCTGCAAAGTCCACCAAATCTTCCTATGCTGGGCCTGGGTCCTTCCCCATGTGTCCAGGGCCAGAATGTATCCCTTCACGTGGGGACATGGTGTCTTTACTTTCTCTTTTATAGCATGAGGGACATCTTCTAAAAATTTTGGGTAAATGTGTCCAAAAAAAATAATAATAAGAGTCTAGACAAATGGCAAATGGCCCTGTGGCTAACAGTATGGACTGTTCTTGTAGAGGACCTGGGCTCCATTCCCAGTGACAAGTACCAATAACTCCAGCTCTAGGTCATCTGATGCCCTCTTCTGCTTTCTTCAAGCACCTGCACCCACATGCACATATCCACACATAGATACAGATAAAAACACTACCATTAAAAATAAATCTTTAAAAATGAGTAATAAAAAGAAAGTCAATTAATTAGGTAGAATAGTGATAATCTTTTCTGCCCTAGATATGGCAAAGGATCTAAGAGTCTAGATTGGCTGTCCAGGGATCCCCAGGGATCCACCTGTCTCTGCCTCCCTAGTGCTAGGACTAAAAGGATATGCTACCAATCTTTGCTTTTCCATATGAGTTCTGGGGATCCAATTCAGGTCCTAATGTTTGCACAGCAAGCACTTTACTCAATAAACCATCTCTCCAGCCTGTGATTAAGGTAGTTCTGGATGTCTGTCTTTGATGAGTCACAGTTTAAGCCAAGCCCTCAATCAGGAGGGCAGCCTTGTTTATATGTCAGAATATCAATCTGTTTAGTTGACTCTCAAGGATGGGGTCCTGTGGTTTGAACTGTACTGTCCTTTAGAGATTGACCAGACACTTGACTGTTGCAATGAAATCCTTTTTAGCTTGTATAACAGAAATTCATCCAATGTCTGACCACAGAGGCCTTTTCCATGAAGCATTTATGAACATCTTGTGGAATTTATTTTGGAAAATGACTTATGGAAACAAATGTGAAAGGAAATATTGCTAACAGTTACTAGTTGTGGCTTCAAGTTGACATAACACACACACAGACACTGAAAAAATATTTTCTTAAAATAAAAAAAAAAACAACTCAAAGACCTCAAGCTCGAAATAGTGATGCTTGCATGTAATTCCAGTGCTCAGGAGGAAGATGCAGGAGGATGAGTAGTGCAAGGGCAGCCTGGGCTGCATAGGGAATTTGAGGCCAGCCTGACTACTGAAACTGTTTCAAAACAAACATTCGAGCATCCACAAAACCCCAAAGGGCTTGGGGGGAATAAACAAGGTGTAGATTGAGCCTTTTTACTCACTGAAGCTGAGTCTATGTACTCTACCACTTCCTTAATGTGTCGAGTAATAGTAAAGGGCCAGGAAAATGCTGAGCTAAGTGAGGGAAAAAAAACACAAACAAACAAATATTCCAAGGAACAGAATATCTAAATGTGTTTTCTTCTTTTGCCCTGTTGTAATTTTTGTTCCACTTCTGATTTTTCTGCCATTCAGCCATAACCTCCTGGAGCCTCTGGTTGATGGAAAGCATGGAGATGATTGTCTGAACTGTTCTTGGCAGCCAGGACTGAGCTGAGAGGGAAAACAAATGCATGATGAACAGGAACATAAACATCCCAATTCAGGCCAGACTCTCTTTCCCTGCAGAGGAGCAAAGCTGCAGTGTATCCCGTTGAGTTATCAGGAGGATAGTCTCTGGGAAAGGCAGTGAAATCTGACAAAAACAAGTCAGACATGACAATCTAATTAGACAAAATCATTTGTCTAAGAGAATCTGCAAGTGCCTCCTAGCATTTCCCTTTTATTCTTTCTGTGTGTGCACACACATTTCTGTGTATAACGATACACATGCATGGTGGTGTGCATGCATGTGGGTGTACATGTAGAGGCCAGGGGTCAATGTTGGGTGTTTTCCTCAATTGCTTTCCTCATCTTATTTTTAATTGTTTGCTTCTCTCTGTGAGTATATATGCCACAATGTGTGTGGGTACACTCAGAAGCCAGAAGAGGTAGTTATAAGCACCCAATAAGGGTGCTGGCAACCAAACTTGGGTCCTCTGTAAGAGCAGTACACGTCCTTAACTACTGAGCCATCTCTCCAAGCTCACCACATTATTTTGAGACAGGGTCTGTACTGGTAGCTTTTTTTTCAGCTTGATGCAAGATATAAGTCATCTAGGAAGAGGATATGACAACTGAGGAAAATGCCTCCATCAAACGGGCTTGTAGGCAAGTCTGTGGGGGCATGTTATAGATTAATGATTGAGGAGGGCCCGATCTACTGCAGGTGGTGTCATTCCTGGGCAGGCCGTCCTGGGTTGTATAAACAAGCACCATGAGCAAGCCTTGGAAAAACGCTAGAAAATAGCATTCTTCCTGGCCTCTGCTTCAGCTCCTGTCTCCAGGCTCCTGCCCTGACGTCTGGCTTGGCTTCTCCTTGATGATAGCCTGTAACATATAAGCTAAATAAACTATTTCCTCCAGAGATTGCTTTTTGTCGCAGTGTTTAATCACAGCAATAGAAGCCCTAACTGATACCGGGTCTTTGACTGTACTGCAAGCTCACTAATTTGGCTAGACTAACTAGCCAGTGAGCCCCAGGGATCAATCCTTCTGTCTCCTCTTCTCCAGTGCTGGGATTACAAAGGTGTGCCACCATATCTGGATCTTTTCCATGCCAAGTAGGGAGTGAAGTTAGATCCTCAAGGTTGTGCAGCAAGCACTATGTTTGGAAAGGGGTGGAACTAGAGCATTGCTAGAGGAAGTGGGTCATCGAAGGAGGGTCTTGAGGTTTTATGCCTGGCCCCACTTCCTGCTCATTCTTTGCTTCCTGAGTGCAGATGTAATGTGACCAGCCAGCTCCTGCTCCTGCCACTGTGTCTGTCACCCCTGTTATGACAGACTGTATTCCTTGTAACTGTAAGCACGTAATAAACTCTTTCCCCTTAAGTTGGCTTGTCAGAGTATTTAATCATAACAGGAGAAAAGTAGCTGAAATAGCCTCTTACCAATTCTTTAAACCCCCTAGTTATAAGCATAACTTTTTTCTTTCATAAATCTTCAGACACTAGGCAAAGGGCTTAGCTTTTTATTAGATTATTTTGGCTGTACTGGATATTGAACAGAGAGACTTATGCATGCTTGGTAGATGCTTGACCACCGAGTTACATCCCCAGCTCTCTGTTCTCTCTTCCCCTTCCGCTTCTGCCTTTCTTGTTTCCTCCCGCCCTCCCTTCTTCTCTCCCTTCTCTCCTACTTCCTTCCAATACCTTTAATTTTGAAACCACTAAATTAGTCAAGCTGTTTAAACTTGCTTTGCAGACAGGAAAATTTGAACATGTTCTTGCCTCAGTTTCCTGAATGCAAATGATTTTAAATATAAATGAGTATTCTTTTGATTCTTCCACAACAAAATTTCATCTTCCCACCAACAGCATGATTCAAGAGGAAGCCTGGCACTACTTCTCTGTCTTCCCTTATTGTGATAACTAGCTCAGAAGAAACCAAAGGCAGGTAAGAAGATGGCATTTATCTGGAAGGTCAACTGCTCTCTGTATGCCATTTAAAAATAAATGTTTTGGGGACTGAAGAGATAGATTAGTGGTTAAGAATGTTGACTGCTATTGTGAAGACTAAGACTCAGTTTCAGCATCCACACTGGGAACCTCATAACCACCTGAAACTCCAACTCCAGAAGATATAATCCTCTTTTCTGGCCTCTGGGAATTTTGCATGCATGTGCATGTATACACACACACACACACACACACACACACACACACACACACACACCCCTAAAAGTAAATGTTTGCTTCCCACATTTACCTAATATTTTAGGCAAAGCTTTCTCTTTTCTATGTGTTTTCCTTATATTGAAAAATAGATTTTTTTCCTTACATAATATGTTCTGACTACAGTTTCCTCTCCCTCCACTAATCCTAGTTCCTCCTCTCCTCAAGTCCCATCTAGATCCACATTCTTTCTGTCTCTCATTAGAAAACAAATAGGCTTCTAAGGAATAATAAAGTAAAATAAGATAAAACGAAAACTAACACATAGGAACAAGACAAAACAAACAGAAGGAAAAGAACCCAAGAGAACATACAAGAAAGAGATATAGATACAAAGACCCACTCACTCTCACACCCAGGAATCCCATTTAAAAAATTAATCTGGAAGCCATAATATATGTGCAAAAAACCTTTAGAGTTAAAAGAGAGGAGAAAATTATATAAATAAAAAAGATGGGCTGGACTTAAGATCATAAGTGCACTCCAAGATGTGGAAGAAAAGAGCTCATGGACTATCCATGCTGACCCCAGCAATATGAAAGTACTCAAAATAGATTGGGTAGAAATAAACTCCTCAAGAATTAACCCCAGTTGTTAGCTCCCTTGATGGCAACAATCTGCCTCATCCTCTGAGGCAGTTGCACCATCACCTGTCTTTCCAGGTGTCTTTCCACCATCAGCTATGCGGCAGGTGGAACTCTTGAAAGAGTCTGCCTGATATAGTACTCTCTCGCCTTTCTTGTCTCTTGTCTCTCTTCTTGCCTGTTCTGTCTGCCTGCCTGCCTCTCTCATGCCCTCATTCCAAGATGGCTCTTTCATTCTCTCCCCTCCCCCCAATAAACCTCTTGCACTAGCAAAAAAAAAAGATAGAAATGTAAAATCTCTGGCACAGTATTATGAAACAAGGAACCTCCACAGATGCCTTTGGGTTCGTTTTTCTGTTGGCCATCTACTGTTGGGCAGGCAGCCATCCTTAAGAACAGTTTGTTTCCCCAGGGAAACTCCTTTGGAAAAAATAAATTTTCATTTGCAAGTGGTTATCAATTGGAGATAATGCCTGGATTAGGGTCATGTATCCACTTCTTTCAGCTCTGGGACCCCATCTGGTGCAGACCCATGCAGGCCCTGTGCATGCTGTCTCAGACTCCTGAGTTCTTATGTGTGTCAATCCTGTTGATTTAGAGGGCCTTGTTTTCTTGGTGTCCTCCATCCCTCCTTACACTTTTTCTCCCTCCTCTTTTGAGGGGTTTCCTGAACACTGAAGAGATTTGATGGAGACATCCCATTTAGGGCTGAGTATTCCAAGGTATCTCACTCACTGCATAATATTTGGCTGTGGGTCTCTATATTTCTTCCCATGTGCTGCTGAGGAAGCTTCTCTGATGATGGTCAAGCAAGACACTGATCTGCTTCCTGGCAAGAGAATATCTGTGTTCTTAATTTGAGGCAAATCTGCTGGTGTTCTCAACAAAGCAGTCATAGACAAGTCACGATGTCTATTTAGATAGGGCCACTCCCCTAATTGTTTTTGTACTTAACATTCTATTCCCTAAGGATGTTCAGACTATGTTTGGCATCACATCCATAATATAGTTTCATGTTTGGTAGTGTGAGAAAGAAAACTTTGGAGATCGTTGTGATGTTGGTAATCTGAGTGTGACACAATCATAGTTGTCATAGAAAAGAGATTGCTAACTGTTTTCCAGTCTAAACAGTGAAATAAGATAATACAAAGATAGCTAGGGCATAGTCATGGTGACAAAACTTCCAACTTTCCCTCATAAACATAGGTGAAGAGGGAGAGGGTCACTAGACTTTCACCTGAGACGCTACCCACCACCACCTCCTTCCTTGAGCTCCATCTTGTTAGAGTATGTAAGAAGTAAAAGGTAGATGGGGAGGGGAAACTCCAGAGTTGCTACTGCCATGAGTCATCGCCCACATGCTTGTAAGCAGTCCCTTACTTGGTAACCTTATTAGTTCATCATGCTGGACTTGTATGGAATCGTTTCTGTGGTCTGTTATCTCCCTGTCAGAAGACAATAGATGCTCCTTTATGTGTATTCAGGAAAAGATGCACAACAGAGATCCTTAAAATTAATAACACCATTAAGACTACAGACAGCTGTGCATACAAATGAAGTGTGTGGGGTTTGTGTGTGTGTGTGTGTGTGTGTGTGTGTGTGTGTGTGTGTGTGTGTGTGTGTGTGTGCAGGTGAATGTTTATAAGCCTTGGCTCTCTACTGGTTTGCTTTGCCTGTTTCTTGCAGGGAAATAGACATACAATCCCTCAGCTTCCTGATCTGGCTATTTACTGCCTCTGCCTCCATTGCAGACTCTCCCTCTGGGAACTATAAGCCAAAATAAGCACTTTCTTCCGTAAGTCACTTTTCATCATGGTGTTTTATTACATCAACAACAAGTAAGGAATAAGTGTATTCCTTATCATGTTATAGGCGCCATGCCTTGCCCTAGACTGTGAGGTTTCCATGATTCAAGACCACCCCAGCTCATTCCACTGAAACTCAGAACACGCCTGCCTCACAGAGACTGAAGAACCATGACAGTGCCTGGCAGAGTCCAAAGAGGATGATTGCTGCTGGCTTCTGCTTATCCCACTTTTAAATTTGTAAATCCACATCTGAGACAAAAGGGTGCAAGGGTCTAGATCCTCAGCTTGGGGTATGCTTGCTTCTAGACTGCAACAGTAATGCAAGAAGATGAGGGCTGATGAAATGGTTCATCCAGTAAGGGTTCTTGCTGCCAAGCCTGATGGTCTGAGCTTGATTCTTGGGACCTATACAGTAGTTGCCTTTGGACCCTCATGCACACAGTATGGCACCCTTACACCACCCCCCACAATAAAATAAATAAAAAATTTAAAAACTTACAGATGTGAGAAGATAAGCAGTGGGAGTAATATCTTCATTAGCATCATCTGGCATGGTAAGGATTAACATAGAGCTGGGATAGTTTTCTTCTCATTGCTGTTGTCAAATAGCAAACCAGAAGCAACTCAGAGAAGGTTTTATTTTGGCAAAGTTTAAGAAGAGATGTAGTCTCACATCTTGGAAGGCATAGCAGCGGAGGAGCAGCAGGGTCCACAGGGGCTGCAGGGGCAATCACACTGCATCTGCAGTCAGGAGACAGAGACATGATAGGCTATGGGGCTGAGCAAAAAAAAAAAAAAAAAAACCCTTCATGCCTGGGCTGGAGAGATGGCTCAGTTAGTATGAGGACCCGAGTTCAGATACCAAGCATTCAGAAAAAATGTGGATGCAGGGGCTTGCATCTGCAACCCCACTATATTTCCATGGAAAGTGGGGTGAAGCAGAGACAAGCAGATAGCTGGAGATCACTGGCCAACCACTCAGGCCAATCAGCAAGACATTGTCTCTAAAAACAAAACAACAAAATGGATACAAATAGTGAAACATCTCTGGTCTCCACAATCACAGTGTATACCTCAAAGCCTGCCCCTGGTGGCCAGTTTCCTCTAGGAAAGCTAGCTTCCCCATCCTTTTATAAACAGCCTCTCCATCACGGGATCACACTCAAGCACAGGAGCTTATGAACGACACTTCACATTCAAAAGACATCGACACCCCAGTCATCAACCAGGCAAAGTGTGCACTCAACCAGACAAAGTGTCTCTTTGTCTTTGCACCTCTACTCCTTATCATACACATGCTCCATGTAAATCCTATGTGTGGGCCCTGGGACCAGAAAACCTACATGAAACCCAGACCTTGTCCATGACCTCTGGGAAGAGTGATGCGACTGGATGGAGAAGTGTATAATCTGGTGAGTGTGGTGTGTGTGTGTGTGTGTGTGTGTGTGTGTGTGTGTGTGTACAGTCTGAGCCACGTGCACTCAGCATTTGTAGCAGGTACACTCAAATAGTGGACTCCATTTTGTTTTGCATATATGTATGTGAGGGATAGTATCAACACAAACTTCAGTTCACATGGCAGCGGCAGCTGCAGCCTTGGTGCTGATGGCCATTTCTTCAGTAGAGGTCACACTGTGGTGTGTGCAGCAGAGGAAACACATTCTATTTCTGTCTCAAGAATATAGAAAAGAACAGGAGTGCCAGAGCTGGCAAAATGCTGTCATGGTGCAATCGTTAGTGTGACTGAAATCATAATTGTGATTTGACTTTGATTGCCAACTTGGTTCTCAAGTCACTTGGGATATGCCTCTTGATGGATCTGGGGGACCTTTAAAGGAAGGACTGATTGAGGGGAGAACATCTTCCCCTAGAGTGTGCAACACCTTCTAATGGTGGGCCAGTTTAAAATGTTCTAAGTGGGCAAGAGAGATAACTTAGCAGACAAGAGCGGATAAGCCAGTGTTTGGTACCCAGCATCTATACCCAGTATTCCACAACCATCTGTAACCAGCTCCAGGGTAGCCAGTGCTCTCTTTTGTTCTTTGAGGCATGTACAAACAGACACAGACACACACAGAGAGACACACACACATACTCACATGCACACATATGCGCACGTGTGTGTATGCTCACAAAGGTCTATGGAAAACTCAGGGTTGCTTTTGTCTTCCTACTTTCTTGCTGGTAAATGTGTCTATTCTGTTGCTGTTACTGCTGCTAATCTTTGCTTACATCAGCCTCCAGCTTCATTGGCTTCCAATACAGACTGAAGCCCAGTAACTCTACCAACATTCTTCTAGACCTCCAGCTCCAGGTTTGGGACTGCTGGGGTATCCACCTCCCAGGCTGAATTTCTCAGTTCACAGTCTCTCCAGCATGGAGATAGCTGTTGCTGGACTGCTCGGGTGCAAGCCAATCTTTTAACTCTCATTTGTAGTTATATTCATTTAACCTGTCCTGTCCCTCTAGAGAACCCTCCTACAGAACTGTTTTAGCATCTCTCTCCCAGAGAACAATTGGTTAACAAAGAACGCACAATACTGGGTTACTCCTTCTAGATCAGCCTTCAGGACAACCTCAGAAGGAGAAGACACTTTTGTGCTAGAAGAATACAGAAAAAGTGAAGGCAGCCGAATTGATTAGGCTGCTCAATAGCTGCATAGTTAGTTATTCAAGCAGGAAAGGCCTGCTAACTTGTTTGTAGTATATCTTACCTAAAGAAGAGAAGATATGAAAAAAAAGCAATAAAGACATTTAAAAAACCTGTTTCAAGACTCTCAGCTGATGCTGATAAGCTCCTATTAAAAATATATATAATCTATTTTCCCAAAAGTGAAAAAAAACTCTAGGCAAAAATAACTAGTACAATTGCTAAGGAGTGGAGAGAGGTAGCCTTGGACTTGTGAAAAATAGCAATCTGAAAAGTCTATCGTCTGAAGACCTTGTACATCAATACTAGATTTGAATTATGAAGCTGGGCTGTACCTTCATTTACTTGGTCCTTCCCCAAGTAGCCAGATTATATCAATGACTTGCATTTATATGACTGCCGTCTTCCCAGATGGCTTCATTAAATTGTATGTTTTATGAGACTCTCTTTCTGAAACGTGGTCATCTCCGAATAAGAATTATGCTCCTGGGTGACTCAGGTGGGGGAAAAATCGTGTTTTGCATTTATGCTATCTTTCTACAATCATAAAAACGTTCAGTTAGCAAGCATTTCCTGAGCATCTGCGTGGGCAGAGCCGAAGACAAGTCTGTAGACGGTGACATACGGAAGATTTAAAGGCGTGGTCCCAGAGCTGGAGCTGCTCGGTCAGTAATGTGCTTGCCATGCAAGTATAAAGACCGGAGCTTGGATTCCCAACACTCATATTAAAAAGCCAGGTGAAGGAGGCCGTGTGGGCTGGACTCCTGCCATGAAATTCCCAGAAGCTTTTGGCAGAACTGGCACCTGGAGGGAAGTCCCAGGGAGGTATAGGCAGGCTTAAGCAGCAAGAGCAGGGATTTAATCAGGTGACCTAGGCAGGCCTAGGCAAGAGAAGCTGAGGTTCCTGCTTGCTACAGGAGTCTGTGGGGGCTAGGTCTGTAGGGGCTAGGCATCTGGAGCAAAATTCCTGGGATTTGTGGGCAGATCTGGTGCAGGAGGCTGTGGTGCTGCTGCTGGTGTTCGTAGAATATAGGTAAAACAAAAGAGAGCAGGAACACGCGACAGATGTATTCGAGCAGATAGTAAAGTGGTGGTGATAGGGAACTGAAGAGCCAGCACAAGGTTTGACCATAGTGAACAGGGCATGAAGAAGCCTCTTGGACCCTTTGAAAGTGAAATCCAGATAAAAACAGTTTAAAGAGGGAATTGTACAACAAAAGCCATATGAAAGGATATGGGAGAATACTGTGAGTAAAGTTTAAGTGGGGATGGGGACAGGGGAGAAGGGAACTGGTTAACCAAAATTTAGAGTGTATGAGGGAGCCTCATGAAACTCCATTGCTTTTTCACTCTAATTAAAAATGTAGTTTTTAATGGGGGGGGGTGTTGAATTCAAGTACTCCATAGTGGTGAGCAATGCTACTACCAGGAGATATCTGTTACTGAATGAAAAATCTCAGTGTCAGACATGAATTACTTCCCTGAGATTTCTTGGTCAAAGAGGCCCCAGAAGCACCAAAACAAAACCCAAAACCAAAACGAGACAACAACAGGAAAAAACTTCACCAAAACAAACAAACAAACAAAAACTATCTAGACTATTGCTGTTGCTCTTGGTTGCCTACTGTAACTTGATGACAGGGTCCTATCACTGAGGACAGTACGTGGTTTGGTTGCAGGACACAGAGACATCAATCCTGAACTAACCAGAAAATTCTCCCTGCTGGCTGCCATGCACAGTGCTGGAAAGTGCTATGCCAGTCTCTGTAGGAGAAGAGACAGCAATAGACAGCAATGGTCCTATCCAGTGCTGAATCTTACATGCTACAATACTGACCTGCCAGGCAGGATGTGCCTGCTAATGCAATAATGGCAAACAGCATGTGGATACTCTCTTGGGTATGAGATCTGGTCCATGGGAGACAATTCATGGCTGCTATTGTAAACACAGTCAAAAACATGGCTAAGAAGTTGTGGACCCTAGAGGAGAACCTTTTGACACTGTTTTCCTAAATAGTTATGCTGTCAAACCACCTATGAATATCGAAGTGTGTCACTGTAGATGTGTGCTGCTCCGGACCTTCTTCAGGGGAGTTTCTGATTGCAGTGGGAAGTGGTTAATGCGGAGATCATTAATACTCAAAATGCCAACAACAAGCAACAGTGAGCGCTTAGGCATAGACAGGGCATCTCTATCAAGCCCATCCCAAGGCTCAGGGAACAACTTGGGAGAGGAGACTAGAAGAATGTAAGAGCTGGAGGTTGGGGAAGAGTGCTGTGAACTGCTGCCCCTGGACATGGCATGGCTGTTGTACATGTGACTTATAGCAAATGTAGTTATACGTACGAGATCCAGCCAAGTAGAAGTTCCAGCAGAGAAGACAGAGGGGTTCCTTAAACTCCACCTATGGCTACAGCTGAGGGGTTATTGGGGGTTGGTGGCTACTGGAGGACAGTGTGGCCATTTGTAGTTTGCCAGAGCCCCAGTGGATGACTTCAACCTCAAGTGTATAAAATGGCACTAATGACTCAGAGGGCTAATTCTTTTTTTTTTTAAATTTAATAACAACATCTAAAATAAAATCTTAAAAAGGGAGACTTGAAGTTGGGAGGGAGATATAATGAGAGATTGAGGGGAATTAGAAGAGAGAGATCATGATAAATTGTATACATGCATGAATTTTTCAAAAGAATAATATATTTTCTAAAAATCTAGGGGTGGTTACATGTGCCCATAACCTCAGTGCTGTGTAGATGGAAGCAGGTGGATTTGGGGGGCAGGGTGCTCTTTGGGCTGGCAAGCTGGGCTGGCTGGTGAATTCCAGGCCAGTGAGAGACCTCGTCTCCAGGGCATAGTGGCACATGCCTTTAATCCCAGCACTTGCGAGACAGAGGCACACAGATCTTCTTCATAAGTTTGAGGCTAACCTGGCGTACATAAAAAGTTTCAGGTCAAGATGTGCAATGGTGCCATAACTGCCATCAGAGCAAGCAACCACCCTCTGGTTGGATTTCAGACTCACTCCACAGAAGGGTACAAACTTGATATTGTAAACCTGGACAAAACTTATGTTTAAGAAGTCACAGGTTTTGATGGAGAATATACTATGGATGTTTGCTTAACAGACATGGAGCCAAATTGCCTCTGAAAGACATATGTTTGAATTCATAGACTAGTGCTTCTCTCATCCTGTGTCATAAAATTTTCTTTTTACACAGGGCAACTGTTAAAGAAGAGACTCACTGATGTTCAAAATACTGAGAATAAATGACTGTCAAATGTTCAAAAAATAAGTTTCAGGTCAGGCAGAGTGGCAGAGTGATATCCTGTGGGAAGAGAGAGAGAGAGAGAGAGAGAGAGAGGAAAAGAAAAACATGGACAGTAACAGAGGAAGATACTCAACATTGACCTCTGACCTTTACATGTATATGCATGCATGTGCACCTGCATACACTTACTACATAAACACACACACACACACACACACACACACACACACACACACACACACACACACACAAGCTCATGCACAAACAGTGTGGTCCCCATCCTTCAGTACCTCAGGTTTTATTATGAAGAATATTTGTTTCATAAAAGTGCAAACTCCTGGGCAGGACAAGGTCAGAGATTTGGTAGAGGTCATAAGAGACAGCAGTTCTCCTTTCCAGGGTGGGTCTGGGAGACACCGACATTAGCATCTGTAAATGTTAAACAGTATATTTCAAACATGTACCAAGTTTTAAAGTCAAGACTGGTTTTACTTCATAAAGAAAAGACCAGCCATTGAAAAGGAAAATGAAAAATTGTTACTGTGTGTTTGCAAATGTTCCCAAGCAAGTAGAATTTTGGTCATTAAGGTGGAGGGATAAGAACTTTGATCCGGATGTGGTTAGCTGATTTCAGAATTAAACCACTTCTGTTCAAAATAAATAAATAAATCAAGATTTGAGGCCCATGAGATGGCTCAGCTGGTAAAGGAGCTTAGTGGCAGGCCTGATGGTCTGGGTTTGATCCTGGGACAAACATGGTGAAAGGAGAGGGCTGATTTCCACAGGTTGCCTTTGGAACACATACACACACACACACACACACACACACACACACACACACACACACACACACACAAATAAATAAATATTTAAAAAAATAAAAGGAAGCCAAACACAAGCAAAACCTATTAGCTTATATCTAGGATCTCCTCTCCAACCACTCCACTCTTAATAACATCTGATGATTTGAGAGTTTTGATTTTTTTTTGGTATAGCCATTCTGATTGGAGTAAGATAGAATCTCAAGGTATTTTTGATTTTTCATTTCCATGGTGGCTAAAGACATTGAACATTTTTTAAGCATTTATTGGCCATTGGTTCTTTTTTTATGGATACATGACTTTGTGTGTATGTGGGTATACATCTGTGCGTCTGCATGTGATGTGGGAGCTAGAGAACTTTTAGTGTCTCTTCTCAGGAACACCACCTATCTCCTTTGTGATAGGGTGTCTCATTGGTTTGGAGCTCACCAAGTAGAGTAGGCCAGATGGCTAGCAAGCCCTAGGAGTCTGACCTTATCCACCTCTCCAGCCCTGCACCAATGCCTGGATTCTTTTCATGGGTGCTAGGCACTGTACCAACTGAGCCATTCCCTGAGTCCCATTTCTTCTTTTGAGAAGTATCTGTTCAGTTGATCTGCCCATTTACTGGTTGGCTTATTTATTCTTTTGGCAATTAATTTTGGTTTCCTTATAAATTCTAGATATTAGTCTTCTGTCAGATGAATAGCTAGCAAATATTTTCATTTATTCTGCGCTGCAGGTTGTCTTTTGTCTCTCCACACTATTGTTTTCTGGGGTGTACAAAAAACTTTTACAGTGGTGTAATTCTGTGTATTCTTTGGATTATTTCCTAAGCAATAGAGCTAATGATTCATAAATCATTTCCTATGACTAAGGAAAATTTTATATACCCTCAGATTCTGCTATCCAACCCAAATCAGAACAGGAAGCCATCTGAGCAAGGGGAGGGAGTATCGGCTCTCTTGTTTATTTAGCTTGTGAAAGGGAAGGGATAATCTCAAAGTCCAAAGGCTAATGTCTCTTTCTAAAAGCAAGTCTCAGTTGTTTTCAATGTATTAGTCCACAGCTGAAAACAGAAGAGGTTCCAGGCTGTCAACTTCCAAAGACTTCACCTAATCTCAGGCTGTTCTCTAGTGTTTTATACCTTTGCTTACCTAAACATATCTGCTATGGTGGTTCTTTCTGTAACAAGACTTGTGTTTTAGCTTAAAACCAGCAAGGACTGGGGATATAGCTGAACTGATAGAGGGCTTGTCTAGCATGCTGGAAGCTATGGGTTCAACCATATCACTGCATAAATAGGGTATGGAAACACAAACCAATCATCCAAGCTCAGAATTTGGGGGGTGGAGGCAGGAGGATCAGAGATCTAAGGTCATCCCCGGCTTCATAGTGAGTTCAAGGCCAGCCTAGGATACATGGGATCCTATCTCAAAGAAAAGCAAGCAAGCCAGCACTCCAAATGAAACTGTAACCTCTTACACACTCTAAAGTCTACAAGCCCTTTCAACAAAAATAGAGTACCAGGTTATATACCAATGCTGCAAATGCTATAGGAATTCAGAGAAGGAAGGGTGTCATGGTTGAAGACAACCAGGAGAAACTTCAAGGTAGAGAAGGAGCTTGAAGTGGGCCTTAGGGAATTTTTAGACTGTAATAGTCACTGAATGAGGACTTTAAACCTAAAAGTATCTTAACAACTGGCAGGACTTTCAGAGGTAGGTCATAGGATAGATCTAACCCAGCATGAAGTTTTCCCTGACTTCTCACCACTAAAAAAAGGAAAGAACAGTACCTTGACTAAGTCCTAGAGATTAAACCTAATGCAAGGACTGTCCTGAATTCTGAGAATGAGTTTTCTAGTTTAGAGGTAAAGTGTCCATTTAAAGAGTTGGTAGTGGGCTATAGTGAGTAAAGTGCCTGCCTTGCAAGTAAGCACAGGGACTTGGGTTGAATCCCCAAAATTCATGTTACTAAGCTAGGCATGGTGGGGCACACCATGTAATCCTAGAACTTTATCAGTTCAGCTATATCCCCAGTCCTTGCTGGTTTTAAGCTAAAACACAAGTCTTGTTACAGAAAGAACCACCATAGCAGATATGTTTAGGTAAGCAAAGGTATAAAACACTAGAGAACAGCCTGAGATTAGGTGAAGTCTTTGGAAGTTGACAGCCTGGAACCTCTTCTGTTTTCAGCTGTGGACTAATACATTGAAAGTGGAAAGTGGAAACAGGTAGACCCATGGGGCTCTCTGGACATCCAACTTAGTCTATTTTACCTCTATGTTAAGAGGGGAGGTGGTGGCACAAGCCTTTAATTCCAGCACTCAGGAGGTGGAGGTAGGGGCAGGTGGATCTCTGAGTTCAAGGCCAGCCTGGGCTACAAAACCAGTTCTAGGATAGCCAGGAATATTGCACAAAGAACACCTGTCTTGGAAAAAAAGGGGGGTAGAATATCTGAAAAGGGGAGGCAACAAGGGTAAGGGGAGAAGGAAAGAAAAGGAGCTGTCCTCTGACCTCCAATAAGCACATACATATAAGAAGTGATGTGGCAATGAATGAATAATAGGTTCTTTTCTTTTGTGGGCTAATGACATAACATTTGTCTTGCATGTATGTGGTTCTGTCTATCTACCTGTCAGCCTACCTGTCTATCATCTATCTGACATATCTATCTATCTATCTATCTATCTATCTATCTATCTATCTATCTATTTATCTATCTATCTATCCTCTATCTCTTATCTTGTCTCTTCATTTGTCTCCACATTTCTCCCTTAGAGATTTTATTAGCTAATAAATCCAAAGACCTGGGATATTACAGTTGACTGATCTTTCTGGTCTGTGGACTTTGCTGTAGCCTTTATCATATAGGCTAGGAGGTCAATAGCATCACTGAGCTTTAGACTTTCAGTTCCTTCTTCTGCTGCTTGGTGATGGTAGACAGTGCTAACAAGACTTAGCTTACAATGACATAGTTAAACTCCAAATGATAAAACCAAGACATACCTCAGATCTTCCAAAGATCTAGGTCTTAGCACCAGCAAAACAGTGTCTGCTCTGTAGAGTTTTCCTTTCTTTAGAGCCACTACCATGTTGGCAGCAGAATAGATGCCAGGCTGTTTACCAATGTCCTTGCTTGGCAGTGATTAAATAAAGGAATAGTTTTGCAATCCTCTACAAGCCAGCATGGTGAGGTATTTGGAATCTGACAGGCAGGGTGAGAGTTTTCTCCTTAGGTATTTAAAGTCTTTTTTTTTTTTTTTAAATCAGCTCATGATCATCTGAGTTGTTTGAGGAAAAATTGAAAGCACAAATTCTAGCTTCATTTTATTTCATCTGAAGAGTTGGTAATGAAGGCCCAGTTTGGGAGGTGACTGGCTGAAGGTCACCTGGCTAGTCAGCCACAGAGCAAGGACGTGAAGATAATCCAGCATTATCACTCCTGCCTCCCTCCAATACCCCACTGGAATTGAAATCATTGCAACAGTCACTGCCAAGTACAGGCGGTGACTATTTGACAGTGGTCTTTTAAGTCTGCATGGGACGGCGCTCAGTTTTTCACTTCATCAGCACTGGGAGACAAGGACACAGCTCCGAGTAATATTTCATATTTAGCTCTGGATTCCCTCCGTTTTATATTTCCGAACCTTCTTCCAGTTACTTGTAGGGCTTTATGATATAATTTAATTTCAGCTTTGGTACTCTGAAGAGCGGTAATTTGTCCCTTAAATTATTCACTCAGGGGAGTCAATGTTCTTAGAAAAGGAGGAGTGAGAACCTATAAGTGCCATTCCAGCAGAGGGATACCTGACGGTGTTGCCTCTCTTGATTGTTCTTTCCCACAATGCCTTATCTCATGTTCAGCCGTGGCTGCCATAACACCTCCTCTTTCTACAGAATATTTTACGTGAACAAATAAAGCAATTTAGGGAGTATTTACACATGGACTAGTGACTGCACACCTGCAAGCAGCGCGGCCATTCCAGACTAGCAGCATTCCTCTCCATCGGTTTCTCTCAGGAAGGCAACGTGGAGCTGATGGCAGAGGGAAATTGGCTGGACAGTAGGTCCTGGCTCTGACATCAGATTGTTCAATGCAGGAGTAGCGTATATTCTGTATGCTGCACCTTTGAGCTTGATTACCCAGCAAAGCCCAAGAAGCTACAAAATGAAATACTGATGTGTGATGACTCCAGCAGATTTTACTAAAAATTTGAATAAAGTTATGCAAAACAAAAGCAATGGCCACAAAGCAAATGTGGTATTATTATGAGGTCATTTGTTGGGTGTGTTTCATGGAGAGCCAAAGTACAGAATGAGGTTGTCATGGTTTCTCATAAAAATGATTAGAGATGAAGTCATAACTGGTCCAAATTCTGAGAACAAATGACTGTTGCATGCTCATGCCAGCCCATGTTTCTATGGTGAGTGGGAAGGGAAAGTTGGTGCAGATATAATCAGGACACATTGTATGTGCATATGAAATTCTCAAAGAGCACATGTGTGTGTGCGTGTGTGTCTGTCTGTCTGTCTCTGTGTATGTCTCTCTCTCTGTGTACCTCTGTGTGTATATCTGTTGCTATTTCTCTCTGTGCCTCTCTCTCTTTGCATGCACACGCGCACATGCACGAGTGTTTTGAGGCACCTGTTGAAGTTTCCAGGTTCTATGTTCCAACACTGTTTCAGGGACTTATGGCAAGATAATAGAAACAGAGATAGTCTCTTAAGAAAGAGAAAGAGAATATAGGCCAATATCCCTCATGAACATTGATGCAAAAATTCTCAATAAAATATTGGCAAAATCGAATCCAAGAACACATCAGACAAATCATCCATCATGATCAAGTAGGCTTCATCCCAGGGATGTAAGGATGGTTCAACATACAAAAATCCATCAATGTAATCCATTATATAAACAGACTGAGGAAAAAAAATCACATGATCATCTCACTAGATGCTGAAAAAGCCTTTGACAAAATCCAACACCCCTTCATGATAAAGGTCCTGGAGAAATCAGGGATAACAGGAACATACCTCAACATAATAAAAGCAATATACAGCAAGCCGACAGCCAACATCAAATTAAATGGAGAGAAACTCAATGTAATTCCTCTAAAATCAGGAACAAGACAAGGCTGTCCACTCTCTCTCCATACCTCTTCAATATTGTCCTTGAAGTTCTAGCTAAAGCAATAAGACAACAAAAGGAGAGCAAGGGAATACAAATCAGAAAGGAAGAAGTCAAACTCTCACTATTTGCAGATGATATGATAGTCTACATAAGTGACCCAAAAAACTCTACCAGGGAACTCCTACAGCTGATAAATACCTTCAGCAAAGTGGCAGGACACAAGATTAACTCAAAAAAATCTGTAGCCCTACTATATACAAATGACACATTGGTAGAGAAAGAAATCAGAGAAACACCACCCTTTACAATTGCCACAAACAACATAAAATACCTTAGAGTAACACTAACCAAAAAAGTGAAAGACCTGTACCATAAGAATTTTGAGTCTCTAAAGAAAGAAATTAAAGAAGATACCAGAAAATGGAAAGATCTCCCATGCTCTTGGATAGGCAGGATCAACATAGTAAAAATGGCAATCTTGCCAAAAGCAATCTACAGATTCAATGCAATCCCCATCAAAATCCCAACACAATTCTTCACTGACCTTGAAAGAACAATTCTCAACTTTATATGGAGAAACAAAAGACCCAGGATAGCCAAAACAACCCTGTACAATAGAGGAACTGCTGGAGGCATCACCATCCCTGACTTCAAGTTTTATTACAGAGCTATAGTCCCGAAACAGCTTGGTATTGGCACAAAAATAGGCAGGTAGACCAATGGAATAGCGTTGAAAACCCTGATATTAACCCACACACCTACGAACACCTGATTTTTGACAAACAATCCAAATATATACACTGGAACAAAGAGAACATCTTCAACAAATGGTGCTGGCATAACTGGATACAGACATGTAGAAGACTACAGATAGACCCAAGCCTTTTGCCCTGCACTAAACTTTAGTCAAAATGGATCAAAAACTCAACATAAACCCAGCCACACTGAACCTCTTAGAAGAGAAAGTGGGAAGTACCCTTGAACGAATTGGTACAGGAGACTGCTTCCTGAACATTACACCAGTAGCACAGATACTGAGATCGACAATTAATAAATGGGACCTCCTGAAACTGAGAATCTTCTGTAAGGCAAAGGACACAGCAAAACAAAATGGCAGCCCACAGACTGGGAAAAGATATTCACCAACCCCACATCTGACAGAGGGCTGATCTCCAAAATATACAAAGAACTTAAGAAGCTAGTCTCCAAAACACCAAACAATCCAGTTAAAAAGTGGGGTACAGAACTAAATAGACAAGTCTCAATAGAAGAATCTAAAATGGCTGAAAGACACATAAGAAAGTGTTCAACATCCTTAGCCATCAGGGAAATGCAAATCAAAACAACTCTGAGATACCATCTTACTCCTGTCAGACTGGCTAAAATCAAAAACACCAATGACAGTTCATGCTGGAGAGGAACACTCCTCCACTGCTGGTGGGAGTGCCAACTTGTACAACTACTTTGGAAATCAGTATGGTGACTCCTCAAGAAAATGGAAATCAGTCTACCACAGATCCAGCAATTCCATTCCTAGGCATATACCCAAAAGAAGCACATTCATTCAACAAAGACATCTGTTCAATGATGTTCATAGCAGCACTATTTGTAATAGCCAGAAACTGGAAGCAGCCTAGATGCCCCTCAACCAAAGAATGGATAGAGAAAATGTGGTACATTTACACAATGGAGCACTACTCAGCAGAAAAAATAAACAATGGAATCTTGAAATTTGCAGGAAAATGGATGGAACTAGAAGAAACCATTCTGAACGAGGGATCTCAATCACAAAAAGACAAACATGATATGTACTCACTCATATGGATTTTAGACAAAGAATAAGGGATTACCATCCTACAATCCACACTGCCAGAGAAACTAGTAAACAAGGAGGACCCTAAAAGAGATAAACTTTGTCCCCTGGAGAAGGGGAAAGGTCACCATCCCTTGAGCAAATTGAGAACAAAGGGAAGATGGGGGAGGAAGCTATGAGAATGAGAAGGGAAGAAAATGAAGGATGCAGAGGTTGTGTGGGAGCAGAAAGGTTGAGTCAGGTGTAGATTAGAAGAAAGGACATATGATAGGTAGGATTTTAGTTGCGGGGGGGGGGGGTGGTAGAGGAGGAAGGGAGGGAGAAGGGAACTGGGATTGTCATGTAATTCAATCTTGTTTGTAATTCAAATATATAAAAAATAAAAAACTAAAAAAAAAAAAGAAAGAGATGCTGAGGAAAGGAGTGGGCTGGTGAGATGGCAAAAGGCTTATGTTCAAAGACACTGGGTCACAAGGTTCAGCACCTTTATAGGTCATGTCCATAGCACTCTCCTCTTGCTTTTATGTATCTTGGACTTTTCTCATAACATGATGTTTGTTTTCTGTAGCCAAGATGGGGAAGGGCTTCCTGCCTTTCTCTGTCAACAGACTTCTTCATATGTTAATCTTGATGCTGCAGACTCCAGTCTCCACTCTCCTGCATCTGTTGATGACTATACTCAGTACTTTTCTGTTGGCTGTGTTAGAATACCTGACAAAAATGAGCTTAGGGGCGCCAGGGTTTATTTTGGCTTATGGTTCCATAGGTCCATCATTGTGGGGAAGCCATAGAGTGTGAGGCTAGCCTGACAGCTAGAAATCAGAGCAAGAACAGAAAGTGGGGCCAAGCTATACAACCTCAAAGCGCATACCATGTGATGATGTGATATACTTCCTTAGCAAGGTTCTGTCTCCTGAGGTTCCATAATCTTCCCAAACAAGACTACTAGCTGGGAACTGTTTAAGCTGTGTGTGTGTGTGTGTGTGTGTGTGTGTAAAGCAGACGATAAAGAGAGAAGAAAAAGTTTGATAGTGCTACATTGACAAGGATGCTAAGAAAGGGAGTTAAATTCTTTCAACATTTAATTTTTGGCACCAAATAAGTTGAAATGGATTCAGGAGGTGTTTTGGATGAATTCAAACAGAAAATAGACAAGCAATCACTTTTCAAGACAGAGCACAGAGCAGCAGCGTAAGCCTGTTAGAGTACTTGAGTACCAGAATGAAGTGAGTTGTATGGAAAATGCTAATTTAGACAGAGTGAAAGGAGACTAGTATCAAATGCCTATGTTAGATGGTGCTTTGGTGCAGCGCTGTAGTCTGCTCAGGCTCTCTCCTGAGGCTTTTCACACTTGTCTGCCAAGTTTCTGATGTGTGTCTTGGTGAAGGGTGAACTCTCATGATGCTTCTTTTTAAGTCTAGGCCCCACTGAACATTCTGAGGTAGAAAAATGAGTCAGGGAGGAACAGATGCCAGAGACACTAAGATTGAAATATGAGAATAACCAATGGTACTGGAAACCCCTCTATCAGCCGGCTGTATGCAACAAAACAGCATAAATAGAAAAACATGATACAAAACAAAACAACAACAAAAATGTTGCCTCCAAATACCAGTTTACATTTAATGACTTGTGAAGAATGGAGACTCAGATGACACAGGACCTTTGAGACTCAGACCTTTCCCAGCTCTCAGGACAACTTCTATTCTCAGCAATCCCCTTTGCTTTCCTAATAAACTGTTTATATTTTTTACCTCTATCTGTGTGTCTCTAGTCCAGTTCTTTCCTCCAGGATGTTGATCTCAGAAGTCTCAGAAGGTACCCTCTGGACTCTGATCCACTCTTATAACAAATTTGTTGACCAACTGAGTATAGCTGAAGGGGTGATGCGTGACATGAGGTGATTGTATGCTACTTATTTAGTTAGGTGCACAGCAAAGTTGGATGATCCAGAAAAAACTTCAGGGTCCAAAGTATGTACTCAAATGTAAGAGCTCAATTGTTAAGGTGTGGTATTCATTTTGGGGAACCAAAGGATCAGGTCAAAACATGGGAAGTTGTCTTAGTTTGCGTTTCTATTGCTGTGAAGAGACACCATGACCATGGCAACTCTTATAAAGGAAACATTTAATTGTGGTGGTTTATAGTTTCAGAAGTTTAGTCCATTATCATCATGGTGGGAAGCAAGGCAGCATGCAAGCAGACATGGTGCTAGAGAAGGAAGCTGAGAGTTCTACATCTTGACTCACAGGCAACAGGAAGCTGTCTAACACACTAGGCATGGCTTGAGCATATATGAGATCTCAAAGCCTACCTCCACAGTAACACACTTCCTCCAACAAGACCACACCTACGCTAACAAGGCCACACCTCCTAATAGTGCTACTCCTTTTGGAGGCTATTTTCTTTCAAACCACCAGAGAAGTTTAAAGAAGTTAAAGGAAGGGTAAAGGAAGCCACAAGGACCGGGAGCTTTCTCTAGAGCATGAACATCCAGAAGCACACACCTGAACAATGGGAAGCTAAAACAATACAATCCAGACCCTTCAGGAATGAAGGTATGGTTCACTTCTCCAGGATAAGAGTCAAGACTTGCTGAAGGTGGAAGAAATACAGGATGGGTAGTAGAGGTAGTTATAAATAGAAGCTAAGGTCACATGACCAATTGCAAAAATGGTGTTATAATGGACATGAGTGTTTCTGCCTTACTTTGTTGAAAACAAGTTGATTCTGATATTTTAATTTTCTTTCCTCTATTTCCTTATCATGTAATGTATCATCAACTTAAATAACAGCAATGGTTAAGTGTTGTTAATTTATATTATCATATTAAAAAGGTTCATGCCAATGAGGAAAGCCATCAGGAACTTGGCTGTTTTGTCCTCTCCTGACCTAAGTTTGTATTCAGGCTTCACAACCCCCTTAGTTTACTCTGCCTGTGTTATATTACAGGCTTAGACAGCACCAGCAGTCTTTGCTGGCCCCACAAGTACTGGTTGACTATCTGGTGGCTGTGCACATAAAACCCAAAAGAATGTCAGGCTTCAACCTCAGACCTCTCAAACTGGAAGTTAAATACACATACGAAGAGTGAGAAGGCAGTCCAAGTGTGAGTACTTATTTGCACAAGAACTGTGAAAATTTGGAATAACTTGTTTTCACCCAAGCTAGTGTAGAGTTGACAGATCAGTTTCAGCAGGTATATTCAAGATTCAAACAGTGACCAAACTTTTCTACAATTTATTTGTGTACAGGGAACCTAAGAATTTTGGGGGTGGGGTTTCTCGATCACCTGTTTTTGTTTCTGTGCCCTATTTAAAAAAAAAAAAAAAAGACTAAGCATTCTTCAGGAACTTTGCCACTTATTTTAAAATACACTACACACTCTCAGTTTTATATATGATGGTTATATCATGTTGGGCAAAATTATGGCCTGGTTATTGTTTTCATCTGGAAATTAAGCATGATGTAAGGAGATACAATTGTGTGTCAAGTTGACGATGGTTAGACTTGTGATGGCTAATCTTGGTTGTCACTTGAGTGCATCCAGAATCAACTAACACACAAGATGTTTGGCACTCCTGTGAAGGATTTTCTTGATCAGATTATTTGAAGCAGGAAGACCCACACTAAAGCTGGGTGACAACTTCTGATGTCAGCCCAGATAGAAGAACATGTAAGGGAACTTGGCTTTCTACTTGCTTGCTTTCACTTGCACTGGCAAGTCCATCTATCTTGCTGCTGCTGCTGGTATTAGAAGCTACTTCTTCAGGCTTCCAATGTAGACTAAAGATCATTAGCTTGAGTCTATCTCCCAGAGTCCTCCAGGTCTTCAGTGCCACACTGGGATTGCTGAGACGGTTAGCCTTGTGGATTGAACAAATATAAGATTCTTGGCCTCTCTATTCTGAGACAGCCACTGTAGGACTACTCAGACTACATCCTGTTAGCCAGTCTAATAAATACTGTGTCTGTGTGTGTGTGTGTGTGTGTGTGTGTGTGTGTGTGTGTGTGTGTGTATTTCAGAGAACCCTAACTAACAAAGAACTGTTCTCTAGAACTGAGAGCCTACAGAAAACGTTCTTTCCTTAAATTACTTTTTCTGGGTATTTTGTGACGGCACTTAACAAACACCATGAATACAAGGGCTGATATGGGAGAGTCATGCATGCACAGGTGAGTTTTCTTGCCTGGAACAGGAATGTCCCCAAGGTGAAGAAGACTGGTGGCCTCAGCCACTTTCAAGGTCAAAAGGAAAGAGGAGGAAAGTGAAATGGCTTAGCTGACTCTAGTCCTCTCCTGTTCAGCTCTCCAGATAGGGAGGGGCAGTTTAACAGTGGTTTGTAAACATTGGTGGGTGTGGAATGTGTAAGAAAACACTGGCTACTATTCAGAATGGATTTATCTCAGACCTAGCTGAGTTGTGTTTTCTAGATCTGAAAAGGGCTTTGGGTTAAGATACAATTCTTGCCATTAGTATTTGAGGACTTTTGAGAATTAAGCAAACTGCCCCAAAGTCTCATGACAGAGGTGAATCCTGTAACCCCTAAGTAGGTGAATCTGGTATTTGAGTATCTTCTAATCCAAATAATGAAAGAAACGACTTTCTTGTCCTCAGCAAAAAGAGTTCACATGAAGTTGTTATCTTGGATTTCTGTATGAATCCATCAGTTTTTAATGGCGCTGCCTTGCATGGAAAATGGTTGCACAGTTGAACAGCTGTAAGGAAAGAGCTCCTTCTGGCAAATGTCATTGTATCCTCCTAAAGGCAGGGCTGCTGATTCTTCTACAACTCTCTGTGTTTGGTGCTGCCACTGCAGACACATACTGGCTAGTTTTAAGTAATTTACTACAATCTAGAATCACTTAGAAAAAGGCTCTCAGCTGAGAAGTTATTAGCATCAGATGGGCCTGTGGTCATGTTTGTGGGATTGACCTGATTGTAAGTCAGCCCAGTTCACTGTGGGCAGCACCATTCCTTAGGCTGGACCTGCATGAGAGTAGAGAAGACTAAGTGATTACTAAGCAGCAGGCAGCAAGGAGCCACATATTTATTCTCTTTATGATCTTTGCCTGTGAATGTGGTGCTTTTAAGCTCCTGCCTTGACTTCTTTGCAGCAACAGACTGTAACCTGGAACTGTAAGACCAGTAAACCCTTTTCTCCCCTATATTGCATCTCATCATCAGGTCATTTATCACAGCAACAGAAACAAAACTAGGACAACAATAAAGCTAAGAAGGTCACTAGGATGTTGAGTGATGGGCTTCATATCATAAAACTCTTAAGAGGTAGTGATTATGAACATGTTTCAAAATGAAGAAATTCAAAATTTTCTTCCCCCATTAATAAAAAGCAGAAGTGAGAAAATGCAGTAGGAATGATTTAGGAGTTGTGTAAATTTGTGGTTGGAGCAATGGCTCAGACCTAGGGTACATTTCACAATACCCTGGCACTCATGTGGTGGCTCATGATTCCAGTTCCAGGGATCCAATACCCTTTCAGGACTCTATGGACACTAGGCATGCACATGGTATACAGGCATACATATAGACAAACACCCATAGACAGAAAATAAAAATAATAAATAAAAATTTTCATCAGTTACCTAAATTTAACAGTTCACTACAGGGGGCTGGAGAGATGGCTCAGAGGTTAAGAGCACTGGCTGCTCTTCCATAGGTCCTGAGTTCAATTCCCAGCAACCGCATGATGGCTCACAACCATCTGTAATGAGATCTGGTGCCCTCTTCTGGCCTGCAGGGACACATGCAGATAGAACACTGTATTCATAATAAATCTAAAACAAATGAAAAAAACAAACAAAAACAGTTCACTACAACTTAAAATGGAACGTAACTGTCAAAAATGCTATTTTAGGGCTGGAGAGATGGCTCAGTGGTTAAGAGCACTTGCCACTTTTCCAGAGGGCCACGGTTTGATTCTTAGCACCCATGTGGCAGCTCACAACTCAGCAACTCCTGGATCTGATGCCTCTTCCTTTACTCTCAGGGCATGCCTATGGTATGCAGACATACTTCAGGTAAAACACCCATATAAATAAATAAAAAGTTAAATTATATTTTTTTAAAAAAACAGTAAAATGAGGGAGGCACTGTGTTAAAAGAAATACCCAGAATAAAAGCCTGGTACTTGCTCTGAAAACACCTCTGTGGAAGGGACATTGAAGAAAGTAGCTGTCAAAGTAAAAGGATAAAGACTCCTGTGTGGAAAGTGACTAAAGAAGGGACTAGAACTGCCAGTAGAGGAAGGAGACTCTCACAATATAAAGGCTGCCATCTGAAATGGAATGGGTAAGAGTCATAGGGAAGCTGAACCAGGGAACCCTAGGAAAGACTCCCCTGCTAAGAGCTGTGCATGGCTGGGAGCATTTTCCTCAGGTGAGGAATTTCCAGTTCTGGTGGCATTCAACAGGAACAGGAAGGTCATTTGTCATGGGTCCTATCAAAATGATTAAGATCAACACCCATAAAGCTATCACCATTTATCACCTCTTTATCATATTCATTCCTTGCGATGTGAAGTATGCTGGGTGCATGCACATATTTGTGTATGGGTGTGAGCAGTCTGTGAACACTGAAAGGTTGGTTCCTCGGCCATTTTGCTTTCCATCTTATTTAAGATTTGTTTTATGTGTACATGTGTATATGCACATGAATGTGCAGGTTTCCCCAAATCCTCTGGAGCTGTAGTTATCTGCACTTGTAAGCTGCTGGCAATGCGTGCTGGGAACCAAACTCAGGTTCACTGCAAGAGCAGCATGCTCTTTTAAGCTCTGAGCCTTCTCTCCAAACCATAACTACTTCTTCTTCTTTTCCTCCTCCTCCTCCTCCTCCTCCTCATTATTATTATTATTATTATTATTATTATTATTATTATTATTATGAGACAGGATCTTTCACCAGGATTTAGCTAGGCTGCTGTTTATGGAACCCCAGGGATCCTCCTGTCTCCACTTCCTCCATGCTGGGATTACAGGCATGCCCACTGCATCTGGCTTTGTTTTTGTAGATGTTGAAGATTGAACCCAATGCCTTCCTCTTGCACAGCAACCACTTTACAGGCGAAGCAATCTCCCCAGGAATCACTTTAGTGATGAGGAAATGGAGGAAGAGATATCCATTAACTTGATTTGGAATACAAGGTAGATTGTAGAGAGAGGAGACTAGCACCTGGATGTTCTTGATTCTGAATGAGTACAGGGTATTGCACTATCCATGCCTTCCTTCTATAAGACTGGAAGGACATGTATAAATCTCTAAAACAACAGAAGAGAAGTGAGAGCTAGAATCTAGAGGATATAGGAAAGGTGTGGAGAGTATCAAACATTTTCATTATTCCCCAGCCTACCCTCAAGCTAACAAACTCCTCACTTCTTTGATTGCTCAATACTAAATTATTTTATAAACCTAAGATATGTTTTGTAAAATGTGAGTTCTCTTAATTCTCTCCAAAACATGAATCCCTATTCTTTTAGAAAGGTGATGTTTTTCAAATTCTAAGGGAGTCAATTCAAAATCATTTCCCTATATTTTCTTCATTTCTATGGGTAGATTTCTGTTTGGGGAAAATTCAAATCCCAGAACAAATCTAAAGCTGAGTCCTTATGTTCCTGTGATGTGGGCTATGTCCATCACATCCTCTGGCTTTTACGTATATTCTTGGGGGAAGTTTAACTATTGAGTTATACCTACTCTCTGCTCTGTCTTGCATTAAATGAAATCTTTATATAGATTCATACATACTTGAAGGGAAAAAAAGGAAATCCTCTCCCAAGTTTGTCAGTCTGTTATAAAGATAGAATTGGGGAGATGGCTCAATTGGCGAAGTGTAAGCATGGGAACCCGAGTCTGATCTACAGGACCCACATGAAATGCCAGGCATGGTGATGCATGCTCACAATGCAGGTGCTGGGGAGGTAGAGGCAGGAGATTCCCTGGGGCTTTCTGACTTGCCAGTCTAGCCAGTTGTGAGCTCCAAGTTCAGTGAGATATGCTGTCTCAAATTTTAATGTGAAGGGTGATTGAGAGAGACACCCTACATTGACTTCTGGCCTCTACACAGTGCTCATTCATGCACAACCACCCACCAATTCACCCACGGATAATGTCTATTTTGGGCCCACTAAGAGATTAGGTTTGGAATGGGAAGGGGAGAAGAGGAGGGATTTTAGGAGGACATGAGGGAACAGAAAGGCTGAGTCAGGGGAAGAATAGAAGATAGCAAGAATGGAGATACCATAATAGAGGGAGACATTTTAGGTTTACAGAGAAATCAGGCACTAGGGAAATGTCTAGAGATCTACAAAGATGACACCAGCTAACAATCTAAGCAACAGAGGAGAGGCTACCTTAAATGCCCTCCCCTGATAATGAGATTGATGACTGGCTTATATGCCACCCAATAGCCCTCATCCAGCAGCTGGTGGAAGTAGAAGCCAACACCTACAACTAATCACTGAACTGAACTGGAATCCAGTTGCAGAGAAGGACGAGTGAAGAGCAAAGTGGTCCAGACCAGGCTGGTGAAACCCACAGAAACAACTGACCTGAACATTGGGGAACTCTTGGTCCCCGGACTGATAGCTGGGATACCAGCATGGGACTGATCCAGACCCCAAGAACATGGGTTTCATTGAGGAAACCTCAGAAATCTATGGGACCTCCTGTAGTAGTTCAGTACTTATCCCTAGCATAGGTGTGGACTCTGGAAGCCCATTCCACATAGAGGAATACTCCCTGAGCCAAGACACACGGGGGTGGGCCTAGGCCCTATCCCAAAAGGTATGATAGATTCTTATGACACCCTATGGAAGGCCTCACCATTCAGGGGGAGCAGAAAGAATATGTGATAGATAGGGTTTTAGTTGGCGGTGGTGGTAGGGGAGGATGGGAGGGAGAGGGAACTGGGATTGTCATGTAAAACAATCCTGTTTCTAATTCAAATAAAAAAATCTGCAAAAAAAAAAAAAAGTTTAGGTTTGGTTAGAGATGAGAGGTCTGAAAACTTTGCAAGCCCCATGGTGTGAATTCACTTTTAATGGCTGTGTATGGAGGGATCAAACAGCAGCATAGACAAACAGCAGGTCAGAAATCTCTCAGGGAACACCTTGTTATGTTTTCTTGGCCTCACATTGTATGGGCTCTTGTGGTAATTACAGCTAATATGACCTCTGTTTTCTTGATCTCTGTCATGACCTCCCTGACAAACAGTTTACAATGTGTCATTTTCCTGTCACCTCCTCAGTGACTTCTTAAATTTGCTTGCTCATCCACAGTGACCTGTTTTCCTTTGAGCTCTGTTTGCCATCTTTGTTGAGTGATAAGCATTTCAGGCCCCACAAGGACCATGTGACTTGATTTATTGATTTTAGTTATCAATGGTTCCTAAGACAATCATCTGAAAACACCCCAGCTACAACACTAAAGGGTAAATGCCTTCACTGCCCTCTTCTTTTAGAATCTTAATGATTCAGACCTGCCCTACTTCTAATCTTCGTCCTCCAATGCATGGTTTTTATTTTTTTCTGTAGTTACTATTGCTCTTAGTAATATTCAGAGTCTGGGACCACACGACCATGAGATTCAGCTGGGGCTGCCTGCTTGTGACTAGATCAATCTACAAGCACATCTGCCGTTTGCATTGCATTTCCCCTCACTGTTTGTTAGAATGTGGTCCAGTTTGCTACTAGCTCAAACAAGACTAAGGTCAGTGACCACAGAAAACATCCAATGACTTCATAGACTTATCAGAGAATCATCCGAGAACATAACCTTTCCTTGTTATAAAACCAGATCACATTTGTAACTCCCAAATCAGGGAACTTTGATGTATTTTTATCATCAAGTTACACAATCTCTGGCAGATGTGCCCACATGAGAACTCAGTGTAGCTAATCCCTCATTGAGGCTCTGTTCCCTGGTGATTCTAAGTTGATTCTAAGTTTTGATGACAGTTAAAGCTAAGAATCACCCCTAGTGCTTCTTGAAGTGCTGTTGTGGTTTGAATGAGAATGGCCCCATAGGCTTACATAGTAGAACACTTCTTCCTCAGGAACTGTTCAAGGAGGATAGATGTGGCCTTATTGAAGGAAGTGTACCACTGGGGGTGGGATTTGAGGTTTCCAAAGACTCACGCCATCCACAATTAGCTCTTTCTGCCTACTGTTTATGGATCAGGAGGTGAGGTCTCAGCTGATTCTGCCACTATGCCTTTGCTCTGCCAGCATGAAACCACAAGCCAAATTAAAGTCTTTTTTAAAATTTGTCTTTGTCATGGTGCTTTGTCATAGCAATAGAAAAAATAACTAAGACATTGGTAGCTATACAAAGGGCAGGGCTATATTCCCCATGTTCCACAATTTCCCAAGCCAATCTTGAAACGATGTGATTTGAGCAACACAATAACCTTTAAATATTAGCTGCTCTGGACCATGTAGAACCAATCTGAATGACATACTGCCACACAGTTTCTCTTAAAATTGGACTCTAGAAGCCAGGCCTGGTGGCATTTGCCTGCATTTCCAGCACTCAGAGGCAGGGGGATTGCAAGTTCAAGGCCAACCTGAGTAACATAACAAAGCCCTCTTCTCAAATGAACAAATGAACCAAAGGAAGGAAAAAAATAACTGTAGCTGTCAGATTTTTTTTAAAGGAATGTAAATTGTCATGTGTTTTAAATAAAGATCAAATAACAGTTGGGTAGACTGTGTAAACAAGGGTCTAATAGAGGGATTGGTGAGAGATAGAGCCACCACAGTGTACTGTATTAAAATAAAATAAAAACACATTTTATTTCCAAAGAATCTAGACAATACCTGTTACTTCAATGTTTATGATGCAAACATCATTAAAATGCCTTGTACATTACTATTATTTTAAGTTTCTCTGTGTTTTGTGCAAGTTCTCTGAAAGGTTTTCTATGTTTATGAGCTTAAGCCTAAGAACTTTCTACCTAAATTTAAATTTAGAACACTGTAACTACCGCAGGTTTAAGTAATACTATAATCAAAATAGCTTAAGGCAAAACCATCAAAGTCATTCTTGTAGAAACACTAGAGGACAGTGGCATGACATTTCCATAATATTTCTGAATGCGTCCTGCAGCATTCTTAAATATTAAGCTAGTGTTTAAAATTTGCTAGTATTCTATGGCTATGTATCGTCTACTAAATTTTCAGTGATCCCAGGGTCAGTCTGGGAAGTACTAAAACTCATCATGGGTAATTATGAGTTGACAGTGTATAAAATCACTGCAGATAAATACTATTAAAATATTCCAGTATAGCAACTTCAGGAGTTTTTCCTTCTCTATCCTCTATCTCCCATATCTTTTTCTTAAAAAAAAAAGTCATATGTAGCATGCACATGGTGCAAGGTGTGGCTTTAACCACCCACTAACAACCAGTCATTCTGTAGTCTCTCTCTCTCTCTCTCTCTCTCTCTCTTTCTCTCTCTCTCTCTCTCTCTCTCTCTCTCTCTGTGTGTGTGTGTGTGTGTGTGTAGGCCAGAAGATATCCTCAAATGTCAACCATTCTCAGGTGCCTTCCACACTACTGCTTTTGGGGTAGAGACTCATCCTGGTGTGGAGCTTTGTAACTTAGCTAGGCTGACTGGCCAGAAGCCCTAGGAAGAACCTGTCTCCACCTTCCCAGTGCTGGAATTGTAAGCACACGCCACCACACCTGGCTTGTATGTGGCTTCTGGGGATAGAACCCAGGCCTTCATGCTTTTAACTCAAATGATTTACCAATTGAACCATCTTAGGGTCTTCATTTCTAAGCATATTTGCTCACTTGAGTTATAGATTCACATTTCCAGCGCTTCAGAGGGCATTTCACTCCAAACGTTCAAAGTCCTTCAAACTCATCCAACCCCACACTCTTGACCTAAATCAACAATGCTGTTCCTCTGAGCTTTTTCTGACTCAGAACTTGGAAGCCACTTCCACTTAGTTCTTTTCATCACTGTCACATCAGTGGCCAATTAGCACTGCCAATTCTGTGACCTCTGCCATTGCCTCAGTGAATGCTTGCACCATCTCCCAGCTGACATCTGCAATCCTGCTTTCCTCCATGCCCTGCCATTGGTTACCTTCCACAACAATCTCGATTAAAGGAAGGCATGTTTGATTTCAAGGGGGCATTCTCAGTTAGCTTGTGACTGTTATGGACTTGCTTGCTTTACTGACACTTCGGCTTCTCCAGATGAATTTATAGAAGGTAAGTGCTTCGTCTCATTTCCTTTGGTGTCTTGATGAGTTTCCAGCTGATTACAGTATGCAGTTGTCCACAGGGCTTTGCAGAGCAGCTAAGAACACAGGCACTGGAACTGAACAGATGTGTGTTGAATTCAGCCTCCTCTGCTACTCATTCTAATGCCAATGATGCCAGACAAACTTAGATGAAGCCAGTGCTTCTGAATTTTGCCTGCATTAGGGTTTCTTTAGAAATATATTAGGACTTTACAAGGGTTTTATTGGTCTGTCCTTCAGCCCAATTAAATAGGAATATGTAGAGGGTATAGCTTGAGTCTTAGAAAGAAGTCATACACAGCACACACATTACTTCAGTAAATTTACAGGTGGTCCTAATGTACAGTCAGAACTACTCTGGGATCTAATTCAAAGGGGTTTTGAACACATGATGTGTGAATTTAAGGGCTGTGGAGATGGTTTGGTAGTAGAGTGCTCATCATGCAAGTGTGAGGATGATCTGAAGTAGTTACTGAATAGAAAAATGGCCATATTCTTCATCTTTAATGTTTGGGTACTTCTAACTTGGGTAAGATTTCCAAATGTCTGGCTCTCAGAAACTGAGATTCTGATTTAGCAAAGCATCAGCCAGAAGCAATGATTAACGTTAAGTCTAATAGTATTTCCCTCTAATGACCTCTGTTGATATTTGCTTGTATTTAGCTACATTTTTTTTGTTTTTTAATTCTTTCTAACTTGCCTAATGGTCTGTTCCTCTGAAAGAACAAACAATATGTAGGTCAGGGGAGCAACAGAACTTTCAAATCACTAATATTTCTAACAGTTAAATGGGCTTTAAAAGTCAGGTGTGGTGGTACACACTGTTAATCCCAGTACTCCAGAGACAGAGGCAGGTGTATCTCTGTGAGTTCAAGGCCAGCCTGGTCTACAAAGAAAGTTCCAGGACAGCCAGGGCTGTTATACAGAGAAATCGTGCCTCAAAATTGCCCAACCAACCAACCAAACAAGCAAACCCAAGAGGAAAAGGACATTAAAAATCACCAGGATCACTGTTTCACTTAATAGCTATAAAAATAACAACCCCCCCTCCAAAATGAACATGGTGGACTTGGCTACATATATGCAGTTAGTGCCAAGATACAGCTGAGGTTTCAAACAAATCACCAGCAACCCAGTGGCACAGAACTAACTTCAAAGTACTCCAAAGCAAGTATGACTTCGCCACCCTCTTAATTCATATCCCGACATCAGTTCATTTTGGATTTATAACTGTCAAAAGACTTTTCATGAGGATGGACCTATTTCCGCTCACATTTTGAGAGGACACAGGCCAGGCCACGGCCATAGGAAAGGCTTGGTGGTGGGTGTGAGGTCACACTGAACATGCAGTATGGAAACATGAGTCAGATGCTCAGTGAGCTTTCTCCTTTTCATTCAGTTCAGGACTCCACTTCCAGGAATGGTGCTGCCCACATTCAGTGTGTTTCTCCCTTCTTTCCTTAAACTTTTCTGGAAACTCCATCTTAGATGTACACCCAAGTATTACCATGCTGGTTCTAAATCCTGTCAAGTTGACAAAGATGATTGATTAACCATCACATACATGCTTTTATTTTTTCCTTATAAAATTCATCTGTTGAAGCACAATTAGTCTAGATCTGCATTTACTACACATCAAAAAAAAACCTGCAGGAATTAAATTTAAGAGCTAGAGAAAAACATTAGAAATACAAGAAAGGTCACATTAATACATGCTGGTTTCTCTTTTAATTTTCAGAAATAAATGTGTTGATAAAAGGGTCAGAAACAGTTTTTTTTAAAAAGTGGAACTAGCCAGGCGTTGGGGCACAAGCCTTTAATCCCAGCACTCAGGAGGCAGAGGCAGGCGGATCTCTATGAGTTCGAGGCCAGCCTGGTCTCAAGAGTGAGTGGCAAGATAGGCTCCAAAGTTACACAGAGAAACCCTGTCTCGAAAAACAAAAAAACAAAAAACAAAACAAAACAAAACAAAAAAAATGGAACTGACTGCTTGCCAGTTCCAAGAAAAAGAACAACCACAAAAACAAAACAACAAAAAAACAAAGGCATCTCACCAATAGCAGCTACTTTAGGCCCATATTTCCTATAAAATTCTCCTTAAGGCCAATGTAATCCGACGACATCCATAATATATTCCTTTTTTTGGGGGGGGGGCTCAAAAAAGGTGATACATGAAACAGCTCAGTGAGGGAAGGTAATCAAGACAGATTTTGGTGCTGGCTTTCAAAACCACTCTATAGAGGAATGTATGGGGGGCAGGGAGTATGACCAAAATACATTGCATCCATGCATGAAAATTTTCTTTTTAAGATGTTACTTTTTGAGGACTCCATACGATGTATTTCATCATGTTTACTCCCTACCTTCCTCCTCTCATCTCCCAGACCCACCCCCCACTTCCTCACTTGAACTTCGAATTCTCAAAAATTTCAAGGAATAAAACAGAACTGCGCTGTATCATTTTTTGATTTTTCATCCAAAAGTCCATCTGCAGGTCTCCTGTTCCCCTTCTAATGATTGGTTCCTGTTCTAAAAGGTAGGTGGGCGTGGCAGTGCAAGCCTTTAATCCCAGCACCGGGGAAGCAGAGGCAGGCAGCTCTCAGTGAGGGCAGCCTGGTCTGCTTAGGTGGTTTTAGACCAGCTAAGGCTACAGAGTGCGACCCTGTTTCAAAAAGAGGACAGGATGTTCTTTAATTCAAAGGAGATGATGGTTTTGACAGTTAAACGGTGATAAGGTTTTGTGTTGCTTGTTCTTTGGTGCAAATCTCTACCGAGCCCGGGCGATGCGAACAACTGCCTTTAATCCGTGTTCACAAAGGATATCAAGGCAGACTCCAGGGTGGCAGAAAGTTGAGGGTGAGCACTGCAGAGTCGGTCACCTTGCTCGCAAGTGCGGCCCACGCACAGGGCGGAGTCTTTGGTCGCGCACGCGTGCGTGCGTCCGTGCACGATTCCCTCACCCCGCCCACAGAGTCGAGGCGCCCGTCAGAACCTTAGACTGCAGAGTCCGCCAACAACAGCGGATTCCGCAGCTTCTCTTCCCAGACAAGGTCCCCGCCTCCTTCCAGCCCCGAGTTTCTCGCAGACCGGAAATTCTTTTGCCCCGACCCAGTGGAGCGCTGGGAGTTGGCGCAGCGGCAACCGGAAGCGTCTCTGCCCCTACCTTCCGCGTGAAGCGCCCGGGCCGCGCAGGCGCAGTGCGGCTCAGGCGGAGCTGTGGGAGGGGAGTAGGTCCGGGGGCCGGTCCCTGAAGATGGCGGAGGCGGGGGTGAATTGGGGGTCTCCCCGCGGAGCGCAGGTGAGCTTGTTTGGAAGGGGACGGTTCGAGGAATGCGGTGGCTTTCGGGAAGAGGAGCTACTTAGGTTTTAACGTTGCAGGCTGGGTATCCTGGTGGCAGGTGTTGGGGGATCTCCGACCCGCAGGTGGGGCCTGCTGGGCGAGGGGACCAGGTTTACCTGGCGAGAGGTCAGCGGGCTCTGGAAGGGGACAGCGGGCCCCGGGGGGCGGGCTCTTGGGGGCGCCGAGGTCTCCGGATAGTGGAAGACTGTCAAGAGTAGAAGGCGGCTGGAGGACGGCGGGAAGGGCGACCTGGAGGTCTGTTTGGGGACAGAGATGGGCCAGCTGTCTAACGTACACCTGACGGGACTTGGGTGACTTGTAGCCAGGGAGAAAGACTCCGGCTTGTATAGGAGATGGATCGAAATCAGGTACATAATCATAGTAAGTTTAGAATCTACTGAAATAAGAGGACACTGAGTTAAAGAGTTTGAGATCGGAAGTAAATACCTTTTAGGTCTATCAGTGGGTGCTGCCAGAGAGCTCTTGCCAAGGCCTAGAAGTCGGTTGGTGACAGTAATTGGGGTTATGGGAGCCGTACAGTGGGGATGAACTGTCTGGGAAAGGAAAACTGTTTTGCTGAGGATGGGGCTAGGGACGCGTATGGGTGTTAAAACTTTAGTCCAGTTAATGCTGGGAAAAGTTGTTCAGGGGTGGTGTTAGCTATGTAGTGGGGTGAAGGAGACCTCGAGAAGCTTGCTGTTGTGTAGGATTGATGAGGAAATTCTTGGAAAAAAGAGCAAATAGGGTTGACAGTTGGGCCGCGGACACTGGCTAGAATCGGTATGGCAGGGAAACTGACCATGGCAATGAAAGACAGGCTCCAGTTTTGGGCACAAAAAAATGAAGGCTGCCATGCCGTGTTTTCTGACACCCCTCCCCCTCCCCCTGCTTTGGAGTTTGGCCCTGATGGTGAACTACTGAATGAAAATGAATAAAGGGATGTTCCCTCCTCATCAATGTCCTGTAGGAAAAAAACAATGAGCTGATGTTCTCTTCCTGCTTTCTTCCTCCATCCTTTTTCTGGACTTGTAATCATAGTGTTTTTATTTGTTTTCATGGTACCCAGTTCATATTTGTTATGAAATGACCAATCTGTGAGTCATTTGTATCTGGAGAAAAGTTTGATGCTTTTTAAACTGACAATGGTGTTTGTAGATGATGACATTGAAAAGGAAAAGATAAGGTGCAGTTCAGTGAAAATAGTGTTTTCATTGTTTCTAGAAAATTATCACTAAACAGTAGAGCAACATTTTTACAGCCTAAGCCTTATGTTTAAAGCAGTAAGCCATGTGACTGTTCCTTGCTTAATCTTTTCTGTATTTTTTTTTTTTTTTTTTTTTTTTTTGTGGAGAGAAAAGAGCTTCAGTATATTCAGGGGATACATTTTTTTTCCTTCTAGTGTTCTAATGCTCCTAGTCTGGGATTCATGTCTATGTGCTTTTATTTCAGGAGGGTTGAACCATGTCTAGAATTGTGGTTTGTAATGCTGGTGATTCTTCTGTTTTGTGAATGCTGTTCTAATGAGCACAGCTTGTGCTGAGGGGAAAAAAATGGGCAGTATTTACTATTTGGTGTTGTATCTGACCCAGTCCCTGAGGAGACAGTCATCCGAGAATGCAAAAAACTTACCAATGTGACCACTAATCACTGAAAAAATGAATAATAATCATGATTGCTTACAATTGTTAAAAATCTAATAGTTCTTAAGTTACTAGATTTAACTTAAGGTGTGGTAGTGCATGCCTGAAATCTCAGTTCTTGGGAGGTGAAGGCAGGAGAATCAGAAGTTCAAGGTCATTCATGGCTATATATTGAGTTTGAGGTCAGCCTGGGCAAATGAGTCCCTGCTTCAAAGACCAGGAGTAGGTGGGTTGGGGATGGGGAGCCTAGATTCCAACTGGTTGTTACTATATTTCATTTCTGTATTTTTTCAAATGCTTATTATCTATATGTTGTTTTGGTGGTCACTTGAAGATTTGTCACTGACCATGCCAAACTATGTGAACTATTTTTCTGTGTTCATTCATATACTTTATGGAAATTGTAGATCAGGGCTCAAAGTAAACTACTACATCTCCTCTGGTAAGGTTTCCTCTCAGACTGTACAAAGCATTGTTTTGGAGTTAGTAGTTACTCATGAATGGACCTTAAAAGCAGTTTGCTGTGTGGCACCTAAGTTGTTCATGTGGTGTTTCTGAGGGGAGGTGGAGGGAACTCTGTTCATGGAGGCAGAGTGGCTGGCCCAAATATGACTACCTGGTAACAACTTTGCCATCTTGCCAAATTACCTAGCCTATTTGAAGCCTGACTTGGTGGCTCAAGTCTGTAGTCTCCATACACTGGAGGACAAGGAAGGAGAATTGAGAGGTTTGAGTCCAGCCTTGGCTACATAGTGAAATCTTGTTTTAAACAACAAAACTATTTATTAGCTAGTCTATCTGATTTTATACAATGGGAATTAAAAACACTTGCCTATTTATTATCATTGATTCATTAGGAGCCATTGAGGTATTAAGCTTTAAATTTATTTTTAATAATCAAAATTTTTTGATGAAATTTAAAAGTTCAGAAAACCAAATTTTGATTTAAGTATAATATATAAAAATATAGCTGTATTTGTTTTTAAAAACTGTGATTCGCCAAAGAGACTTTAAATAATGCTAAATTTGTTCCCGGAGCCTTTAATAACCCCCCCCCCCCCCCGTGTAATACTGTGATTATAAGCGTGCTTTTTTAACTTTATTTTTAAATTTTAATTTATGATTGTTATTGTCATCGGTGTGTATGTGGGGAATTGCATGGGACAGCACATATGTGGATGTCAGGACAACCTTTGAGATGTTGACTCTTTCCTTCCACCATAGGATTCTGGATCTGACTCGGATTGTCAGGCTTGCATAACAAGCTCCTTTACCCTCAGAGCCATCTCACCAGCCCATTAAACGTGGTTTTCTTTTTAATAGTAACTTCACTGTTGTCTAGGCAGAAGTGAATACTTTCCTGGGATTTTCTGTTTGACCAACCTGGTTATTATACATGTTTATATGTAGTTGTAGTAAAAAGATGGAGAAATGACCAGTACTGCATTGCTTTTTGTTTTGTTTTGTTTTGAGGCAGTGTCTCAAAACAAAACAGTATCCATATCTAGCTTTGAACTTACTATGTAGCTGAGAACAGCCTTGGGTTCCAGATCTTCCTGCCTCCACCTCCCAAGTGCTGGGATTATATCCCTGCTCCAGTATGCCCAGCTAAAAACTCTTTCCTGATCTTGTTAATTTACCTGAAGACTTTGTGACACTATTAAAGTGAGTGAGAGAACTGTTTGGTTGATTGTGCTTCCCTCTCTCCCTCAACCAGCTTGGATACTGGAGAATTTTGAGTATGTGTGTGAACTCTGAAAAAATGCATACATACACATTTTTGTTTTTACTTTGCATGAAGCTCAGATACACCCTGGAATAGATGGTCTCCTGGTCCCCTTCCAGTCCTTAAATTTTAGGACATTGGTGGGGAAGTATTGTAGCCTTTATTTTTGTTCCTGGTAATTATATATCATTGTGCTGTGATGTAACCACAGTTAGTCCTTTGGTTCTGCTTCAAATAAACATGAAACAAATGCTGTGTTATTTTTAAAGAATACTTGCGGGGGTGAAGTAGGAAACTGAAGAAGGGGCTGCCAGGAAAGGTTGAATAAACAGCAGTGGGAGAAAACACAAATGAGCGGCTCTGAATGTCTTCAGTAGACTGGTGAATGAGGAAAGAAGTCTCCAGCAAGCAGCAGCCCCACTGGAGAACAGAATCTCCCTTGGGGTATTTGGAAATACTGTGAGTAAAATCTTGGGTATCACAAGTGAGGGAGGCCTGCATTTAGTGGCCAGGAGCCAGTGATGCTAGATAATATGCCAGGCTCAGAACAGTTTCTATACAGCATGAGATCATCTGACCTAAGCTTATCAAGGCTTCTCTAGCAGTTTCTGGCCAGGTATCTCTGGAAATGGATGAGGCTAACCCATTGAAGTTATTTGTTTTTGTAAAAGTACTGTTGCAGCTAAGGTATATATTGCTGTTAATTCCACTTTGGGAAAAAAATCATAGGCAGAACAAGTGGTCTCTTGACTCTGTGTTGCCCATGCTCTGTGGAGTGGTAGATTGTTTATGCCTGCTTGGAGTCTAGGCAGAAGAGTACACCATTGGTCACATGCAGTGTGTAAGAGAGCCATTTGTGGTATTTTGTTTGTTTGCTTGTTGTTATTTTATATTTTAAAGCAGATTTTTCACTTTGATGTAGTATAATTGTATTTTTATTCCATAAGGTTGGGGCTCTGGGTTCGATTCTTAGCACTGCACAAACCGAATTTGGTAGCACACATAATCTCAGCTCTATAAGTAGGGTACATTCAGAAGGGGGCTGGTGCAGGGTGGGGGGATCAGAAGTTAAGACTAACCTTGGCTAACCTGTGCTATGTGAAACCCTGTCTTAAAAAAACAAAGTTTGAGCTGGGCAGTGGTGGCGCATGCTTTTAATCCCAGCACTCGGGAGGCAGAGGCAGTCGGATCTCGAGTTTGAGACCAGCCTGGTCTACAAGATAGAGTGCCAGGACAGCCTCCAAAGCCACAGAAAAACCCTGTCTTGAAAAACCAAAAAAAAAAAAAAAACAAAAAAAAAAACCCAAAAACCAAAACAAAACAAAAATCCCAAAACCCTAAAGTTTGTTGTTTAAGTGTTCATTAAATGGGACTGAAAATTATGGGTTTTCTGTTTCATAATAGCAGTTCTTTAAAAGTTTCTCATTACATTTATTTATTCTGTGTGTCTGTGTGTACTTACATGCTTGGGTATGTACATGCCACAACATGTGTGTAGAGCTCAGAGGACAATGTGCTAGAGTTGGTTCATTCTGTCTACCATATGGATTCTGGGGATCAAGCACAGGTGGTCAGCTTTGGTGCCAAGCCCCTTTACCTACTGAGCCATCTTGCTGGGCCCATAATAACCACCATATATAAGTACCACTCTGAAATTTAGACATTGAGTTTTATTCCAAAATTTTCATTTAAGGTAGTTTGAAAATTAGAAACTTAGAGGCAGTTTAGATGATTAGGTTCTAGATTTGGCTTTTCAAAGGAATGCTGAGCTGAGCCCAAGAGAGTTTGATCCTAGAAAAACGAACCTGGCTTAAACTATGTGAAGCAACTATCCCTGTGGGCTAAGCAGGAAGCTTGCTGCATGCAGAGATACATTGGAGATCTAATGGTGAATAAGACCAACTTAACAAGTTTATAGCCCATAAAGCAGCCCTACAGATAATTATGAGGTAGCTATTAGAAGTCCTGTCTGTGTGAGATGGCTCAGTGGGTAAAGCTACTGTGCCAAGTCTGACAAGTTGGGTTTGTTCCCACAGGACCCACATGGTGGAAGAGAATTGACTCCCAAAAGTTGTCCTCTGACTTCCACATGGGGACTGTGGCAAGCCCTCCCACTCACACATACATATAAAATGAATTCATTCAAATAAAATGTTTCAGGATTTGCAAGACATACCACTTAGGTACTACTGACTTACAGAGATGCCCAAGGTATAGTATAATTGATTAAGATGAAAATTAATGACAAAGCCAAAAGCCTACCTAGTGTTTTCACATTTCAAAACTGTTAGTTCATTGAGAACAAGGTACATGACCATCATGGTGAGAGCAAGGGAGCTGGACGATAGATTTGATTCAAGCTATGCTTCTTACCCAGGCACATAGACTTAACCTTGCTTTACTCACCTCACTTGTAATTACACTTAGCTCTCAGGATTGTTGTTATTACTACTGTTATTATTTTAGTTTTGAGACAATGTCCAGCCCAGGATGGTCATACCATCCTCTTAGGGATTCTATGAGGTTTGAGTTGCCTGTGTCAGGTGCTTGGAAAGGTACATGCAGAGTCTCCCGTGTTATTTATCTTTAACACTGACTGATTAGTTTGTGTTACTGCAAGGAAATACTGAAGGCAGGCTAACTTTGTAAGGAAAGCAGGTTTATTTTATTCACCAGTCTGGAGATTTAAGGGTGTAACTGGCTAGCATCACTTGTGCTCTGGTAAGGGTAAGGAGTGTGGGTGAGCAGGTGAGATCACATTACCAGATAGGGAGCAAAGGGGTTGAGATCTCAGTCTCTTCCCTCCTAGAGCAGAGCCCCCAACTACCTAAGAACATTTTGGGGGGGGTGTCTCCTCCCCCTTTTAAAAAATGTCTTATAGCCCAGGTTGGCCTCTATGTAGTTGAGAGTGACCTTGAATTCTTTATCACCATCAACATGTGCCAACCCCCAGCTACCCCACCATCACCTCTAGGTTAGATCCTGCCTCTTGAAGATCTTGTCTCCCAGCATCATCACAGTGAGGCCTAAACTGCCAACACAGCAGTCTTTTGGGAAGACCCCAGCTGGACCCCAGCAGTCCTTTTGTTAGAGGAGTGAACAAACACCTAGTCACTGGATTGTGTTGCATTCTCTTGGCACTATTCCTGTGCTTCATCATAGTTACCCAGTGGTTGTAACACTTGGCTGACCACACTGCTGCAGGTTGGGGCCACAGCTATGGTCCTGGGAAGAGTGGCTGAGGTCTGGCATTTCTTGCTGGTATATGCGTAGGTGGGTGCTTGTTGGGCTGGTTTTCGTTGGACGCTTGGGTGCAAAAATTCAGTAATATGAGCATTAAACATAAGAATGGGTCCTTTTGTTCTGTGGGCACTGTTCTAATGGTCAAGTCACATTTTATTATTAGAAACTACAATGTCTTCAGTCAGATTATGTCAGTTTTCTGAGAAGTACAAGATTGTAACTGATGGAGTGGACATTGGGCAGGCAATCTAGAGTTGTGTGGGTTTTCATCTTGTAGATCCCAGTAGAAGTATTTTTGATTACCTGGGTATCTATTCTCTGGGGTAGGGAAAGCTGTTTTTCTACTGTTTTAATGCTGAGGGGGGTAGGTGTGTGTGTTTAGACAATGGGTATCTTCTGTAGTCCTTCACTGTTGTTTTGAGAAAGGAGTAGGTTGGCCAGCCAGTGAGCTCCAGCACTGACATGCATCACAGGTGCATGTCACCACACCAGGCTTTTTAAATATAGATGCTGGGGCTGGTACTCAGGGCCTCATGCTTGTGCTGTAAACATTTTACTAGCTGAGCTTTCATCTTAGACCCTATTGCTGAGGTCTTTTTTTTAAAGATTTGTTTTTGTTTTATGTTTATGTTGTTTATGCATGTTTTCCCTGGTGTCCATAGAGTCCAGAAGATGGTATTAATTCCCCTAGAACTGGAGGTACAGGCATCTGTGAGCTGTCATGCGGCTGCTGGGAACCTGGGTTCTCTGCAAGACCTCTTAACTGCTGAGCCATCTTTCCAACTCTCTAGCTGAGGTCTCTTAAGTCATCTGTTGTGTCCTAATAAATATACAAATAGCACTTTATTTTTTACTTTTTTTATTTTTGCAGCATGAACATAAAGGCTCTTTTAAAGGATTTTTTTGAGTGAATAATTTAAATGAATTAGTGTACAAACGTGTTGTTTCATTCTGTATCTGCCTAACTAGTACTGAAGGGTGAAAACTTGTACAATCTTGTATCAGACACATGCTGATTCTTTCTTCTTATCTCTTGTAGGATCTCTGGTAGGTTCCACGTTCAGGCAAGATGTGGTACCATTGAAACATTGGTCTACTTCGATTCACAGACAGTTCACCTTTTCTACTGAGAAGCCTTATTTTATTTTATGGCTTAGGCCCACCGAACTTATGACATCATGGCAGAAGGAAAGACCGAGTCACCTGGGCCCAAAAGGCGTGGCCCATACATTTCCTCTGTCACCAGCCAGAGTGTGAACGTGGTGATCCGAGGGGTGGTGCTCTTCTTCATTGGAGTGTTCCTTGCCTTAGTGTTGAACTTGCTCCAGATTCAGAGAAACGTGACACTTTTTCCACCTGATGTGGTCACGAGCATCTTTTCATCTGCCTGGTGGGTACCACCTTGCTGCGGCACAGCCTCAGGTATGTGTGAGGCATTGTGTTCTGTGTTTCTTACAAATTAATATAGTATTGTCTAAGTGACAGAATGTGTGTTGGGGGTTGCACACATGTGTGGGTGTGCATAAACATGCATTGCCTGCATGGTGAGGCCAGAGGTCAGTGTTGGGTGTCTTCCTCAATTAGTCTCTAAATTGTTTTTTGAGACACTCTCTCACTTAACCTGGATACCACTAATTGGGTAGACTGCCTGGCCACTGAGCTCCAGGGATCTGCCTGTCTTCATCTCTCCAGCACTGGGATTATAGGTGTGTGTCACTACAATGGCTTTTTAATGGGTGCTGAGGAACTGAATTCAGGTCTTTATGCTTTTGTGGAAAGCGCTTTACCCTCCAAGCTGAGGATATAATTTAAATAGAGTGCAGTGGACTCTCAGTTAGTGAAGTTTGATATGTTTGGCACATGTATGCCATCATGTAGTCTCCCTCCCTCCCACCAGGTATGGAGCATTTCTGTCATTCCCAGATTCTTTTATGCTCTCTTGCTTTCCTTTGTACCCCAGACTCAGGCTACAGTGGCTCTGCTTTCTGTCCTCCAGGATTATTTCTACCTTCAATGTTGTCCTTCAAGTCATCCAGTAGGTACTCTTGGGTACCTGATTCCTGCACCTTTACAATTTAACCATAAAACCAATTCTCATTTTCTTCGGAGTGGGGTATTTAACATCTTTGCTTTTTCTCACTTCATCTAAATATTATTCTAAGTTATTTTGGTAATATTTATGACTGCTTAAAAGTTTTGATGTATGGGCTATAATTTTGTGTTTAAAGCAGACAAAAACTTGATAAATGGAACAATTTTATTAAAGTTGAAAACTTGATGTTGTATTTTTATATTTGTCTTTATTCTTGCTGGTTTTTAAATGTATCAGAAGAATAGTAAATACTTGAAAGGATCAATGAGGTAGACTGTCTTTGCTTAAAATCCTGATAGTCTCTTAGTGACTTTGACCATTTTCAGTAGTGGACTTTTGATGGCTAAGTGGAGCCTTACCGGATGCTCAAAGTGATGCTGAGTTCTGTAATGGACAGCTTTTTAGCTGTGTCTAATGAAAGGTCAGTGGGTCAACACTGCTTTAGATGATAAAGTAATAGAAGATAGTCATAGCCATGTGGGAGAAAATGGTTGTAATTCTGTATGTCTGCACTTAGTGTACATGAATATCTTGCGACACAATGTGGGCACTTTTTGTCCTACATCCTAGAACTAGAGGTTGCAGATGTGTCTATCCAAAAGCTGGGGTTGACTTGTGGTATATCTTCAAATAATTTCATGAAACCTGCTGGACAGTGACATACCCCTGCTACAAGGACAGATGAACATTGTTGCAGTCAGATTCCATGTGGCTTAGATAGCCTTGGAACTGTTGGAGCCCTCAATTAAGAGAAGTCATCATAGTGTTGCATTCTGGTTTTCTTGGGGTAATCCTTCTCTAAGAAATAGTCCAAATAAACAAGAGAACTTGTGTCTTACCATTCTTCCATTTATCTACTGATCTACTTGTATTTTCCTTTATTTAAATTCAGAAGAGAGTAACTCTTATTCCCAATAACTTCTAGTTCTTTTTTTCCTCCAAGATGCGGCTCAGCATGCAGCCTCATCACTTGGGTTCCTAGACTTAGCAGCTAGCCATTTTAGAGTCTCATAACTTACTGTAAAGGGACAGAGTCACCTATCCCAGTAGTATGGTCCTTGGAAGCGGGTGGCATCTTGAGGCTGGGGAAGTCTCACAAGCTTCTGTGGATCACACTCCATTTCTCTCATCTTCTTTCTTTGTTCTTCTGGTTTTTTTTTTTTTTTTTTTTTTTTTTTTTTTGAGGATTTTTTGGGGGAATTTCTTTTGAACTTAAAATATAATTAGCTTTTCCCCTTCCCTTCCCTTCTAGCCCTTCTCATGTGGTCCACCTTGCTCTCTCAAATTTCAAATTCACAGCCTCTATTTCTGTAGTTGTTTTACACACACACACACACACCCCTAATATGTAAACATAACCTGCTCCGTCCACATAGTGTTACATATATTTTTTTCAATAGGTATAATATTTGTGTTAACTCTTTGAGAATTTCATATATATGGAATTTTGTCTTTTGTTTGTTTTGAGATAGGGTCCCATTGTGTAACTCTGGCCTGGAACTCACAATGTGGACCAACCTGGTCAAAACTCTCAGAGGTCCACCTGCCTTTACTTCCTGAGTGCTGAGATTAAAGACCTGTGCCACCACACTGATCCCATGCAATATATTTTGATCATATTCCCTACTCCTCCTGTACCCCCATCACAACTTCACACCCTCACCTTTAACCTCCTTTCTTAATCTCACCAACTCCAAGTACAGTTTGTGCTTTCCATATACCAATGGATGTGGACTATCCACTGGATAGTGGCTGACCTACTTGGGGCCACATGCTTAAAGGAGTCTGATTCTTCCTCTCCAGCAGCCATCAACTGCGGTAGCTCCTCAGCTTGGGCTGGGAGCTAGAGGGTGTTCCTGCTCCATGTTGGAATGTTGACAGGCATCATCTTGTGCAGGCAGCACAGCTGCTGTGAGTTCACACCAGGGTCCTCCTGACCATTGGTGCTTACAGTCTTTCTACTCTATCTTCTTTGATGGTTCTAAATCCTTGGAATGAGGGCCTGTGATATAGATGTCCCATTTGTGCCTGAGTGCTCTGCAGACACTTACTCTGAGCGCTTTGGTATGTTTCTGTGTTAACTGCCATCTGCTAAACAAAGAAACTTCTCCAATGAGATGTGATAGCTGCACTGATCTATGGCCCTAGAGATACAGGTTTAGAGGGTAGCTTGATAGTGTGTCCATTTAGCAAAATAATAGTAGTAGGTTCACCCTGGGGCCTGTGAGCTCCCCAGCTCTGCGTTCTTGGCCAGATTTACATTCTCAGCATGTGTTTTCTTCTGGGGCTTCCCCTGACATTCTAGCTATTATTGTACCCATGGGCATATCTTACCATGCCAGTTATTGTAGCTCACAGGGTTCACAGCTGAGTAAGACTGTTGATGACTTTTCTCCCCCAGTTGCCTGCACAGCACCTTTCGGTACTATGAAAGCTAACCTGCATGGAGGAAGCTTCCTGTCAGAACCAGCGTGATTTCTCCATGCCTTGTGACCAAAGTGTGTGATGTCTTCATCAGAAGGGCCTAAAAGCTTAGCAAGGCTGGTGTTGTCGTGGACTTCTTTGTATGTGTGGTGCACCAGGGCAGGGATTGGAAAACTTGTGTTTCTTAGAGTTAACAAAGAAATTTATAAAGGATATCTTCTTATTGTCATGTTATATTTGAGACAAAATAAAAATCTCATGCATCCCAAGCTGGCCTCAAACTCACTCTGTAGGTGATACTGGCCTTGAACTCCTGGTTATCCTGCTCTCACTTCCTGGGTGTTGGGATTAGAGGGTTACCATAACTAGCGCCAAAGAGTAAATATTTTAAAAGACAATTGCTGTATTGTGGCTAAAAGAAGTAGAGCACTTGTCTCAGAAATCACAAGTAGCCAAACTTGTGAAAGTCATGTAAAGGATTTTTCTAGTCAAGCAGTTCCTCCCCTCTTTGTTAGAGAGATCTCCATCCTTCCCATTCCACCTTCCATGGTGAGCCTGCAGAGTTTGCTTGTTCCTTTTGGTGGTCTGGCCCCCATCCCCTGGGCTTGGAGATACTAGTCCTTTTTTTTCTGCCTTTGTTTTGACCCAACCCACTTCCCTATGTTCTGTTGAGCACTCTGGGCTGTAAGAATGATTGCCTGTCTCTGACACACGTTACCACAGTGTTATCATGTTTTCCCAATTCTTTAAAACACACAGGGTTAAAGCCATTTTGTTACATACTTTTGGCCACTTTTATACTACTCTGAGCCTTTCTGGATGCCAAGCCTTCCTTCAAACCTTACAGCTTCCTGGGGATGCTGTTTGTTCTGGTTGTGCCTTGGTTCCTTCAGGCACCTCCCTTTGAGAGAATTGTTTCCATGCTTCTACCTACAGAGTCACTTCTGTGGAACTTTCTGGACAGCCCAACACTTTACCCTTCTCATGTGCAGGAACAAAATGAGAGCCCCTCGGCAACTTGTCAATATTTAAATCTAGCATTCATTAGTGTTTGCGTTATTTTGCCATGAAAACACATCCTCTCGCGTGTGTGTGTGTGTGTGTGTGTGTGTGTGTGTGTGTGTATGTGTTGAAAGTAGACTATGGATATCATGGGCTTACACAGCAAGCACTTCACCAACCTAGCCATCTCCCCCGCCCTCTTTTTTCCCTTTTAAAATCCCCAGCAAATACCAAGACCAAGATACATTATAAGGCTTAAGTGTTTGCTGAATGAAAACATGATTTGCTTCTGTTGTAGTCTCCCATGGAAGAGTATCTTGCTGGATGGTCTGGTTGTCTTCAGTTCCCCTCCTTGCTGGATGTCTAATTTAACTGTGTTCCTTTTCTTGCCTCACTGCACTGAGCACATCACCCTGAGAGAGTGATGGCTTACTACTGGTGCTTCACAAACTCCTTTTGTCTTTGGTTTTGGCAGACTGTTACTGGGAATCACTTAAAGATATCAAAAGACACGTGATTTTACATCAGAGAACCATCTGATTAAGCAGGATTGTATTTGCATATTATTTTACACAGCATGACTTTAAGTCTCTTGTTAAAAAAAAAAAAAAAATGGTGCATAGAGAAGAGGAAGCCCAGACATACTCCACTGAGCTCTCAGACAGTGGATCCTCACTGTGCTGTGTATATTCCTATCAGCCTCTGCCATGCTTTTATTTAAAGGAAAGAAAGAAAGACATTTAATGGGAAGTGACAAGCTTCCCCAAATTCTCCCTTTCAGTGAGCAGCTGAGCACCATGCATACTCAATGGATTTGTTTTTTTATTGGCAAATCCCAAGGTTGGCAGCATGGCCGTTTAAATTCCTTCTTTGTTTTCACTTTCTCTTCTCAGTTGTCTCTCACTTGCATAAGAACATAGTCAGTTTTACTTACTTATACTTTTGCACGTACATGTCAGGGTCTCTATGTGATAATTCTTTACCTATGGCATCAGCTGCTGAGGAAAATTGACTTGGAGTGCCTGCTCTGGTTGAATTTTTAGTCAGCCACAGGCAAATAGGAGAAAGATGCAGGGAACTGAGGAGAAATGAACTGATGTATAGGTAGATGATAGATGATAATGTGTGATAGATAGTGGATGGGTGGATGATAGATGATAGATAGGTAGGTAGATTCATCAATATTGGTATCCACCATAAATGTATATCCATATGTTATATAGAGAATGGTAGAATGACAAATGAGCTGTTCTATGATACCCCTTGAGGAAAAAGTATCATTTAGACATGTTTCAATTATTAGGCATGCTTGTCATTTTAATCATGTAGAAATTTAGAAAGGCTGTCACTTGAGCCATTGGGATTCTTCACATTAGTATGTTTTAAACAGGATCATAACCCATACGTGGAATTTCTTTGTGTGTGTGCATGTGCTTGTTCATGCATGTGCGTGTGTGTGTGTGTGTGTGTGTGTGTGTGTGTGTGTGTGTGTGTGTGTGTGTGTGGAGGCCCAAGGACAACCTTAGCTGTCACTCCTCAGACACAGTCCACCTTAGGTTTTCTTGTTTTGGTGTATACTCAGTTCCTTGGGCTTGCAAGGCAAGCACTTCACAAACTGAGCTATTGCACAGACCCTGAAACATACATTTTCTAGCAGCCATTGGAGCTCTGCATTGCTAAGCTTTGTCACTGCTCTCAGGAGGGCCTGTGAGCCCTCTGTTCTCAACTAAAGCTGAGAGGGAAAGAGCATAAAGCTCCAGTCTCATCTCCAGGTGAGAGTAGCTAGGTTGTCTCTTTCCTATGCTGCTCTACTGTTCCACTTTGCCTGTGGTTTTTGAATACTAATTGGTTTCCAGTTTTTCCTTTTTACCTTTTTAATTTATATTTAAATTTTAAAAGGGTGTGTATTTGTATGGATATATCTTGCAAAGTTAAGAGTGCTTACTTTTCTTTCAGAGGACCTGAGTTTGGTTCCCAGCAGCCACATTGGGTGGCTTACAGCCTCCTTTAATTCAAGGGATCCTATGTCTTCTTCTAGCTTCCATGGGCACCCAAATGCACATGGGCATACTAACAGGAACACATTCATACATTCAAACAAATTTAAAAGAATAATCTCCAGCAAGTAAATAAATTTCTCTGTAGGCTTGGTAGATAGTTCAGTGAAGTGCTTGCCTTGGGAGCATGAGGGTCTACCTCTGTTTGGCCACTCATCACTCATATTAAAAAAGAAAGGAAAAAAGCTGGGCCTGGTGGTCCTTGCTTGTAATCCAGTGCAGAAGAGATGGATGTAGATGGGTCTGGTCTCTAGGGCTTACTAGGACGATAACCTAGCTCCAGGTCAGTGAGAGAGACCCTTTCTCAAGCAACAAAGTAGATGATGGTGGTTGAGGAATGACAGCTAAACTTCAGTCACTACATGCTCTGTGAACTCATTCATGAATATGCACAAAACATACACATAAATTTCATGTCTTCTCAGTAAGTAAAATGTTGAGATTTGGTAAGTAAAGTTGGGGATAGGATGAGAATAGTTGAGGTCTTAGTGGTGGATATCCTATTCACAGGTACTGTATTTATGATTACTTACCCAGGTAGGAGTCAAGATGTTGTTTCCAAAAGCAAAAACCACACTGAGGTTTTCTTCTTACCTTTTAACAGCAAACTTACATGTTATTTCTAAATATGTATTTTTTTCTGGTTTGTTTGTTTTTGAGACAGGTGTCTGACTATGTGTTAAGTAGGCCAAGCTGTCCTTGAACTCAGAGATCTGCCTGCTTTTTTCTCTAGTGCTAGGATTAAAGATGGTTACTGTCATGCCTAGGAAATTTGTAGTTTTTATGTACCCCATGTCCTTCCTTCCTTCTGTGTGTAGAAGGAATATTCCTTGTAGTATTTTGTTGCTAGTAGAGTGGTGCTAAATGGATGGGGAAAGACTTGTCAGGAGAGTGTGGGGTGCAGGGACAGTCAGGACCTTGGGAGCCTGGTATGTTCACAGACCTGCTGCCTAGCTTGTAATAAATAGCATACTTAAGTGAGGAGAGGGTAACTGTGGGCTGACTTGGTGCTTGTTGTCAAGTCTTGGAAAATACTGTTAGGAGCTACATGAGTTAGTGTCTCTGGCTCCTTGTGAGTCACCTCCCATCGCTCCTAGTGTGTGTAGCCTTTAGAGTGCTGCGGCTTCTTCAGAGCTTCCTGCAGTGGTGCTGCTACCCTTGATTTCCCTGTGCAAGGTAAGTTTAAAGATGCCAGCAACGCCCAGTCATTTGGATACAGTTTTCTTTTTGAAGACTCTTAAAGGCAGTGGCTGTAGTGATTTGTGTAGCTTAATTGATGCGAGTGCAGTGCTGGTAATGACTTACTTTTTTTTTTTTCTTTTGTTCACAGCTGTGATTGGATTATTGTACCCCTGCATTGACAGGCATCTAGGAGAACCACATAAATTTAAAAGAGAATGGTCCAGTGTTATGCGCTGTGTGGCGGTGTTCGTAGGTATCAATCACGCCAGTGCTGTATCCTTTATGAAACATGCAGTAATGAGGCAGCCTGCAACCCCCTGTAGTCAGCTTTGATTTTCTCAGTCACAACACAGTGCTGACCCAGTTGTTGAGACACCAGGGTAGCAAGTGTGAGGTTAGAGCAGGGTGTAGAGCCTTGCTTAAGCTCGTTTTCAGTTCCGTGTAGGAACCCTGATCATTATATTCCTTACATATAATTTTGTTAATTCAAAAGCAGGTACATTTTCAAAGCTCCCTGCACTTTTCTTTCTTCACTTAGGATTTACAGGTAAGGACCCAGATAGTTTTAGGCACTAAAGTATATTTTTAAAGAAGTTATACTGACGTTTATTCATTTTAATCAGCACCTCTCCCACCAACTTCTTTATAAGTAGGGTCTTCCTATGCTGGCTAACCCTAACTGGCCTTGACTTTTGACCCTTCTGCTTTAGCCTCTAGAATGGCTTTTTGTTACAGTTGTTGTTGTTTTTGTTTCAACATTTCTGTTTTGTATTTTTCATTTTGAAACAATGTGACCAACTTGTTAAACCTGTTTCAATCCAGTCTGGATCCTTACCAGTGATGTTCAGCCTCTCATCCTGACTTCTGATCTGTCTTTCATTTTGATAATGTTTATTGAGTTTGTTCTTGGACAGTTTCAAACCTTTTGTGTACAGCACACTCTGATTACTGTGACCCCACCCTCTCTTTTCTCTCTCTTCTATTCCTGTTATCTCTCCTCCCTACAAGGATTACCTGTGTGGCAGTGGGTTTGGAAGTACCCTTTGGAGCTTGGTGGGCTCCTCAGTGTGTACACATCTGAAGAAGATGACACCTGCTCCCTCAGTCCATCAGTAACCTGTTCTTCAGCAGGGAGAGGTGGAGGTAGGACTCCATGTGCCTCTCTCTATCCATGCTTGACTATCAATAGGCCCGTTGTAGGCAGCCACCCCTGCAAAGTCATTTCTGCATTAGTTGTGCAATGTCCAGAAGACAGTATTCACTGCCCTTTCCTCATCTTCAGGCTCTTTATATCCTTTCCACATCCCCTTCTACAGTGACCTGTGAACCTTGCAGGGAATAGTATTGTGTAGGAACAGGCACTCAATCATCCTTATTCTTGGCACTTTGAGAAGCACCTATTTCTGTTTACCCCCCATTCATTTCATTGCAAAAAGAGGCTTCTCTGATTAAGGATGGGGGTAGCTTTTATCTATGAGTGTAAATGTACATATTTAGAAGATGGCATGGCACCATTACAACTTAATAATAGTAGCACGTCTAGTCATGGGTTTTTGCCTGGGTTTACAGTACCAGGTATGAAATTCCTCTTGTGGACTGAGCTTGGAATATAAGAAGAGCGTGGTTGGTGCCCCATAACAGTGATACCACTATAACACCTGTGCACATATCTTGCCTAGCAGATTGGTATTGTAAATCATAGAGCTCGCAGATCAGTAAGATGCCTTTTCTCCTCCACCAACTGGTATAGCCCTTTCAGCTTTATGAAAACTAGCCAGTGGGGGAAGCTTTCAACTGAGTTGTAGCTTGATTTCTGTTCACCTTGTATTTGTATATTACACCTTGTGTTATCTTCAGCATATAAGGTCTTATCACCAACTCGTTCTGGTAGGTAACCAAGAGGAATAGCAAAAGCCTGAATTGCTTTGGAAGCCTCTGGGGTCTCCTTGGCCAACAACTTATCAGGAGTATCTCCCACCCAGCACTAGGGTTTTCATTTAGTAGCCCATGGCTCTCAGGAGCAGCAGGATATCTCCCTTTTAATTCATTCTCACTCTCTAACTTAAATTCTTAATTGGCTTACAAACTAAGCTTCTACATGACTTTCATACATCTTTCCCTGCCTCCCCTCACCCTAGCTTTTCCATATGGGTGCTACAATCCTCCCTTGCCCTGCTTGCATAGCAGTCCCTTTACCCACTGAGCTATCTCCCCAGTCTCATTGTTTTCCATTTTAGGCTGAGGAATTTAAATAGCCCTTTCTACAACTTTAAAAGCCTTGCATATAATAGACATTTTTGGCTTTGTCCACCTTTCCCTTTGTTTACAAGTGAAATATTTAGACATAGCAATTTTAGCTGTCATGTCTACCCTTTAAAGAAAATATAAGATGTTTACAAAATTTATAGCCAAGACTTTTCATATTAGATTACTTAGACTTTGGGAAAACCATGAGGTATTGCTTTTGAAATTGATGTATTTGACTGATTTATCCTAAAAACCCTCATTATTGAGCTAAATAACTTAATTTAGTTAGCAAGATGGACCCCATTACTCTTGTCTCCTGTTTATTTATGTGAATGCCTCTTGCACAAAGAGAACCTTGTGTTTAGAGTGTACATACAAGGAAAGCTAATAGAAGAGAGAAACTTGCCCAGATGAACTGTTAGTTTCTTGATAAATCAGCCACTCACAAGGACTGGTCTTCAGAGAGTGGAGGCCAAGGACTTGGCCAGCAGGGCTTTTGTATGCTGCTTTAGTGAGAATGTGGGGGAAAGTTTGGTATCACTGGAATCAGGAAATGTTTTTGGGGGCAAAGAAAGAACATTTGTAGTACTGGAAAGGCCTATTAGTTTGGTCAGATCTCTAGTCCAACAAGGAGCCAGTTATAGAGCCAAGGTGGGACCTTTGGAGCATAGAAAATGCCCTTTTAATGTCACTCAGAATTAAATTTTATAATGTAATCCTCTAGCCTAAATAAATAAATAAATAAATAAATAAAATTGAATTTGTAATGAAGAAATTGAATTTGTAAAGCTTCATTCTTCTCAGAGATATTTTGAGTAAAAGGGACCATATATTTGTGAATAGATGCTTAAGTATGTGCCAGAAATAAAATATCTGAGCAAAGTGCCTTGCTAGAAAGTTGCAGGCACCAGAATAGTTTGGTGGGGGGAAGATAATGTTCACTTCAAGGCTTTATCCTCAACAAATTAAAACCAGAGCAGTTGACATAATAGAAGGGATGCTATGTCCTTGGTGTTCTTCTTCTGAACTGCATTATTATAAAATGTGTCTGTCAGTAAATCACACAGCCAATGTGGTACCCTGTTAAATAGCTGTCAGCTCTTCTATTTCCAAGTTCCTGTATGATTTTCAAGTAATTCTAAACCTTTTTGAGAAGTATTACTGGTTTTATTCTTTCTCTCTCAACAAAAATGTGTTCTTTTAATACTAGTATCTGAAGTGCACATTTACATATTAAGCCATAAAGACACTTCCTAAAGAGTGCCTGACTTCACAATTAGGAATGTGTATAGCCGTTTGTTTTGTTTTGTTTTTTTTTTGTTTGTTTGTTTGTTTTTGTTTGTTTGTTTTTTTTTTTTGGCTGGATGGGTTACAAGAAGGCAGGCAGGATCTGTTAATTAATTCCCATTGTGTTTGGTATTTAGACATAGTATTGTTTGCACCTAACTTCATGTGTTGTGATAGAAAGTTGAGGACACTCCCGAAGAATCAAGTCCCTTGAGAGTGGCCTCTCTCATTATAGAGAACTGAACAGTTCATATCACCTGCTTCCTTGTTTTTATGATGGCTCCTTAGCACTGGTCTCAGAAAGTAGACTTCGACAACAACTTCCAGTTTTCTCTCACACTGGCTGCACTGTCAGTAGGACTGTGGTGGACTTTTGACAGATCTAGAAGTGGTTTTGGCCTTGGTGTTGGAATCGCTTTCTTAGCAACTGTTGTCACCCAACTGCTAGTCTACAATGGTGTTTATCAGTAAGTATTGTCCTTTTTGTTACCTGGGTGCTGTGTAATACAGCAATAACTGCATTCAGAATTGAGGATCTCATTGGGGTTAACCAGTTTAATGTACAGAAGTACTTACCCTCATTATGCTTGTCTTGAGTGCCCTTCTCCTTGCTCTTTGTGTTATTAAAATGTTTCTATTATTCTAGATACACATCTCCAGATTTTCTCTATGTCCGTTCTTGGTTGCCATGTATATTTTTTGCTGGAGGCATAACAATGGGAAACATTGGTCGTCAACTGGCAATGGTAAGCTGAGGCCCATGCAGTGTGTGAGTTGCAGGATACCATGCCTTAAAATGGCCACCACTCAAGGGAAAGCATCAATAAAGATAGTGTTCTTTGAACTCTCTTTTATACTTTCATTAAAATAAGTCATTTGGATGAATTTAATCTCAAGAGCATTAATATTTGAGAAACAACTGGAGGGAAAAGAAAAATAGGTTATAGGTAGTGTGGTAGAATTGATTGACCCTATAGTGATATTTGATTTTGTTGCTTTGTTTTTATTAGTTTACAGTTTGCTATTCCATCAACAAAGAACAATTTTTTTTCTTGATATAAGTCTCATGTAGTCCACCTTGCCTTGAACTGATTTGTGTAGCCTGGGATGACCTTGAATTTCTGGTTTTCTTGTTTCCACCTCTTGAGTGCTGAAAGTATAGGCCTGCCCCACTACACTGGGATTATGTGGTCCTGGAGATTGAACCCTGGGCCTCTTTCATACTCAGCAAGCACTCTTATTAACTGAGCCAGAGCATCAGCCCCTACTAAAAGAATAGTTTTAAAAATGAAAAGGGCATACATACTATTACAGTATTTATAAATTAAGACTATCTCAAGCTGATCAAGATACTTGTTTTAGTTATGAGTGTAAAAGACACTGTGATAACCCCAGTCTTGTGGCAAGAGTTACACATTGACATTCAGAGGCCAAGGCAATAATTGCTCTCATTTGAGCTTGGCCAGCTGGGAGAATTGTAATTTACTTGCTGTTGTTTTGATATTCTGAGCACCCAGTTCTAACTCTGTACATTCCCCCCCCCCCTTTTTTTTTAAATTTAACAATTCATTTTGGTAGCTATACTTTTAGAATATTGTTCTAATTTGGATCCTTTAAATTGTAATCTATTTTTCTGTTAAATCATAGAGTGATTTGAAATAATGATTTGAATTCAGCATTGTCCTGAAGTTCATGGCTTGCTCTTGGCTGGTCTCTGAGCACAGAAGAAACACACTGTGCCCTTTGTATTACAGGATTTGCCTACATCACCAGCTCTTGTAGTTTTCAGTATGGAAATTGTCGTCTTTTACTGTCCTCCACTGCTGTCTATAGATTTTCACTTTGAGAATGCCATCGTGTAACTTTTATTTCTTTGAGGAATAAAGTGAACACATTAAAACATTCCTTTTTATAGCTTTTTAATTTGTTTGTAAGTTGTGATTCACAAGTGATTTTAAATCTGTTAACCTTTTGACCTTTTAATCTTTGCAGTATGAATGTAAAGTTATTCCTGAAAAATCTCATCAAGAATGAAGAAGGCAAAATCTGTCTTTTCTCTAGGAAGCCATGGAAAAGCGACGTGTATATGAAAGACACACCAACGAAACTTTGGACTGTAAAATTGCAAGGATGCAGTTTTTTCTTGATTGGTGTGTGTGTGTATGTGTGTGTGTGTGAGACACACATGTTTCTGCAGTCTGTGATTGCTTCTGTAAATCAGTTACCAACGTTTCGGTATTTGATTTCAATAAATGTAAGATATATGTGCACTACATGAAAGATATGTTTATGAGTACATGAAATTTCTAAATTTTGTAAACATACCATGCATTGTATCACAATGTTGATGTGCCAAACTATGCTATTACTATCACAGAGAATAAGAATGCTTTGAACAATTTAGAAATTTAGTGAAACAGAAGAAGAAGGCTACAAACAAACCAAACAGAAAGCAAATGGGCAGCTGGTGTTCCCCTCTCACTGACTGTCGTGCCTTTTCCTGTTTCTAATCAGCAGTGTGCATTATGAGCACCCCACATGTGCTCTGTTTCTGTTGCTGTTGTTTCAGAAAGTTTAAATCCTAAATCTGGTAGGTAACAATGAACTTCCATAGGGTGGTGTTAAACCTGCGTTCCTGCAGGAATCCAAAGAATACTTTTCTATGTTGACAGATATTACCAGAGGTGTATGTGATGTCAAGGGAGGTTTTGAGCATTAACCTGCTTGGAGTCTAAATTTGGAAAAATATCCATAACGAAAAATTAGGGGATTTGAATACATAAGTGTGTTTGAGGAATACTGCGTGGCTTTCTCTCTGCCACCAAAACCAAAGTGATACTGGCTGATATTTGTTACTGAAGCTCACTGCTTTAGCACATGGATGATTAAGGAACAGCAGGCAGATCACAGTGAAGGCGCTGAACTATCGGGTTCTAGAAAGCAGGCCATGATGCTGGGGCTGAGCCATGCAACTGACTAGCTCTGGCAGGCCTGAGTTTGTTGCCTTCATAAGTGCAGTCTGAGGATGGTGGACGCTTAACTCCCTGTGTGCTGATGGCTACTGCTGAATGGTCCCATCCTTGGAGAATGAATCGAGAGAGCACCTCGCAGAACTTCCTGGCACATCTCATTAACAACTCCTGCCATTTACTTATGGTTTAAGTATATAAGCTGACTTTCCACTTGCTTTTCTTTTCTGAAATTGTTAATTATCTGGAACACAAGGGTAAAATCTTTTGAGTGCTGTGGTGTGTGTGTGCTTATATGCTGAGTGAGAGAAAATGTATACATGTGTCTGTGTGTGCATGTGCCCATGCTTTCCTACAGTGTCAAATAGATATTTTCAGTTTGTTTCTTTTAAAGCAATGCTGAAATCTTGTACTCCAGAGTGTAATGTGCTTTGTGTTCTCAGGCTAAGAGTGTGAACATCCCAAGAGTACTCCGAGTGGAATATGTGTTTGCAAGCCTAATGCTAGGAGTGGCGAACACTATCATTTATTATTTTGTCTTTCAGATGTTATTCATTTAGAACAAATAAGGTATATTTTTAGAATCAAATTTGTAAACACTATAAAATCTTTAATAAGTTATAAGGTCTATGATATGTTTACTTTGAAAATTGCTGTTGAAAGCAAGATGTATTAAATATGTAATTATCACCATGTGTGAGTCCTTTTTTCTTCATGATAAATATTAGAATATGGAACTAACTGTAGGCTACTAAAAATAATACAGGTGGTTGGATATGCTAAGAAATGGTGAAAGAAAACTCAGCAAATCCAGTGGGATAGAAGGATTATGAAATGAAAATGATAAGAAAAGATAATTTTGGCAGAAATAAAAGGTTTATAGTATTTTGATAACCATATAAATCTTTTTGCACTCAGAAATCTGGCAAATATTGTCAATGGTGTGTCTCTTCTCATTCTTTGAACTTTTAGGAATTTGGGCCTCTGAAAACAGACTAAATTCCAAGAAAATAGTAAAAATTCCCTAGTAAGAGTCCTGCTGATAGTTCACCGAGTTGGCTTTCTCTTACCTTTTTATGGGTTCTGAGGATCCAACTCAGGTTGTCTGGCTGTGAGGCAAGTGCCTTCCCTGCTGAGCCATCTCGATAGATAGCCTCTGCTAACTCTTTGCTTACGTCTGTTAGTTTACACTGAGCCCCATGTCCCTCCACTGAGGGTAATGTAGATATTTCACACATCTTGTCTCCCATAGGTGAGATGCAGACTGGGTAGTCTCACTAAGTACTTCTGCACTCATGTTTGGCTCATTTTCCTGAAGTGTATGTTCTGCACGAGGCAGTGCTCTGATGCGTTGAGTAATAGGTTCTGAGCCCCACATGCTTGAACAGCCCTTACCAGGTTTTGGAGTTCTGGGTCCAACTTTTCCTCCTTTCACCTTTGGCATTTTGTGTGTTGGGAGTATGGCAATGTGTGCCACAGCTTGCAGGAATCAACTCTTTCCTTCCACCATGTGGATCCAGGGGATCATACTTGGGTGTCAGCCTCTCTGGCAAGCAATTTTGTCCTACTGAGTCATGTCACCGGCCCCTCCCTTTGAAGATTTTCAACCCTGTCTTGTGTTGTCTGTTGCTGCAGAACATGAACATTGCTGGTGCTGTCAGTGTACTTCCTGATTTGTAGGCAGCCTTGTCATGTCACTCTGGGTGTTTTAACTTGATTTTACCCTCCAGGCTTTTTTCTTTTCTTCCCCCTCCCGCCCTGGTTTATTCTATCTAACTAGGGATTCAGTGTGCAATTTCAGTTTGTGGGCCTATGTCTTCAATTCTTGAAAATTATTTTCTCCACATTTTCTTGAAGTTTCAAGTGGCCTAAGGTGGCCTTGAACTTTCTATGTAGCCAGGGATGCCTGAGTTTCTGATCCTTCTGTGGCAATCTCCAAGTGCTGTATTTGGCATTCACCACCACACCTTGCTTCCAAGGTGCCTGCAGAAAGGTAGATGGTAGTTCCTTAAACCTAGAGAGGCCTGCAGGAAGGCAGGCAGGGAGTTGGTTGTGACATGCTGAGAGTGAGGTTTGTAAGGGATACTTGGAGAAATGTAGACAATGGTGTTTAGGTGACTGCATGAAACTAAGGTGTCACCAGTGTACAGTAATTAAGGAGGCTGTGGGAATGGATGTGATTACCTTGGGGGTATTCTAGGATGTGAGAAGAGAAGCTGGAGAAAGGAATGTACTCAGGAGAAATGCCTTGATAGAGTTACAGTGGAAGAAGGTTTGAGGCAGGGTACAGCAGGCTTGCATTAAGAAGGCTTAATCTTGGAGATAAGAATGTTAGCTGATCTTTCTTTCTAGAAAACAACCTTTCTAATGTGTTACATCTCTCTGTGTATGTGTCCACATGTGGAGGCAGGATGACAACCTTGAGTATAGTGTCTCAGGAGCTACCCCCGCCCCCTTTTTTAAAAATTTACCTGTAATTTGCCTGAAAAGCTAGGCTGGCCAGCCATTGAGCTCAGCTCTCATCGGAACTGGAATTATAAGCACACACTACTATCCCTGGATGTTTGTTACATGGTTACTCTGGATCCAAGTTATGGCAAGCTCTTTGCCAACTGAACCACCTTCCTGGTCCCTACTGTGTTATATTTTGGTAGTGCTTGTCTGTGATTTCAGTATTCAGGAGGCTGAGGCAGGAAGATGACAGGATTTAGGTTAGTCCAAGCTCTACAGGAAGATCCTGGCTTAAATAAGTAAGCAAATAAACCAGAAAGAAAATATTTCACATACACTAATACCATTGAGAAAACCTCATAGTCTGGGTCACTGTTGGGAGTGAGGAGATGGGCAGGCAACAAAAGAACTTTGGAGTTTGGGGAAACACCTATAAATAGACATGGAAACAGACAAGAACCAAGGAACAATTGCCAGTCCATGTTGAGGCTATCAAGGATCAAGCTAAAGGGAGGTCATTGGCTCTAGAATCAGTGGGTATGGTTCTGCCATGTGTGGATGGACTTAATAGCTGAGGAATTTAAACCACAAGGAAGTAGGTTTGCTATAGTTGATATTTGTGGGTCAGCTTGACACCAGCCTATGTGAAAGATAAATGGAGGGTCCTGAGGACAGATCAAAACAGTGATAACATCCAGGCAAATTGGGGGAAGAAGGTCTGAGCACATGAGGGAATAGGGTGAAGTTGAGATTGCAAATCTGAAGATTTATAGTCTTGTGTGGTCGTTCATCTTCATTGTCAAATTGATTTGATTTGGGATCACTTATGAGACAGGATCTTGGTGTGTCAGTAAGGGTATTTCCAGAAAAAAATAAAGCTAGGCACTACTATTTCTCTTTCTCTCTCTCTCTCTCTCTCTCTCTCTCTCTCTCTCTCTCTCTCTCTCTCTCTCTCTCTCTCTGCTTCCAGACTGTGGATGCCAAGTGACCAGCTACCCCAAGCTCCTGCAGCTATAACTACCTTCATGTCATGATGGTCTGTCTATGCTTTGAAGTCAATCTGAAATAAGCCCCAACCATAAGGCACATGGTTACAACAATGAGAAACAACCTATACACCTTGTTTTATAAGACAGCTTGTGGGGTTGCAGGCAGATAGGAACTCTTGGAACATTTCCAGATCTTGACGAGGTTCAGGAGATGACTGAAGCAATTGTGCACTCAGTTCACTGAAGTAGGTAGAGGGGAACATCAGTGGACATGCATAAGGGTGAGATGTTTACCCGGATAGACATGTGGTCTGGGATGGTCTCCCATCAGATGCAAAGAAAGGTACTCATGTTTTCCTTTGTCAGTGAGTGAAGTTATTATCCCTGTTTACATGGGATTTTAACCAGGGTCCTTTATATCATTGCCTATTTATTTTATAAGGTGTTTATCATTATCCGGGTTGTCCTGGTTTCCTTTCTGTTGTGATGAAACCCCAACTTGAAGCTTAGAGGAGGAAAAGCTTTATTTGGCTTAAGCTTCTAGGTGACAGTCCATCTTTGAGAGAATTCTTGGCAGAAATCAAGCAGGAACTTGGAGACAGAAACCATGGAGATGAAAGGCACCTGCTTCCAAGCTCATTCTTGGCTAGCTTTCTTATATACAACCAGGACCACCTGCCTAGGTATGGTATTGCTCACAGTGGGCTGAGCCCTCCTACATTAGTTAAGACAGTACCCTCAGACATGCCCATAGGTCAATCTGATCTATGCAATTCCTCAACTCAGGCTTTCCTCTCAGAAGACTCCAGGTCATGTCAGGTTGATAAAGCTGCAGAACAAAGGCACCATGAAAAAAAAATCTACTTGAGTCATCTTTTAATCCTGCTGAAAGACTTTTTTCCCTGTCTTTGTTCCTGATTTTCGTTATTATCTCAGTTTCTTTTCCTTATAAAAGTCCTGTAAATGCCCTTCCGCAATGAGATTGATGACTACCTTATATGCCATCCTAGAGCCTTCATCCAGTAGTTGATGGAATCAGAAGCAGACACCCACAGTTCAACTCTGAACTGAACTCCTGGAATCCAGTTGCAGAGAGGGAGGGGTGATGAGCAAAGGGGTCCGAACCAGACTGGAGAAACCCACAGAAACAGCTGCCCTGAACAAAGAGGAGCTCATTGACCCCAGACTGATAGCTGGGAAAACAGCATAGGACTGATCCAGACCCCCTAAATGTGGGTGTCAGTTAAGAGGCCTGGGCAATCCATGGAGCCTCTGGTAGTGGATCAGTCTTTATCCCTAGTACACAAATGGACTTTGGGAGCCCATTTCACATAGAGGGATACTCTCTCAGCCTAGACACACTGGGGAGGGCCTAGACTCTGCTCCAAATGATATGATAGACTTTGAAGATCCCCCTGGAAGTCCTCACCCTCCTTGAGGCGCAGAAAAGGGGGGAGGGTGGAGGGCAGGGGAGGAGGGAAAAGAAACTGGGATGGTCATGTAAAACAAGCTTGTTTCTTATTTAAATTTTTTTAAAAGGGGGGCAAAAAAAGGCCTGTGAGAGGGCTGGGATGTGGCTCAGTTGCCTACCACACACCAGAGAAGCTGAGTACACACACCTATCATCCCAGCACTCTGGAGTTGGGGGAGGATCAGAAGGTCAAGGTCATTTTCAACTGTATATCAACTTTAAAGCTATCTGGGCTACATGAGACCCTGCCTCAAGCCAAAACAACCCCAACTTTGTGATTTTGGAATGTCTCTCAGCTGTTTTCCTGTCATGCTTCATTTTAGAATTGCTTCACTTGATCTTCCAGCTCCTAGAGCCCCTCTTGAGTTGTATCCATTTGGTGTTTTTAATTTCAGTAATCAGTTTTAATTTCCAGACTCTCTCTCCCTCTCTCCCTCTCCCTCTTCCCCCCCTTTCCCTTCCTCCCTCCCTCCCCCTTTGTCTAGGTTCCAACCATGTAATCCCATTAGGCTGGTCTCAACTCATAGAGGCCTGCCTGCCTCTGTCTTCTGAGTCTGGGATTGTGTGCCACCAACACAAGAGTCTCTGCTTTTGAAGAAAGTAGGGTATTCCATTCCTTAACTTCAGAGGATGTCAATTCTGAAGTCTTTTAGGAGTTAGGAAGTGTAGTGGTTGTTGTTTTGAGATAAGCCTTATTCTCTATCTCAGGGTAGCCTGGAATTTGGGTGGTTCAGACTGACTTTGAACTGAAGTTGATCCTCCTGCCTCAGCCCCCTGGATGCTGATATTATAGGAGTGAACTACCATATTTGTATTCTAAAATTTCAGTCTTCTGAAGTGGCATTGCTGTATGGGGCCTGATGATCTGACCACCAGCCAGCCTCTGGTGTAGGTGACCTTGGGTGACCTGCTACACTTTTGAGATGAATGCCAGCACTCACCACTCACATAAGGCAAATTCTGACTTGTTTTTGCTCCCCTGGGTTTAGGAAAGAGGAAGGTGTGGTAGGGCTGGCTAGCCTGGCTTCTTCCTCATGACCAGCAAGGCCAGTTACCCTCTTCACATTTGGATACCAGCTGCCTCCGGACTTAGAAGGTCCCAGGTTCTTTTAGCAGTTTTCTCCACGGATATCATGAGATACTGTTTCCCTGTGATTTTTTTTTCTCCAGAAATCCTTACAGGTTCTCATCCAAGGTACTTCTTTTGCAGTGAAGATGCAATTTCTTTTTTGATGTTATGTTGTTTTTGTTTTTCAAGACAGGGTTTCTCTGTGTAGCTTGGGAGCCTGTCCTGGAACTCGATCTGTAGATCAGGCTGGTCTCGAACTCATGGAGATCCACCTGCCTCTGCCTCCTGAGTGCTGGGATTAAAGGGATGCACCACCACCACCTGGGCATGTGTATGTGTGTTCATGTATTTTTTGTGGTATAATGCTAGGAATCAAACCTTGGACTTGTGTGTGTGTGTGTGTGTGTGTGTGTGTGTGTGTGTGTGTGTGTGGTTGCAACCACGCACACACGCATGTGTGTACATGTGTGTGCATGTGTATGTGTGTTCTTTTGATTTGTTTGTTTGAGACAGGGTTTCTCTATGGCTTTGGAGGCTGTCCTATAACTAGCTCGTGTAGACCAGGCTGGTCTCGAATTCATGGAGATCCACCTGCCTCTGCCTCCTGAGTGCTGGGATTAAAGGCATGCACCACCACCACCTGGGCATAGTATGTGTGTTCATGTATTTTTGTGGTATGATGCTAGAAATCAAACACTGGACTTAATTTCATATGATGAAAGGGCTTCTACTGCTGAAGTACACCCCTGACTGCTCTCATCACTATTTTATACCATGATACAATGCTGTCTCTTATCATTTCCCTTTACATTTAAAAAACTCTTAAAATTATTGTGGTCACCCTATTGTATGTGTGTTGTGTGGACATGTGTAGCATGGTGTGCAGGTAAAGATCAGAGGACAACCTAGGAGCTGCTTCTCTCCCCTTCTGTGGTGCTGGGGATCAGACTCACATCATAAGGCAGTGAATTCTGAATGCCTATGTCCAGGCATCCATTTCACAGGCGCTCCGTTTCTATTTTGTTAAAAAGATGGGATATATAGTTTAAATCAGTGACTTCTTACTGGGTCTCAAGAAAAATAGAAACAGAGGTATTTCCCTATTCAAAATACATGTCGTACCTGGAGTTCCTTGCCAGCAAGTGCCCCAGCATCTGCTCCTGAGTGCCTCGCTTCCTTTTATCACTGATGCGATCTAGAGAACCTGTCATCTTTCTGTGATTTACAAGATAGACTTCCTCCTGGCATGCCAACAGCTCTGAAGACAACGTTGTTAGGTATCAGCTTTGGCAGATAGGATAGATAATGGCGTGCCCTGGAAAGGCTGGGCTATTGATGAGCCTGGTGTCAAAACTGATTGCCATGTACAGGTGATTTTTTTCCCCTTCACCATTTCACTGGTTTTGTTTCTGTGGGGATTGTCACGAACAAGGGCAGCTCTGGCTCCAAATCAAAATTGCTATGACAGTTGTGTTCCTTTCTGCTTCCTCATGGCAGGGTATGTAGCTGTCCATCGTTTTGTGGTCTCCCTGAAGGTGGACTTTAAAAGTGATCAGCACTTGGGAAACACTGTCATTGGAAACTAGTGTGTGTGTCCATGCTGGTGTGCTTATAGGTATCTGTGCAGTGCATGTGGAAGCCAGAGGCTGACCTTGGGTGTGGTTGCTCTGGTGCTGTCCACCTTGATGGTTATTTCTTTTCTTTTCATATTTGTTTTTGAGACAGGGCCTCTTACTGACCTGGAACTTGCTATGCAGGCTCAGCTGACGGACCATCTAGCCCCAGGAAGTGCCTGACTTTGCTGCCACAAAGCAATGGTTGCAAGGATGCATCACCTCACCTGATCTTTTATATAGTTCCTGGGATCAGCTGGAAAGCAAGCCCATTACTAACCAAACTATCTCCAATCTTTTTGGAGAAGGAAGGAGGGCAGTATGTTTGGGCAGGAGGGTATGTCTGGCAGTAGTGGGAGAATAGACTTGGGGTGGATATGATCAAGAAACACACATTGTAAACATGTATGAATTGTCAAACAATAAGAAGATATTAAGATGTTTTGGGGTACTGCTCTGAAAACTGTACATTTTTAGTGCTACTGAGCTTCGTTGGGATTGCTTCATTCCCAAACTCACCTCTCCTTTAGGAACACTTTGTGAGGAACCTTGGACAGACTGTGATCATTGACCAATTCCTTGTGATTAGTCATGGAGGAGACAAAGGAAAGAAAGAGGCTGAGTGCTGAATCTGTTTGTCTAGGAGTTTCTACAAGTACATTCCCTGGGTACATCTGCCATGGCACACAGCTGATCCTGCCTCTCCCTCCCTCCCCAGTCATCACATGCCACTCACAGATCTGCTGGGAACATCTGTCTGCTCAGTCAAAATGTGACAGTTGTGGCTCCCCTTGGAATCTTTCTGATTGTATAAAAGCTTGCTGTCTTACAGCAGGACATGGCAACAGAACACAGGACCATCCTGTCACCTTCGGTCAGCTGGGTACATCTGCTGTGCACAGTCTCTACCTGCCTGGCCTGAGAATCTATAGACAGGTACATTTAAAATGAAGATCAAAGGGATTGATAATAGGTCAAGGACATGGCTAGTTTGGTAAAGTGCTTGCTAGGTAAGACTGAGAACCTGAGCTTGATCATGTGAATTCATGCACAAAAATCTGGGTGTGTTGGGGGACTAGAGAATGGATCAGCCATGAAGAATGCTTGCTGTTCTATTGGAGGACTTGAGCTAAATTCCAAGCATCTATATCCAGTGGCTCACAACTGCCTGTAACTTCAGCTCCAGGGTATCTGACATCCTTGTCTGCCCTCCATAGGTACCTACACACACACACACACACACACACACACACACACACACACACACAATTTTTTTTTAAAAAGCTTCCCAGCAAGCCCCAAGGTTCTGCCTTTTCTGCCTTCCCAGCAGTAGATACTACCACCCCCAGCTTTCTACCCCTCCTAAATCAATATGTTCTAGGTAAATGAGACACCTTGTCTTAAAAAGCCAAGTCGGGCTGCAACAGAGAAAAAATGACACCCAAGGTCATCTTTTGGCCTCCACTCACTCTCTCTCTCTCTCTCTCTCTCTCTCTCTCTCTCACACACACACACACACACACACACACACACACACACACACGCACAATTACTGTCAATAAGGACTGACACTGGTGGCTTTTCCAGTAGTCCCAGATTTCATGTGTGTCAAGATCATGCATGTCTAAGAAAAAGCAATCCCATGCACACCGAAGCAAATCTTTCTAGAATATATGTAAAACCTATCCCAATGGCGAGTCAGGTTGAGTTGTTCTCCCCCCCCCAGGGAAAAAATAGTGGAAAATGTTTGATATATTTATTTGACTTTTCAAAGGCAATTTTATTCCAAGACATAACTTGGCTGGGATGTTAGACTAGGGTCTGATATGAAAAGAAACCATACTTCATGGGCTGGGAGATGGCTCAGTTGGTAAAGTGCATGTCTTACAAGCATAAGGACCTGAGCTCAGTACCCTGAATCAACATAAGTTAGATGTGAGTTCAAGGTCACTGAGAGAGCATTTTTCAAAAGCTCTGACTCACAATATGTGGCTACCCCATGGTGAACATTGCCAAGGTGTGGAGCAATGGGCATGGCCTTTTGATCATTCTCTGCCGAGCCAAGAAGCAACATGTTACCTTTCTGCTTCACACATTGATTCATCCTGCAGCCTTAACAAGCAGCAAGTAGATGTGTGACCTTTCCCTCAGAGGGTGAACAGCCAGATACAGTGACCACTCTGAACACCCCAAGCCATTGGTGCAAAGAAGTAGCCTTCTCTTTTCATTAGAATGTTCTCTCTTCATAACACATCCTAAGCATAACTATAAGGAAATATTGTATGGCAAAAATTTAGCACAATGATATAATATTTCAGATACATAAAATAAGAACCCTACCTAAGTCCTAGGATGGTAAGAAGGAAGAATTGGGTTTGCTTTTGTTTTTGCTGTCTTCTCAAAGCAGAAGCGAGGGGAAGGGGATATGTCAAAAGTGTCTTTGTATCTGTACAGATACCCAGAGTACCCTTGTGTGGATTATTGATCTCTCTCTCTCTCTCTCTCTCTCTCCTTTGTGAATTTGTAGGCACAGATTGGATTACAGATCCCGGGAAATGGGATAGACAGGCATAGTGAACATAGCAGACAGAGAAAGTGTGGGATATTGATCTTAAGACAGAGGGACTGGCTGCTCTTGGCATTTTAAATGGGTCTTGTGGAGCTGGAGAGATGGCTTAGCAGTTAAGAGCCCTTGCTGCTAGGGCAGAGGACCTGAGTCCAGTTCCCGGCACTTACATCATGTAGCTCCAACTGCCTGTAACTGCAGCTCCAGGGGAGCCGATGTCCTCTTCTATCCACCAAGGACACCTGCACTCATATACACATATGTGCACACATATACACAATGAAAATAAAGTAAATCTTGTAAAATGCTATTGCAAAATCTATAAGCATCATATGTGACTGCGTTGATATGGTACACAATTGCCAATGGGGGTGATTTTCTGGAGGCATGCAATTGAGACTGCCTAGCTTCCAACAGTTCATGGCTCTCACATTAGCATTGCCCACGATTTCATTGGAAAACCACACTCTGATATTGATTGTGATCCGGTGTGTGGTGCAGAAGGCCAGAAAGAAAATCAGGAGAAACAACTTGAATTCTGGGTAAGTTTCTTTCAGTTTGGGCAAGTGCTTCCAGTGATCTGCAGGACATATATATATATATATATATATATATATATATATATATATATATATATATATAATCACTTTGATGTGTGTGTATGCATCTGTCTGTCTGTGTTATATGGGTGTTTGAATGTGTGTGTGGGTGCACTAGTCCATATGTGCACGTGTGAAGTCTAGAGGTCAATGTTGGGTCTGCCTCTATCTCTCCCCACATTATTTATGCATTTAAGACAAGGTCTCACACTGAACCCAGAGTTCTCTGTTCTGGCTATGCCTCCAGGATCTGCTTGTCTCCACCCTACCTCCAGTGCTGGGGTTATGGTCACATGTAGCCATGAACAGCTTTTAATGGATGCTGGCCATCTGAACTCAGCACCTCATACTTTTGTATCCAGTACTTTATACAGTGAGCCACTCCCCCTCCACAATACAACCTTTGAGAGCTAATTAACTTTGTATACAATTGTTTAGAAGACCTGGCTTATAAGGCTGTTCAATATTTTTTTTTTTTGAAACATAATCTGTAGTCTAGGCTGGCTTTCAACTCATGGTGTAGCTGAGAATGACCTTGAACTTCTGATTCTCCTGACACCATCTCCCAAATTCTAGGGTTACAGGAGATGGGGGCACCAAGTCTGTTTTATGAGGTGTTGGGTTTGAGTGAAGAAGCATTGTGTGTGCAAGATGATCGCTCTTACTGGGTGTCCCCAGCCATGTCCCATCACAAATGAGCTCCCTTCCACCATTGAACCAGCTCCTGTGCATTTCTATGGAACAGGCTATTTCTCTGAAGTTTTTTTTTAATTGTATTAAATTTTATTGTATTTTCTCTCTTTCACTCGTGTGTGTCTGTGTGTGTGCCTGTGCGCACGCGCTCGTGCGTGCGCGCGTGCGTGTGTGCGTGCGTGCGTGCGTGTGTGTGTGTGTGTGTGTGTGTGTGTGTGTGTGTGTGTGTGTCTTTGCCATAGTATGCCTCTGGAGGCCAAAGGACACCTTATGGGAATTGGATCTCTCCTTTATCATGTGAGTCCCAGGGATGGAACTCAGGTCCTCAGTCTTGATGGCAAGCACCTTTCCCTCCTGAAGCTCTGCACCCTTAAATTTTGTCTAAGCAAGGGGAAGTCTAGGGCAGTGATCCACACACAGTGTCTGCTGACGACACTGCATGCATCTTGGGCTGGGTTCCTTGACAGGGAGCGGGTTCCTAAAGAGGGAGGTCAGGAACCTGGCCACTTGTCAGCATCCTTGACTGACTCGGGCTGGGGCTACTGTCTGTGGAGGGATACCCAGGTGGGAGTGTCACAAGAAGGAGGGAGACCACTAGAAAGAGGAAAGGGATCAGAAACATGAGATGGATTCTGTCTATGTATTTTCCCCTTGGGATGGCAACAGTTCCCTTACTGTGTCACCTGTCCAGGAGGGCTCTTTCCAGAAGGAGGAGTTATGTTTTAATTAGCCACCAGGCACCTGGCTTCTAACACTTCAGCTCCTTTCCAGGGACCTCATCTTCTCGAATTATTCTTGCCCATGTCCTTACTTGCTTGTGCCTTTCATGTGGATCACAAGACAGCCAGTGAGCCCCCTGGAAATCCTATTATCCAGACATCAGGATATTAATTGTCGAGTTCTCCCAACAGTTACACAAGTACTGAAAAAGTATTTCTCCTTCAATAGTGTCTTGTTAAAATGCCAGGCTCAGTTTGTTTTTGACATTCTCTGTTACCTTAAATAATAGTCTTGCTTCTGTCAGAGCGAATGTTGACTTGAAGCTGCTTGGAGGACATTTCTCAACCACAGCTGTAATAGTGAGACTCAGGACTTGACAGATCTTTCTATTGCTTGCTCAAGGCAACTGAGCATAAGGGTCATGGTATCCGCTTTTCTAAGCCTGAGAATGTGTCAGGTGGCTAGACACCATGTAAAACCTTAGATCCAGTTGTGCGTGCAGCAGATCAGAAACACGGACACAAGCAAACATACCCACACACCCAGATTAGGACTCCAGAAGTTCTGCCATCCTATAATTGACATAAATCAGTGAAACACTATCCCATTTGCAAAAGCCTCAAATCTGGCTGTTCTGCCTTGGTAAAGCTCTATCAGTTAGAATGGTCTACTTAATTACAGCTCTCTTTAGAGTCAGTAAGCCTTTTTATTGTTTCTGTATTTGCAACAGAGCAGAGCCCCATGCACCACCCATCTAGCTGTGTGCTCCTGCCTGCCATCTGTCAGGGAAAGCCTGGCTCTTCATACCCAGTGCCTTCCCGAGCAACTACAGTCTGGGGGAATTTTTTTGTTTCTTCTCTTTCCGACTTTTGTGTGAAGGCATTTTCTGAATTTTTCCTTTAACACCTTTCAGATTGGTAGTTAGAGACTTCCTTCTAAAGATTCGGCCTTTATAAGGTCAAAGGGAGGGATGACAAGACAAAAAAATAACAGAGCAGATAAAATAAGGATGGTAGAAGAATTCTATAGAATTTCATGGGAGCTGGCATTGTTGGTGTGCCAAGGAGCCAAGAAACGCACAGTTCATGTCAAAAGGCTGAAGGGATGATGAGTTGCATAAGCCAGCTTTGGGCTTACAGAAGAATAGAAGTATGTCAACCACCAGGGCAACTTGACTTTGAGCTTTATCTATGGTGTCTGGATTATAATTCTAAGGGATGTGTGTGAGCTGAAACACACTTTCCTAGAGCCATGTTTCGCAATTCAGCTGCAGGCCTGGGAAGATGGCTCAGTCAGTAAAGTACTTTCCAGGTGAGTGTGGGGACCCATGTTCACTCCTGGCAGAACCTGTGGAAGACAATGGTGTGGCTGTGTGCACTTGCAGTCCCAGTGCTGGGGAAGCAGAGGCAGGAGGGTTCCTAGTGCAGTTCAGGCTATTTAAAGATCCTGTCTCAAAAAGGAGAGCAGATGGCACACAATGGATGATATCCAAGGATGACCGCTGGTCTACTCATAGACATACACATACACAGATGCACACAGACACACAGACACACAGATACACACACACACACACACACACACACACACACATGCACAACACACTGACACATGAGTATTCATATACTCCTACCACAAATACATATGTATATGTGTACATATGTATATATACACATATATTTATATATAAAATAATGACAATAATAATTTTAATTTTAAATTATGGAGAAGAGATTTTTCGTTTTTTATTTCAAAACGTGAACAAATGCATTCGCTGTCACCACTACTCTACTTTCCCTTCTTTTATAGTTGTACCATTTACTATTTTATTTATTTGTGTGTGTGTGTGTGTGTGTTTGTGTGCACACCAGTGTGTATGCTGTGTCTGTGTGCCCCCACAAAACCCAGAGAAGGATGCTGAGTGTCCTGATCTATCACTCTCCACAATATTCCCTTGAGTCAGGGTTTCTCACCGAACCTGGAGCTAGACTGGCATCCAATGTGCCTCAGTGATCCCCCTGTCTCTGCCTTCCATAGCACTGGGCTTACAGGCTCATGTGGCCATTCCTAGGCTTTTATATGGGTTCTGAGAATTCAAAGTCAGTCCTCATGCTTGTGCAGCAAGTGCTGGGGAGCAAGAGGAGGCACACATCCCCCTAGCTCCAGTTTTAGGTGGCAGCAGGCTTTCTTCTGAGATGAGTAGGTTTCTTTAAAATGAAGATGCAATTATCCCATAGTACTGGCCTGACACAAAGAATGGAGTGGTGGAATTGAGAGTACATCTGTCACCCATCCAGGACAGCTCTTATGAGTTAGTTACTGGAGAACACAGAGCACACATGGGTGCAGCACTTGTCTCAAGGCACAGGCAGAACAACATTTAAATTGCTTGACTAGGACACTGACATTTCCATTCACGCTGGGGAGGTGGTTCAGTGGGTAGAGCCTAGCATTCAGGAATCCCTGGGATCCATTCACAGCGATGAATACACTTGGGTGTGGTGCTGTGATATTTGCAATCCCAGCACTCCAGAGGTTTAAGCAAGGTATCAAGAGTTCAAAGCCAACCCCAGCTGCATAGCAATTTGCAGGTCCACTTGAGATAGATGAAACTCTGTGTTGCCAAGTCTGATGGCTTGAGTTCTATCCGTGGGACCCACATGGTAGAAGGAGAGAACTGACTCTTACAAGTTGTTCTTTGACCTCTGTATTTGCACTGGGGTGTACACAAGTGCTGTCACACACAACAAATTAATTAATTAGCTGTATTCTAAAGATACAGCAGACAACAACAAAAGCACCCCAAACAAAACAAATGAAAAGAACTAAAACCCCCCAACAGTTCGGTTCATCGAAGACGGAGATTAATTTTCAAGCTATGCAACACTTAGGTCAATGTGCTGGATATAAACAATTGATAGGGAAAAAGCTTCGATTGGTACTTGTAATGGTTTCCGTTGGAAAGGACAGTGATGCTGTCTTTAAATAAAAGTCACACGACTGACTGTTTTACACACAGTGATTCCTTTTATGTCAATAAAATAGGACATAAAGATTGTTGTTTATAAATATAAATCCATAACCTTACACGTGAAAATAGAGTTATGGAGGCTATGCCCAAGCTTCTGAGATGCCACAGTGAAGATGCTCAGCCGGGCCCTCTTTCTTCCCAGGATGCTTCTGTACTGACTGTGGCTACCAACATAGGAATCTGATGTCTTCTGGTTCACGACTGAACAACACTTGATGTGGAATTTGACCGTGTGCACAGAAGTCATGAGCTTACCTTTTTTACACAAGTTTAAAGTTTCACTAGGGCAATGAGCAGCTTCAGCAGTGTAATCCTTGGTTCTGTGCCTGATGGCTCCTGTTTTGTATTTCGGTGAGTTGATTGTCTTAAGATACAAGGGGAAAGATTATTTGTATAGTGACTTTATTGCATTATTGATTTATTTGATTCATTTGCTTATTGTCTGTGGTGTCCAGTTCATACATTACAGCTTCCTGTGGAGGTCACAAGACAACCTGTGCTCAGATGACAATCTGTGTAAGGCGGTTTTCTCTTTTGACCGTGTGGGTCCTGGGAGTGGAACTCAGGTCATTAGGCTTGGCGACAAGTGCTACCAACTGAGCCGTCTTGCAGGAACACATTGTGATCTTAAATTAGAGTGCAGATATTTCTAAATCAATAGTTGAGTTAGATAGGGCTGGGAAAATGGCCCTTGCAAGCATGAGGACCTGGGTTCAATCCTCTAGAACCCATGTAAAATGGTTAGACATGGTGAGCCTTGCCTGTCATCCCAGTGCTTGAGAGGCAGGGTCCCTGCAGCCATCTAGACAATTGGGATGCTCCAGGTTACAATGAGAGACCCTGTATCAAAATCAAAGAAAATGCCACCAAAGGAATAAGAAGGTTGTCCTCTGGCTTATACTTTGGCTTAAATTTGGACTTCAAAGCCACTCTCAACTTCTTTCACTTTGTGTGTGTGTGTGTGTGTGTGTGTGTGTGTGTGTGTGTGTGTGTGTGTGTGTAAGCCCCACGGGTAAACCTTCATTGTCATTCCTCAAAAGCTGTCCACTTTGTGCTTTTTGAGACAGGATCTCTCACTGGCCTGGAGCTTGCCAGTTGGGCTAGTCTGACTGACCAGTGAACTCCAGAATCCACCTGTTTCTGCCTCCCTTGCTGCTGGGATTACAAGCAGACACCAGCAGACCTGGCTTTATGCATGAGTGCTGGCCAGCAAACCGAGGCCCCCATGCTTACTGCAAGTGTTTCTCTGAAGCCATTTCCCAGCCCCCCTGAACTGTTTTCACTTTTCAAATTAAAATTAGCATATTAAAAGGACCTAAAATACGGGCATGTCCCTAAGAGCACACCTATGAGACAGACCTGTCATTTACTAAAGTTCTATCACATTTGCATATTTAAAAACCACATGTAGGAACTATGAAGTGATTTATGCTTATTTTGATACTTTTACATTTTGACTTCTGTGACCTCATGGACAAAATGATTATACTAATTGTCAGATCAAGAGCTGTAATTAATGACTAGAAGTGGAGAGGCCAACTATGTTTGCTTCCTCCCTCTGCCCCAGCCCTTGCCCTGGAAAGAGCTCTACAAACCCTCTTAACCTCTACCGTCCCCAGAGAGCACACCCTTCCTAATTAGGTCACACAGGAACTAGAGCTGATGTCCTGTGGAGGCCAAGGGCTGGTTCAATAGTAACCCCATACTGACAGCTACCAATAAGTTCAGAAGTTACTTTTGATGGAGTCTGTTGACCCCTCACTTACACTCATGAGGGGCCGGACACAGGAGAAAATCCTGGCCTCTCTTCCTTCATTCTGTGACTGTTGTCTCCATCACTTTAGCAGAAGGTCAGCGTCTGAGTTTCATGTCTGTTTCTATGACAAGAGCAAATATAAGTGAGAAGGGTTTATTTAGCACACAGTTCCAGGTGACAGTCCATCATTGTGGGGAAATCAAGGCAGGAACTCAAGCAGTTGGTCACCACACCTTCACAGTCAAACCCAGAGAAGAATGAACGAATGCCTGCTAGTGTTCTCTTGTCCTACACTTTAGGGTCCAGGCCATGACATGGCTCCACTGGTGTTCAGGGTGGGCCTTCTCACCTCAGTTAACCCAGACATGACCACAAGCCAGCCTGGTGGAGACAATTCTTGATTTAGACTCTTCCTAGGTCATTCTAGCTTGTGTCGAGTTGACAATTAAAGCTGACCAGCTAGCTAGGTCATTGTTCTTCACCTTCCCTCTGAGTCATTTTGGGTTCTTGGAACTGTTGATCCTGACTCCCCACTCCTCTGACAAGGGTAACTATCCCAGAGTGTAAGGCTGCATGCCCTTGAACAGAAGTAAACATCTATCTTTCATTTTTTTCTAAAAAAAAAAAAAAAAAAAAAAAACTAGTGTGTGTGTGTGTGTGTGTGTGTGTGTGTGTGTGTGTGTGTGTGTCCTATATACATGTGCTTGTGGAGTCAGAGGTTGATGTAAAGTTACTTCTTCAGTCACTTTCCACCTTATTGTTTGAGTTAGGGTCTCTCACTGAACCAGACTGTGAGCTCCAGGGATGCGAGTGCCTCTACCTCCCCATTGATAATATGCCACCATGCCTGGTTAGACATAATTATCTTGCGAGAACCTATCTATTCCCTGGAGCAGTAAGGATCTCTTCAGACCATCCAGAATGAGAGAACAGAGACAACCATTGGGCAGATCCCACCTTGACCAGTTGTCTAGGACTACTTAATTATGCATATCCTTTTGTCTCTTTCCCCAGTTATTCTTCTATTTTAAATTGAAATCTCATGTCAGTACTTCAAAACTTGTCTGATGGGGATAACACGATGGTTCAATGGGTAAAGGTACTTGTTGCCAAGCTGGTAAAGGGACCCATGTGGTGGAAGGAGAGAATCAATGCCTGCAAGTTGTTCTTTGGTCTTCACACACATGCAATTGGATACATGTTTGCCCCCATAAATAAATACAATTTTTAAAAAGAAAAGGGAATCTTAATGGTAACCTTAATGGTAAATGTGGAACAAACAAAACATTTAAAAGTAATCCTAGGGGCCATGGCGGTAGTTCAGTAGATAAAATGTTGGGCACACAAGCACAGATGGGAAATTGCATCCCCAGAACCCATGAAAAAGCTGGGCAGGCATGTCAGATGACTATAATCCTAACACTGGGGAAACAGAGATAAGGGCTCCCTTGGGCAAGATGGCTAACTAGAGAAGCCAGAATTAGAGTGTTCCAGGTTCAGTGAGAGATTCCATCTTAGTAAATAAAATGGAGAGCAATCAAGGAAGACACTGGAAGTCAGCCTTGAGCCTTCACATGCATATGTATGTATGTATGTATGTATGTATGTATGTATGTATGTATGTGCACATACACCTACACACACACCTGTATGTATGCATTCAAACATGCACATATCACACACCCAAACTGAGATGTTCCACCAGAGCCAAAAGTGCATAATAAAATGGAAAATGCCAATGAAGAAACCCCATAAACAAGGGAAGACAGGAAGAGAAAGACTACATGATTCTATTTCCCATGAAACCTAGACTTGCTTCCCTTCTACTGAACCCTTTACAACGATTTGAAAGGGTAGCTGTTGGTCTTTGCTTTTCTAAAATCAAATGACCATAATGACAGCACTTGGCTCATGTCCCCTCCACACTGTCAGGCTGGATTCCAGGTTATACATCACTGAGTGGTTCATGGCCCTCAGATGACTTGTGTTTCTCCGGAGGAAGAGAAGCCTGCTGGCAAAAAGTATCCAAAAGTGAGAGGTGTGGTTTGAATCAACAACCTTGAGGTGTGTACACACAGATGCTTGTGAAGGCCAGAGGACAATTTTTGGTATCTTTCTTCCTCAAGAGCCATTCTTCTTGTTTTTTGAGGCAGGGTCTCTCGCTGGCCTGGAGCTCACTGGTTAAGTTAGACTGACTGGCCAGTGAGTTCAGGGACCCACCTAACCCATCTCCCTGATGCTGGTATTGCAATCATGTGCTGCCATGTCTAGCCTTTTTCTGTGGACTGAACTAGGGCCCTCATGTTTGCATGGCAAGTATTCTACAAACAGTTATTTTTCATCCTCCCTCGTTTTCTTTTAAATGGGGCCTTCCTTTGCAAATAAAAACTTTGAGCCTGACCAGGTGGGGCTGCCATAGAAATTCCCTTGATGTGTATCTGCCTAAGACTGTTCCATTCTTTCATTCAAATAAAAAACCACAAAGCCTTGGAGAGGAGTGGCTAGAAAGTCTCCCAGAAATCCATCTGAAGTTCTGAGCTGTCTTCATTTTTCTTCGACATTCACCAGATACTAGACTTGAGGCTTGAGGAGAACACTTAGTCAAAATGATAGTCTTACTGTACTTGGGATGACAGCCTGTACCCCAATAAGCAAGGTTCAGCAGAAGCCAGAGGTGTGCATATCTATGCAATCCCCAGTCAAGGTGTAGTCCAGCCCACTACTAACCCATTGTTTTCTCTTTTGTAAGATGGTCTAAAAAGCACCCAACTCTGTCTGGCCCAGCCTATTTTTAGGCTCTCTCTTTGCCAGCATGAAATTCCTGAGTAATTCTGGTGTCTCAGGTTCATAGTTTCAATTATCTGATAGTCAAAGTGAGTAACACAAAGGTTTCTTAAGAATAAATTCATCCCTGCCAAGCCAGTTATAATAAAAACACATTTTGTTCAGTGTTAGCATCAGGGTCTCAAGTAGACAGGTTGTTGAACCTATGGGCATACCTTCCTTTAATAGTGTTTGTAAGACCCCTGCATTTATACCTCTATCACAAGGGATTCCATATAATGGCAGGGCTGGGATTCCTTGTCTGGTTTTCGAAACTGACTCCTCATAAACAGGTCCAAATGGATCATCAATAGCCTTGCCATAGGAGTGCCTTGTTGAAATCCTCCTGTGTGGAGATGTCTGAGAGCCATCTCCAGTCATCTGGCCCAGGGCCCTGCCCCAACTAGCTCAACAACTCTGATCTTTGGCAAGTCATGCGATTCCAATGAAATCACCTTAGATTGCCAAAACTACTATGCCCTTTCTTAGTAAAGTTGGAATGCTGGGTCCATCTCTCTCTCTCTCTCTCTCTCTCTCTCTCTCTCTCTCTCTCTCTCTCAAAATAATACAAACTCCTTTCTCTTTGTGTAATTACTGGAAGGAATGTGGAATGCAGAAAAACAACCCCAGTATTGCAAGCCAAGCTATGCAGACACTCCTTCACTTGTGGAGACAGGGAATGGCTGTAAGAACAAGACTTGAAAGTTAGAGAAGAAGATCAATCCTTTATATTGTGTATGCGTTTGCATGTATGTACATGTATGTGGGATCATGTATGGGTGCAAATCCTTGGTGCATATGTGCGTGCATATGTTTAGAGGCTAGAGGTCAACCTTGGTATTATTCTTCAGGTGCTGTCTTTCTTGCCTTTCTCTCCCCCCCCATCTCTCGTGTGTGTGTGTGTGTGTGTGTGTGTGTGTGTGTGTGTGTGTGTGTGTGTATGTATGTATGTATGTATGTATGTATGTATGTATGTATGTATTTGGCTGTGTGTTCACATGTGTCTCTATAGGGGCTAGAATTCAACTTTGACTGCCTTCTTTAGATATGATTCACATTATTTTTTGAGGCAAGGTCTCTCACTGAACCTGGAGCTCACTGGTTGAGCTACGCTGGATGGCCAGAAAACCCTAGGTATCCTCTGCCTCCATCGCTCCAGTTCTGGGATGATAGGTGATAGGTGTGTGTTGTTTTGACTTTCTCTTTCTATGCGGGTTCAGATGCTCATTCTTGTGTGGCAAGCTCTCTATTGACTGGAGCATCTCTCCAGCCCCTTGTGAATACCTGGTATGTAATAGATGCTCAATAAATGGGAACTGAGTTGGATGCTGTTATTGGTGACAGTGATAGTATGTTAGTATGTTTAGTGGCTCATTCCTCAGCCTCAGTGCTTTGCAGATACTGATCAACAGAACCCCCTCCATCATTGTGTCCATGTGTGTGGGGAGTGGTAATTAGCAGTTGAAGCTATCGAGGAAGTAATTAAACAGTATTAAATGAATGGTGGAGAAGTAATTAAACAGTATTAAATGAATGGTGGAGAAGTAATTAAACAGTATTAAATGAATGGTGGAGGGAAATTTGAAGCCTAAGATGAGAGAAAATAGACTGGAAACAAGGGCTTGATTATCACAAGGACAAGATATTTCTTTTTCTTGTTTTTTTGTCTGTGCTGAATGTATGTGCATGGACATTTGTATATGCATGTATGTGTAGGTGTGAAAGTCTGTGCATGAAATGTGTGTTTGTGTATGCATATTTGTGCTTGTGTATGCATATTTGTGCACGTGTGTGTAGGGGTGAAAGTGTGTGTATATGTGTTTAGGTATGCAAATGTGTGCATGTGTGGAAGCCAGATCATGATGTCAGGCGTGTTCCTTGGTCATTTTCCACTGAACTCTCTGAGACAGTTTCTTACTGACCCTGGAGCTCACTGATTCAGCTGGCTGCCTGGCCAGCAAACTCTTGTTTCTCTATAGTGCTGGGATTAGAAATGTTCACCACTGTGTCCAGCTTTCTTATGTGTGTTTTGAGGCTTGAACTCAGATCCTCATGTTTGTGCTGCAAACATTTTACTGAAAATGAGTCATTTCCTGAGCCCCCAATCTTGCTTCTTTTCTGATCTAAGCCTGGACTTAAGGATTCAGGTGTGTTGTCAGAAAGAAAATCTTGGTTTCTAACCTAAACCCTTTGCCTTTCAGCTTCTGGTGGATCCTTGAAATGTACTCACACGTCTTCCTTTTTCCTTTTCTGTTAAGTCTTCACAGGTTTTTGGTTTTACTGACCTGCTATGAGGGTTGGTGTGTTAGTTATTTTTCTCATTGCTGGGTCAAAATATTCGATAAAAGCAACTTAAAGAAGGAAGGGGGAGGGGCTACTTCAGCTCATTGTCATTCCCTAAGAAGGTTCTGATGCTCACTCAGTATAACCACTCTTTTCTCAACCACCTCCATGTATTCTAGCACACTTACCCTCTCGTATGACTGACATCACACTTAGGACATTGTGTCCTATCACAGTTGCCTCTGGATGTCCATCTAGATGTAAGGGATAGTGGCAAAGAGGAAGCATCTAGGACCAGTACGACTAGGCTCATATACAAATACTTCTTCCCATCATCTGGAACTTTGCACGGTGCTATGCCACCACCTCAGTGAGCTTCTGATTTCTTCTTCTGAAAATGAGGATAGCGCCATGGTAACCTATTTCTTACTGCAGTGGGGATGCACTGAGCTAACATGCCAGGAACAGGTCTTTTTTAAATTTAAATTAGAAACAAGCTTGTTTTACATGTCAATCCCAGTTCTCTCTCCCCCCTCCTCTCTTGCCCCCCACTGACTCCCTATCCCATCCCCTTTTTGCTCCTCAAGGAGGATGAGGACTTCCATGACAGAATCTTCAAAGTCTGTCATATCATTTGGAGCAGGGCCTAGCCCTCCCCCGTGTGTGTCTAAGTTGAGAGAGTATCCCTGTATGTGGAATGGGCTCCCAAAATCCATTCATATACTAGGGACAAATGCTGATCCAGACCTCCAAACTGACACCCACATTCAGGGGGTCTGGATCAGTCCTATGCTGCTTTCCCAGCTGTCAGTCTGGGGTCCACGAGCTCCCCTTGTTCAGGTCAGCTGTCCCTGTGGGTTTCTCCAGTCTGGTTCTGACCCCTTTGCTCATCACTCCTCTCTCTCTGCAACTGGATGTCAGAGTTCAGCCCAGTGTTTAGCTGTGGATCTCTGCTTCTGCTCCATCAACTACTGGATGAAGGCTCTAGGATGGCATATAAGGTAGTCATCAATCTCATTATCAAAGAAGGGCATTTAAGGTAGCCTCTCCACTATTGCTTAGATTGTTAGTTGGAGAATCCTTGTAGATCTCTGGAAATCTCCCTAGTGCCAGAATTCTCTTTAAACTTGTAATGCCCCCCTCTATTATGGTATCTCTTTTCTTGCTCTCCTCTATTCTTCTCCTGATTCAATCTTGCTGCTCACTCATGTCCTCCTCTCCCCTCTTCTTCTCCCCTTCTCAGTCTCCTAACTCCCTCTCCCCCCATGCTCCCAACTAGCTCAGATCTTGTCCCTTTGCCCTTCTCCAGGGGACCATGTGTGTCTCTCCAGGGTCCTCGTTGTTCAGGAACAGGTCTTGCTCGCAGCAGCAGTCCCACAAAGGCCATGAGCCCATGATCGTCTTGAGCACAAGGTGACCTGTTTTATTCTCTGAGCCCCCGGCACTGGATCACTGCCTGGGAAAATAACACTGATGATGATAGGAACCATGCAACAAACACCTTAGAGGCTGTGCAATGTTTGAAAGCGTTTGCCCGTTTAGTGTTCTAGTCATCTCGAAGGTGCCTATCACTACTTCTCATGGTATAGATGAAGAGCTGAAAGTTCAGAAAAGACTGGTGTAGTCCAGTTTGTCAGAGGGGTGAACAGAGGTAGGATTTGAACCAGCTGCTTTCCCTCAAGCAGTCAGGTTTCTGGAAGTCGTTGGATTTAGGAGCTAGAACCAGATCCTATCTTTCCTTTGTCTAAAAGTGTCTGCTCTACATTTGATCTGACAAGCTCCCTCTATCACCGTTTTTCTTGTATTGGTGCCTCTCTCTCTCTCTCTCTCTCTCTCTCTCTCTCTCTCTCTCTCTCTCTGTGTGTGTGTGTGTGTGTTCTTGCACCCCATGCATGTGAAAGTAAGAATGACTTGGCTGTCATTCTTCTGGCGCTATCTACCTTGGGTTTTAAGACATGATCTCTCAATAGGGTGAAACTCACTAAGTAGTCTAGGCTGGCTGTTCATAAAGCCACAGAGATTTTCCTGTCTCTGCCTCCCCAGTGCTGGGATTAGAAATGTGAGCCACCAAGATCTGCTTTTTTTAAACATTCTGGAGATTGAAGTCAGGGCCTGGTACTTGTAAAGCACACACTTTCAAGGATGGAACCATCTCCTCAGCCCTTCTTTTCTCTTCTACCAGCTTCAAAGCCTGGAATATTTAGTCTACTGCACTTCCCACTCTCCCACTGCTCTATGAACCCCTTTAAGCAAGGGCCATTGTGACAGTGCCAGCAGGGGAAGGTGCCAGAAGCAAAGTGAACTGTAAGCCAATCCCTATAACAAGTGATGTCGGTACAATAGGGAGGATCCCAGGAGGAGATCTCCTGGGAAGAGTGGCTTGGGTGTATCTTTCCTACTTGGTCCCAGTATGAAATTCCTGGCTATTGTTTTGTACCCTTTCTGCGGGGGGTGGGGGACACAGCAAGACCTCCACTGGACAGCCAGGCACAGCCCAAGCCTCCAGATTCTGGGCTGGAAAGTTGGGGTAGAAGTGAAGTATACCAACCATACCATGTAACAGGTAGGGACTGAGGGATGGTGGGAGAACCAAGCAGTCAGGTCCTTTGATATGTTAGATAGACACCTCAGCTATTTGTCCTGGGCTTGAAACTTAACAGTGGTCAAAGGATTTATTTGGGAAGCCAAGAGTTGAAGTTTGGATACTGGAATCACAGCAGCCCTCAACAACATCCCTTCAGGCAATATATATATATATATATATATATATATATATATATATATATATGTTTGTATATATGTGTGTGTGTGTGTATGTGTGTGTATGCATTTTTTATTTCTTTAAGCAGATTTCCATAGTCATTGTTTTGAGAATAAGTTTACTAGCTGGGCAGAATCCTAAACTCTGAACCTATTTTAGCTGGTTCTGACTTCAGTTATTTTTCTCACCTTGTTGCAATATTCTCTGGTTTTACCTTGAGCAGTTTGAACGAAAACCTTCCACAGCCTCCCAGCTCCACTTTGAGGCATCTCAGGTTTTGTTACTTTATTTATTATTGTTATTCTTATGTGTGGGTGGAGATGTGTCACAGCACATGGGTGGAGGTCAGAGCACAGCTTGGGGAGTCATTTTTCCCCTTCTAGCTTTTATATATGTATTAGGGACCCAAATTCAGGTCATTGGGCCAGTGAGGCAAGTGCCTTTACCTACTCAGCCATTTCCCAGGCCCCTCATTACTTTATTTTTCTAAGTGTTGCATCAGTTACCTGTCATGTGACAAAATGCCCGACAAAAGCAACTTCACGAAGAAAGTGTTTATGTGGGCTTGGTTGAAGGATACAATTCCTTGTGGTGAATAAGATGTGCCAACAGGCATGTGAGGCCACTGGTCACATTGAGTCTGAAGTGACAGATCAGATCAGAGGCAGGTGAACATTGGACTTCAACTCACTTCCTTCCTTTTTGCAGCCAGGGCTGCAGCCCGTGGAATGGTGCCACTCACATTCAGGATAGATCTTCCTACCTTAGTGAAATCAGCCTAAGGACTCCCTCACAGATATGCCCAAAGGCTTGTCTCTTCGATGACTCTAGAGCCCATCAAATTGTCAGTCAACATCAACCAGAACTCACACTGTGGATAGAATGTCAGTGTCTTGTATTAAAAATCATGACTTCTTACCTGACATTCTCACTCACAAGTACATCTAATATGGAATGAATAGAGAGAATAGGTGTCCATAGCCTGGAATCACAGGATGCCTGCTGAGGGCCTGGGCCGTTAATACGACACCAGGTCTCTCCAGAAATGGCTAGGCAACGTCAGTGATTGATATTGAAACTACAAACTCAATTGAAGGGACTATGCAGTGTGGAAAGGCAGTGATTGTGAGAGTATTCATTCATACACCTATTCCGAGTCCACTTTGAAAAGCAGATGGCTGGGCATCGTGTACCAAGTGATTGGAAGATTAAGTGAGAGGGTGGGGAGGTGGCTCAGTAGGCAGAGTGCTTGCCTAGCATGCACTTGGGCTCAGTTCTCAGCACTCTGGGACCTGGACACAGTGGTGTATGCCTGAAATCTTAGCACTCAGGAGGTGGAGGCAGGAGGGTCAGGAGTTCAAGGTCATTCTTGACTACATATTGAGTCTGGGGTATCTGGGGTACATGAATATCTGTTTCAGTGGGGGAGGGGGAAGTTCAAATGAGATAAACTAAGTCCTCAGCAGAACCCTTCCTGGCCAAACTAGTGTACCGAGTCTTTGGAAGATTAGAAATAAGTGGGATTAGGTGCAGGTCACACTGTAGGACTTCATTGCCTGTAAAATGATGGAAGAGAAATGCATGTAAGATACTCTCCCTCTCCCCCTCCCTCTCCCTCCCCTCCCTCTTCCCCTCTCCCTCTCGCTCTCCCTCTCTCAGGTTTTGTTCCTCAGGTGCTGCCCATTTTGTTTGTCGGGGGAGCAGGATGAATTCTAACTGGCCTGGAGTTCACTAAGTAGACTAGGCTGACTGGTCAGTGAGTCCCAGGAATGTCCCTGTCTCTACTTTCTACAGCATAGGGATCACAAGAATGCAGTATCATGACTGGTTGTTTGTTGGTTTGCTTTTATGTGGGAGCTGGAGGCTGAATTCAGGTCCTCATACTTACAAGTAAAATACTTTATTCCTGAGCTAACTCCCTATTTTATACATAATTTAAAACATCCCCTTTCCATGATGATCCGTCCTCTCTTTCCTACCCTCTTTACATGTATTGGAAAGGATACTCTATCACTGGTGACTAAACGAATAGGAGATTAAGTTCCCTTCCAACATCACTCATATGACTTTGTAGGCAAGAGAAAATATTGTGGTTTGCTTAGCTAATACCAGGAAATGAAACTTTGGACTTAACTAGCTCTTGCATTCCTTTAGGTTTCTAGATACCTTATTGTAGGTGGGGTCTTCCTAATCTCAGCTTTGTGTGTAACTTGTTCCTTGTTCCCATCTTGCCCTGGAAATGCTTTTCACAGTCCTTAGAAGTCCAGCAGCCATGTTCACAACAATGCCTTCATTCTATTTCACCCTGGATATCGGTTCTTGTGCCTTAGTGAGATGGGCCATCCATTGGTCTGGCTGGTTCCCGAGTGACCATAGTCAAGTTATTTTAACTCCCAGAACCTCCGTTAACTTTGCTCTGGTGGGGATGCAGCTGCAGCCCTGAGCACAGTGGCTGCCCCCTGCCACAATTGCTGAAGACACAGTGATTTCTTTCTGCTTTCCCTCTCTCATCCCTCCCTCCATCAAAGTCTCTTCCATCCGTTTGGCAATTAATCATGCATCACCAGACTCTTGTCCTGAGTTTCTGTCTGTGTGTGGGGTAGGGGCACCTGTGTGTGGAGGTCCACATACACTGAGCACCTGTATGGAGGGCAGAGAACAACCTAAGTGCTGGCCACCTTGTTTTTATTGAGAAAGAGTCATTCATTGTCCTGGAGCTCACTGCTTAGGCTAGGCTGGCTGACCAGCCAGCTGCAGGGACCTGCCTATCTCCAGCTCCCAGTGCTGGGAAGTATCTCCAGGTCCAACCTTTGAAATTCAGGTTCTGGGGGTTTGAGTGAGGTCCTTGTTCTTAAACCACAAGCAGATTGACAACTGAGGTATTTCACAGCCCTTGTTCCAGGTCCCCTATCATTAACTTCATTTGGCATTTGCCCCTTATCTTTTTCGAGTATTTATTGAGCACCCATTTTATGACTGGGCACCCATGTATTGTAGTTAATGACAGCTAAACAGTACAGTCTTCCCAGGCTTCTCAGCTTAGTTGACCAATCCCTGAGCAGATAGGCTAGCTGATGTTCCATGAACCTTCATCAGAATTCCGAGAGAGAGAGAGAGAGAGAGAGAGAGAGAGAGAGAGAGAGAGAGAGAGAGAGAGATTGTTAGATGAGTGAAAAACTTCAGGAGTTGGTCCTTGTCTTAACCTTGTTTGAGACAGGATCTCTTGTGCACAACCGCATATGGTAGGATAACTGGTTCAAAAACTTCCAGAGATTTTCTTGCAGTGGGAGGGTTGGGATTACAGTTGCACACACAATGCAACTGGCTTTTATGTGGATTCTGGAGATCCAAACATGGGTCTACAGGCTTGAATGGTAACCATTCTACCTCCTAAGTTCCAGAACTCTTGAATGGCAAACATTTTACTCACTAAGCCTGAGAACTCTCTGTTCATATTAATAGAAAACCGAGTCCAGCAGGCTTCATCAATAAAGGCTGCTCAGTGGCACGGTAGCACGTAGACAGAAGGCACTGGGGCGCAGAACTGTGACTACACGGGTTATTAGGGTGAGATTGTTCCCACTTCAGTTATCTGTCTGCCCCCTGCAGGATTCCTGCCACAGTTTAATAGTTTAAGATCACCAGCGCTGTTATTAAAATGTTCCTTAAGTGATTCACTATTTTCCTTAAATAAACTCAGTTTCAAAGGAGACCTTAACTCATTACTATAATGGAAAATCAATGTCCCTAGTCATCAGGCAGTTATGCCAAAAATAGATACAATAAAAATGATCAAATTCAAAGTGATGTTGCTGACCCAGGTCTCTTGGTCTGAGGTCAGTTTGCTCCTATTACAAAGGAAATTGGACATTGTTGAATGGTGCTTTAACCACCAAGCTAAATTGTTCTTTTTAATATAAGAATTGAGAGGAGCAGGAGGTGCAGCTCAATTGGTGGAGTGCTGCTTAACTAGCATGTGCAAAGCCCTGGCTTCCAGCCCCAACATGAGCATGGTGGCACACACCTGTAATCCAATACTCAGGAAGTAAAGGCAGGAGGACCAAGAGTAAGGCCATCCTTAGCTACATAAAAGTTTGAGGCCACTATGGGATACAAAAGATTCTATTTTAAAAAAGGGGTGGTGGTGGTGTTGGGTGTGATTGCTCAGTGCATAAAGATACTTGATGTTAAGCCTGGATGATCTCAGTTTGATCATTTGGACCCACATGGACAATTGACTCCTGCAAGTTGTCCTCTGACTCCATATGTATACTATGGCATGTATATGCATGAGCCTGTGTGTGTGTACTCATACAAAGACTAAATGGAATAAAACATTTTTAATTAAAAATAACTATTTTTCTACCTGAATGTGGTAGTACACACCTTTAATCCAAGCAGCTTTAATTAGGAGGCAAGGACACGTGGATCCATGTGTTTCAGTCCAGCCTGGTCTACAGAGAGAGTCATAGGATAGCCAGGCCTGCACAGAGAAACTGTCTGAAAACATTGAACTAACCAACCAACCAACTGAACAAACAAACAACCAAAAAACACTAAACAAACTATTATATAAGTATTATCAAAGTCAATGTTGCTTTGTAGAATACCCAAGATCTACCTAAAATTTATCACCGATGAGGCATTCTTCAATTATGATGGCTGACACTGATGGCTTGACAAGATCTAGCATCTTCAAAGAGACAGACCTCTGGGCATGTCCATAAGAATTTCCAGATCTGGTTAACTGAAGTTGGCATTGTAACTATGGGCAGCATTGACCCATGAGCCAGAGTCTTGAACAGAGCCAGAGAGAGGAAGAGACCAAGACAGAGAGAGCCAGCACTCATCTCCCTCTTTTTTGCATTAATTACATTTTATTATCTTTTTTTTGTATAAAACAGTAATTTGTGAATATTTTTAAAATTTAAAACAGAGAAAAGGCTTATATTTCCATACCATTTAAGAATAAACATTGGAGTTCTTTTTTGGTAAATTTATGTAATCTGCTAGATAACACATACAGTTTTCTCAGAGTACTTCAGTTTTTCTTAATCCAAATAAGTTTCAATAGTAGATAATGCAATCCATTATATTTAATAACCAATAATGATACCTGCTGAAATTATAAATTGAATATTATTAGCATAAAATGGTTTTCTTTTGGTCTCTCAATAATGATGTAGTTTTTCTATGAAGCCAGTTGCACTGTGATTCTTTCTCCCTTTAATAGCAGCAGAACAGACAGAAATGGCTGAAGATGACCATACACCACAGCATACTTCTTACTTTAAGAAGCAGGATTACAAGACCCTGCTTAAAAATTGAAATATATTCGTTTGCAATATATTCGTTTCAAAGAAAACTAATATCAATACTCCTCACATTATCCCATAAGTAGAAACAGAAGGAACATTTCTAAATTCATTTTATGAGGCCACAGTCACCCTGATACCCAAACCACACAAACTCAATTAAAAAAGAGAATTACACACCAATTTCACTCATGAACATTGACCAGACAACCCAAAGAATCCGCTTGTCTCTGTCTTCACAGTGCTGTGGTGACAATTGCCTATCACCACAGAAATCCATGTTTCTAACTTTATCCCAAATGTCACCCAGCTCTGTACTCTTTTTCTTTCATTTCTTAATTTCATCACTTAAGACAATCTTGTTGAAATTCAGAAGAGTATAATTGCTTTCAAGACCAGGGTACACTTGGCTCCCAGGAATTTAGCTCTCCACTTTCTCCAGCCCCTAGCTCCTTCTCTGTTTTCTGCTCTCACCACTTCTCCCACCCCACCCGGCAAATCTTCAGGTAAATTCTTTATAAATTGCATGGGTGAGACCAACATGAATCTCTGACGTCTGAGAATATCTTTTTCTCATCCAGCAGCTGGATATAAAATTCTTTGTAATTTACCTTTATGCTTGAAGCCTGCACACTTGAGTCTTCTGACATCTGTCATTGCTGATGGGATGCCAGGCCTAACTGGACTCCTATTTCCTTATAATTCCCCTTTAGAATATAGAGTAAGGATTATTACCTGGGTGAAGTGGCATTTTGCCACAGTATACAAATGTGTTGGTCTTCCTTGCACTAATTCTGATCAATATTTGTGTTTCCTTTCAGTTCTTGAGTTACTTGGATCATTTATTTGGCATCTTTCTTTCCTGATTCATTTTATTTTTGTTTCTTGAACTTCTCTTGCCAGGTGCTGAGCTCCTGGATTTTCTCTCCTTTCTTTGTTTCTTTCTTCCTTCCTTTCATTTTTATAAATTCAGTATTTGAAACTTTTCTTTGACAGCTCATACATACATACAATATATCTTGATGGCATCCACCTTCAACTGCTCCTCTACACCTTTTCTTTATTAGTATATTCCTTGTCCTTTCCCTCTCCCTCAGCTCTCTAGGGGATTTCTTGATTTATATCCACTAACCTTTTCATTAACAGTTTTAGTTGATTTAAAAAAAACCTGTTTGACCATTTAACTTCCAGGAGACATTGCTTTGCTCTCTTCCTGTCTAGTTTCTAGGGCTGGAGAGATGACTCAGTGGTTAAGAGTGTATCTGCTCTTACAAAAAAAACCTGGATTTCAGTTGCCCATGCCCACACCAAGTGACTCACAATCACTTGTAACTGTGGCTACTGGATATTTGATTCATTTTTCTGGCTTCCACAGACACCTTCACTCACGAGCACACACCACCCCCATTCCCTATATACACATAATTTAAAAAGAAATATTTTTCGTTAGAGATTAGGGCTCATATCTACTTCCCCTCTTGGCGTTGTGATCCCATCTTGCTTGGACCTGTGCAGACCCTGTGGTGTGGCTATAGTCTCTGTGAGGTCATATGTGCATCAGTCCTGTTGTGTCTGGAAGACACTGTTTCCTTGGTGTTTTCCATCCCCACTAGCTCTTAGAATCTTTCTACCTCCTCTTCTGCAGAATTTCCAGAGCCTTGAGAGGAAGGATTTTATGGAGACATTTATTTAGATCAGAATACTCCTATGTCACTCACTCTCTGCACATTATCCAGTTGTGGGTCTCAGTATTTGCTGCCATCTATTGCCAGAGGAAACTTCTCTGGTGATGATTGAGCAAGACATTGGTTTATGGGTATAGCAGAATGTTGATAGGTGCCATTCTATTGCTACATCCCTTAGCAGAAGAGTAATAGTATTTGGTTTCCCTCTAGGTCAATGGACTGTCTAGTCTCAGTTTCTTGGTTACTCAAGCAGTGCCAGGCATGGTTCCATCTCATGGAGTGAACCTTAAATATAATCAGATAGTGGTTGGTTACTCCCACAACAATGTGCCACTATTGCATCAGTGTATCTTGCAGACAGACCATTGTAGGTCTTAGGGTTTGTAGTTAGGTTTCTCTTCTGGTGGCATACAGAATACCTTCCAATACCATGGACACTAGTCAGTAGGAGTAAATGTTCTAATTAGGCACCAGCACAAATTCTTCATGCTCAATGAGATATATAGGTGTTGTTTTCAACAATAGGACCTTACTGTCAGTTTGTGGAGAGCAATCAATATCCTTGGACATCACCTGCATTGCATGGTGCCCCTTTTGGCCAACAAGGATTAGATGTAACCCATTTCTGGCACTGGAGGTTTTATTTTGTGGCAAGAGAGATCTTACTGGGGCTTTGTCTCTTGTAGTGGCATCTGGCCTTACCATCAAACTTGTGGTGGGGGCCACACCCTTTGGGCGTGGTTTCAGGTACAGATATGACTCATTATAAGGTAGAGGAGGGGCTGGCTCATGCTCTCTTGGGTTGTGGAGAGCATCGGAAGGGCAAAGACTGCATCTTTTGGTTATTTGATCTTAGCTGTGTAAGTGCTTCCCTAATAAATACCTATTTATCATTTATCTTGGGTCTGGTGGACTCATTTAAACCCTGCCTTCAATCTCCCCATTATTTGGTAATTCCATTTAGTTTTCTTTCATATGTGCATATACTTTAGGAAGTTTCTATTGTAGTAGGTTTCCACATGACCCCTCAAATGGCCCTTAGTGTTAGCTGACTCTTCCTGTATTCTCTTTGGTCCCTCCCAGTTCACTCTCCCTCTTTAATCTTCCTGTTCTAAGTCTCCCCACCCTGTCTCCCCATAACTATATATTCTATTTCCCCTTCTTTGGGAATCCTTTCTTTTCACCTAGTCCCTTATACAAACATCACTTAAAGGCAGGCCCCATACCCAGCAGAGGATGACTAACACAAAATGAACTCAGTATTTTGAGAGATTTTTTGCCTCATAAAACTTGGTTTGAGCATTTTAAAACCTTATTTGACTTTGCTTATATGTTTTTCAACTTTGTGTCTTTATGGTGTGTGTGTGTGTGTGTGTGTGTGTGTGTGTGTGTGTGTGTGTGTGTATGTGTGTGTGCATGTATATATGTTTCTTGTGCTTTTTCTTTTTTTGTCTTTTTTTTCTGGTTTGTCTGTTCTTTTGCTTGCTAGTTTATTTTCTAAAGGGAGCGAGAGAAAGAAGATATGGAGTTGGATGGGTGGGGAGGTGGATGGGGAGGTGGGTGGGATCTGGGAGGAGATGGGGGAGGGAAAACCTTGGTCAGAATATATTGTATAAAGTTTTTTTTAAAGTTCTCTTTTTTTGTGGTTTCACCTTATGGATACAATGCCATGGAAGTCTCTCCATCTGAATCAATTTCTTATGGAGTATTTTTCTGTTTTCCTTAATTATCTGCTCACCCTCAGCTTTCCATCCAGGTGTGGGATGATGAAATCACAAAGTACTGCTTTGTGACTGTTTATCTTGTCCACTCTTGTTTGTTCATATGTAGCTGCCAATTTAATTGTTTGTTCAGTGTGCATGTGAGTGTGGAGTGTGGGTGTGTATTTGTGGTTGCATATGTGTGGGTGCATGTATGTGAGCTGTGCCATGCCCTTGTGTGCTCATGTGTTGGGGTCATTGGCATCTTGTCTTTCTTTAGGAACTCTCTATATTTTATTTATTGAGGTAAAGAGTTTTGCTGAACTAAAAGCTCATTGATTCAGCTAGTCAAGGTAGTTGGCTTACCCTGGAAATCCCCTGTCTCTGCCTCCTGAGCTTAGAAGTTGCCAGCCAGACTTCATGCCCACCTGGTTTTTATTGGGTTCTGGGAATCTGGAGTCAGGTCCTTATATCTGAATAACAAGGGCTTTGGTCACTGACCCACCTTTCTATCCCTACCAAGTTAATTTTAAGAAAGAGGAATAGAAATGATACCAGGTTCTGGTCATGGGAACAAGTATTACTAATTGGCAGCTTCCCATGTTGGGTGTGCCCAGACAAGCAGGTCTCCATCTGGGATATCAACACCCACACCAATTGCCTTGTCTTCCCAATCAAAATGAAGCCAAGTGTCTAAGATGGATGATATAATCAAGAGATGAAGTAAACATGAGATATGGGATTATTGTCAGTATAACACAGTGCAGTTTTTACTGTAGATATTGAATTATATTTAAAATTTTTATTTCATTTTAATTAAGTGTGTATATGTGTATACATAATCATTTTTAAATTTTACAGACTTAATTATTTTATTTGCTATGTTTGTTTTACTTGCCTGTATGTTTGTGTACTACACCCTTGCTTGGTGCCAAAGAGGTCAGAAGAAAATGCTGGATGTCCTGGAACAGAGTTATGAAACACCATGCCAGTGCTGGGAATTGAATCTGGGTCCTCTGCAAGAGAAAAAAGTGCTCTAAACCTTGGAACCATCTCTCCAGCCTTACAAAAGATTTTAACCAGAAAGAAGAATATGGGAACAGAGAGATGGCTCAGCAGTTAAAAACTCTTCCTGCTGTTCCAGAGGATCCAAGTGTGGTTCCCAGCACCCACACTGGGGCCTTATAACTGCCTGTGACTCCAGCTTCAAGGTAAATGATGTCCTCTTCTGGCCTCCACAGGCATGCGCATGTACATAAATAAAAATACAATAAGAAGAGTAAGACAATGCTATTTGCCAGAAAATGAATGCAGCTGGAGATGACCATAAGTGAATTTGTCCAGTCTCAGAAAGACAAATATAGCATGTTTTCTCTCGTTCATAAGCTTAGACTTCATGGGTTTGCAAAACCATATTTTGTGCAGATGACATAAAAGCAAAAGCAAAATTGATGAGTGGGAGGAGGATTAGTGGGAGGGGAGAAATATGAAGGTTGTGGGGTCAGAGGAAATACGATTGAAGTACATTATACATGTGGGTAAAAACATCTTAGGTACCTTACACATAAGGAGATAAGTACCATAGATTTACTCATGACCCAGGGACTGTACACAGCTGTGTGGATTGAACTGTACAGTAGCTTTATTTACTCCCGCTTTACCACAATCATAGGAGCTATGACATCACCTGGGCTATGAAGTCACTGGGAAATTTGAGTTCTTCAGCTTGTGTAATGTATATAGTTTAGTTTAGACAGAAACATTGTTACATGGCTGTGTTACTTTAAAAGACACACAATCTCTCTCTGTATTTTCTCATGAATGTATGCATGTATGTATGTATGTATTATGTATGGTGTCTGTTATGTGATATGTGTTAATGCAGGCACATGCCACTGTACATGTGCGTGGCTCCAAGGACAGTCACAGTGTCAACCCTCACCTTCCAACTTGCTGACACAGGTCTTCCATTGTTTGTTTCTCCATACTCCAGGTTAGCTGGCCTGTGAGCGTCTGGGGATTCTGTTTCCACTTGACTGCCTCTCATCTCTCTGTGGGAGTGCTGGGATTTTGGATATACACCACTGCCTTTGGCTTGATGTGCTTCTAAATATCTGGACTCAAATATTCATTGAAAGAAAAAGTATCAGTTCAGGACCCCAAGACCAACTTTTCTGCATAAAGGAGATCTATTTGCCCCAGAGGGACAGAGGGCAGGGAACAGAGACTGGAGGTAGAGGAAGAGGGAGAAGGGGAAGGGAAAAAGTGAAAGGGGGCAGGGGTATTTGTCCCAGAGGGACAAAGGACTGCCTCTGGAGAGGAGACAGACATGGCACAGAGGAGAATAGAGTTTATAAACATAAAAGGGGAAACCCTGTGTTAGGACAAAGTTTTTATTTTGATTGGACATGTTAATTAGGGCTACCAAAGAGGAGCTTTTGATTGCTGGACTTCAATGCTTTGATATCTGGATCTTGGTAGTGGGGGAAGCATCAGGTGGGGGAAGTGACCAAATAAGGGAATAGGCCTTGGTGGCTAGCTTTAGGGAATGTAATCTAACGGTTTTTAGCAAGGCAGAGGGAATGGGGGGTGGGCAAGACCTGCCAGAACCATGTTCACACTGGGCTCGACCTGGCCAGAGTCCTTTCATTCGTGCTTCCTTGGCAAGTGCTTTACCCGCTGAGCCATTTCCTTGACTCAGCTATGTTATTTTAGGTGATTTAGTGCCTGGCAGACACTTAAAGGGAGGGATTATTTTTCTGGGCTCATGGTTATAGAGGTGCCAGTTCATCAAGGTCGGGAGAGCATGCTGGAGAGCAGAGTAGCTCATGTTGTAGCAAACAGGACACAATGAAATGGGATAGAAGGGGCTAGGGAAAGATATAATTGGAGGGGAGGAAATGGAGATGGTTCACAAGCATGGCCCAGAAATCTCAGACTACTAGACTTGGCATGCCATAATCGCACACCACAGTGCCGTAACCTTGCATCCTTTGACCAAACATCGGTTAAAATGGACTGCTTTTATTTGCATGACCCTGATCTATATGACCTAGATTTATGTGGGCCCTGTACTATTTTCATGACAGAGATGGCACAACTAAAATTTGCATGCACAGTGGCTCATGCTGATCACCCAGAACTTTACACCAGCCAATCTAGACTGTCTTTCTTTTCACAGTTTTACTGACATGATGTGAAGCTGCAGGCAAATAACCCACCCTAACCATAACAGGACTTCTCCCACATTGAGTTCCTGACCCCAAACACTACGCAGATTATTGTCCTAGGCTGTAGGCATAATTCCAGTTACTGCCTGCTCTAGTGTCTTCTTGTGCTATCCTCACCAAACAGACCTTTCTATTTCTATTCAAACAGTTAATTCTTTCATTGGTTTCCTGCCCTTTCTCTGGGATGCCAATAACCAGGCCTCTGCTCTACTACAATGACCCTTCTTCCTGCAACTAGATCCCCTGGGTTGCCTGCTTCCTGTGTGTAGGCCTCCTAGTCCTATTTTTCATCACCTCCCAATAATACTGCTGATAGAAATGGTAGATAGACACAGTACTTATGGCTCACTTCAAGAATGAATGACTTTTTGTTTTTTTGTTTTTCCCACTGCTCTTTATATATTGTTTAGTTGGCTCCTAGAAATAGCATTGCATGCAGAGATTGAGGAACCAGTATCTTTAGGACCCCTTATCTGTGTTCTTGTTTCTGTACTTCCTTGCCCTTGTGGCCTTGCTTTACCCCAGATGGCATTCCTCCTAGGCTTTGTCTTACGGCTGCAGTTTTTTTTTAAAGTCACGGGGCCAATATCAGGGTTTGTGCTTGAGAAAAGAACTGAAGAACCATCTGGACCTCAACAAGCTACCATCTTATTCATCCATGAAGGGATGAACCCAGTCCTTAGGTCAGAGTTCTAGTGGTCCAAGTGTTTAGAAAAAGCTCAGTGGACACTCCCAAAGATTCCACTCACTGCACAGGCACGTCTTGGGGCAATCAAGTTGACAGCCAAGTAGCCACAGTTAATTGACAACTGCTGCCCCTCTTCCTTTCTTCCCTTATTTACAGCTTGAGTTGACAAGTGAATATATACACCTGTGTTTAAGGAATGTTGGTTTTTAAGATGCCTGGAATGCTGCATCATTACTGTGAGGTTATTACGATGAACACTTGGGAAGCTCTGCCCAGAGCTTCTCTTTGCCTCTGGTGCACTTTCTTTTCTTTCTTTCTTGTCTTTTATTTTTTTCTTAGATGAAGACTAATCTTTAGTTTTTCAAGGCATTTTTTTAAATTGCCAAATTCTGGGATATGTTCTTTAGATCCAAAAGGAGTTGTAGGTTATTTGTGGGGGGAGGGGCGGCACACATATTTATGTACAGGAGTCCTTGCCCATCAGGTGTGGAAGTTAGAGCTGTTGACTGTCTTCTTCTTTCAGCTTCCTCCTATTTTTTTTGAGACAAGGTGTCATTTTGAACCTGAAGCTCATGACTTGGGCTTGAGTGGATAATCATCAAGTTCTGGGGACTTGCCTCTCTCTGCCTCCCCAGTTCTGGGGATTATAGTTGTACACCACCGTGGCTGGATTTTATGTAAGCACTGGGGATCTGCACTCAGGTCCTCACACTTGCACAGCAGGTTACTTGACCAACTGAGCTATGTCCCCAGCCTTACAGGCTGTTATTGTGGTCACAATTATGTGATAGGCAAATCTGGAGCAGAGCTGTAGAATGAAAGCTGCTGGAGAGAAGAAACTCTGTGTGTATGTTTGTGCTTGTGTATTCATGTGTCTTAATTTTTTCCTGTTGTGTGATAAAATAGATAAAATCAATTTAAGGAAGGAAGGATTTAGTCTGGATTACAGTCTCAGGGAGGGGTCCATCATGGTGGGGACATTAGGGTGGCAGAGGCTCAAATTACATCCATGGTCAGGAAATGGAGACTGTCTATTCCTTACTGTCTTTGCTAGCTTTGATTGTCAACTTGACATAGTTAGGAATCACCTGAGAAGGGAGACTCACCAGCAATGGATGAGTGTCCCCTTGCTCCACATCCTCTATTGACTGTATCCATTCTGATGGTTGTAAGATGAAATCTCAAAGTAGTTTTGATTCGCATTTTCCTGATGGCTAAAGATGTTGGACATTTCTCTAAGTGCTTCTCGGCCTTTTGAGTTTCCAATTTTGAGAATTCTTTTTAGAGAATTCTCTATTATTTGGGTTATTTATTTTCTTGGTATTTACATTTTGAGTTCCTTATATATTTTGAATATTGGCCCTCTTTTGGATTTGTAGTTGGTAAAAATCTTTTCCCATTCTGTAGGCTGCCACTTTGTCCAAATGACTGCAGAAGTGATTCAGTTCCATGAGGTCCCTTTTATTAATTGTTGATCTTAGTGCTTGTGCTAATGGTGTTCTATTCAAGTCTTTTTATGTGCCAGTGAGGTCAAGGCTATTTCCCATGTTCTTTTCTATCAGGTTCAGTGTATCCTGTTTTATGATGAGGTCTTTGGTGCATGTAGAGTTGAGTTTTGTGATAAATATGGATAAGTATGGATCTATTTGGATTTTTCTACATGAAGCTGTCCAGTTTGACCAGCACCACTTTTGAAGATGCTTTTTGTTTTCCAGTGTGTGTTTCTGACTTCTTTATAAAAAATCAGGCTGTCTGTAGGTATGTGGATTCATGTCTGGATCATCCATTTGATTCCATTGAGCAAAATACGTTTTTATGCCAATATCATGTATTTTTTTATTAATATAGCTCTGCAGTACAATTTGATATTGGAGTTGGTGACACATCCAGTAGTTCTTTTATTATTCAGGATTGTTTTAGCTCTCCTTTGTGATGTGTTTGTGTGTTTGTGTGTGTGTGCGTGTGTGTGTGTGTGTCTACATGAAGCTGAAAATTGTCCCTTCAACATCTGTGAAGAATTGTGTTGGAATTTTGAGGAGATTGCATTGAATTTGTAGATTGCTTTTGTCAGGATGGCCATTTTTTGCTATATTAATCCTACTGATCCATGAGTACAGGAGATCTTTCCATCTTCTGATATCCCTTTTCATTTCTTTCTAGTGTCTTAAAGTTCTTATCATACAAGTCACTCGCTTGCTTGGTTAGAGTTACTCCAAGATATTTTATATTACTTGAGGCTATGGGGAAGGGTGTTGCTTCCCCGATTTTTTTCTCAGTCTGTTTATCATTTATATATAGGAAGGCTACTGATTTTTGCGAGTTTTGTGATTTTTGTGAGCTACTTTGTTGAAAGTGTTTATTAGCTGTAGGAGTTCCCTGATGGAATTTTTAGGGTAATTTGTGTATGCTATCATCTCATATGCAAATAAAGATACTTTCACTTCTTTCTTTCCCATTTGTATCCTCTTGATCTCTTTCAGTTGTCTTATTGCTCTAGCTAAAACTTCAAATACTATATTGAATAGATATATAGAGAGTGAACAGCCTTGTCTTGTTCCTAATTTTAGTAAAATTGCTTTCTCTTCATTTAAGTTAATGTTGGCTACGAGTTTACTGTAAACTGCCTTTATTATATTTAGGTATGTCCCTTGTATCCCCGATTTCTCCAGGACATTTATCATGAAGGGCTGTTGGTGTAACATGAAAATTAAATGACTCAGAGACTGATATTGGGGTTCAAACTTCAGGCTGAATATGAGAAAAGCTAATCAGCTTCTTACCTCTACCTCAGGCTGAATGGGCTGATCCTATTGCCTCTCTTCAGAGGGGCAGGAGAATGAATGCCTCCTACTCCAATGTGGCTGGAGAATGAATCCCTGATACTGAGTACCGAAGACCCTGCTTCTATCTTTTATACCCCTCTAGTGCTGGGACTAAAGGCATGTGATCTGTTACTCTTTTAGACTGATTCAATCTCGTGTATCCCTGTGTGGCCTTGAACTCAGAGAGACCCGTCTACCTCCCAACCTTGAGTACTAGGGAAAAAGGTGTGTACCACTACCTCCTAGCTTCTGGCTGCTGGGACTAGAGTGTGTGCCTGGCTTCTATGGCTTGTGGCTGACTTTGCTTTCTGAATCCTCAGGCAAACTTTAATAAATCATAAATATATCACCATATGTTGGATTTTGTCAAAGGCTTTTTCTGCATCTAATGAGATGGTAATGCAGATTTTTTCTTTCAGTTTGTTTATATAGTGGATTACATTTATTGACTTTTCATATACTGAACCATCCCTGTATTTTCAGGATGAAGCCTACTTGATCATGGTGAATGATCTTTTTGATGTGTTCTTGGATTCTGTTTGTAAGTATTTTATTGAATATTTTTGCAATTATGTTCATAATGGAAATTGGTCTATAATTTTCTTTTTTGTTGGGTCTTTGTGTGGTTGGGTATCAGGGTAACTGTGGCCACATAAAACAAATTGGGCAATGTTCCTTCTGTTTCTATTTTGTGGGGAGAATTGGCATCAACTCTTCTTTGAAAGTTTGGTAGAATTCTGTGCTAACACCATCCGGCCCTGAGGTTTTTTGTTTATAAGACTGTTAATGACTCCTTCTATTTCACTAGAGGCTATAGGTCTGTTTAAATTGCTTATATGATCTTGATTTAAGTTTGGTAAGTGGTATGTATGAAGAAAACTATCCATTTCTTTTTGATTTTCCAATTTTGTGGAGTACAAGTTTTTAAAGTATGCCCTCATGATTCTCTGGATTTCTTTAGTGCCTATTGTTATGATCCCCTTTCCATATCTAATTTTGTTAATCTGGATTTTTTTTACTTGTCTTTTAGTTAATTTGGCTAATTTCTTGTCAATCCTATTGATTTTCTGAAGGAACAACTGTTTGTTTCACTTGATTCTTTGTATTTGTTTGTTTATATGTTATTGATTTTTCAGCTCTGGATTTGATTATTTCTTGCTATCTATTCCTTTTAAGTTTGATTTCTTCCTTTTGTTCTAGAGCCTTTGGGTGTGTTGTTAAGTTACTATCATGAGATCTCTCCATTTTTTTTTTAAACATAGGCACTTAGTGCTGTGAACTTGCCTCTTAGAACCGATTTTATTGCGTCTTTTAAGTTTGAGTATGTTGTATATTCATTTTCATTCAATTCCAGTAAAATTTAATTTCTTTCTTGACTCAGTTTTCATTGAGTAGAGTTGATGAGTTTCCATGAGTTTGTAAGCTTTCTGTTGTTTTTGTTGTTGATATCTAGCTTTAATCTCTGGGGATCTGGTAGGATGCAGGGGGTTATTTCAGTTTTCTTGTATCTGTTGAGACTTGCTTTGTGTCCAAGCAAATGTTCAATTTTGGAGAAAGTTTCATGAGATTCCGAGAAGAAGGCATATTCTTTTGTCTTTGGGTGAAATGATCTCTAAATATCTGTTATGTCCATTTGGTCTATAATGTCTGTTAGGCCCAGCATTTTGCTGTTTAGATTTTGTATAGATAACTTGACTATTGGCAAGAGTGAGGTATCGAAGTCTTCCACTATCAGTGTGTTTGGGCCAATATGTGATTTAAGTTGTAGTAGTGTTTCTTTTGTAAACTTGGCTGTCCTTGCATAGATGTCAAGAATTGCAATGTCCTCTTGGTGGATTTTTCCTTTGATGGTGTGTAACTATAACTTTTTCTGCCAGCTGCCTGAGTTCCACCACCATGTTAAGGGCCCCCAAATAACACACAGAGATAAATATTAGTTACAATGCTTCTGGCAAATGACAGGATTTCTTATTTGCTAGCTCTGTCTTAAGTATCAGCCATAACCATTAATCTCTATGTATTTTTTGTAATTTTTTATTAGTTCAAATGAGGAACAAACTTGCTTCACATGTCAATCCCTTCTCCATCTCCCTCCCCGCCCCCAGCCCTCCTCCGCAACCCCCCACCTACCCCCCCACTCCATACACCCTCCACTCCCCAGGCAGGGGAGGGACCTTGACAGGGGCTCTCCAAAGTCCACCACATCATCTAATCTATATATTTTATAAAGACTTATCTTATAGAGGACTCAAGCAGCATGCGTCCTCTCTTCCCTGGGATCATATGATGACTCTCCTCTTTACTACATTTCCCAGAATCTTCCTCGACTCCTAGCCCCACCTTTTTTGCTTCCCTATTGGCCAACAGTGCTTTATTTATCAACCAATAGAACAAACATATACACAGAAGGAATTCCTCCATCAATGGTGGGTAGATATTTTCCTCTCTTATCTCTTCTGATTAGTTTTGGTTTGAAATACATTTTGTCAGATGTTAAAATGGCTATACCAGCTTGCTTCTTATATCCATTTACTTGGAAAGTCTTTTCCTGTCCTTTTATTCTGAGGTGTTATCTATACTTGATATTAAGGTGTATTTTTCGGATGTAGTAGCAGGACAGATCCTCTTTTCATATCTTTTGTTAGTCTGTGTCTTTTTATTTGGGATGGAGACCATTGACATTGTGAGAAACCAGTGATCAGTGTTTGTTAGTCTTGTTATTTTGTTCTTGTGGTGGTGGTGCTGAATGTGGTGGTGTACACAGGTAGGTGTGTGTGTGTGTGTGTGTGTGTGTGTGTGTGTGTGTTCCCTCTTTTGAATTGCTGGACAGAGATTATTTATCCTTTGTGTTCTCTTGGGTATGGTTAAACTCTTTAGGTTGGAGTTTTCTTTCTAACGTCTTCTGTAGGGCCAGATTTATAGATATATATTGCTTAAATTTTTTTTAATCACATCTTCATCTATTGTGATCACAAGTTTTTCTGGGGCTAGTACTCTGGTTTGGCATTTATGGTCTCTTAGAGTTTGTAGAAGATCTGTTTAGGCCAGTGGTTCTCAACCTTCCTAATGCTGCAATCCTTTAATACAGTTCATCATGTTGTGGTGACCTCAGCCATAAAATTATTTTTGTTGCCACTTCATAACTGCAACTTTGCTATTATTACAAATTATAATATATGTATTTAATATGCAGGATATTTGTTATGCGACTCCCAGAGGGGTCGAGACCCACAGGTTGAGACCTGCTGGTCTAGGACTTTCTGGTTTTTAGAGTCTCCATTGAGAAGTCAGATATAGTTCTAATAGGTCCACCTTTGTGTGTTACTTGGTCTTTTACCCTTACAACTTTTAATATCCTCTCTTTGTTCTGTACATTTAATTTTCTGATTATTTTGTACAGAGGGGACTCCTTTTCTGGTCCAGTCTATTTGGTGTTCTATAAGCTTCTTGTACCTTGATAGACATTTCAGTCTTCAAGTTAGGGACATTTTATTCTATGATGTTGTTGAAAATATTTTCTGTGCCTTTGACTTGGATTTATTCTTCTATTCCTATTATTCTTAGATTTGGTCTTTTCATAGTGTCACAGATTTTCTGGTTGTTTTCTGTGGTGGTTTTTTTCTATGTAACATTTTCTTTGAATGAAGTATCCATTTTTTTCTTTCATATATTCAATGTATGAGATTCTTTTCTACCTCTTGTATTCTGTTTGTGAGGCTTGCCTCTGAGGTTTCTGTTAAAGTTCCTAAATCTTTCTTTCCCAGAATTATCTTTGTTTGGGTTCTTTATTGATTCTCTTTCCACTTTCAGGTCTTAAACTGTTTCCTTCATTTCCTTCCACTGTTCATTTGTGTTTTCATAGAGTTCTTTAAGGATTTATTCATTTCCTCTTTAAGGACTTCTATCATATTTGTAAGTGCTATTTTAACATCTCTGTCTTGTGCTTCAGCTATGTTGTAATACTCAGGGCCTACTGTGGTGGAGTTGCTGGGCCCCAGTGGAGACTTCTTGTTCAAATTCTGTTTTCATGCTGGCATCTAGGCATCAGGATTTGAGAAGATTGTAATTCTAGGTGTTGCTTTCTGGTCTTGTCTTTGTTGGGGAGGTGTTTTGTTCCTGGGTTTCTGTTGTGTTGTATGGTTCTTAAGAGAGTGTGGTGGCTGTGTGTTGCCTCCTAGGCAATTCTTCTGGGATCCTGATAGGTGAGGGTGCTGGGATAAATGTGGTCTTGGGAGCTGACACTTGGGAATCAGGATGGACTGGGAGGGGTGGTGCCGAGGAGTCCATATGAGGGAGGAAAGGAGGGTGTTCCACCAGGATCTGCTTAGTCCCCTGGGAATGGGGGCAGAGAGTGGGGAGAGGCCACCACAAGTGGTCTGCCATAGATCTGCCACTTGGGTTTAGAACTGGGGATTGGATTTGGAAGAGAGGAGGGAAAAATGAAGATCTGCAGTTAGTCTACCTGCTTTCCTGGCTGGAGTGGGCTGCGGGTTCCCGGGGAATGCCTGCTGGTGTTGGGGGCTGGGATAATGGGATGCCAGGAGGGTCCAAGTTGTCTGTGGGACAGGCAGATCAGAGAGGAAGAGAAGACAGCAGATGCTCTACTATGGATCTGGAGATGCACCTGGGGGACTGGACTTGGAGGAGAGGATGGAGAGGTGAAGATAAGGTGCCTCTCTGTTTCCATGGCCAGACTGGCCTGTGGGTTCCCCAGTAATGCCTGCTGGAGTTGGGGGCTGCAATAAAGCAGTCAATGGGAAGAAGGAAGTTTGTAGGGGAAGATCTGTGTGATTCGCTGAAGATGGGTGTGGAGGGAAGGGAGACTGCACCTGGTGGTCCTACAAGGCTGGGGATAAGACTAAGAGGTGGAATTTCTGCAGTAAACCTACCCATCTCCCTGGCTTGAGTTCCCAGGCATGTTATCTTAAATAACACACACACACACACACACACACACACACACACACACACACACACACACACACAATTTCTAAATAAGGTCCTGTACTGAGGGGCTGGGGTGAGATGATTTGGGGGAGAACCTGTCAACCCATGTCACTTCCAGGTCTCTGGGTTATGGGCCTGCTCTCTTCTGCAGGAAGTCACACCTCTGATCTTTAACTTAGTATTTTGCAAGAATAAAGTGTGTCTGTGCTTCCTCGGTTGCTAACCATCTGCAGTTAGAATTTGAGTAGAGCAAGCAGGTTCTGTCCACAGTGCTCCTGTAATTAGGTTACCTTTATTCTTCTATGAATCATTAACTTTGAAAGCCACTGGTTCTATGGGTGATGGCCAGCGATACATCATCTTTTAGCAGTCTGTACCTCCATAAAAAACAATGCTGCTCAAGTCCCAATTTATTACTCCATGACAGCAACCGTGGCTCTCAAACAAACTCGGCCAATTTTAAGGATGATTTCTATGCTGTTTTAAAAAGCTGCTTCTGCCAGCTTTTTGGAAAACATTGCTTTCAAAATGATTATTTTCTGTTTCAGGAAAAAAAATCCATGAATTTGGCCCGTTCAAACTAGCGATGGGGAGATGATGCATCTCTTCCCCATAAAACTCGAAAGCAGGGGTTGTCATAAGTGATTTTTCCAAACTTAACTTTTCCCACACTCGAAGTTATCAGTTTCTGTCGAGCCTGGTGTACGTTTCAGCTGAGGTTTTATTACACTGGGTTGGCAGCACATTATGGTTTTTACACATGGATTTGATTGAGAAATGAAACTGGAATAAGAATGAGGGAGCAGCAGCATCAGCTGCAGGAATCAACGGTTGCTGTTGTCCATCAGTCTGATTGATTAAATATGGCGATACACGTTTTCATTAAAATGCAATACTCCTGGAGAGTACCATAGACGATACAACTCTCCAGAAGACTGTGCTGGAGGAGGAGGCCTGGTGTTGCCATTCAGTGTGGATAGATAAAGCAGCTGGGGAGCTTGGACCAGACGTGGCTAGATTTTCCAACTGAATTTTTAACATACAGAAGTGCTCCAACAGGCTGAGAGCTAAGACCTGGGAAGGGATGGGATTTGATTGGATTCCCCACAGTCTGTCTTTTGATTGGTTTATGTCCTTTGCCTCTCCTCCCTTTCCTTCCTTTCATCCCTTCCTCCCTCCTCCCTCCCACCCTCCCTCCTTTTCTTTCTCTCTCCCTCCCTCTTCCTCCTTTCTCTCTCTTTCTTTCTTTGTGTGTGTGTGTGTGCGCGCGCGCGCGCGCGCGCGTGCGAATAATCCAGACAACAACTTTGGGTGTCATCTTCAGGAACCCTGTTTACCTATTGTCTCTCAATAGGTTAAGACTCAGTGGGTTAAGGCGCCTTTAGAACTCCCCAGGTAGGCTAGGCTGGCTAGCCTCTGGGATGCCTTTCTCCAGTCCCCAGTACTGAGAATGTAAGTGTGTGCAACCTTACCCAGTATTTTACATGAGGTCTTGGGGTCAAACTCAGGCTCATGTTTCCATGGTGAGCTCTGAGCTGAGCCATCTTCCAAATACCCTGCCTTGGTGCTAAGGCATCTGATGTGACCCAAAGTAAGAGCAAGCAGCTGAGTCATCTCAAAGTTAATTTATTTTATTTTCATTCAAACCCATTTGGAAAATATTTGCTGCTGTTGTCCAAAAGCCAAAACTTGAATAGAGATGAGAATAAGACTAAAAGAGAAGATGGATTATCCAGAGATGAGTCAGAACACAACAAAACGGATCCCTCTCTACAAGGCTGTAGGCTTTGGAGACTCTTACAGCAAGTGGAGTGTGTCTGGGTGTGAGACTGTGTGAACTCGAGGTGAGACTAGAAATTTCACATCCTACTTGTGTGTGTGTATGTGAGCGGGGGTGGGAGAAACACCTGTGGAGCTCAGAGAGCAACTTGAAGGAGTCAGTTCTTCCACCCTGTGAGTTGTTGGCAAAGAAGTCTTTTTTTTTTTTTTTTTTTGGTTTTTCGAGACAGGGTTTCGCTGTGGCTTTGGAGACTGTCCTGGAACTAGCTCTTGTAGACCAGGCTGGTCTCGAACTCACAGAGATCCACCTGCCTCTGCCTCCCTAGTGCTGGGATTAAAGGCGTGCGCCACCAACACCCGGCGGCAAAGGAGTCTTAATAACCCACTGAGTCATCTCCCAGGTTACATCTTGATTTTTGTGAGAAAGGGTCTCTTACTTTTACCTGAAATTCTCTAATTTGGCTAGTTTTTATAGCAGAAAGCCACAGGAATCCATCTTTCTCCACCTCCCCAGTGCTGGGGTTGTAAGTGTGCACACCACTACTAGGTTTATATGTGGGTCCTGAGGATCAAACTCAGAGCCTTGTGTCTGCACAGCCAGCACTTTACCAACTGAGCTACCTCCTCAGTCCCCATGTTTTAATTTATGCTATGTTTTTCTCTTGTTGTAGTCACTCGGGTGCCCTCGGCTGGTGTGTGCCTTCTCAGAGAGTAGATTCTTCACACTCACTTGGATGATGTTGAGTTTCAGGGAGATGGCTGCACCATTGCCCGCAGGAAAAATGTCTCCTGTAGAAATCCATTTAAGACGAAAACCCAGCAAACGCTCGCATTCGTGTAAAACAAGGGATTTCAGAAGAGGGCTTTTCAGAAAAATAAGTGGGCAATAAGAAAGGAGAAACCCTTAGAGTCATTCCTCTCACACGGAGCGCCGCTGCTGCGGGGCTATGTCAAGACTAATCTTGGAGGATTGAGATATTTTCAGCGGTGTGTAATTGAGGCTTTCGGTTTTCCCTTACAGAGGGATTGTTCCTGAAATAGTTTCTCTCACTGTCCTCCTGTCCTCCTGTCTCCATCTCTTTTTCTAAAGCTTGTTTGTAGATTCTGAGATTGCTTACAGATTTTCAAGAAAAGTAAGAAACCTCTAAAAATCATGCAGCTAAAAGCCCAATGGGAACATTGAGAGCTTGATTAAAAGGGGAAAATTGTTAAGGGTAGGTCTCCAGCTCTAAGTTAACTTTTGTCTCTGGGCTCAGCCATGAAGGATGAAAATACCACAGGGATTTGGGGTTTCCTATGGGATCTGAAAATTTTTTTTGGGGGGGGTACTGTCTTTTCCTCTCTCTCTCTGTCTCTCTCTGTCTCTCTGTCTCTCTCTGTCTCTCTGTCTCTCTCTGTCTCTCTGTCTCTCTCTCTCTCTCTCTCTCTCTCTCTCTCTCTCTCTCGTGTGTGTGTGTGTGTGTGTGTGTGTGTGTGTGTGTGTGTGTGTGTAGCTTGCTTCCCATGTGGATGTGTACAAAATCAAAGGTTTACATTGGAATGTTTTCGTCAATTAATTTCCCACCTTATTTATTTATTTTGAGACTGTGATGGATAGTTTTAATTGCCAACTTCATAGGAACTAGAATCACCTGGGAAGAGAACTCTAATAAGGGTTGTCTATTGTGGGCATGTTTGTGGGGGTGGGGTTTCTTGATCATGTTACCTGATGTGGGAAGACACAGACCACTTTGGGCAGTATCATTCCCTAGGTAGGGGCTCCTGGACTGTGTAAGTCTGAGCCGCATATAAGCATGCTTCTGACTCTGGATGTGCCTGTCTGTTTGATTCCTGCCACCTTGACTTTCCCTGAAATGATAGATTGTAATCTGGAATTGTGAGCATAATAAACCTAGTTCCCTCTAAGTTGTTGTTGTTTCCCCCCAGGGTATTTTATCATAGTAGCAGAAATGAAAGAAGAACAGGTGAAAATCTCTCACCAAGCCTGCAACTTACTATTTGGACGAGGTGGGCTAGCCAGTGAGCCTGCCTCTACTTCCCTAGTATTAACATTACAAGATCATGTCACATGCTTGGCTTTTTACATGGGTACTGGGAATCTGAACTTAGATCCTCATGCTTTCACAGCAAGCACTTTGTGCACCCCTTATCTATTTTGTTTCTTTGTTATCTTTCCAATGGTTCACAAAAGGGGTCAACAAGTGAATATTAAAATTAGAAGTTCCAACACCAAGTCATCCTGACATTCCCCCCAAGAAGTGGGGACTTAGCTGTTGTTGAACATTAGTAACAGGCCAGGCAGAGTTTTGGTAATGAGATGGGCTGAACACAGATTGAGTCAGTTAGACCTATAGGCAAAATGTGAATCAAATTTCAGACATCCTGGAAGACACATGAGTTAGGACAAACACCATAGATCTAAATAATATTGTGACCCAATTGGAGACAGGTCTAGTTAATAAGAGTATGGTGTCATGGCATCGCTAAACCAGGTTATAGCCCAGCTTCCTCACCTTGGGGCAAATGATTTTATCTTCCTCCATATTACTTTCCTCATCAGCAAAGTGGAATTCACTCACCTCACAGAGTCACTGGGGAGCTATATAAGATAATATTTGTATCTGCATGTGTGTAGGCATGTGTGCAAACATGTCTGTGATTGATTGTGTGGGTGTCAGACATTAATCTTATTCGAAGGAGCCTTCTCCCTTGCTTTTTGAGACTGGGCCTGCTCTGAGGCTCTGGGGCTCACTGATCAGCTTAGATTGGCTGGCTGGGAGTTTTCTGCCTCTGCTTCCTCAGCACTGTGAGGAATGTGCCCAGCTTTTTATGTGGGTCCTGGGGATCAAACTCAGGTCCAGGCAGTTGCATAGCAAGCAGTTTGGTGACTGAGTCAGGTCCCTAGCTCCCAATAAAGTCATATTAAATAAATCACTTCTCTTCGAGCCTTCACACACAGTAAATGATTGATTGTGCTTTTCAGTTTATATGGTGTTTCTTCAAAGGCAAGTGGGCATGGGTCTGAGTGGGCTTCAGTATAGTGACCAGGCTGGTAGCCTGCGTTCTCTTAAGTATAACCTCTAGAACAAAAAACAGAATGAATTTACACTAGATAACGTCATACCTGATATTTAAAGGAATTTTAGATGTTCTCATTTGTTGCAGATGTTATTACAAGGTGTGTCTTAGAGAGTTTTATGTCAACTTGACAAACCAGAGTCATTAGAGGGATCCTCAATTAAGAAAATGCCTCCAAGATTGGACTGTAGGCAGGCCTGTGGAGTGTTTTCTTAATTGGTGATTGATGCAGAAGTGCTCAACCCATTGTGGGCAGTGGCATCTCTGAGCTGGTGGTTCTGGGGTCTATAAGAAATCAGTCTGAGTAACCCTTGGGGAACAATCCAGTAAGCAGCACCCTTCTATGGCCTAAGCATCAGCTCTTGTCTCCAGGTTCCTGTCCTGCCTGAGTTCCCGACTTCTTCCAGCAATGGACTAGGATGTGGAGGTGTAAGTTAAATAAACTAAACTCTTTCTTTCCCAACTTGCTTTTGGTCATGGTGTTTCATCACAGCAATAGAACCCCTAACTAGAATAAGATACTTTATTGAACTATTTGTCAAAACAGAAAACTTGTAGAAAAATACATAATCAGGATTTGAGGAGATAGCCCGGTGGTTGAGAGACCTTCTTACTCTTGTAGAGGACTTGGATTCAGTTCCCAGTACCCACAAGTTAGTCCACAATCTTCTTAACTACAATTCCAGAGTATCTGTTGCCCTCTTCTGGTATTCATGGATATCACACACGCATATAATACATTGCTTGCAAAATACTCACACATAAAATAATAAAACAATATAAGCCTTAAAAAAGAAAAAGGTGTAATCATAAGCCAACATCTTAATAAATATTCTCAACTTAAACCAAAACATATAAACAGCACCCACATCAAGATTAAAATACTATTAGCACCCAAGCTCCTCCCTTTCTTCCTGTCCCTGTTCTTTCCCTAAGAGTAGCTACCATTCTGACTTCTACCTATTATTTATTTTCAAACCAGAACATTCTAACCTTAGAAATCATAATATGTACAGGCAAGAGAGGTTATTACACACCCCCCATTAAAAAGCCATTATGGGTCTGAAGAGATAGTCCAGTGGTTAAAGCACTTGCTGTGCAGATGTGAGGTAATGGGTTCTGAGTCTCAAAACCCACATTACACCATTCCCAATAACACATATCTGTAATCCCAGCTCTCTTATGGTAAGATAGGAGGCAGAGTCAGGAGAAACTCTGGAAATGTGTGGGCCAGACAGCCTGGTATGGATGCCCGGATAAAGATTCAGGGGACTAGGTTCAAATATAGACTAAATATAATTTATTTTGGGGAGAAGTCACTTACACAAGAAGCAGATGGATTCCGCAGGTTCCCACTCTAAGGATCCACACAGGCTGCTCCCTGTGATCCTTCCAGAGGGATGCAAAAGAGTGCCACCTGCAGGGACCCCAGACCTTAACTCACTCTCCATCCTTACCTGTGGCCACACCCAAACATGTGTGGTCTGTGCTACGGATGAGGGTGGGATGGATCTCTCACTACAATTTCTTTAGTCTAAAGAAAAAGATTTAGGCTTGATACAAAACTGTATACAAAGATAGCAAATATCAAGTGTGCTCTAGAGGAAGGAAAAGTAAGAACAAACACACTTAAAACCTATTACTAGTGAAGCAGCTAGAGCAAAAGGCAAGAACTACAGCCTAGAATGCCCAAAGAATTGAACAAGAGACAGCATCTCAAGAATGTGAAGTCTGTCATTTGGAGTTGCTCTCTGACCACCATACCAATGCTATGGCCAGTGGGCACCTACATACATACAGGGACACATCCACAATGATCAATTCAGTTTTTAGGGGAAAGTACAATAGGCTAGATGCTTTCTACCTTTATTTCATGATCTCTAATAGCCTCCTTCCAATAGCCATGAAAAGTGTGGCAAGAATGCCAAAGGAGAATCAGAGGACATGCAGACATGAAGAAGACCTTTTCCTTCTTCTTCATTCTTACCATCCAGTGTGCATGAGCATTCATACACACAGACAGATATAGTGACATAGATACATATAGACACACACAATTCATACACACAGACAGATATAGAGACACAGATACACACAGACATGCACAGACATACACCCGAATAGATGCTGACATTCATATACACACATAAATACAGAGACAAGAACATTATAGACACAGACACATCACACACACACAGACATACAAACATACCAGAACACATACAAACATACATGTGAACACACAGACACATATGAGAACACATACACACAAGAACACACAGACCCACATAGACACACAGATACACAAAAGAACACACAGAGACACATACACATACATACATACATACATACCATGTAAACTATGCACAGGTAAAACAGGTAAGCTACCAAAACAAAAGGGACCTTCAGAGGAAGGTTCTCACCAGCAGGACACATAATTAGGTAGCCTTACCCACAGCTTCCCTGTGAGAAGATATTTTTCCTTAGGTCATCAACAAGTTATGATTTCCCCTCCCATCCTCCTGGCATCTATCTAGAAAAGTTCCAACATGATATCACTGTCTCAGCATTGTGAAATAGCTCAGGGTCATTCAGAGAGCATCCCCCATCTCTGTGTGAGTGGGCAGATGAGACCATGCAGCTTTGCTAATCAGGCTGTGCACTCTGGGTTAGCACACCACCATCCCAGACTCTCAGGGCTTGGAGAACAGTTTTCTCGAGATAAAGACATTTGCCAGTCTTATTTTTGGTGTGGTGAATGTATGTGTACTTATGGCCATGTGCATGTATGTTTGTCCAGATGAGCCTGCATATGCATGTAGGGGCCATCAAGTAGATCCCTCAATCACTCTCCACCTTATTTTTTTTTAAGTCAGGGTCTCTCACTGAACGTGGAGCTGCCTCATTCAGCTAAACTGGCTGGCCAATGAGCTCCAGGGATCCCCCTGTTTTAGTCTCCCTGACACTGGGCGTACCATGGCTGCCTTTTTTTTTACATAAGAACTGGAGATCTGAATTCAGATCTTCATGTTTTCACAGTAAACACTTTATCAATTGAACCATCTTTCCAGCCCTCCTTGAGATAGCTTTGATGGGTGAAACCTGCTATGCCTTTCATCAGAGCCTATCTGCATTTACTGATTAGTCCAAAATGGCTCCCACATGTACACTTAGGAGAAAGACAATGCCCTGTCTGTATGAAAAAGGAAGATTTGTGAAGGACGCTCATTTGTGAAGGTTGGTAGCAGGATCAGTGATGCTCCCTGCGGATAAAGCAGAGGAAGGTGAGAAGGTAAATTGGTCTCAGAGGACCAAAGGGCCAGATGTGTTGGGATAGATCCAGAAGCTATTCATGGGCTTGGAAAGGAAAGAGGAAAATGAGGATGACAGTCCAACCGGAGAGATGGTTACTAGCTAACACCAAAATAATTTATTTAAATACTTAAGATGTAAGGAAATAATGAGGTGGTTCGTGTATTGGTGAATTTTACCTATCACACAACCTAGATTCAACTGGGAATAAAGTGTTAATGAGGAGTGATCTAGATCAGATTAGCCTGTGGGCATGTCTGTGGGATTATCTTTGTTGCTCATTGATGTATGAAGACCCAGCCCACTCTGAGCAGAATCATTCCCTAGATTGGCCCCTAAACCAAGGAAGAGCAAAGCTAGTTGAGTATGAGCAGCAAGTAAGCAAGGATCCATTTGTTTCCCTCTGCTTTTGACTGTGGGTATGATGCATAGCTTCTTGAATTCCCGACTTGATTTTCCTCAAGCAATGGATTGTAATCTGGGGCTGTAATCCAAATAGATCTCTTCCTTTCCCATTTCCTTTTTGTCAGGGTACTTGTGACTGCAACAGAAATGAAGCTAGGACAGTTCCTATTCACAAGAGACTTCCAGTGTGATATGGGGAATAAACACAAACTACACAGACTAGACTATAGTAGGATGGATGTTAGGATAAGGAAGACACAATGTTTTATGTTCTCCTAGAAATGGATTATTTAATCCCTTCTGTGCTTACATAAGGAAAAGAGTCCTACAGAGGTTATCCATGCAGAGGAGATGAGATGGTACATACAGAGGGACTTGTATGTACATGAGACACTGTGAGAAATGATGCATATTAGTCAAGGAACTATAAAGGAAAGAAAATGGATAGAATAGAATTAATCTTTGACCAGTTTACCAAAGAAAGTTAGTGCTGAAAGAACCGAGTCTTCAACAAGTCTGGATTTTCAGATATGAAAGGATGAAACTGGACCATTATATACAAAACTCAACTCAAGATGGTTTAACAGACTTAATTATCCACCACAGGGTCCTCTCCAGTCTCATTCCTCCTTGGGACAGTCCATGCCTCTCCAAAGCAGTTAGATGATCATTGTTTTTCTTCATCCTGTGTCTTGTAATGAGAGCTGAGGCAATGATGTAACTGAGGGTGCTCCAAGCATTTAGCCAAGTCCTGGGTTAAAGTTACCTCCTTCCTTCTCCCTGCTGTTCCTCCAGGATCGGGTGTCCTGGCTTCCTGTCCTAGATGGTGAAGGTTGGCTGCCAGGCAGCTGTGAACCATCTGCTGCCACATTCCACCTTCATTAGAGAGGAGGGTGAAGTGATATACGTGTGAATGGGCCACATTCTGTGTGTGCCATGAGCACTTGTCTACAGCTTCATGTGTAAGGCCCTTTGGAGTCTCTGGGATGAAAGATGCTATCCTGATTACATGGAGAGCCTCAGACTGCTTTGGTATATATAATGTTTCCCAGGCACATGACATTTTTTATTAATAGAGGCATCCCAGAGCACACTCCAGCTTGGGAGAATTTCCTTTCTGTACTTAGTCCTTGGGAAAATGTTGCTACTTCTTTTATAGATTAGGTGCTCCCCTCAATGTTTGACTTCCTTGAAAAGAAAATAGAGCGCTACTATGGATTTAGTTTTTATAATTTTAAATTCTTCCTGTAAAAACAAGATCTCTATGCAAAGTGACTATGTAGACTGTGGAACACTCAAAGGAAGACCAAAAGTGCTGAGTTCCCTGTTGGAGTAGGGACAGGTTAGGTACTGTAGGGCTCAGAGCCAGAGGGAAGAGCATGGGCTCTAGAAGGCTGAGACAGAATGCTAATTCCACCTCATAGTTGGGTTCCTTATCTGTTTGATCTTGCTAGGATGACAGCCCCTGCTCTGGACCATGTAGGCCTGGGGATTGGTTGTGTGCCTGCCTTGCATGCATAGAGTCCTTGGTTGGATCTCCAGCATAGTATATGGCATGGTTGTGCATGCCTATTAACTCAGTACCTAGAGAAGTGAAGGCAGTAGAATCAAAAGTTCAAGGCCATTCTTGGCTATATTATTTGAGGACAGCCTAAGGTACATGAGACCTTGTCCAGAAGAAAGCAAACAACTGCAACACCCCAACCCCCAAATAAAAGCTCATGTATCTCCATTGTTCTCAGTTAGGATGACTCTGCATTCCAGGCAAAGGTGGGGTCATGCACAAACACATTGTTAAGTCCCAGGACCTGGGAGAGTGTCTTATTGCAATGTAATGGGTACAAGAATTTGGGATGTGGAGAATCAGAGGTTCAAGGTCATCTTCGGCTACAGAGAAAGTTCAAGGCCACACTGGGCTGCATACACAAAACTTTGCCTTTAAAACCAAGCCCGAGAATGCCAGGGCATGAGGATGGAAGCCTCTACCATGTGTGATTATGTGAGGTGGGCATCAGCTGCTTGCCTTTCTCCTGGTCTGTGATGTGCTTCTGCAAGCCTTCTCCCTGCTGAGGGCTTCTGAGGGGCTTTGGTGCCCCCTAGGTGAGCTCTTTTTCTTCCTGTGCACTCTAGATCTCTTCACTCTGCAGACCTCATGTTCACCACCCCTTTCCCCATCTTCGAACATGTAACAGACTTCTAGGAAAAATGGACAATTGAGAAGCATTTACTTCTATTTCCATACTTACTGGACTAAGTCATCCGTAGCTGAGGCAGACACTGTTGTTACAATTCGAGGTTGCCTCTTCTCCTGTTCTGTTGGTATCTTCATTTTGTCAAGCATTTCATGGAATCACCTTATTTTCAAGAGAGTACTCAAACTTTGTCTAAAGGTGGCTCTTAAGTCCATACTTTAGGCAAGGCAATGTACCAGATTTTTTTTCCTGCTAAAACACAAAAGCACAATGAAGAACTCTGCCCTAGACCAACACAAGGCCCCTGGTCAGGAACTGGTCTTGTAAGGATGTTGCTGTGACAAAAGGCCTGACAAAAGCAACCTACAGACAGAAGGATTCATTCTGCTCACAGTCTGATGATACAGCCCATCATGGTGGGGAAAACATGGAGACAGGAGCATGAGGCAGGTGGCCACGTTATGGTTGCAGTCAGGAAGCAGAGGGAGATGAAGGCTGGTGTTCAGCTGTCTTCCTCCTTTTCGTACAGTCCGGGACCCCACCTCATGGAATGATAATGAGTCATTCTCACCCTAATTATCCCAACCTAGAAACTCCCTCATAACTTCCCAGAGGCTCCTCTTTTTCTAGATCCTGTCAAGTTGACAGTCAATATTAACTATTACAGGTGTGATGCGGGGGCAATGACAGATTTAAACAGGATGGACCAAATCCCGGTGTTCATGCTGAGCCATGAAAATGTCAGGCTGCTTAAGAAATAGCAGAAAACACCTTGCGACTTCCAAAAACTGAACTTAAGCCACCAGACCCTGATGGGGAATGTACTGTGTATGTTCATCTTATTGATTATTGAATAAAGTACTTGTTTGGCCAATGAGACAGCATCAAAGAGGATTCTGGGAAATGTAGTAGAGAAGTGGTGATCCAGACAGGAAATGACATAGCAAGGAGACTCATATTTGAACAAGGAGAAACAGGAAGTGTCCCTTTTCCCCTCTGCTCTTCCTCCAGCGGCACCATGTGAGCCACCCACCAGAGAGGGTGCCAGTGAAAGGCATCCTCTATAAGATAAGTCTTATAAAATATATAGGTTTATGATAATTAAGACTGAGCTAACAGATAAGAAATCCTAGTCATTGGCCAAGCATTTGTAACTAATACAAGTCTCTCTGTGCATTAATTGGGGCCCTAACTTGGGCGGGCAGCTGGCGTAGAATGCACACGTGGCGGTGGGGCTCGGCGGCTTTTGGCGGAAAGATTTATCGTAACAAGTCCCAGTATTGCCTGTGATTTGAGTTCATCATTTGCTAGTCTTGTGTGTGTGCATGAAGATTCATGTGTGTGTGCAAGAGCCTATGGAGGCCAAGGTCAACCTTGTGTGTTGTTCCTTGGTTTCATCTACCTTACTTTTGCTTTTAAGAAAAACTAAATAAAACAAAACTTAATTTTAATCATTAAATGGGAAGGTACACAAACCATGGTGTGCAAGCAGAGCTGATTCTTTCCTTCCACCCTGTGGTACCCAGGGACTGAACTCAGGTTGTCAGGCTTAGGCACAAGTACTTTTGTCCAGTGAGCCACCTCACCATCATCATATATTTTAAGAAAGGTTCTTCCTCTGAACCTAGTACTCATAGAGAGATTAGGTTATCTTCCCAGAGAGCTTCAGAGATCCTCCTGTCTCCAGCTCCTCAGTGCTGGTATTAATAATTGCATGCCACCATGCCGAGCTGAGGGCTGGAAGATTGGACGAGGGTCTTCATGTTTGCACTTTTGTCTGGGCCATGTCTCTACCCCTTCTTTGTCTTTTCTTAAAAATGTGCAAACCCCACCTATCTACTACCACTTGCTAGTTGTTACTAGAGAGAGAACCTCGTGCAGCACAGACTGTATGCTATGTAGCCAGAGGTTCCTGTCAACTCCTGGTCTTCCTGCTTCAGCTTCCTCAGTCCCTCCATTACAGGTGAGTGCCACTGCTCTCAAGCCCAGGAGCTGTCATATGCTCATGTTCTTTCATTCCCTTGACAACAAGGCCCCTCTGGAGTTCTTTCTTCACCCATCTCCCTAGAGAGGTTTCCTTGCTATAGTTTCTTTCCCGTTGTCTGTATTTGTACCTTTTTAGTTATTTTTTTCTTATGAATATTAAGACATGTTGAAGCCTCCCCCACTCTACTCTATCTCTCAAAAAAATCAGAGCTAGAGAGATGACTCCATGAGTAAATGTGCTTGCTGTATAAGCCTGAAGACCTGAGTTTGATTCCTGGAACCTACAGAATGGTGAAAGGAGAGAACCTACTCCACCAATTTGTCCTGTGACCTCCACACTTATGCATGGCACACAATGCTTTCTCTCTCTCTCTCTCTCTCTCTCTCTCTCTCTCTCTCTCTCTCTCTCTCACACACACACACACACACACACACACACAATAATAGACAAAAATAAAAATTAAGTCGTGTCTCAAATTTCCCTTAGCTCATCTTCCAAGTGCTTCCTGTATTTCATCCTAACTTTCTCAGCAAGTTACTGTTAAGTTATGGGTACGGGCTGTCTTCTCCTCCCTTCATCCTACTTACTCTGTGATCCTCATGACCTAGATTCCACCCCGATGATTTCATTGATACTAAGATCTCCACTGTTCTCTGTGGTCAGCTCTGATCTCATCGTCATTGGCACAATTATTCTGTTACTTGCTGTTGACAGCCTTGTTTTCTGTTGGCAAACACAGCCCTTTCTGTGGGAGCTCCTCCCACCTCTCTGGCTGGCTTTCAGTCTCGTCTTCTGATGCACTGGAGGGTTCTCTGACACCTGCCACAGTTCTCTCCTTGGCTCAACTCTGGTGAACCATATCCATAGTTCAGCAGCCAGCCGCTAATGGGCCACATACTCCAACCTCCTGCCTCTCACCCAGACCTGCCTTGGTTTCAAGTTCCTCCATTCAGATGCTCTTGGAAACTCCATGTGGCTCTCTCTCTTGGGAGCCTCAACTTTAACACAGGCAAACTAAAGTACAATATTTCCTGAAAACCTACCAGTCAACAGTTTCACCTTTTATCTAGCTGCCTGAGCCAGATACCTGGGACCCTTCAAAAGCTTCTCCCTCATACTTTCTCCCAGTCTGTGAGCTCTGAGTGACATTCTGTCATCTCCCATCTTCCCCTGAGAAGAAAGTGGTTCTGAGAGGAGAATCGATGACCACCACTTTTCTAGACCAGAGTAATTCCTAACTGCATTCTAACCTACAGATGAGCACAGCTCTCACCCCTCATCAGAGAAGCTTCTCCTTCCTGCAGATGGAGACCACTACAGAAAACCAGGGGTGGGGTGATGCAGAGATCAACTGATTGGTGGGTACGTGGCCCTGGTTGATACAACTACAATATTTAAGGCTCAAGAAGCATGGGACATGGGATGGAAAAATCATGAAAGTCAGAGGACCAGGAAGTCTTCCATAAGATTGTATTTCTTAGGAAGGACAGGAAAGTGACACCCATGATACCTCAGTAATATGGCTGCCCAAATAAGACTTAACAAGGACAACATCTATAAACATACTGATGTAGAAGGGAGAATCTTGTGGAGACCTAGATGAAGAACCACAAGCAAATAGCGACTGTTGAGAAAAAGAGAATTAGTTTTTCCCAGGGATGAGCCCCCTAATTGGTTATCCATTACCAGGGATATAAAATATCTGTTTTAAAATAATATACACAAGCAATACTAAACAGACTCAGCAGGCTGTATTTATTTATTTATGCATTTGCATATACATACAATTATATGTGTACATATATATAGTCAAAGAAAAAAGAGGACATGCACTTGGAAGAGCATGGGAGGAGTGGAGCGAGCAAAGGGAAGGGGAGAAATGATGTAATTATATTTTAATTAAATAAAGCAATAGGAACTAGGGAAATGGTTCAGGTGGGTAAAAGTGTTTGTTGCATGAGCATCAGGACCTCAGTCTGAATCCCCAGCACGCATGTAAAAATGTTGTTCATGGCTTTATAATGTTCATATTTAGCCCCAGGCAGATTCATAGGACAAGGACAAAAATCATAAACAAAAACAAAACAAAACAAAAACCCTAGCCATATTCTTTGCCAAAATATCACAAGAATGGTGTCTAGCCCAGATGTTAGTCTTGTTCCCCTCTGAAACATCTTGAGCTGGGTCTCCATAGTCCACATTTCTCTTAGCAAGACTGTCTTCCAAGCTCTTTCTAGAATGAACCATTACACCATGCCTACAGAGTTCAACTGCTTTCCTAGTCTGAAGTCTAAAAGTCTTCCGTATTCCTCCCCCCAAAACCATCATGGTCATGTCTGTCACAGTAATAGCCCACTCCCTGGTACCAGCTTCTGTCTTAGTTACTTTTCTATTGCTATGAAGAAACACCATGACTGTCTTAGCCATTATTCTATTGTTGTGAAGAGACACCATGACCAAAGCAACTCTTATAAAAGGAAACATTTAGTTGGGAGCTTGCTTACAGTTTCAGAGGGTTAATCTGTTATTGTCATATTGGGAAGCATGTCAGAGCATATAGCACTGGAGTAGTAGCTGAGAGCCACATCCCAACCTGCAGGCACAGAGAAACATTGGGCCTGTTGTGAACTTCTTAAATATCAATGCCCACCACCCAATGACACACTTCCTTCAAGAAGACCAAACCTAATCCTTTCAAACAGTTCCAGTCCCTGGTGACTAAGCATACAAATATATAAGCCTGTGTATGGGTATCATTCTTTTGTTGGGGGATTGAAACAGCATTTCTCTGTGTAATAGCCCTAGCTGTTCTGGAAATTTCTTTGTAGATCAAGCTGGCCTCGAACTCACAGAGATCTGCCTGCCTCTTCTTCCCAAGATTAAAGATTTGACTATGTGGGTCATTCTTATTTAAATCACCACAATGAGGAAGGCAATTCATGAAAGAAAATGTTTACTGAGGCTTAGGGTTCCAGATGGTTAGAGTCCATGATCATGGCAGGGAGCATGGCAGCAGCTGGAGCAGTAGCTAAGGGCTTGGAGGCAGAGAGAGATTTAACTGGGAATAGGGTGGCTTTTTAAACCTTGTAGCCTACTCTCAGAATAAGGCCACACCTCTCAATCCTTATCAAACAGTTCTTCTAACTGGTACCAAGTATTCAAATATATGAGCCTAAAGGGACTTTCCCATTTAAACCACCCAAACCAATCTGTGATCTAAGTATACAACCCTAGCTGTATGACCTTAACCATCTGAGAAAAATCCTAACTAAGGTTTGGGAGATGACACAGACAGTAAAGTCACTGTCATGCAAGCATGAGAATCTGGGTTCAGATCCCCAGCACCCATGTTAGAGTTTGACATGACGGTATGCATCTGCAACCCCAGAACTGAGGGAGAAGAGAGACAGATGGATCCCAGGGTCTTGCTGGTCAGACAGTCTAGCCAAATCGATACACTTCAAGTTCAATGAGAGACCATATCTCAATACATTAAACAAACAAATAAATAAATAAATGGAGAGATGATTGGAGAAGACCCCACACGTCTACCCCTGGCCTCCACACACATCCCCACAAACATCTGTAAACACACACACACACACACACACACACACACACACACACACACACTGTTATCAAAGAAAGTTCTAACTAATTGGAGCAGCTGAGCTTGGACAGAGAGAGGGACAAGGGTCTTTGGAGATACAGATGATAAACTTGAAAGAGATTCATGGAAGGTAGAGTAACTTCTGCTGACTGATTTATGGGGTTTGTTGCAATGCCCTGATTTTATTTTTTGGGGGGGGTCTGTGGGCAGCAGAGAGGAGGGAAACACAGTCACTGTCTTCTTTTCCTTGTGGTTCATGGAAAAACATGCCTCTAAGTGAAATTTAACAAACTGAACTTGGCCTTCCACATTGACAAATACTATTGAAAATTCCAATTAATGGAAGCCATTTATCCTTGATAGCCTTGTTGCTCTTCTTGGAAATGAAGTTAAGGACTCTTAGAAACCTTCAGAAATGGGGTTCTTAAGCTTTCTTTTGCACAGTCATCAAAGTTGAACAAGATTTCTGTCTTTGTTTAGGAATGCATAAAGTCAGGGATTCTATCTTTAAAACTAGGCAACAAAACATATTTCCTTTCTGTAATTTCTCTTAGAAGAAAATGACATTTGCCTATACAGTTCTATTCCCCCCACTTTGGTTTTTAATTATAAAAAGCTTCTAGCAGCTGATTTATTATATAGGGAACAAATTGTGTCTTTGAGACCCACTGCACGGTAATTACTTGAGTTAGCACAGCGGATATCTGTGCGGGGGCCAGCAGTCAATTTTGACTCAGAATAGATAGTACACGGACTGCTATTAAGTTTAATGTAGATTAATGTGACTTGCTTCCCTTTGCATGTATGTATGCAGGTACCAATAATTAAGATTAATTTCTGCTGCATAGAATGGCCTTCACTGCGCATGGTGCCGGAAAATGCTTCTTTAATAGCTGTTAATTGGATATATTTGCTTTGATGGTGAAATCCTGATTAGTCTTGTTACCCTGAAAAGCCCTGCTGTGCTCCCCCCCATCTGCCCCACCCATCTTGAGGGAAGGAGATTGACAGAGGCAGAGTGGGAGCTCTGTGGTGCTGGAGTCTTCCAGCCTGGTATCCAACTCCAGGCCATGTCATCTGTTTCCCAGTGAGTTTGCTACAGCTGCTCCCACTTCCTGGGGACCTACTATGTGCCAGGTATGATCTTTCCATGTTCATTGTTTTGCATGTGTTTGTTATGTGTGTAATACATGGTTTACACACTCACACACACACATACATGTCTGTGTGTCTGTGTGCACACGTGTGTGATTACTCCCTTCAGCCTGGGTCTCTCACTGAACCTGAGGCCAGGCTGGAAGCCAGCAAGTCCCCATAAGCCTCCCTGTGTCAGTCTTCCACAGTTCTGCTGTTACAGGCATGAGCATGTACATGGTTTGCCAGCCTTTTTATATGGGCTCTGGAATCCTCATATTTGTTCAACAAGCACTCTTACCTATGGAATCATGTCCTCAGCGCCCATTCATTTTTATTTATTTTTTAATGTGTGTATGTATGTGCATGTGCATGTGGAAGCCAGATGTCAACCTCTGGTATTGTTCTTCAGAATGCTGCCCATTTTGCTTTTAGAGACAAGGTCTTTCCCTGGCCTGGAAATGAATGATCCTGTTTAATTGATGCTCAGTGAAACCCCGGGACCTGTCTATGTCCACCCCTCCAGCATTGCTATCACAAGCGTGTGTCACCATGCCCAGTTTAAAAAATCTGTTATTTTTTATTTATTTTTCTGTGGGAATTTTGGTGTTCCCCAGTGAATGTCTGGAAGTCAGAGGATAACTTACCAGAGCTGGTTCTCTACCTCCAACATGTGGGTTCCAGAACTCCAGCACAGGTCACTGGGCTTTTTTGGCATAGGCATTTATCTGCTTTGCCATTTCACCAACCCAAGAAATTTTAAAGAACTACTTCCCAGGGTAGGTAATTTATTTTTGTGTTGTAAAGAGTGAGTATATTTTGTTCAGAATGCTTGTGACCAGCAGTGGTTTCAGATTTTAGATGTCTTATAACAATTTGGATTGTTTTCATACACATAACAGAGCTATTTTGGATGAGGATCAAGTCTAAACATGAAATTGGTTCAGGCTCCTGTGATATACAGTGCACACATAGCCTGAAGGTTATTTCATACAATATTTTTGGTACACCTGGTTTTTGATTGTGATCTGTCACATGAAGTCAGGTGTGGAATTTTCCACTTGTGATATATCTTGGAGTGTTGAAAGTTTCAGATTTGACAGCATATTGGATTTTAAAAGTTCAGATTAAGAGGCTAGGCAGCTATGCTATCATTCATAAAGCTCTGGGTTTTACCTCATAAACTGGATATGATGACACATGTCTGAAATGCAGGCACTTGGTATGTGGAAGCAAGAAGATGAGGAGTTCAAAGTTATCCTCGATTTCAGAATGAGTTTAAGGTCAGCCTGGTCTACATGAGACCCTATCTCAAAAGAAAAAAAAAAGAATTTTCAGATTAAACAATGATTAGTCTATATGGATGCCCCCTTCCCCTTTTTAGAATCTCTCTCTCTCTCTCTCTCTCTCTCTCTCTCTCTCTCTCTGTGTGTGTGTGTGTGTGTGTGTGTGTGTTTATTGACACAGCCTCCTTACACAAGGAGAGGGGGAGGGATCCACATTATCAGGCCAGTTCCAAGATAAACTTGTGTCTCTGTTTTGCTCTGCTGAGGAAGCCTGGTGATAGAGGGTGCTCAGCAGGCTCCAGCTGTCCCCATGTGCCTCTATACAAACCTGTGAGCTCACTGTCTGAGAGCACTGTCTTATCCCTGGGGCTGGATCGACATCTCTGTAGGTAAAATGCCTGTTTTGCAAGCAATGAGACTCAGCTTTGATCCTCAGAACTCCCATAAAAGGCAGAGTTTGGTGGCATATTTGTAAGCCCAAAGCTGAGAGGCAGAGACAATCATACCTCTGAGGTTCACTTGCCAACTAGCTTGATCTACTTGGTAAATGAGAAACTTTCTCAAAAACACAGTGGCTGGCACCCGAGGAACACCCAAGGTTGACTTCTGGCTATTCATGCTTGCGTACACACACACACACACACACACACACACACACACACGTACTCAAATCACATACATACAAATACCAAACAAATTTATTATTGATGTTTACATAACAGATCAGTGGGGGGAATAAGTCAGGTAGAAATAATCTAATGTAAAGTTTTCCAATGAGTCCAATGGAACGCTGTAACTCCATCACAGTTGAGAATACATATGTTGTACTGTTTTGTTTTGTTTTTTAAACAAAAGTATAGCCAGGTGCTTACTGGCTCTGGCTGTCGAGTCTGGCTGACCAGAAACTTCTTGCTTCAGCTAATTATGAGATGTGTGACATTATGGGACACACTAAGCCTCTCACAACCCCAATCTCTCACCTAGACTAGACTAGGGTGAGAGGGGACAACCCTGGGAGGCTGGGTATGTGGAAGGTACAGAAATAAAGGTTCTAGAATAGGAAAAAAATATGAGGAAATAAAAGCCATGAGTCCCCAGAATGTTTTTAGAATGCAATATTTTAGTTTGTTCTTTGAGAATTCATACATATATACAATGCCTATCAATTATATTCACACCTACTTCTTCTTAAACTCTTCCCATATCCTCCCCATGTCTCCCTCCCAACATCATGTTTTAAAAATCCATTTATAGCGCACTGTGTCTAATTTATGTTTCCCATATATGTATGGGGGTAGGGCCGTCCACTGGAGTGGGGGCAACCTACCAAGGACCACACCCCTAAAGAAAACTGACTCTCTCCTCCATGCCATGAACTGTCAATGGCTCTCAGCTAGGGATGGGAGCTCCTGAACCCCTCCCTCATCTGTGCTGGACTGTTGACTGTCTTGATCTTGTGCAGACAACCGTAGCTTCTATACAGAAGATGTTGTCTCACCCTGGTCCTCCCCAACCTCTGGCTCATACAGTCTGTCTGCCCAGTCTTCCATGGTGGTCCCTGAGCCTTGGGTGGAAGGCTGTGATATGAGTGTCCCATTTCCAACTGAACGCTCCACTGGCTCTTGTTCTCTGCACTTTGACCCATCCCAGAATGGGTTTTAATTACTGTAAGATGGGCTGAAAGTAGCTCTGAAAAAAATTCTCGAGGGCACATGTCACTTTACTTTGGGACAAAGAGTAAGAATGCTTTAAATTCTAGTAAATCTTTGAGAATATATTACCTACTCTGCTAGAAATTGTTCTGCTGAGACCTGAGTAGACAGACAGGGAAAGAGGAGACTGAAGGTTTCAGACTTCAGACCACATGAGGTTGGTCTCATTATTGTAAGATGGCTATACTCACTCTGCACACCCAGGAAGCCAGGTTGGACCAATGGCTGGGGTGGGGGGGTGGGGGAGTGGGCGTTGGCTGGCCTGGGATTGAGTGTGGCTGTAGTACTTCTGGGTCAAGGGTGCACTTATGACTGAACCTTACAGATATGATTTTCTTTTTGAGAAAAGGCAGTGTGGATATTGTTAGACTTTGGAGAGGGAGATGAGGGTTTTGGGAAAGGTACTGAGTTTAATTGCCCTTCAGAGAAGACATTTATTAACCCCAACAAGCAGGCAGTATGGCAGGATGGTATCTACAGGAAGAAGTTTCAGTCTCACCAGACAAAGCAAGCTTTCTACTCTTGATTCTGAGGGAAGAGGGGTGTTTTTTATTGAGAGGAAGCAGGCTTAATATGTGATGTGTGCTATGTGACCAAGACAGAGGAGCAGGACATACATGACTTGGCTTACATGGAAGTCTTTTTCTGGGTAGAAGAATTGATATTCATCAATGTATGACCCATGCAATGTAACAACAGTCAGGTTGTCCCCAACCTCTGGATAACAGGGGGACTATGTGTGTTTCCACTTTGCTCAGAGCCCTCTCTGCTTAGAGCCTGGTTACGTAGAGAGCCTGGGTTCCCTACCAAAAACCCTTCCTGACAAAGCTACATTTGTGTGTGTGTGTGTGTGTGTGTGTGTGTGTGTGTGTGTGTGTGTGTGTTTATGTATGCCATGTATGTACAGGTTCCTATGGAGGTGGCATTAAGAAGGTACTGGGTCCCTTGGGACTGTAATGTCATGTGGTTGTGAGCCTCCTGAAGTGGGGTGTTGGAAAGGGAACTTGGATCTTCTGGAAAAGCAGAAAGTGCTTTTAACAACTGAGCCCCACAATGCTACTGTGAGCTCATATGTTCCCATGACCAGAGACACTGGATTCATGTCTGCACACAGACAAGGGAATATTAACTGGGTAGTATTGTGTATTATCTAGGAAGGAAACTTGGAAAGAGGGACATGAGTGAGGCACAAAGGTTGAACCTCAGAGTTACATGGCCACAGAATTGATCATCTGTCAGTGTGAGCTCCAGGCATGGTTTCTCTGCCTCAAATAACCTAGTCAGAGCATGACAGTTTTCTTTAGCCTTTGGAAACACACACAATCCAACTGGGGGAGTTGAATTCTATGGCTCTGGAGTGCATAAATATTGGGGACAATTGAGAGACCATGGCATGCTGGAGCTGGTGCAAATGGGAGCCTGTCCACGTGTGGTTTACACTGTGACTTCTGCCTGTGGCTTACACTGGTGACTGAACATTCCTGAAGATGGTAACAGCCACAAAAGATACTCTTTGGCTGGGCTCATTCTATTGTCCAGGTCTTATGTGAACTTCCAGACAGATTGGTATGTTTGAGACAGAAGGGTGGCTAGATGGAAGACATGTAGATGGAGGGAAAATGGATAGTGGTGTGTTTAACCTTTCCTGGTGTATTCACCCCAAATAGGGAAAAGAATAATTCTACCAAAAACTACCTTAATGAACTAGTAAGGTTACTGGGTTTTCTTACAGCATGGATGAGGGGCTACCTACAGGAGCATAAGTGGCCCCCAAATAGTTGTATCATTACAAAGTCTTACCACACCATGGATGGTGACCTCATGGAACCTGAGTTATGAAGTCTCCATCCTCTTCAGTTAGCCTTTCAGTTCCTCTAGATGTCAACATCTACGAAGATCTTTTGTAGCTAGAATGGGAGTCTGGGCTCCAAGATGAGATCCCTGTGACCCTCCATTCCCTGCTTCTACTAGGGAGTGTTCTCAACTTTATTACTATCACCACAGACTTAGCTATAACTGTTGCTCTACTCAATTAGTTGCCATGGCTAGCGGGCTAAGGTAGTCTCTACTCAAAATGGCAGTAGGACAATCACGTGATGTCTGGCGGGAAAGGTTACAAAATATGTCAAGAAAGAAGGAGGATAGGAAAGAAGAAATGACTGACGGGAACAGAAGTCTATGGTGGAGATGGATGTATCCTGGGTGGCTCTGAGTTTCAAGAGTTGGTGGTGAGACAAACCTAGAGAGAAACAGGAACCAAGTGGAAATGCAGACAAAGAACAAAAGTCAAACAAACAAACAAACAAACAAACAAAAAACCTTCACAACCACAGTCCATGACAGCACAGAGAAAACCCTCAAAGCCAGCTTTGTTGAAGTCTCAGTGTTCTTGGAGTCCAGCCCTACAATGAAAAGGCTCCAAGAAGGTAGTTTTAACACAATTAAAGGGGACATTTCTTTTGATTCTATAAAATTATTATATGGAACATGAGGTGGTTATGGGTTGGAATTATGACTGGGGCTAATGGGTGGCATTTACACAGGGTTAGCTTAGCAGGAAATTGGTCATTAGAATACTGTTCAGTGAGGCACAGCTCCTGAGACAGCCAGAGACCCTGGTTATTGAGAATGGTCTGGAAGGCAGGTGGGGAAAGTGAATTGTCCACTGGTCAGTGGTTGACTTGAAGACCTCTCAGGTTTGCTTTTATTCTCAGGCTGTGTGTTTCTAGAATCAAAGAAAGCTGAGATAAATCTTGGCGTGGCAGAGTCCATCATAGATTCTTCCAGGTGACCGAAGTATGGTGTGATACACATTTATCAAGTGAAGCTGATACAGGAGAGAAGGGAGGAAGAAAGGAACAAGCAAGGCACTAAGTTTGTGGATCTGTGCCTGAGTTTATGCTGTCTCATCCAATTCTTGCAGTTACCCTGTGAGGCAGAGACAACTAGCTTCAGTCTTATAAACAAAGCAGCAGAGGCGCAGCGAGGCTAAGTGGCCTGTCTAAGACAGCACAGATAGGACCAAAGGCGAAGCTTTTAAAGATCTAACCCCTCTCGAACATCTCTTAGGTGCCTCAGGCTGGCGTTTTCCAGGGTGCCACTGTCTGTTAAGCACAACTCTTATTCGGAGAGTAAGATGGCTAAGCGGGGGGAAAAAAAAAGATAAACTGCTGTGCATACCTGAGTTTGTGTCCCCAGCACCCATAAAAGCCAAGTTCAAGGACCTATCAGCAAGCCCACCCCTAGGTAGGTGGAGACAAGTCTATCCCTGAAGATCACTGGCTTTTGGGCCTAGTTTAATTACAAAGTCTAGGTTCAGTGAGAGACCCTGTCTTAAAAAAACAAGGTGGAGAAACACACAGAAACAGCTGACCTGAACAAGGGGGAACTCATGGACCCCAGACTGATAGCTGGGAAACCAGCATAGGACTGTGCCAGACCCCCTGAATGTAGGTGTCAGTTAGGAGGACTGGGCAGTTATGGGGCCTCTGGCAGTGGATCAGTACAAATGGACTTTGGGAGCCCATTCCACATAGAGGGATACTCTCTCAGCCTAGACACACAGAGGAGGGCCTAGGCCCTGCTCCAAATGATATGACAGACTGTGAAGATCCCCCATGGAAAGTCTCACCCTCCCTGGGGAGCAGAGAGGGAATGGGATAGAGGGTCTATGGGGGTCAGGGGAAGAGGGGAGGGAGAGGGAAGTGGGATTGACATGTAAAACAAACTTGTTTCTAATTTAAATAAAAAATTGTATAAAAAGAAAACAAGATGGAAAGCCATTGAGGAAGACATTTGATATCAATCTCTGATCTCAACACATAAAGACACACATATGCACCTGTATGCACAACACACACACACACACACACACACACACACACACACACACACACACACAGAGAGAGAGAGAGAGAAGAGAGAGAGAGAGAGAGAGAGAGAGAGAGAGAGAGATTATCCTTGTGACTGTTGAGTGTTCTGATATCTCCAGAATGTTCAGACTCAGGCAAGTCTGTGACAATATAGCGATAGTGAATAAGTTAGAATGAAGGTAAGAATACATGTCCATTGCCAGTTCTGGTTAAGTGTAAAATGAATACAACTTCTTTTGATTGCTTCCTCAACAAATAAATCTCACACATCTCTATTATCACTTAATATATAGAGGTTATTTTTGCAGTGTTTTGATTTGAAGGTCAGAAAACAATTCTTCTCTCATGACAAACTTCTATTTTAAAATATCTCTCTTTGTGTGAGTGTGTGTTGCTTGCATGTATTATGATGTGTGTGTGTGTGTGTGTGTGTTCATGCATGCAAGTATGTGTGTACTCAGGCCAGGGCACATGCAAAGCTCAGAGGACAACCTCAGGTGCAGTCCTTGCCTTCCACCTTATTAGATACAGATCCCATTTGGTCACCACTTTGTACCCCAGTGTACCTGGCCCATGAGCTTCTGGGACTTCCCCTGCCTCTATCTCCCTTCCCAGTAGGAGCACTGAGATGAAAGGTGCACACTATTTCACCCAGCCTAATGTGGGTCCTGGAGATCCACACTAAGTTCCTCATGCCAGTTTTATCCACTAAACCATCTCCTCAGCTCAGGTTTGACTTTTGCTTAGCTGAAGCTGTTTCATTTCAAAAGGAAAGAAAGGATAAGTGACTCTATCTTGAAGGTCTTTCAGGTTTACATATACTATGTAACATAGTCTTATATTCATTATGTATTTATATTAATATGTGTATTGTCTTCCCACATATGAATATATGCTTATGCTAGTATGGAGGTCAACATCTACCTATCTCTATCAGCATCAACAATAATTATATAACTAAGCATTAATTCATCACCAGCAAATAGTTTAAAACCCATTGCATGGTTGTGGGGTGTATTGGTGCTTTATACACAGAAGCACATCTCTGTCCATTTGGATCTTGGGTCTGAAATCACTGGTGCAACTCATTGATCATTGTCATATCTGGATCTAAAAAGTACTTTTAAAAGCCTGCCAAGTGCATCTTGTGCTGTCATATATTCTTGGGGTATGTGACCTTCATAGGAAGGTGACAAACCCACCAGAGGCCACATCCTTAAAGAAAACCTGCTCCCATTCCCAGCAGCCAACAACTTCCAACAGAGCCTGAGGGGAGGCTGGGGACTTGTGCTCACCCTCCCTCTCTAAGCTGGAGTCTTGCCTGGTCTGAGCCTGTGCTAGGCCTTGTGCACACTGTCTCAACTCCTGTGAATTCAGTCTCTAATTCTGCTGTGTCAGGAAATCATGGTCCTTGCGGTCATCCAGTGCCTCTGCCTCTTACAGTCTTTCTGCCTCCTCTTCTGCAATGATACCAGAACCTTGGGAGGAAGAGATGCAATATAGAGGTCCCATGTAGGGCACAAAGTTGGGTGGGTAGGGTAGGGATGATTGCTCTGGGAGGAATTGGGGGAGGGGGTAAATATGATCAAAATACATTGTACAAAATTCTCAATGAACTAGGGAAAATGAGAAAAATAATCATCATTATTAATTAAAGTAGTAAGATAGTATTCGAGTTCTTAGGAACACTAATTTGTTGGTGTCAGTGAGAAGTCTAGAAGCATGGAAGAAATCCACTTGTTAAAACAGAATTACCTGTGTATTCATGTCCATGGTTCACATGAGTGAAGCCACCAGATGATCCATTTGGGTTTGATTCTCACACTCTATGTAGAGCAACCTCAGGCAGGTGGTTTAATTTCACTGTACCTGTTTCCTCCTTGGGAAGTTAATGTAGTAATATCAACTTTGTAGGCTTATTGAAGCTGAGAATTGAGCAAACATGGTGGACAACAGGTTGTGTTCCACAAATGGCTGTCAGGATGCCATTCATGTCCTCCATGCTCATCCATGTCTGGGGTCAGGGCATGGACAGTGCCTTCTCTATTGGGTCCTTGTGCTTGACCAGAATACAAAGAGGCATTTGCCCATCTTCAGGTAAGGGACAAGATCAGCTTGACTATAGAAATCAGTGCCCTAGGCCAGGGAGATGACTCAGCTGAGAAAGTGCTCTCTTTGCAGGCACAAGGACCCAAGTCTGATCTCCAGAACCCACATGAAAAAAAAAAAAAAGCAGGGTGTGGTATGACACGCTTGCAATACTGGCTTAGGGAGGTGGAGACAGGTGAATCCCTAGGACTGGCATAGCCAACTTAGTGAGCTCCAGTGAGAGACCCTGTTACAAAAAACAGGGTGGATAGCACCTGAGGAATGGCGGGCTGAAGCTCACCTCTGGCTCCTCATCCATGCACATCCATGTACCAACACCAACATAATATGCACACATGCATGCAAACACACACACATACAAACACACACACACACACACACACACACACACACACACACACACGGTGTCCAAACTGCAGCCTCCTGAAAAGCCATTGCCATTTGCTCTTGACCCTTGATCATGTCCAGGGGGTGAGTGGGTTCCCCAGCCCCTTCTCTGTAAATGAAGCTCATTATCACCCAGCTTCACCCTCAATGGCTGCAGCTCAGATTTGCAGAACACCCAGTCTGGAGGCTAGCCCTCCAGTGAGGAGCGGGTTAAAACCAACATTTGCAGATAAAGAGGTAAACATATTTACATTCCTCTCTCCACACCTTCTGCATATGTCATGCCATGAATAGCTTCAGAGGTCTGTTTGTACTATCTCTCTAGAATTTTTACAGTCTGCAGGACACAAAATCTCTATAAAGTGACTTATTGAAATAGAAGCAGATTGGTAAAACCGTTTCCCTCTTATGAACTGTGAAGAATGATCCTCTAAATGAAATCAGGAAGGAACTGGACAGAGTCTTGTTTAATGGTCTGACAAAATGAATCACAACGATTCCAGACATCCATCACTGCTAAAAGGGGACCACAAATGATCTGTGAACCACTATATATTGATTACCCGTGTGGTACAAGTGTCGGATTTAATGTTCACACACCATAGAGAGGCGGCAGGGACAGATGGTGCCTTAACTCTTCTTTGATAGATTTTAATGGTGAAATATTGATTTCTATCTGGCCAAGGCCTGCTGTTAGGGGCCAAAGTCATTTGTTGGGTATTGCCGGACACCCAGTTGGCCCGGCGTAATCAATCATTTTTGGCAAGGCAGGTGAAAATCCAGAGAGAAGCACCTTGGAACCCAAACGGTAGCATGATGTGTCTGAATCCAGCCACCTAGAGGAAGAGTAAGGGGGGAGAGCGCAAGAGAGGACTCTCGGAGATGGTGCCTGTAAGGAATTATTAATGATAAGACATGTTTACTGAGGAGAGGCGCAGCGAATCAGAGCTGACATGACATAGTCCGGGAGCTTCGCAGAGAAAATGAGCCTCTTGCTAAGAGGGACTATATTTTATTTAAACACCCTTCTAAGGCTGGGAACTCAGGTAATCTGTTGTGTTACAACTCACTGGTTGTTCTTGCCATCCAGAGAGATAACACTGAGGCACTAATAGGAACACATCAATCACAATCAGCCTGCAATTCCAGCAGTGTCTCGTCCTCCCAGCTCCTCTTTTAAGCTCCTTAATAATGGTGATAACATAGTTGGGGGCTGCAGAGAGAGGCTCTCCCCACTGAGGGTCATATTCCTAAAGTGAGGAGCTTGCCAAATCAGCATCAGGGGAAACAGCTCGGTGCTGGGAAGGGCAAGGAACAGCTGGGAGGGTGGGACTCCAGCGGGAGAACTGTCTGTAGTCCCTTGCTCCCAGGGTTCTGTGACGTCATTCCTGCTGCCTTCCTTAGAAAGGGGTGTAAGTGTGTGCACCTATGTGTAATTATCAAGTAACAAGACTTATTTTTCTTGGATAGCTCATAAAATGGTCTTAAAGGCAGTGTCCAAATGGTACCCTCTACAGTTCGTAGTGATGGAGTTAAGTGGTGGCTTCCCAAGGATGACTGTTGGGGAGGGAGTGGCCACTTAGAAGTAGGTGTGGGGAGTGGGCCACTCCTCACCTTCATAGCTCCTAGTGATCCTTAACCTGAATCCCTCAAGGTTAAGTACCTCTTTTCCTGTTTGCCCCACCCTGTGGGCTGTGAGGTAGTTAGGGGCTATGTCTAATTCATTGTCATATCCCCTGGACCCTAGCTACAGTCTAGGGACTCACAGAATGTCCACGTAAGGATGTATCAGAGGCATAAGGGAAGGTAAGTATTCACATTGGAAAATAGTCAGGGGCTGGGGAACTGGCTTAGTTGGTAAGATGCTTTCTGCTCAAGCATGAAAACCTGTGTTCAGATCTTCAGAATTCCAATAAAAACCCAGGCATTGTGGTGTGTGCCTGGAGCCCCAGTACTGTGCTGGGAAAAAGATCTCTGGGGCTTTCTGGTCAGCCAGTCTAGCTGAATTGGAGAGCTCCCAGGTTCAGCCGGAAACTTTGTCTCAAAAATAAGGTACAAAGTAATCAAAGAAGACATCCAACATTGACCTCTGGCTACTGGCTCCTCCTCCAACACACACACACACACACACACACACACACACACACACACACACACACACACACACACACACACACACACACGGTTTATACTGCCTTGCTTGTTTTGGGTGTTCACATAAGTATGTGTGTATCATGTGCACATGTAAATACATACATCCAGAAAGGAGTACACTAATCTTATCTTTTTAAACTTATATAGCATTCTTTCTTTGCTCTCTGTGATTTACATTTTTATGAGGCAGCACAGTGAGAAGAACGCCTAAATTCTAGAGGCAGACGATTTGTATGGGGACCCTGCCGACTCTGCTAGTAATTACAGATGGCTTTGGTAAGTCGCTTCAACTCTGTGTCTTGATCATTTCATCTGCAAATGGGGAAAAACTGGTGTTCCGAGTATTAGATGAGTTAGTCAATATGAGCCTTGCTTGCATAAATATGAAAGTTCTATGTTCTCTAGTTCTGCTTAAATTATGTAGCTTGCAAGTGTCCTAATTAGAATTAACTGGCAGCTTGACAGAGCCTGAGAGTCACCTGAGAAGGGAGTCTCCCCAAGACTGATAGCTGGGAAACCAGCATGGGACTGATCCAGACCCCCTGAATGTGGGTGTCAGTGAGGAGACCTTGGAAATCTATGGGGCCTCTTGTAGTGGATCAGTACTTATTGCTACCATAGGAATGGACTTTAGGAGCCCATCCCACATGGAGGGATACTCCCTGAGCCTAGACACAAGGGGGTTGGCCTAGGTCTTAGACCAAAGAATATGACAGACTTTGAAGACCCCCCATGGAAGGCCTCACCCTTCCTGGGGAGCAGAAAGGGTATGGGATGGGTAGCGCGTTAGTTGGAGGGGTAGGGGGGAAGGGAGAGAGAGGGGCCTGGGATTGACATGTAAAATAATTTTCTTTCAATAAAAAAAGAAAAAAAAAGAAGGGAGTCTCAGCTGGGAGATTACCTCATCATACTGGCCTATGGGCATGTTTGTAGAATAGTGTCTTGATTATTAACTGATATAGGAGGACCTGGCCTATTGTGGATGGTACCATTCCTCCAGGAGGTAGTCCTATGACATAAGGAAGTTAGCTAAGCTTAAGTCTGTGAGCAAACCAGTAAGCATTATTCCTCATGGTTTCTGTTTCAAGTTTCTGCTTGAGGTCCTGCCCTGACTTTACTCAGTGACGAACTGTGACCTGAAAGTGTGCACCAAATAAACCCTTTCCTCAACCAAGTTGCTTGGTGTTGTATTTGTTACAGCAACAGAAGGAGACTATCTATCACGGCATGATTTTGTAGTCAAGATCTTAACCTAAATGAATGCACATTAATGGAAACTCTTTATGGAGTTGGCATTAGGAATCCTGGTAGACATTTGCCATCCTCTCTGTGACATGGCGAGCCTATACTTTCAGCAGTATTTTTGTGATGACCTGGCGAGGTTGAGGATATCCTGGTTCATCATAACTTGTGCATTCTCTTCATGCACTTCCATATTGGAGCCTCAGGGCATCTGCAGTGCCCTGGGTGTTAATCTCTCAAAGTCTGTGCACAGAGATAGGCACCAGGGGCTCAAGGATGCTGACAAACAAAGACACTGTAGAGCAGGCCCAGTTCTATTTTGTGGCCCGCCCAGCTGTGCCACTTTCTCCCAGATGTGAGCAGTGCTGGCGGCAGATTCCGTTTAGATTATCTTGCTTACCTAATGATTTTTGCTTCACTGCCTTGCTCGATTGTGTTCACCAGGACGGCAGGCTATTAAAATGTCAAGGCACATTGAATTGTTGTTATCCAGGAGAGAGACCTTTCCAATCAGCCCAAGCTCTGGAGGTTGCATAAACTCTGAGAAGGTGATCAGAGAAACCGTTCTGGTTTTGTACATAGATGGGGGGAGAGCAGGAAGGTTGGGAGAGAAGCACAGATGCAGTAGCTGGGATTTACAGCAGCTTGAGTGTGCTGATTAGAAATATTAATGCCATCTTCTCCAACAGGTATCGGTGACTCCTCTGCTTCAGAATTTAACAGGTACCTGCAAGGAGAGTTAAAGGCAGGCAAGGGGAAGGTGGCTTACAGGTTCTGGGTGGGGTGGGTACCAGGGGCAGTATTATAAGGCATCAGGAATTACAGCCCTGCTTAGCAGCCCTGCTTTGCACCTGGCCCTGCTCTTGGTTCAGAGAAGCATCCTCTGCATTTCGAGTGATGGCTGGCAGGTCATGGGTAAAGGATATTCAACCAAGTATTCTTCCCAGGATGTTTCCAGGGCACCTATGGCCCAGCCCCACCTGTATCCACTGGACCAATCTGGACACATTCTTCTTCAGTTGGGCCTCATTTTCCAAGGGATTTTTTTCCTTAGCTGGATCAAGGGAGAGCATGGGGCAAAATACATTCTTGTAAATTCCCCAGTGATCAAAGCTGAAGATGGCAACCGGAAACAGACTTTCCCTTCTTGCATTTATGTCATTTCACAACTACTTGGCTGTCCTTGGTCATGTCTGTTTCAGTTTTATTTCAGAAAGACGCCCCCCAAGCCTCTAAAACCCCAACACCTGGCTCATGTATGGCTATATGGGGCACTCCAACACCCCTGCTCTGCCCTCCATGTGTACCAGTCTCATCAGCTCATCTCCCTCCCTCCCTCTCCTCCCATAGTGCAGTCTCCACCAATTGCCTGACCTATCCTTGAGAATTGCACCCATCTGGCTCTTTGAGCTTCAGACTTTGTTGCCTTATCCCTTGCTGTCCATCTTCCAGTTTAAAGCAGGTCCCACATACAAATGACAAAACTTACTGACTTACATAGTTAAAATCTCTGCACGATGTTAAATATGCTCTGTATTTCAGTAAAAACCTATTGAAGAAAACTGTGGAAATATATGTAAATTCTCTAAAGTTATCTTCTGCAAACTGTTAATTTTATTGTTCCCTAACACAGAAAAACAAACCAATAAAGAATAAAGAAAAAGGCCTATTCCATGCTTGCCTTGCCCAAGCCCAGGAGGCTGGACTCAGTACCACCTAGAACTTCTGAGCCTTGAGGTCTGCTTTGGGATAGGGGGTAGTTGAATGTGTCACAGGTGTTCTCAGGTGTTTCTGTCCCCAGAATCTTGTCTGGATCCATTTCCCCATGTATTTATCCACAGACTTTTATCATAACAGTAGAAAAATTATAGCTATGAAGTAGCAACGACATATTTTTGTGATGGGGGTCACCACACCATGAGGAACTGTACTAAAGGGTTGCAGCATTAGGAATGTTGAGAACCACTGTACTGTTCCTCATGTTGTGGTGACCCCCATCACAAAAATTATGTTATTGCTACTTCATAACTATAATTTTTCAACTGTTATGAATCACAATGTAAATATCTGTGTTTCCTGATTGTCTTAGCTAACCCCTGTGAAAGGGCCATTCAACCCCCAAAGGGGTCGAGACCCACAGGTTGAGAGGCACTGCCAGGACTTTGCACTCCTCTTGGAGCGGTTTGGAGCAGCAATGCCCCTTCTGCCTCTTTCTCTCCTTTAAGCACCTTTCTCTCTCCATCTCTTCCTTCCTCTCTTCCCCTTTCCTTTTTTCCCTCTCACTCTACCTCTTCCTCTCCCTATCATTTCTCTCCCACCTCTCTCCAAACCCAGTTTCTTCCCTCTCAGCCATAGACTATATTTATCTATTCCTGGAACTTGGTGCATGCAGATGCTCAATGGATTTCAAATTTCAGTGGGCGGGTGACGGGAGGGCTAAATCCTGCCCCACCCTGGTGAGCAGCACTGGATTTCTTTCGTCCTGTTTCTTGGGCTAAAGTAGGAGCACATTATGATGGAAGACATTTTTCCTTTCTCAGATTCCTGTATGGGACATATTTCCTGAGTCCTAACTGTCATCCTGTGTGGTGGCTTTGGCCCAGTGCCAGCCTTCCATTATAGCTCTTCAAGTATAAGGTCAAAGGTTAAGCTTTTCTTAGTATTAGAAATACTAAGGGGCCTTTGCAGTTCTGGTGGTGGTTGACTGGTGGCATGTCCTTCTGTGGGCCCATGACATCTGTGCATGCCACATGCCTCCCAAGCAGAGTCTTAGGAAAATGTCAAAACACGATAGGGTTACATTTCCACTTACTTCTCTTCTAGATTCATCTTAAACCCTCCTTGCCCCAGCTGAAGAGACAGACTGATGGTTGAGGCCATGACAAAACCTACAGAGAACTTTCTATGCAAGCTTAGGGACCTGAATTTGGATACCGAGAACCCAAGTAGATAGTCAGGTGTGGGAGTGCCTGTAACACTAGCACTGAGGGGCAGTGACAGAAGGACCCCTGGGACTCACTGGCTTAGCCAACTTGGTAAGCCCCAGGCCAGTGATGGACCCTGTTTTAAAAGGGGGAGGGGAATGGAGCCTGAGAACGATACCAGGATTGTCCTCTGTTTCCTCCTGTGCTCCCACGTGCACGCACACACAAAGGCAGATTGATTTAATGGATATTAAGATATGGTTTCCTTTTTTAGCTTCCCCTTAACCCCCACCCTGCCCCTGTGAAGCAAGGTAGGCCCAGTTCTATCTTAATTGGATTTCCTGACAATCACCAGGAAAGTAGAGCTGAGTGCTCTTGGCCCATCACCTGGCTCACTTCAGTTCCATGATTAGATTTATCTAATTAACCTGACTAGGAGGATCCAAGCACCCAGGCTGTGAGGGACAGGCAGTCTCCCCAATGTTCTGGACACTGTGCTGGTAACAGTCTTGATTCCACAACAGCCACTTAACTTGTCCAGAGCAGGTGCTTGGCATTTGTGGAGTTTGGGTGAGACTGAGGGAGGCAGGATGCAGAGGGGGATCCAGAGGATGGGTTGGGCGGCAACGAAAGGCAACCTGCCTCTCCTGCGATGCACCAGCAACATCTGGGCTACTTTGTAAATCAGCCGAGTCATTTGGGTTTCATCTGGCTGAGATGCAAGGTTTTTGTGTCTGTGTGCACATGCGTGTAAATGTGCATGTGCGTATCGGTATGCAGGTGCATGCCTGTGCCTGCGCAAGTGGAGAGCGAAGACAATACCAAGTGTCTTTCATCAGGTGCCATCTACAATGGGTGGTTGTTTTGTTGTTGCTGCTGTTGTTGTTGTCCTCCTTCTCCTCCTCCTTCTTGTTATTATTGTTATTTGAGACAGGGTCTCTGAAAGGCCTGGAGCTTGACAAGGAGGCCAGCTGTGGGCTTCTGTCTCTGTCTCCCTGGTATGAGGATTATAAGCATACACCATCATGTTTGGCTTTCTGTCCTTTTTCACTTGAGTTGTGGGGGATCAAACTCAGGAGAATAGTGAAGGTCACCTTCTAAGGTGGGAGCAGAACCACAATGACTCACATTGACTCTCAGTGCCTGGTGCTGAAGACAATTGTCCTAATTAGCTTTAACTGTTACATGACACACCTTGGAGTCATCTAAGAAGAGAATCTCAATCAAGATCAGATTGGCTGTGGCCATATCTATGGGGGACTGTCCTGACTGCTGGTGTAGCAGGACCTGGGCCACTGTGGACAGTGCCATTCTCTGAGCAGGAACTCCTGGGTACAGTTCTGTGTACAGAGTGCTGGGTACAAGTAAGACTTCTAGCAACAGTAGAGAGGGTGCCTGAATGGGCCTTCCTCTGTAATCAGATTAGTGACTGCCCTAACTGTAATCTGATGGAAGCAGAGGCAGTGAGCAACAGCCAAGCTCTGGGCGGAACTCCTGGAGTTCATTTGAAGAGAGAGGAGAGATCATATGAGCAAGGGGGTCTAGACCACCATGGGGAAAACCACAGAGCCAGGTGACTCGAGCTAGTGGGGGCTCACAGACTGTAGACTGACAGTTGGGGAACCTGCATGGAACTGAACTAGACCCACTGAATGTGGGTGACAGTTATGTGGCTTGATCTCTTGGGGACATCCCTGGCACCAGGACCTATCCCAAGGTTATGAACTGGCTTTTTGGAGCCCATTCCCTATGGTAACATACCTTGCTCAGCCTTGATACAGGGTGGGAGGGGCTTGGTCCTGCATCAACTTGGTATGCCAGACTTTGTTGACAGTCCAAGGAAGGCCTTACCCCTTCTGAGAAGTGAATTGAAGGCGGGAAGTGGGGAGACAGAGGGGCAGGAGAAGGGGAGGAAAGGGGAACTGGGGTTGGTATATAAATTGAAAAATAATTTTTTGAAATAAATAAAGTGCTGGATAAATATGCACCTGTGAATGGCTCTTATCTGTGGTTTCTGCTTTAACTCCCTGCTTGAATGATAGGTAATGACTGGCAAGCTGAAACAAACCCTTTCCTCCCCTAAGTCGCTTCTGACAAGAGTATTTTATCACAGCACTGGGGATGAGAAAAGAACCCCATCCAGCCTGAAAGGGTCTCTGATGTGCGCACATGCTGGTTTACCCCCGCATGCACACGCACCCACAAGCTACAGAGCTTCCTTACACCAGCTTACTTCCTTCTCACTGGTTCATTGCCGTTTTGTTGTGTAAATACTTTATTTCTTTTCTCCCCACAGATTGTCTTCCCTCTTGCTCCCACATCTACAATTTCCTCTGTTCATGTGGAGCTTTCTCATCTGGGGGCTAAGGGTAGGGACTCTGTCCCCAAAGAGCAGCGTTCCTGACTCTCTTCAGGAGTACTTGGAAGCTGTGCGTATTCGTTACTTTCCCCATTGCTGTGATCAAATACATGACAAGAAGCATCTTATTGGTAGAAGGGTTTATTTGGATGCACAGTTTGAGGGTTCAGGCCGTGATACTGAGGAAGCCTTCCTCACACTCGGCTGTGTCTTCCGCACATGATGAACTATGCCCTCTAAAACTGTGAGCCAAAATAAACCCTCACTCCCTTAAGTTGCTTCCTGTCAGGCATCTGGTCCCAGTGATGAGAAAAGTAAGTAATACAAGCTGCTATGCCCATTTGTTTAATAGAGAAACATCCTTTCTTCAGCCAGGAAGACTTGAGCATTGTACCCTCAAGTGGAGATGAGATCTCATTCATCTCCTTGGCTTGTGTCCTGGGTTGGACACTTGGCAAGCAGAGTGTAAAAGGAGCTAAGGCTTCAGACATGGACTTTAATTTAAGCCACGGCATCCATTGCAGTACACTGCACTTCTAAAGCAATCCATGCCAACAGACGGTTCTGCAGCTCCTTTCCTGGAAATCCAATGAGGTCTGGGAAACCTCTACCTAATGCAGCCATGAGACAAGCTGTTGTGTGATGGAGGTCACCACCCCATCACAGTGGAGTGGAAGAGCTCTTTTTCCTTAACACATCCTAAAAGTTCCTCTAGTCAGTAATCTTTCTGTTAATATTTCCCTAGAAATTACTGTCAGCTGTAAAATGCTTGTTGTGCAAACATGAGTACCTGATTTTGACCCCTAAAACTCATGTGAAAATGCTAGACATGGCGGCACCTGCTGTAATTACAGCTCTGGGTGTTAGTATTTAGGCAGTTTACTGGCCTGCCTCTGGAGTTCTGACAGGATACACCCTGAGCTGCTACCACTAAGAGCACCACACCACCTGTGCCTATTCAACGTGTTACCTCTTAAAAGTGCCCTGCCCACTTCCCATCCCCTACACTCTCCCATTGCCTCTCTTTCCTCTCTCCCATTGCCCCTTTCCCTGAAGGTCAGTCTTCCCACTTCCCTTTCCCCTTTTATGATCCCTTTCCCTTAATAAAAATTCCTCCACTTGCACTCTGTCTCATGGTGTCTTTCTCTCTTGAGCTGCTTTTTAAAAAGATACAACCCTGGGGGAGACAGAGAGAGGAGCATCCCTGAAACTCATTAGGCAAATAGCCTAGCTATGTCAAAACCCCATCTCAAACACAAGGTGAATGGCTACTGAGGAATAATCCCAAAGTTGCCCTCTGACCTTCACACTAATGTGTATTTGCGCACACACACATACAGACACACATGTATGAGCACACACATATACACATACTTATGAACACACACACACATATTTGAGCACACATATATGAGCACACTCACACATATGCTCATATGGATATGCATACACATACCCACAAAATAAAGGACAATTACAAAAAATGTCATTCACTTGTGTATCTTATTTCCCTAGATGTCCATGACATGTTAGGAGCTGTGCAATGTTTCTTGTCCCCAGCCAGTGTGCATGAAGTCAGAAGTCTCCCTATTTCACAGCCTCAGCAGAGACGTGGGAGAGATGAAGGACTCTTTCTCCACATGCTGTGGTTTCTGGGAACAAAGCCTGAACTCTGCAATCCCTGAGGGGAAGATTCTGTTGAGAATCTTCCAGGCCCCTCAGAACCTAGGTTGCAGAGGGGCATTTCTGAGTTTGGTGAGCATGATGATTAATGCTGGTTGAAAGGATCTACAAACACTTAGGAGACAAACACGTTGGGCATATTTGTGATGGAGTTTATAGATTAGGTAAATTGAGGTGGGTAAACCCACCCTAAGTGTGGGTAGTACCATGCCACGGGCTGGGGTCCTGGACCATATCAAAAGGAGAAAGTGAGCTGAGCACCAGCGTTCATCTCTCCCTGCCTCCTGCTTGTGGGAATGTGAAACTTTTCTCACCTTTGTAGAAGCAGGGGGACAGGAGTGGCCATGTTTTCATCACTTCAAGTTTCCAATAATAAAATAGAACCTCTCTCTTGATTTTTTTTGTCTCCTGCCACTCCAGTGAATTTCAGTGCTCAGTTATTGATTTTTCAGTGCTTCCCTGAAATCTCAGTCTCCCACCTCTACTGAGGCTGATATTTGCAACAGCCTTGGGCTCAGAGTTTTGTTTGCAGACAAGTGACTTCTTAGATAACACTAGAGAATAAAAAGCAAAGAAAATTTTCCTTTAGGAGTGACAGCTATTATGAAGACTTGGGAAAGATTAGTACAACTCCGCAGCTCTATGAAGAACACATAAGTCAAGACCCAAGCTAAAAAAGTTTCTGTCCTGCTACCCATGTTGCAATTTCTGAATCTCCATGTCTCTGTGTCTGCAACTGTACATGTTGGTAATGGCAAATCTCACTAGGAGAGCTTGAAGGATGAATGAAATTGCACAGGTAAGGCAGGGGAGATTCAGTGGATAAGAGCCTGAATGTACAAGCATGAAGACCTGAGTTCAAATCTCCAACAACCATGTGGGTAAAAATAACTGAGCATGGCTACACATATCTATAATATAAATGCTGTGTGCATGTAGGTATGTTGGGTGGAGACAGGAAAACCACTAGGGCATGCTGGCTTCCAGCTTATCTCAAAGTTCAGTGAGGGACACTGTCTCATGTGTGGGGGAAAAGTGGAAGATGACAGAGCAGGGCACCAACCTCTTTTGACTGCTATACTTGCATAGATATAGACACATAAACACGTACACACATGCTCACATGTGTGTACACTGTGAAGGGGGCATAGATAATGGGACTGAAACTCCAACTGACACATAAAGACTCTCCCTACATCTTCAGTGCTTTCCTTCTTGGGTGTTGTGACTACTCATTTCCCTCCTGTTACTTCCCAACAGTTTCTCATTGACACTCTCACATTTGATCCAGCTCTAGGAATTGCCCTCTGGATTTATGGTCAATTATTAAATTCTCAAGGTTGATGAGTTAGCTTAGTCAGTAGATCACTCATGATGTAAGTCTGGGGACCAGTGTTTGATGTCAAGAACCCCCATAAAATGTTGAGTATATGAGGCTAGGGAAGTCATATGTCTTAAGGGAACACATACAACTATTATTCTGCTAACGGACATAGCATTAATCTAGTTTTAAAGATTTATCATTTACATCTATAGATCAGTGCATTTTCCAACCCTCCTGCAACACCAGTGAATTTCATTAAATGGTGATTACCACAGAGACCCACAACAGATCAACATGCAGATGATAAAAGACTAAAGAATGCTCAAACCTAAATGGGATATTTATATTACAGTATCCACTCCTAAGCCTTGGGGATCATTATGGAAGAGGGGATCAAAAATCAGAGGGAGTGAATGACTAGAGAAAAACAGTGTTTTCTAGACACACAGGGTGATTGCACATATAAACTGGCAGCAGTTATGACAGCATGTGCAAGACCTGTACAAAATCAAGCCAGACAAAAGTCCAGCATGGAACAGTGAGGGGTTAGGAAGTCCCAGCCCTAGCTGAGGAGCTATTGGCAACAGATAACTGCTGGGGGAGAGAGTTGGTTTTCTTTTTGGATGTGGCTCCAGAGAGCCTACCCATGCTCCAGTAGATAGACTTAAAACCATGCACATACTGGTAGCACTTAGTGGACTCAGTGAATTAAAAACACCGCCACCACCACCACCACCAATAATACATACATACATACATACATACATACATACAGGGAGAGTGAGAGAGAGAGAGAGAGAGAGAGAGAGAGAGAGGGGGGGGAAGGAGAGAGAAAGAGAGGGGAATTTTCTTTTCTTCATTTATCTAGGTTGTCTTTTATTGTCCTAGTTGGCCACATTTGATGGTGTTGTTTTCATGTCTGTAAAAAAACACAGGCATCCTAGGTGTTGCAACTGCCTGTGAAATGGAGCTTTGAAGAGGCTTAATGTCATGGAGAATGGATGCTAGTCTACTTCCTTTGTTTTTTATGCCATATGGCAGGGTCACTGGTTGTCTTTAAAGTATGCATGACCACCACAAACATTTGACAAGAGGAAGGTCTGCTTAATGGTTACAGGCAATGGAAACTAATCTCAGACCCACATCAGCTGCTGTGTGTTCAATGAGAATTTACTAAGTCTCTGGGCCTTGGTGTCTGCTAGTGGTAGAGGCTAGTACAGAGGCGTTAGCAGAGATCTCATCAGGAGCTGGTTAGACAAGTGCACAAGATCAGATATGAAGAACCCGAGTTGTGATGGGTAAAGAACAAATAAATATTCAGTATGCTATAGCTATCATTTCTAGATTTAATTTTTATTCTCAGTGATGTCAAAGGTTGGTCTATTTATCCACATATCCATCCATCTGTTCTATCTACCCATCCACTCATCCATCATCTATCTATCTATCTATCTATCTATCTATCTATCTATCTATCTATCTATCTATCTACCCACCTACCTATCTAGTCAAATATCACAGGCAATTCCCACTACAGTCTTTCAAACACAGACTGCTGGGTAAAAATACTAAGCAGAAATTGTGCTGTAACCTCTTCAAGGAGTATTATCTCCAGGAGAAGTTGTGGAATAAATGCATTTAATTTTCTCACTTGACCCCCAAAAGAAGTTGTTTAATGCCAGGTAACAGTTGGCATTTTTATCTGCAGTGTGCAAAGCAAATGGCATAGTCAAACATGTTAATATTGGCAGAAATCTCATTAGCCTTAAAGCCTTAAAAAGTGAGATTATACACGTAGCCATGACTTGAACTCTTATGAAAACAATCGCTGCTGCTCTTTCTTGTGTGAAAGAATACTTCCATGGGGTTCCTTCTGTTCATCCTACATAGAACATAAAGACACAGTGGGTCTCTGATCTCCAAGAACCCCACAATGCTGAGACCAGTGGACACACCTGAGGAGATAAAGGTGCTGAGAGAATGCTGCAGAGGTCAGGGTTTTCATTTCTCAGGCCCAAGAAACAACCAGTGAAAGGGTAGAGAAAAGCTCCATGGAGGCACAGAGGTAACCACCCAAGCAATTCTTCAGAGGAAAAACATACCAGTACACATTGAGCAACAGAATGCAGATGAAGTTCTCCTCACTTACGTGTTTTTCCCCTGAGGTTCTAGTTTCCTGACATAAAAATATCATGTGGAAACTTCCTGATAAGTTAAAAGTGTAACAAGGGAGTTTAAGAAAATAGCCCATTTGTAGGGAGCCGTCCCTGCATTCTCCATTACAAGATGGCGCCTGCATCCGGCAGGCACCGAATGTAATGGAGAATGCAGGGACGGCTCCCTACACCCATTACTATATCTACTTTCCTATTTCACTTCATTTTGTCATATATGAAATATCTCACACACATTGGGGCAAGTGTAGTATTGAGAATTCTCGTAACTTTTATATGATTGTAATTTATTGTTTATACGATTATACTTTATAATTTATTGTTATAATTGTTCTTTTTTATTATATTATAGTAAAATATTATGAGAGGGCTGGTGAGATTGCTCAGTGGTTAAGGCATTTGTTGTTGATGAGAGGATCAGAGTTCAAATGCCCAGAAACCCACATGAATACCAGGTGGATATCGCAGCTTACCTGTAACTCTAGCTCAGCAGAAGGAGACAGGACATACCCAGAGAAGAGATGTGTGTTGTTACATTACAGGGGGATGGAAGGTGGGCATGGGAACTGGAAGTCCTGGAAGTTGTTATACTTCCACTCTTACCTGGGTTGACCCGTCCCTGTAGGCACATGGGTTGGCCAGCAGATGGCACCTCTGTGCGAGTGGAAAAACAAGACTTGGTGGTTCCCGAAAGAAAGACTACATTTTAGATTCCCCAAGAGCCTTCAGGTGGCGCATATTTGCACGGGGGCTAACCCACAGGGCTGTACAGGCCGGTCTGCATTTGAGATTTTTGCCTAGCAGACACTTTACTTTCTCTACGCCTTCACAAATTTCTCATCCTTGTATCCTGACAACTAACAACTCACTCTCCAGACCCAGCCACATGTCCTGCCCTCAATGACAATTGTTTTCCTTTCCAAGTCCTCTCAGATAGTCCGTTCTCTCAACTTCTGTATCACCACAGGTTGGCTGCTCACCCAATGATCTGTTTCAACCAGCACCAATCACGCAGTCCAGGCTCAGGAAGGAGGTGGTCGAGACAAGTGGGTGAATTGGACAGTCGGGCTCCATGGATCTTCCCGAGTCATCCTCACGTGCATTGGTATCCAGAGAGAGGTGACTGCCTCTCTCTGTTTACATTACTGTGTAAACAAGAAACATATGATCATATAGGCTTACTGGCTTACCAAAGGCCTTCTGCTGGTGACTCTGCAATGGATTGTTCTTCATAAGCACATCTCCCAGTAGAGAAGCAAGAATTTCTGCAATTAATAACCGCTTAAGGCTATCCTCCCTCCAGAGCTCCAACCCTGCAATTTCTGAGGCATCTCACCAGAAACCTTCTTAACACTCAATGGGCACACCCCAACACTCTTGTACAACTCCAGTAGCTCCTGGTTTTATTTATTTATTTTTAAATCAGGTTTTAACCCTGTCCAAGGTACTTCTGGAGCCACCCTATAATCTCAATTATCAAAAAGGGAATCAAGACTGAGGAGAGGGTTGCTAAGATACCTGTTGAACAATGTTATTACAGAAGGTTCAAAAATCCTACATGTAGTCACCAATGGGATAACGGAGTATGGCTCTTTTAAGAAGCCCCCAACCACACCTGAGTATGCTTATCTTTTTTTTTTTTTTCTGCAAACTGCATGAGGCTTTATTGTTATTTAACGAACTAACTCCATGTTAGTTCGGGTCTTTCACCCACTCGCCATGGCAGATGGCTAGCAAAGACAGCTCGAACCAGCTGCAGAGAGATCTTGTATAGGGGTACGCTCAGGCTCAGGATTGGTGTGCCTCCAGGCTTGCCCTGGAGGGCTTGCCCTGTGTTGATTGGCCAATTGGTTGTTATGGCCCATAGGCCCTCCCAGGGTGGTTGCTATGCTCTGCACATCATTGCTGTGCACTTGTCTGTAAAGTACACCCAGAGCCGTAAAGCATAGCACCACCAGCTAACTTCTGATCAGTTCCTTGCCACAAGGCAGGCATCTGACCTCTCAGTGACCAAGGCAAGGTCATGGCGAGCAGGTGTTACTGTCATGGCTGCCGAAAGGGGCAGCTGGTCCCTTCATTCCCCCATTTTCTTTTTTGGAAATTCCAATCATGGAATTATTGTCTCTCTAGCGCCCCCATCAGGGAGTGAGAGATATTGGCATCCCCATGCAAGGGAGTTCCTTCTGACTGAGCATTTTAACCAGGGAAAATGGACTATGTATTCTTTCCCATGGTATTTCCTGCTGACTTTGGGATGAAGGTAGGGACCCCAGAAGGTTGAAATGCTAGTCAAAACCAAATAAGGAATTTAGGCAATGGGGAAATCCTTCAGGGGCTGTTGGCAGACTCTGTTGCAGAGACATAGGGTGTCCACATCAGCTGGACTGGTTCACATCCACAGCAAGTCCAGGGCTTGCAGTCTACTTAGAACAGCCTGTAGTCAGCAACTGATACTCAGATGTCTGCCAGAAGCAGAAACCTGTTTAAGACATGTTTAAACTAGGAACAGAGGTTAAAACTTATTTACTGAAGCCCACAGTGCAGAAAAAGCAGATATCTGGATATCTGTTCAAACAGCAGGAACATATTTATAATTTTGAGTCCTAGCAAAAAATACAGATTTGGGCTAGAAGCATGTACATTTTTCTTCTGTCCAAAGAGCCAGGTATGGATTGGACAGAGGTGCCTTTGGCCTGATGAAAAGCCCTTTAAGTTTATACCTAGATGACAACCAAAATAAACTTAAAAACCTTGAACTTGTGACTGAACAGTAGGTAGTCATTACTATATCCACTAACATGCTGACTATAGCCTATAGTGGATCTGACTGTCTGATTCTGTCAAGTTGACAACCATTAATATTTCAGAGATCTGAGAAGGGTATATTTTATCCAAATCTACTAAAAAGTGACAGAAACAAGTTAGAAGCCAGTCCATATACAGTTAGCCATACTCAAGTTTCTCCATTACCGCTGGAGGCAGATGTCTCAAAGAACAGCAATCTTTGCCAGGCCTATAAGGTGAGAGGTTTTTTTCCTCTCTGTGGAAGAGGGACACAGAAAAGACTGACCTTGTTTTGTCTAGGCAAAGGGGGTGCAATCAATTTTCCAGTGTCCAGCAGCTTTGTCCACAGTCTCGGCCAGGTCCTGGCAGGCGGCAGGTATCACATCTGAGCATCTCACTCACTGAATGTCTCTTAACTCCTGTACCTAAAATCTGTGTTAAAATGCCATGATAAACTGTGACTGTCGTTGAGAAGTTCACACCCATGTTCTCTGGTGGAGGCTTATTCCTTCCCTGAATGCCTTTCTTTCCATTTTTAATAAACCTCAGCATTGCTTCAGACTGGCCTCATCCTGAAATGCTGTTATGCATTGAACCTAGGATCCAGTTTACCCAGGTAGAAGTCCCTGAAAGATGAAGGAAATCGCCAGGCTGCTGAGAGTGACATCATGGAATTGTGCCCTCATCTGTCACCATGGATGCCTTTCATGCTCTCTCCATCTATGTGGTACCCTTCCACATCTCAACTTCTTAAACACTAAATCAGCTGAGGGCAGTCCAAGTACTAGTGAACTGGTGAGCACCCTGGCCACCACTAGGTCTGGAGATAGTCAAAACATCTTCTCAGACCTGGTGCTGCATTGGGATAAGTCTGTTAATTGTGTGGATGTGCTACATATTCTCTAACTAGAAACTCTGAGGGCTGGGCTTTGTCACTGTGCTTTCCAGACTGCTTAGGTTGCTGCTGCAGACATAATAAGGCGCAAAGTGTGACTTTGTGTTTTGTGTCTACGTAAGCATGGCTACACTCACTGGCTACCACAGTATTTATTTCAGTATGTGGTGAAGACTACTTGCCCACCTTCATCCAGAGAGGGTCAAGGCAGTTTGCCTCCTTTTGTGGTAATTCAGTGAGAAGGTCATCTTTAGCATGATATGAGACCCTCAGGAACAAATAAATTTTGTCTTATATTGGTTTCTGTCTTGCTGCTGGGACAAAATACTTAAAAAGCAAGGGAAGGAAGGAAGGAAGGAAGGAAGGAAGGAAGCAAGGAAGCAAGCAAGCAAGGAAGGAAGGGTGCATTCATTTGGCTCACAGTTTGCATGTACAGTCCACCATGGCAGGGCAGTCTTGGTAGTGGGAGTGTAAGGCAGCTGCTCACACCATATCCATAGTCAGGAAGCGGAGCGCTCAATCCCAGTGCTCAGCTCTTTGTCTTTTTTATTTGGTCCTGAGCCACAGCCCATCCCATTGGATAGTGCTGCCACATTCAGGATGGGTCTTCCCACCTCAGGTAACCTAGTCTACAAATTCCCTCCTCAGGCAGGCCCAGGGACTTGTCTCTTAGGTCAAATTAACAGTCAGAATTGACCACCACACACACACACACACACACACACACACACACACACACACACACACACTTTCCCAAAGCAGTATCTCTATCATCAATATGAAACATACTAATATTTTGTATTAAGTTTCATGCCACTTCTACAAAGCTGGTTGTGACCCAATAAATTGATTTCACAACCCACAAGTGAGGCTTGATGCTCAATTTGAAAGGCTCTAATTGAAACCACCCAGAGGCAGGATTCTGGGAAAGCCCTGGAATGTGAGGTGTTCTGAGCTTCTGTCTGGAACAGGTCTGGGAGGTGAGTGGGTGGGGGCTGGATTCCCAGGAACTGGATGGGCCTGGAATCAGGGTTTTGCCTTCCATGATTATGAAGGGTAAGATGGGGAAACACTATGACATAGTGCTATCTTCCATCTGAATGCTGCTCTGCCATCCAGAATTTTCCTGCTGCTCAATTAGAGCTCTCATATGGCAACTAACAGTGCCTCCCTCCCCTGCTCTCTCCTACCCTACCTCTACATACCTGGGGTCAGCCTGCTTACCATTCCAGTCTTATCACCAGGGACCTAGTATGAAAGGCTATGTTTTTGCCCATTCTTTTGTCCTTAGTATTTCAGGGTGCCTGTTTTTCAGGTACCCAGGAAAACCTGGCTGAACAAGTGGATGTATGAACATTTACTGTAGCATCAGGGTTTTGCTAAGGGAGGACTATCAAGGATCTAATTCCAATGCCTCCTAAAGACAAGCAGTTAACACCAGACCAGGAGGTACTAGATGCCCTATCTGAAGCCTCTTGGAAAGTTGGTGTGTGTCTGTGAATCACTTTCCTATTAATTCCACCATTGAGTGAATGGCTTTAAAAAAGGACAGAAACTATAGTCTTAAGTACTCTGGAGACCAGAAGTCTAAACAGAGTCTTATGAGGCTAAGGTCAGGTTTCAGCAGGACTGGTTTCTTCTTTAAAATTTTTTCTTTAAAACATGTTTATTAAATGAAATTTGCAGGTAAATGGATGGAGCAAGAAAAACCTCAAAACCAGAAAGACAAATATGGTATGTACTCGCTTATATGTGGTTGTTAGCCTTTAAGTATTCTATAAGCAAGCTACAATCCATATAACTATAGAGGTTAAGTATAGAGTAAGGGGATGGCTCTCCCCAGGAAGGGGAAATAGGATAGATAGTTATGAATGGATGGAGTGTGTAAGGCAGGAATGGGAGGGTCGAGTGGGGAGGGAGATGAGGAAGGAAATATGGGGAGACACAACTAAAACTAAGGGCCATTTAAAGGTCATACAGCAAACTAATTCAATAGAAGTTTTCTAAAATACACACACTTATGAAGGCACTCTAAATGAAATTATCACCTGGGAGATATGGGGTCCCAAGTGGACATCTTTAGTCACCAAATGAAGCTTCTAGTACCAGGAATGGTTGTTGGCTAAAGGGGACCTATGGGAACCTCCAAACAATTTTGGTTGATCTCTATAAACCACAATAACCAGCCAATATTTGATTGGATTTATTGCCCACTCCATAAGATGGAACCCATTTCTGACACTGCTCAGGTGGCCCAGAACTAAAGACCAGAAAGGCTATGCACCTAGAGGAAAACTAAATACTATTGTTCTGTTCAAGGAACATAGCAATAAAAATACTCCAAACAATGTTTTGCTATACTCATAGATCAGTGTTTTGCCTAGCCATCATCAGAGAAGCTCCCTCCTGCAGATGATAACAAATACAGAGATCCACAGCCAGACAACATGTAGAGAGAGACCTTGAAACATTCAGTCCTAAGTGAGATGTCTCCACCAAATCCCTTCCCTCAGAGCTTAGGGTGCCCTGTGGAAGAGGAGGTGGAAAGTTTGTAAGAGTCAGAGGGGATGAAAGATGGGAAGGAAACACAGCTTTCTAATCACAGCTGGACCAACATGGACCAACACACATGAACTCACAGGGACTATGGCAACATTCACAAGGCCCACGAGGGTCTGCACCAGATGGGGTCCCAGTGCTGGGAGAAGTTGACATAAATCCTCATCTCTAACCCAGAAGCTCTGTCCATTTGCAAATGAAAAATCATTTCTCTAATCGAGTGCCACTGGGGATGCAAATCACTCTTAAGGCCAGGCCCCGTGCCCAGCAGAAGATAGACAACATAAAAGGAACTCAGTGGCATCTTTGGAGGTTCTTTGTCCCCTAAGGTTTTAACAGCAATTTTTTTTTTTAACTTACAGTTCCTTTGGGTATATATTATGGCTTCTAGTTTTGTGTTTTCAGGAGATTCCTGGACATGAAAATGTGTGTGTCTGTGTGTCTAAATGGATATCTCATGCTTTTTTTGGGGGGGGAATCTCTTTCTTCGATTTGTTTATTTTACTGTATTATAATTTGTTTATTTTTATTTTACCTTTTATTATTATCATTTATGATTATTCTTGAGATAGCTGTTTGTTTTCTAGTGAGAGACAGGAAAGGCATGGTTCCCAAATGGGAGGAAGGGGGGCATAGTCAGAATATATTATATGAAAAAACTATTTCCAATAAAAGAAAGAAAAAATTAAGAAACCAAAGGGCTGTGGGGGAAAAGTGGCAAAATATGGTATTTTAGAATTAAGCATGGGGTACATGAATGTTTATGTTATTCTTTTTTGGTTACTTGTGTTTGAAAGATAGTTTAGATAAAACTTAGGAAATTAGAAAGGTACTGATTCTTGGAGAATTTCATACAATGTATTTTGACCACATTCACTTCAACTCTTGCATGAACTCTTCTTAGATCCCTTCTGCACCCCCAACTTCATGTCCTCTTCAGAATTTTAATAGTCCATTGACTCCAGTTTATGCTGTCTGTATACTTCTGGATATGGGGCCATCCACCAGGGTGTGAATAACCTACCAGGAGACATACCTTCAAACAAAAGTGTCTCTCCTTCCCCCAAGACACCATTAATGGTCTATAGTGACTCAGTTAGGGCTGACACATGAGCCCCATGCCCCTCCCTGCTAGAAAATTAGCTGGCTTGATCCTGTGCAGGAGACCTCAGCTGTTGTGAATTCACGAGTTCAGCAGTCCTACCATGTCAGCAAGATACTGTTTTGTTGCAGTCGTCCCTGAGCTCTGGCTCTTACAGTCTTCCCTTTCCATTGAGCCTTATGGAGGGGGTATGGTACCAATGTTCATTTTGTGACTGGGTACCCCATGGTTATTGGCAGGTCTCTGCTTTAACTACCGTCCACTGTGTGAAGAAACTTCTCTGATGAGATCTGCATGCTATATTGCTCCTGATTCAGGTCTGCTTCACCACCTGGCTCCAAAGCAAGAGCTAGAGCTGCAGAGAAATGTGAAGCTTCTTTTACATTTGTGTGTGTGTGTGTGTGTGTGTGTGTGTGTGTATGAGAGAGAGAGAGAGACAGAGAGAGAGAGAGAGAGAGAGAGAGAGAGAGAGAGAGAGCGCTCATGTGTGCCTACTCAAAAACACAATGTGTATGTGTGTGTACACATGCCATGGCTTATGTGGAAGTCAGGGAACAGCCTTGTGGGGTCAGTTCTCTCTTTCTTTACCTAGGTTCCAGGGATTAAACTCAGGATGCCAGGCTTGTATGGCAGAGTCTTTCTGGTGGAGCCATCTCACTGACTCCATTTACAAAACTTTCATTAGCACATAATAATTTTACATAGTTAGAGATTTCATTACGACATTCTCATACCCACAAAATGTATTTCTGATAATTTTCACCCCAACCTTCTCTCATACTCCTCCTCTCCTGATGGTCTCCTTTTCCCCAACTAGCTCCTTAAACTACTCCCATCTGTTTTTGGATGTGAAATAGGGGTGAACCATGAGCTTAATCGTGGTTACTTACTTTAATTAAGGATATTATAGCAGCAAAGACAACTTACCAGTGGCTACACCACCAAAGAAAATGTCTCTCTCTCCCTGCTAACAACTTGCCTGTAGATCTTTAGGGGGAAGCGATTCTCTCCTCCACACCATGATGGAATGTTGATGGGCCCAGTCTTGTGTAGGTCTTACTCAGGTAATCACAGCTGCTGAGAGTTCAAGAGTGCAATGACACATCATGTCTGGGGGAAAAAAATGATCCACAACATTCCATCTCTTTGTCTGGCTCTTAAATTCTTGTCAACCCCACCCTCTGGCTTGTTCCTGGAGCTTTGGAAAGAGTAATATAATATAGATGTCCCATTTATGGCTGAGCATTCAAGAGTCACTTGTTCTCAGCATTTTGACCAGGGGCCATCTCTTTAAATGCTGCAGGGTAGACTCTACGTCTCCCTCTTTCAGTCTTCTGATATCCACCTGGGATTTTGAGCAGGTGACTGCATCACTCTGGTTTCTACTCTGCAGTCACTCTATTTTCTCCTCTTCTGTGTTACATCTCTTTTTAAAGGCTGGTGGGATTACCATTGCTACCTTTTAAAAAATTTTTCTAATGACCTATTTTCACAGACTGGCTAAATCATAAAGAAATAGTTTGCCTCTTGATACTTGTCCAAGGTCAAGGGGCTGGATATGTTGATGATCTCCTTCAAAGAGTTCCAAGGTACTTAAGGACATCTCGTGACAAGAAGTGGGGAGCTAAACAGATACCTGATTAAATTGGTTTTAGTGCATACATGTGTATGTGAGTGGGTGCATATGTATATGCCCACATGTGGAGGTCAGAGGTTAATGTCAACTTCCTCAATGGCTCCTCATCTCTCTCTCTCTCTCTCTCTCTCTCTCTCTCTCTCTCTCTCTCTCTCTTTCTCTCTCTTTCTCTCTTTCTCTCTCTCATCATCATCATCAGTCTATCTTCTTTGAGACAGGGTCTCTCAGTGAACCTGGAGCTTATTATTTTGGTCAGACTAGCTGGCCATCAAGCCCTATGGGTCCTCTTATTTCCGTATACATGCTGCTGTACCTAACCTTTCACATGGGTGCTTAGAATCCAAATTTAGTTCTTTGTGCTTAATTATCAAGCAGTTTTTGGCTGAGTCATCTCTGCATCCCCCCCCCATCAAACTGGCTTTTATAACATCTACTTTCAAATCATTGCAAAGTTTCAGCATGAGTTTCAGAGGGGACAAATCATGTGATGCTACAGAAGAGCCCATTTGGGTTATCCTGGACCACCACTTCATCAATATTCAAGTGTGGCTGGAGCGATGACTTGGTTAAAAGCCCTTGCTGCTCTTGCAGAAAACCAGGGTTCAGTTCCCAGCACTTGTATTGGGAAGCTAACAACTGCCAGTTACTCAATCTCCAGGGGATCTGATACCTTCTTCTGACTTCTATGGTCACTGCACTCGTGTGCATATATGTACAACCATGCACTATACATAAGTAGAAATAACAAAGAATTTTAATTTAAAGGTCATAAATGTAACCTACATAGGTTCTGGGGGCAGGTACAGGTCTCTGAGCTTTACTTTTTGTTAGCCATCTAGCAAGTGAGCAGCTCAGAGGAACCTAAGTCTTTCAGCCCAACCTTCATCCATAAATGAAACCCAGAGGATAAAGGAATTTCCCCACAGTGACTGGATTGTCAGGAGTAAGGTTAAGGCACATTCCAGATATGTGCCATTGTCACAGCTGCAGCTTCTCAGAGCCTGTAGTGCTGATACATTTCCCTACAATATAACATATATATATTATATATATTATATATTATATATAATATTATAATAGATATCAGTACATATACATCATCAGTATATATAAAAGCCAGACAGCGGCTCCACGTGTGCATTTTTCACTCTAGAACACAGACATGTTGTTAGTTATTTGGTGACTTCTGGAGTTGAACTAATACACGAAAAGCTGGTACTACTTCCCACAGAGGAAAGTCCTTCCTTGATGTCTCAAAGCCCTCAAAAGCTATCAAGGGCAGCTTAAGGTAGCGAAGCTCATTCATTATTCATTTCTTATTTTTCATTCAAATTCTGCATCTGCCAAGTATTTCATACATTTATTTTCGTGGTTGTAATCAAGCAGTTCAGTAAATTCAAAGAAGGCTACAGTCCTGATATTCAGAGGCCCTAATCCTTTCAGTTCTGCATGGGAGGGATCAGGGAGCTTAGCCTTGTCCCTCCAGACTGAAAAGAAAAAAAAAAGAGAGGCTCTGGATGAAGATCAGTTGCTAGAGTTCTTGCCTCAAATGCACAAAGCTCTAGGTTAGACTCCAGCACTAGATAGAGCATATGCTGGGAATGACTGTAATCCCATCACTCAGGAAGCAGAATTAGGAAGATTAGGAATTCAAGATCATCCAACATTATATACCAATTTTGAGCCCGTCTTGGACTATGTAAGACCCTGTCTTAAAAAGAAAGAAAGAAACAAGGAAAAGAACAAGACCTAGTTTGGCAACAAACAGCAGTGGAGGATCAGTGAGTATCTCATGGCACACCCAGCTCAAATCGTCCCAGGAGAGACTGTGCAGGTCCATTCCCTTCCTCCTTTTTGTTGTTTTTGTGCACATCTCAATGCCTTAATGTATGCTTAGAAAGTCTACATGACTTAGTGTCTGTCTGTCTATCTGTCTATCTATCTATCTATCTATCTATCTATCTCTACATAGATGGATTGTAGATGAACAGAATTCCTGACACATACATGGAATACATCTGGAGAAATGGAGCTGAACACAGCAATCAAGAGAGCCTGCATGCATCTATTTCTCCCTGCTCTTGACGATGCATGCGATATGAGTAGCTGCCTTGACTATCTACAATAATGGCATTAAGCAGAAATAAACCTCTTTCTTCCCTAGTTCCTTTTTGTCAGGGTATTTTATCACAACAACAGAAATTAATCCAGAAAAATTAGGCCAAGGAGATTGATTGTATATATAATGTATATATGCATGTAACAGCAATTGTTACAAAAAAAGGGGGCATGAATTTGAAAGAGAGCAAGGAGAGATATATGAGAGGATTTGGAGGTAGAAAAGGGAAGGGGGTAATGATATAATTATATTATAATCTCAAAAACAAAAGAAAAATAGAGACTCAAATAATAAAATTCAAAGATTTTTGTTCCAAAAAGAAAAAATCCCCATCAAGGCAATGAACTTTACCATATTAATTTTTTTTAGGTACAAATGCTGCTTGGCCAAAGACTAGAATTTCTCATCTGCTAGCTCAGTCTTAATTATCATAAATCTATATATTTTATAAGACTTATTTTATAGAGGATGCCTTCTGCTGGTGCCCTCTCTTGCCAGTGAATCACATGGCGACTCTAGAGCAGAGACCAGGAGGAAGAGAGAAGGGGCCAACTTCCTTCTTGCCCTTGCTTATATATGTCTGCCTGCTTTGTCACTTCCTGCCTGTATTGTAAGACTTCTTCACTACATTTCCCCAGAATCCTCCTTGACTCCTAGTCCCACATATCTTTCTGCCTCATTGGCCAAACATTATTTATTTATCATCCAATAAGACAAACATGATCATCTCCTCTTTTCTGTCTAAATAAAAGAAGGGTAACTTATCTTTTACAATAAGTGAAGAAAACTATAAACATAACTATCTGTCTTCAACTCCATCAAAGACCACAGAAGGATAATATATAAACTCTAGAATTGACAGAGACATACCTGGACAGTCATCCAAAGTTCCTCTGTAACGTTGGGGCATCCATCTTCAGCCCATAGGCCACAGTGTGTCTGGCACACTTCTCCATTTCAGCAGGAACCCTTTAGGACTGTTTTGTAAGTTCAGCAGTCACTTTCTTGTGGGTCCTTCATGTCCAGTTTATACAGCAACAAACAGTCCAGGCAAGAGCAGTTTCTTGCCCAAATGGCTAATATTGCCATGTTGAAGGCAAACTCCATAATGAGTTTCTTTGATGCCCATCCTCCTTTCTGACATAATTGGTGTGCCAGGAGCAGTTGTTTCTCACTGTCAAGAAAAACCCTAAACCATTCAAATGCCATATATTCTGTTAGTCTTTGAAAGGTTTGAAGAATATCCATCTAAAATACATCTCTGTATATCTAGAAAACCTAACTAACATAACTGTAAGTTTTGACTATTATAGGTGAGAATATAATCTATATTTAATTATGCATTACATTTTAAAAGATATACCATATTAATTTTAAAAAAGAAAACAGTGCTTAGAATATAAACATTTTAGAGGTGCTACAGAATCTCTCTGTCTCTGGAATTGGAGCGAAGAAGAGGTAGATAGGAAGGAACTTGTGGCTGAATTGGTTCATGGGACAGGGTCTAGGCCCCCCTCTTCCCTTCAGTGGCATTGTTGTCCAAGTGAATGGACCTGGAAGGACACTGACCCACCCACTCAGCATCTTCACAAGGGGGCTTTGTGGACAAGTAGTCCACATTCTATGGATAGTTGTATGGTAAGACTCCTGGGGGACATCTTTAAGGAGAGTCAGATAAATGGAGTTGGAGAGACATATCTAGTCATGAGACGAAAGCTGTAGCTACAAACCAAATTGTGACAAGTTAAAATAGGCCCTTTCCAACTTCATCTTTAGATTATGGAGTAAAGAAAGGGTGAGCACACATGAAAAGAGTTGAGGTAGTTCAGAATGTGCCACGAATATGTCAGTGGCTAGGAGAAAGCAGGAAGCCAGTGCAACTGAGTTGGTATCCCTGCTCTTGCTCACTTGGCAAATACAGCCCTGTAACTTAACATCTCCAGATTTTCTTCTCTAGCTACTGGATGGATGGGGCATCTGCATCCTGGAGGTGAGAATACAGGAGATGGTGTACACAAAGTTTAGACTGTTTATTCTGATCCTTCACAGCTGCAGCTCAATAAACAGTAGCTGACATGACAGCTGTTGTTTCTAACACAGGTGAGTGCCACAGATTCTCTTTTCCTGATTCTAAATGCATTAGAAAGTTCAGGAAGTGGTTCAGTGGGTAAAAGCACTCACTGAACAAGTCTGATGTGGTGTCACAGGTCTGTAATCCCAGCTGGGAGGTGGAGACAGGAGACTCACCGAAAGCTTACAGGGCAGCTTGCCTAGAATTACAAGTGCAGCAGTGATAAGGTACAATGTGAGGTCCTCCATCTAAGGCTGTGCTCTGACCTCCCCATCCATACTTTGCCACATATGCTTTCTTACACACAAACATATACACACATAAACATAAATTCTTAAATGAAAAGAATTCTGTAGAAAACTATAAACACAATTTTTCATGTGACATAGTAGAAAGATAAATCCAAAATCAAAGCCAACCAACCAACCCATGGACCAACCAAACAAACAAAATCAAAAAAGGATCCAGTTTTAATCTCTCCACCTGGAGTTTCTTCCATGATGCCAATTGCAGGCACTCTCTCAGACTTTCCAAGTGCATTTGTAGAAATGGAGCTACAGGGCTTTGACACCTAAATTTTAATTGAAACACAGACATACTATGCAATATCTGCATCAATAATTGTGTTTTAAACCCATTTGGTGGAATATACAGCTCTGATACTCCTGGGAAGATAAAATGGTAAAACTTTCCCTGTTTATTTCTTTAAGTGCAACTAAAAAGCCAGAGCAAACAAAGTGTGTAAAGCATTTGTAAGAAAGAAGACTTGAGTGACCGAGAGAGGACAGCCTGCAAAGATACCTTGGAATCCCAAGACAGTTTAGCAAAGAGTTCCTACTTTTTTGTTTGTTTATTTCATTTTTCTTTTTTATAGTAGTTTTTGGTTATTTATTTATTTATTTATTTATTTATTTATTTATTTATTTATTATGTATACAGTGATCTGCCTGCATGTATCCCTGCATTTGAGAAGAAGGCACCAGATCTCATTAAAGGTGGCTATGAGCCACCATGTGTTTGCTGGGAATTGAACTCAGTACCTCTGGAAGAACAACCAGTGCTCTTAACCTCTGAGTTGTCTATCTCTTCAGCCCCTAGTTTCATTTTCCTTTATTGTATTGTGATGATCAGCTTTTGTTAACTTGTCCCAACCCAGGATCAGCTGAGGACTGAGGAACTGTTTAGATCAGGTTAGCCTGTGGGCATGTGGAGAAGGAATATCTTGATTGTTAATTAAATTAGCAAGACCCAGCCTGGATATGGGCAACATAATTTCATGGGCTGGGCCCTGTACTGTATGAGAGTAGAGAAAGCTAGCTGAGTACCAAACAGGAATATTTTAGTTTTTCTTTGCTGTTGTTGACTGTGGAAGTTACATGACTAACTGCCTGAGTTCCTTGACTTCCCCAAAATGATTGGCTATAACTAAATAAGTTTATCCTTCCTCTATGTTATTTTTGTAAGGCTATTTTAGTAACAGAAATGAAATGAGAACACTTAATAGATTTATTTACTTTTATTGTGTATGAATATTTCCCTGAAAATATATGTATGTATGTATGTATGTATGTATGTATTATGTGTGTATGTATGATTCATGTGTTGTGTGCAGCCTAGTGCCCATAGAAGCCAGAAAGAGGGCATTGGATCCCATAGTAATGAAGTTATAGATGACTGTGAGCTGCCAAGTAGGTGCTAGAAACTGAACCCTGTTCTTTTGCAAGTTCAGAAAATTTTCTTAATCACTGAATCATTTCTCCAGCCCCAACTTATATAATACTGGGACAGAAAAAGCTGGTGACTCTGTGTCATGGGACTTCTCCTGGAAATAAGTGAACACATGTCTATTCACCCCAAATAAGGCACTGGTGACAGAAGAGCAAAATGATTCCACCTAAGTATAGATTTCTGAACCAGTGAGGTTATTGAAATTCCATACAGTAGCATGGATGACTCAAAAGCAGCTGCAGCACTGAACTGTCTGTCTCAGCATGGGTGATGACTCACAAAACTCGAATTCCCAGAGCTTTCTGCCAAACTTGCCCACGGCTCCCTTAAGAGAGTCTCCTCTCCCTAGAAACTGTTAGTGTTTTTAAAAGCTTTAGAGATGACTTTCTTGAGCCTTGTGAGGTTTCAGAGTCTTCTGGATCAGTCCGGTGAGTCTCCCTCTTCCCGGAAGATGTTTTAGCTTGTAGGAAAATAGCTACAGAACACATAGAAAGACCAACGAGTAAAGACAGATGACAAAACCAAAAGACTGCTCTCTCTAGTAAAGGGCAATGACAGGAAGCTTTCAGTTTCATTTCTATTGCTGTGACAAAGCATTCTGTCCGAAACAACTTAAAGGAGAATGAGTTACTTTAGATCACAGTCCACTGCCATGAAGCAGTCACTGGAGCAGGAACCCAAGACAGCTGGTAACATCATAACCATAGTCAAGGGCAGAGAGAAATAAATGCATCCATGCTCTCTTGCTTGTTTGTGCTCATTTTTACTTCTTCCTGCTTAGGGAATAGTGCCACCCATAGTGGGCTAGGTCTTCCCATCTCAATTAACTATCTAATTTAATCCTCCTTAGTAATGCCCATAGGTAAGGTAGACAATTCTTAAGGTAGAATTTGTAACCTAACGTAGAAAATTTCTCATTGAGACTCTCTTTCCAAGAGATTTCCATTCTGTCAAGGTGACAATTAAAGATAACTATCACAGAGACCTGGTTAGAGAAAACTTGCAGGCAAGAGCTGCTGCACTCCTACAAAACATACTGCAAATGTGGTGTCTAATTTCCACCTATAAAAACTAGTGCAGAACAGGTTTGCTGGGGGACACCAACACCCACACACTGGAGTGCTAGCAGGAGTAAGGAGTCTGGATGTTTATCTCTGCCAGTTGGTAACAAGTTTTGTCCCCAGCCCAACATCACTGATTCTGTGAAGGACAGGAATTCTCATCCCATACTGTAAAAAGGATGAGGCCATTGAATACAAGGAAGCTTAGCAAAAAACGTGAGCTTCTGCCATCACTATGAACAATAAGACTTTGTCTCTTTTTGTACAGTTCCACCCAGAACGTTTAATTCTGGTATTGGGGCTCATAACAAATATAACAGTGGGCGTGTTTCAGTTGCAAATCACTCATGATGCTAATAATCAGGCATTTCTCAAACTGATTGAAAAAAACTATCAGTAGAGACTGATTAGTATTGATGGTCAACTTGATGGGGTTTAGAGTTGCCATGGAAACAGATCTCTGGTCTTTTCTATGAGGGATTATCTAAATTGGATAGGAACAGAGAGACTCATCCTATGTACAGTAAACACCATTCCACAAGCTGGGACCCTACATGGAATATGAAGGAGAAAGCCAGCTGAGCACTTATCTCTCTCTGCTTCCTGACAGTGGAGCCATGTGACCATCAACTCTCCCTCTGCTTCCTGACAGAGGGTGTCATGTGACCATTATCTCTCTCTGCTTCCTGACGGTGGAGGCCATGTGACCAGCTGCTTCACACGATGCCAACATGGAGCCAGAATAAACTCTTCCTTATTTAAGTTTCTGTCATTAGGTGTTTTGGCACTGCCATGAGACAAGGAACACAGAGAAATACAGAATTGGCAGGGACATTAGAATCATTTGACCAAAAATTTGAAAGCAGGTGTTATGGAAATACTTTCATGAACAATTAGGTGTGCACAATAAATACCAATTGAAATAGCAATTCCCAGAGAAGAAACAGCCTCAGCAAAAACATAAATGATATGGAAAATAGTTGTGTGGGAACATCGGAACTGAAAATATTATAACCAGAACAAAAGGCTGATGGCTATGCTCAAGGGCAGAGTACAAAGAGCAGAGGAAAGAATAACAACTCATGGGGTAAACAACAGGACTTATTAAAAATAGAATGAGTAGAATAGTGGAGACCTTCACTTCAATAAAGATCTGTTCATGTCACTCAGATTCTAAAAGGAGTAAGAGAAAAAAGATGGGATTGACAAAAAATACATGGAGGCTGTGAGTATGATTCAGCAGATAAAGTAGCTAGCTGACAAATCTGATGATCTGAGTTCAATCCCTGGGACCCACATGATGGAAGAGAAGAACTGACCTCTGCAAGTTGTCCATCCTTCTATGATCTCCACACATGCCATAGCACGTATGTGCAACATTTGCGCACACACAAACAAATGCATTATAAAATTGAAAGCCAATGAAGAAATAAATATTCAAGAAACCGAGAGAACCTTGCTCCCAATAATCTCAAGGAAATCTACAACAAGACATGTGATAATTAAACTTGTAAGAATTTAAGGGCAAAAAAATCTCAAAAGCAGTCAGGAAAACTGGTAGCTTAGTTACAAGGAAAAGTCAGCTAGAGTGGGAGATGATTTCTATCCAGGAGCCTTGGAGCCAGAGCAATGGAGAATTTTCTTTGAGCAATGGAGAGTTTTCTTTGGGAGCTGCAGATAGATGGAGTGTGAGTCCAGCAAAAAAAACATACCTTAAAAAGGAAATGAGTAGGGTGTTCTGAGGTGAAGGAAAGGCAAGTGGCTTTGTTGGCAGCAGACTTAAAATTACGGAGAATGAAAGTATCGTGTGTGTGTGTGTGTGTGTGTGTGTGTGTGTGTGTGTGTGTGTGTGTGCGTGCGCGTGCATGTATGTTTTTAACCACATGTACAACAGCACATAAGTGTGAAGGTGAAGGTCAGAGAACAACCAGAAGAGTTGGGTCTCTGCTTCTACATATGGGTCCTGGGAATGTAAACTTAAGTGTTCAGTCACAACATCAAGCACTTTTATCCACTGAGCTATCTCACCAGCCCTAGAAGTGATATTTAACATAATTACGTTACAAGGGAAAGAGAATATAGGAATGAAATGAGGGAAATAGTTCCTTAGTTTTCTGATACAGTAAAATGTTATTGCCAGTCAACTGTAATAACTTATGTGTGTATCTCATAATACAGCCGCCTACAAGAAATTTATACTGAGAGTAATACTCAAAAACATGGGTTACCTCAAAGTGGAATTATATAAAATGTTCAAGTAATGAGAAGCAGGGAAAAAAATCTCACAGAAATGAAGAATATACAGAACAAGCTGCAAACAAAAAGAAAACGTAGAAGCCTTTCTGATGATGGCAGAGTAAGGCAATGATCTATGAGTATAATAGAATATGATTAGGGACAATTTTATTATTACTTTTTACTTTTTTTTTAGACCAGTAGTATTTGATTTTTATCCTAGGTCCTTGGGTATCTAGTCTATGGTTCTTGGTCATCCAATCAGTGTGTGTATGGGTTCCATCTCATGGAGTGGGCCTTAAGTCAAATCAGACATTGGTTGGTTACTTCCACAAGCTCTCTGTCACCATTGCACTAGCGTATCTTGCAGGTACAACACCATTGTAGATCAAAGGGTTGGTGTTTGTGTTTCTCTTTTAGTAGCCTGCAGAGTACCTTCTCAAACCAAGGACACTAGAACATGGGGGTTGGGAATGAAAGTCCTATGTAGGCATCAGCTTTACCTCTCCAAGTTTAATGAATTGTATGAGTGTTTTTGTTTTTTAGCAATTGGGTCTTGATGTCATTTTGTGGAGAACGACTGATTGTCCTGCCAATAACCTTGGTTGTTTGGGGATTTCTATGGAACCCCTTTGGCAAACAACTCAATCAGATGTAATCCAGTCCTGGTACTGGAAGCTTTATTTGGTGACATGAGATGGCTAGTTGGGGCTCCATCTCCCTCATTATTTGGAAACTTCATTAGGATTGCTTTCATATATTTTAGGAAGTTTCCACATCACCAGGTTTCCATACTGCCCTTAAATAACCCTCAATTCTAGTTGACTCTCCCCACATTTCCCCTCAATCCCTTCTCTCCTTCCTTTCCCCTCCTCATCTTCTTGTTCCCATCCCCCCACTCCCACTCCAGCCCTATTATGCCCATAGAATCTATTCTATCCCCCCCCCAGGGAGATCTATATGTTCCCCCTAGTGTCTTCATTTATGTCTAACCTCTCTGGCTCTACAGATCGTAGGTTGGTCATCATTTATTTAACAGCTCATAACCACATATAAGACAACACATACCATATTTATCTTTCTGGGTCTGACTTAACTCACTCAGGATGATTTTTTTCTAGTTCTATCCATTTTCCTGTAAAGTTCATGATGTCATTTTTTTAATAGCTAAGTAATGCTCCACTGTGTAAATGTACCACATTTTCCTTATCCATCCTTCTGTTGAGGGACATTTAGGTTGTTTCTAGTTGGTTATTATGAGCAGAGCAGCAATGAACATGGTGGAGCAGCTGTCCTTATTGTTATACACAGTATCCTTTGTGTATACACCCAAGAGACAATACATACTCTTTACCAGAGCTTCTGGAACAGGCACCTAAGCAGTTCACACTCTGGGCCAACAAATAAATCTCAACAATTTAAAAATGTACAGATGTATTCCCCCATCATTATAAAATCAAAGCATAAATCAATAGTATAAAATAGCAGGAAGATATCTTAACACTTTAAACAGTATAGTATTAACTTGTCCATGGATCAAAGGCAAGTCTCAAGAGTAATGAGTAATACATTGAACAGAACTAAAATGAAGCTATAACATATACAAATGTTAAGATACAGACAAATCAGTATTGAGAGGAACTCCTATATCCATTATATATATATATATATATATATATATATATATATATATATATATATATTGGGTGTGAGGAGATGGCTCAGTGGTTAAAGTACTTGTTCCACAATCAGGAGCATCAGAGTTCAGATCCCCAGAACCCTTACAAAATGAACAGAAGCCCCTTGTAATCCTAACCACCGAAGGCAGAGAGCGGACAGCTATCTGTATTAGGGAATTCTGAGTTTAACGGAGAGCCCCTGACTCAATGAATAAGGAGGAAGAACATCCACCTTGGGCCTTCACAAGCATGCTCACACACATGCTTACAAACACGTGTGCCCCAACAGAAAAAAAATGCATACACACATATGCACCAATCACACAAATGAAAATGAAAAGTATATAAATTCAAATATGAAACAAACTGCAATCAACAATACAAGCTGTGACCGTGATATTCTTAAAAGGAAAGAGGAAACCTTATGACAAAAAGGAAGGAATTCATAGTGACAAAAACAGAGAAGGATACAATATGAAACATGAAATAGAGAAATCAATGAAATGAAGAGCTTATTCTTTAAAAAGATCAATGCAATTGACACATAGAAAGAAAGCAAGAGAAAGGACAAAAAGAGCTAGAATCATCAAGATGAAAATGAAAATATTCATATAGTTGTTAAAGGAACTAAAATCATAAATATACAGACAACTCTATACTTTATGACTAAGAACAAATAAGTCATTCTCTGGAAAAAATACAAATGATCAAATATATCTGAGGTGAACCTGATGGAAGCAGAAACAGAGATTCACTGCTAAGACTTACTTATTTTTTTTATATATGGTGCTCTATCTGTATGTTCACCTGCATGCCAGATGAGGGCATTAGATCCCACTATAGATGGTTATGAGCCACCATGTGGTTCCTGGGAATTAAACTAAGGACCTCTGAAAGAGCTGCCAATGCTTTTATCTGCTGAGCCACCTCTCCAGCCCCAAGATTCACATCTCAGCACTGAGCTGAACTCCTGGAATGCGGTTGTAGAGAGGGAGGAGTGATGACCAAAGGGGTCAAGAACATGCTGGGGAAACCCTACAGAAACAGCTGACCTGAGCAAGGGGGAGCTCACGGATTACAGACTGACAGCTGGGGAACCTGCATAAGACTGAACTAGGCCCCCTGAATGTGAATGTCAGTTGAGGGGCTTGGGCAGTCTATGGGGCCTCTGGCAGTGGAACCAGTATTTATCCCTGGTGCATGAACTGGTTTTTTGGAGCCCATTCCCTATGGAGGATGCTGTCTCAGCCTAGATACAGGAAAGAGGGCTTCGGTCCTGCCACAAATAATGTGACAGACTTTAATGATTCCCCCTGGGAGGTCTCACCCTCTCTGAGGAGTGGACAGGGGTTGGGATGGGGAGATGGTGGGGGTGAGTGGGATGATTGGAGGGAGAGGGAACTGGGATTGGTATGTAAAACAAGATTGTTTTAAATTTAAAGAAAATAAGAAAAATATATACAAGGTGAAAGAGAACCTCAACAGTGGACACCTCTATTAGGGAAATTGAATTCATAATTTCAAAATCAATGTCAAAACATTCTCAAGGACCATATGATCTCACTGGGTAATTTTTCCAAATGTTTACAATAAAATTGCCAATAATATGTAATATTTTACAGAAAACAGAATGAAAAGGTAACTGTTCCAATTTATTCCCTTTTTAAAAGATTCATTTTAATTTAAATTATGTGTATACATGTGGGTCTATGTCTGGGTGTGTGCATGTGGCATAGGTCCCACAGAGACCAGAAGAAGAAGCATAAGATCCCTTGGGGCTGGAGTTATAGGCAGTTATGAGCTGCCTGACATGGCTGCTGGGACTAGAACCAAGGTCTTCTTCAAGAGCACTACATACTCTTCATTCCTGAACCATCTCACTGTCAGGTTTACTCCATGAGTCCAGAATTGTTGCAACTAAAACCAAACAGAAAAATATATAAACAAAGAAAACTCATATGACTTTAAGCAGTAAAATTCTTCACAAAATATTGGGATATAGAATTCATCAATAAAGAAAAATAACCATATGTATGGTCAAGTGTACTCTGATTTAAAGGTAAGTTCAATAGTCAAAAATCAGTCCCTGTGTTTCACCAGAAATAGACTAAAGAGGGAAAAATGATGTGATTATATACATTGATGTAGAAAAAACATCTGACAAAATTTTATAGTCATTCATGACAAAACTCCATAAAAGTATAGAGAGAAGTATATTATTCTGTAACTTTTTCAAAATGTCTGTAGTTAGCATAATACTTCATTGTGAAAGATGAAATACTTGCCTCCTGTGGTCAAGAGTAGACTCAGGATGCCCACTCAAACTATTCTTGCTCAAGACGGCATTGGAAAGCCTAATCCTTGCAATAGGGTAAGAAAAAAAATCTCTCCTGTTTGAAGATGACATGATTTTTCTACCCCCCTTGAGAAATCCTTCCAAAATACAAACAAACCAAAGCTCATAGAACTAATGACTAAGTTTAGCAATGTTATAAAACATGAGATCAACATACAAGATTAATATTTGAGATGTCAGCAATGAATGGGGGAAATACAGTGTGACTTAAAGTTACTCAAAAACTAAACACCCAGGTCCAAATTAATAAAACATATGCATGAACTGTGTGCTGAAAATTATCCAATGGCTCCAAATAAGTGGAGAGGAATACAGTGTTCATGGATCACAAGAGTCATCATGGTGGACATATATAGTTTTTCTAAGTTGACATATAGGTTAAATGCAATTCCTTTAGAACCATAGATATATCTTTGTTGAAATGGTGTTATTCTAAAAAGTGTATGTAAAGTGGCAAAAGGAACTGAGAGAGGTAAGACAATTGAATTTGGAAACAGCAAAAGTGAGTGCTAGAAATCAATCTGTTCATTCAAAATTTTTTGTATGTGCATAGAGATAAAGAGAACAGACAGGTAGAATGTTGATGAGTTGGTTCCCTTTTTTTCTTGTGATAAAATACCCTGACAAACAGCTTAAGATAAAGGGGGTTTATTTGGTTTCTAGTTCTAGAGGAATAGAGTCCCCCATGGAGGGGAAGACATGGAACTGGAATGGGAATCTGTGGATTGCATCGCATCCCTAGTCAGGAACAGCAAGAGTGTGGCCAGGTCATCAGCCTTGCAGCCTACCCCTAGTGAAATACATCCTTCAGTAAGTCTCCATTTCCTAAAGTTTCCATAAATTTCACAAAGAGTGCCACCAGCTGGGGACCAAGTGCACAAACACATGAGTCCATCCGGTGGATATTTCAGAATCAAATTTCAACAACTGTTCTATGTGTCTACCCTCTGACTCCCTGACTTTCAGACTGAAATGTGCTCATGGATGCAAATATGTTCATTTTATATGTGATAAAGATGAAAATCAATCAGGAGAAAGGATGGTACCAAAAACTGCATGTGCCAAATGAACGTTGACCTGTATCCTATGCCTTCACTCACAATCAATCATGTATTTGAATGGAAAATATAAAATCATAATGCTTTTAATAAAAAAGTTTATTTATTTGAAAATAAGAAAGGCTGGACTGATGGTTTATGGGTAAGGGCACTTGCTGAGCAGATATGAGGGTCTGTGTGTGAATACCCAGTACTCACATAAAAATATGGACATGGGCACTCATGCATGTACCCTCAGCACTTTGGAAAGCTGGGGCAGAAACACCAAGGAGGCTTTCTGACTGCTATCCTCACTCCAGGTTCTCGGCTTCAAGGGAATAAAGTGAAGGGCAACAGAGCAGGGCACCTGATCTTATCCTGTAGCTTTTGCATGCACATGTGGACTCACACTTGTGCACATGAAACACACACACACACACACACACACACACACACACACACACACAGCTAAATTATCCAACTGAAAAATTGACAAAAGAAATGACCTTTCATGAGACAAGATATCCAGATGCAAATAAGCATGTAATCAACATCAAATCTCATTGACTATTAAGGAACCATAATGGAATATCAATATTCAGCTATCAAAATAGTTAACATGAAATTTAGTGACAACACCAAATTCTGATGAGGAAAACAAGGAGAAATGGAATACCCACATATAGTCAGTGGGACTTCGAAATGGTGCATCTATTTTACCAATAGCTTTGCAGTTCTCAACAAAAATGAAAGGTTATCACACAACGTAGTAATTCATTGCTTAGCATCAGAGAAATGAAGATCTATGTCCACACAAAATACTGTATAATGATTGCAACAGTGGTTTTATTTATAGTTGTTCTGAAACTGGATATGGTCAGGATGGCCCACAGTGAATGAATGGCAAAACACATTTAGTGTATCTATTGACACATAAAACCACCTGGAGACTCTTTGGGGGAATATGCTAGGTGAAAAAACTGGTTCCCAACGTTACACACTTACTTGACGTTATGGAAAGGTAGAATTATGCAAATGGAGAAAGAGATTAGTAGTCACCAGAATTTAAGGAAAAGGAGGAAGTGTGAGGGAAGGTGTATATATAAAAGTTTTTGCAAACCATCCTTGTGATGTTGGAGAGGTTTTGTGCCTTGAGGTAACTGGTAAGGATTGGATGGTGTCTCTTTGAATTTTCAAGTTGCATGTTAATCTGTTGTGCTTGAGTGTGTGTGTGTGTGTGTGTGTGTGTGTGTGTGTGTGTGTTTGTGTGTGTGTGTGTGTGTTTTAATGTGGTACTGGTAATCAATCTCAGGGCTTTGAGAACGCTAAGCAAGCACTCTACCACCAAGCCACAACCACAAATCAATCAATCAATTTGTCTGTCTACATATTATCATTACCCCTTGCTTGCTCAATCAATCAATCAATCAATCAATCAATCAATCAATCAATCAATCAGTCAATCATCTCTATCTTATCATTCTATCATCTTTCTATCATCTTCCTATCTATCATCTTTCTATTGTCTATATATCTTATCTAATTATATTAACCAATCTGTTCCATCTATATCTATCTATCTATCTATCTATCTATCTATCTATCTATCCATCTATCTATCTTAAATGCAATTGCCCATCATGGGCTCCTGTATCTTCCTACACTTTCAGAAATCTCTGTCTGAAGTATGGAAAGATTTATATTCATGACAAATGTCAGTCTCTTCTGAATGTCTGAGTGGTACACACTGTCACAGGAGACAGCTAGTGCAGCCCATGTGCAAGTTTTAGTATCATTTCCCATGCATGTCTAAGGTTTTCTTTTGTGGACATTGTGGCTCAAATTAGTTACTAGCTCCTGGGGTTGTTGTGGGGATTGTCATATGGAAAACACGGCAGGAAATGGCACATGATATAGTCTCAATAGATGTGATGTTTGTTGCTGTTGTCACTACTTTATGACAAAGACCAGAACAGTATAGGGACTGATGCTGGTCTGCTGTAGGAAGCCTTTTTGGTGTGTGTGTAGCCTTGTGAGATGCCACACATGCCACCAAGCAGCTCATCTTCTTTCATGTCCATCTGAATTCTGTTTTTGATAATACATCATCCATTGTATTTATTGGTCATTTGTGTATAAATTGTGTGTGTGTGTGTGTGTGTGTGTGTGTGTGTGTGTGTGTGTGTGCACATACAGGTGCACATGTAGGCAAAATAGGATAGGTCAATCTCTTGGATCGAGTACACTATCCTCCTGCTTTGTATTTCTTAAGAAACTATTCAAAGCTTGCCCTTACCCTTTCTTTCTACATTTTTACGTTATTTATATGCATTCTTAAGAAATATATGCTCATTTAAATGTTTTAATCTTTCTAATTGTTTTCCTTTTTATCTTTGTGTATGTGTGATATTCATGTGCAGACATATGTGTGATCTCTCTCTCTCTCTCTCTCTCTCTCTCTCTCTCTGTGTGTGTGTGTGTGTGTGTGTAGAGGTGTGTGTTTCTGTATATACAAGGCTTGCTGACCTATGGCTTCCTGGGGTTCTCTGCCCCATCTCCATCTCACAGTAGGAGCTCTGGAATTACAGGCATGTGTTACTGCACACAGCTTTGCATAGATTCTGGGGGATCACACTCTGGTCCTCAAGCACTTTACCCACTGAGCCTATCCCAAACCCTGAATGTTTTATTCTTATGGTGAGGAGGACCATAACGCCCACCATCTTCTGTCACGATCGTCCCCATTGAATAATGTCTTACTCAGGTTAATCTTTGTTGACTGCTGAGCATGCTCAGTTGTGCCCATCTACTACATCTTTTCACGTACTCCCCGTTCATGGTCCTAGCCCCACGATCGTGCCTACCACAGTTTCGAATACTCACCAACATTTTGTCTTGTGTACAAGTAAAATGTTTTTCTTGGATATGAACCAGAGTAGAGTTGCATAACATTTAAATGCCAACCTGTTTTCTACAGCAACTCTTTCTTTCCTTTCTAGAAGCCTTGTTCAAAGATCTTGTAGTCCTACATCTTCTCCAACACTAGGTATGGATAGATTTCTAAAAGGTTTTTTTGTCAGATGAATAAAATTCAGTATCTAGAATAGTGTGTGTGTGTGTGTGTGTGTGTGTGCGCGTGTTATTAGTTAAGAGATGAAACCTCACTCTGTTCTAGTTGGTATACCGCTAATGAATATGAATGTGTACCTGTTTTCATGTGTATTCACACATGTGTGTTCACACATGTGTATGAGTACATGTGCACTCACATGTGTGTGAAGATCAGAGGTTGATGTCATGTGTCTTCCTCAATCACTCTCAATCTTATCTTTTGAGACATGGTGTCTCCCTGAACCTGGCTTGGCTAGACTGGCTAGCACTTTATCAGCTGAGCCATCGCTCCATCCCATCCCCGGTCCATTTTAACATTTCTTGAGAAATGATTTCTTTGCTATGAGATGTCAGTTTTTGTCTTTTATTTATCCTTCAATATTAAATCTTTATACATAAGCCTTTATCTACATGAAATCTATTTTTCATCATGATGTGTATTCCTTTTCACCATTGCACAGTATACTTTCTCTACTACCTTTGGGAAACAGAGCCCACTGAGATATCTCAGAGGGTAAAGGTGCTTACTGCCAAGTATGACAATCTGAATTCAATGCCTCAAACTCACCAGAGAGGAGAGAATCAACTCCTGGAAGCTATTTATTGTTTTCTGACCTCCACATTCTACCCCCAAATAAACAAATAAATAAATAAATGTCAAAACTTAGTAAATGATTTATGCAATTTAACCATTAACTTGATTTTACCTTACTGAATTTTTGTAAATATACAAAATCCTTTCTGTATCCTTTGTCTGGTTTCATTTTGATCTGATTCCCATAGTCATTTTGCCCTACTGCACTTGTAGTTTTATGAAACAATTATGCCAGGTTTTATTACTTTCCCACACATATTTTGGCTACTCTTAAGATATTATTTTTGCAAGTGATTGTAATTATTTTGTCAAATTCCCCTCTAGCCCATCTATTTTGCTCCCAGTCTATTGGTGCACAAGTACACACACACACACACACACACACACACACACACACACACACACACACTCCTAATTTGATAACTGAAATCTACCCAGTATTGCCTTTTGTGCTTATGTGTATACGTGTGTGTGTGTGTGTGTGTGTGTGTGTGTGTGTGTGTGCGCGCGCAACGGCACATGGCATCCTAGTCCACCTTGTCTGAGGCAAGGCTGACTACTATATTCACTAGGCTAGCTGGCTCAGGAGCTCCTGAGAAATCTCATTTCCACCCCCTATCTCCCCATCCGAGTGCTAGGATTATAGATACACACCACAGTGTCCGGTTTCACATGGCTGGGGGATCTGAACTTGTTTCTCATACTTGGGCAGCCAGCACTTCACTCGCTGTCTTTTTCACATGGCTTTCTCCACCTGAGTCCTCGTTTCGAATATTCTTCAAGAAAATGTGTCATCTTCACCCAAGCTTTCTTCACAACTTTCTTGCATTGGTAATAAAGGTTTTTTTTTTCTTTTTTTCAAGCTGATGACAAAATAATTAGTGGTCTTTCTTGTTGGGATTGTCTTAATGTCATACAAGTAGTCACCTGCCCTGTCTGGACAGATGCCTTCAGCATGATTCTTCTGGAGAGGCCCCTGCTAAGTCAGGCATAGATAACATCCTGTGCCGTGCAGTTTGCCCATGGCCGTCTGCAGGGTTGTTTTAACTTCACAGACCAGCCCATACCAGGACTTGCTTGGTTCTCATAAGACAAATAATGGAGCGAATGATTGCACTGATTTGACCCAATCAAGCACCTCTCTCTCTGTGAGCACAACTTGGCAGACAAAAGCATCTTTGCACTCTTTGAGTGTGCTTGTGTGTGGACAGGCATGCATATGCATTTGTGTGCAAGTTCGTGTTTGTGTGCTTGCATGCGGGAGCCAGAGGATATCTCCAGTGTGGGTTCCCAGTTGCCATCAGCTTTTCTTTTGGAGACAGGGACTCTCACTGGCCTTAAACTTACCAATGCAGCCAGGTTAGCTGGCCAGCAAGCCCCGATCTTCACTGCCTCTTACTGAGATTACAGGCATTCGGTGAGTGGCATTTTAAAAACTATGTAGATTCTCAGAATGAAACACAGGGTCTTACCCCTGTGTAGCTTCAGGCACTTACTTTATCTACTGAGCAGTGAACCCATGCCCACCTTTTCAGTTTCTAAAATGCAGTGCAGATTTTGTGTCCTTGCATGAGAGACTCCCCAAGGAGAGTGGTGTAGCATTCACATATGCATATGTGTTTTTTGTTAAATATACCAGTCCCACCTTTTAAACCAAATGCCTTGAATTCCTGGGGTGGCCTGGAACTAGCTATGTAAATGAGGATGACCTTGAACTTCTGATCCTCTTGCCTCCACCTCCTCAGTGCTGGGATTACAGGCATGCGCTGCCATTTCCAGTCCATGCAGGGCTGGGGATAGAACCCGTGCAAACTAGGTGAGAACTCTATCAACCCAGCCACATAAACTCTCAACCCTCTACATTCAGTTTTTAAAACTGATCTTGTGAGGGTATAACTAACTGTCTTTGTGGCAATTCTCACCAGAAGAAAGTCCCTCTTCCCACACTGCTAACTTTTGTTTGGTTTTGTTGGTCTTTTGGAGACAGGGTATCACTATGTAGCCTTAGCTGGCCTGAACTTGCTATGTAGGCCAGGCTAACCTTTATCTCAGAGAGATCTGTCCTCCTTAAAGTCCTGAGCTACCACATGGCTTGAACTGCTAACTTTTGAGAGAAAGGGAAAGACTGGGGGGGGGTGATCAAGGGTACCAAAAAGTTTTGTATTGTGAAATCCATATTGCAGAAGGAGTTGAAATCTATGGAAAGCCAGATAGATGCATGTGCACCTAGCAGACTTCACCAAAGAGCCTGAATACAACATGTCATTATGATTAATTGTGGGTAATGGGGGTCTTATGAACCCAAGAAAGAAAAGCGTTTGTTTCCCTGCTGCTACAGTTACAGGCTCCATTTTGTTTGCAAGCACTCCCCAGAGGAATGCGCATGTAGGATTCGCTTGGCTCAGACTAGTCCACATGGTCACTGAATGAAGCCCCACCAGATATTTCAGTAAACTATCATGCAGGAGAATGTAGCTTTCCTTTTAGAGAATTCTTTCAAAGATGAGATAAAAGAAAAGAAAAGAGGTTTCCTACTTTGCTGCATCTTTATAAAAACCAGGCTGAAGGGATTCTGTCACGAGTTCTCAGAAAAGCCGAGGCATGCTCCGCCTACAGATACTAACAGGACACCGAACTGTGAATAAAAGAATTCTTTTATGGAACCGGGCGGGTGCTTTCGTCCTCTAGCCTACCAGAAGGTGGCGCGAATTCACCGTTAAAACAGCGAAGAAGGAGCGAGGCTTTCTTTTCGTGCGCCTGGCCCTGTGAGTCTACTAAAACAGAAAGAAGAGAAAGAAAACAAACAAAAAACCCACCCAAGCCCGTTCTCTAAAAATAAACGAACGTTTTGAAAAGGTTCGTATTTGTAAAAAATAAATCACTCTCAAGTTGTAATCGTCCACATTTTTATGGCCGCCTTAGCTGATGAGAGTCAAAGGAGCCAATGAAGCGCTGGATGAAGATTTGCGGAGGACGATTTCTAGGATTTTGTGCAGGAAACTTAAGAATCGGCCGCTTCGTGTGTTCAAGAACCACCAGATTCAGAGAGCTTATGTTGAATGTCCTAACAAACTGCAAAATTAAGAAGTTCCAGGCACGCATTGCTTTTCTTACTGAAAGTATTCGCGATATTTAGGAGTTTGAACCTTAGAGAACATTTAGGACCAGAAGGAACTTCCTTCAGTGTTTTCCGAAAAGAAAATTAAATGTTAATAGAGAAAGCAAAGGATGCTACAGCGAATTCACAGACACAAAAGGAAAGAAAGCCCCCCAAAATCCACCATCGTTAACACCCACCGGAATAACAAAACCGCCTCCTTGACGATGAGAGTAGCTCCTGAATCGAGCTCTGTTTGAAGCAGCTAGTCAGACTCCTGTGTTGGTGGCCACTTTCCCAACAGTCAATGACATTTTTAGACACGATATAGTCACCAGGAGGAAAAAAAAGGTTTTTATTTTTTAATTATCTTTTTAGGTCAGTAAAATATCCTATCAACTGAAGTACTGTAAAAAAAAAAAAGCAAACAAACAACAATTTCTCAAAATCTAGCTTAAAATAGTGATTTAAAGAGAAAAGGACTATTTTAAAATGAAAACAAAACAAAATGATAGTAATAAAAAAACACTCCCAAAGCTTTTCATAACGAAAACAAACCAAAGACCCTCAAGGAAGATGCAATGTTTTCAAATTAGGATTTCTAGAGAAATTTCAACCAAGAAAGTGACTTCAGGCTTAGTCCCCATATTCCAGCCTGAAAAACTGAACTTCCTTTTAGCAAATGTTATTAAATACAATAATGAATTTTTGTTTTGAACTAAAACCTATCTTTAAAATAAAAAAAATAATTTGCTCTCGGAGTTGATGGGATACGTTTTCACTTAACTTCAGTGCCATGCTTTGTAATTAGTCTTTCTTGATCTGATTCTCATCAGAAAATAAAATGTGTAGAAAGAAAAATTAAAATAACAAACTTGTAGGTTGAAGTTAAAGTATTTTGCTTTATCATGTCTGGCGGGAAAAGAGCCCAAAACATTGAAGTCAGGGCGACTGATAATCACACACCGGGGTCCTCTCCCAGCCTCAAATTCATTTCTTAAAATCTTGGGGGTTTGTTTCGAAACCGAGGGCCCTTGGCTACAAAGGGAGTGGATTGTAATTCATTTGAGAAAGGGACCAGGGCACCGAAAGGAAACTGGGGGGTAGGAATACTGGGAGGGGGGGTTCTTCAGCAACTTTTTCTTGGCCATTTTCGTGGAGTGCCCTGGAGTCTAAACCTAGTCTCTAGGCTAACCTGGAAAAGTCCCCTTCATGGCACCCGCTTCGTCTGGCGATCCTGGATGGCTCATGCAGTCAGGGAGACCCATAGTAAAACCAAAATTCTCCTATTTATGACGTCTTTCCCCCTCTCCAAGTCCGAACGAAGTTGGGGGGGGGGCTCGGGGCTCAGTGGTTATAACAGTTTTATTTTAAGTGGGGTACATGTCAAAGTTAAAAAGCTTTCCTTGTCATCTATGCTTCAGAGCGGATCTTCATTTCCTATTTCACCATGTCTTTCTCAGAAAACTTTCTTCCTTAACATTTTTTCTTCTCTCGATTCCCCCAAAAATAAATAAATTAAAAAAATAAAATCATTGAGCTTTGCTTTTATTGCCCATTACCTCCCCAAGAGCAGGCTTAAATTAACTTCTGGTCCTTGTGTGTTGTTATCTACAAGGTCCCTGGCCTCGGTCACTGCTCGGGTTTGGTTTTATTTGGGGACCTTTGAGAAATGTTTTGGCAGCCGTGGGTGTGCGCGCAGAGCCAGGGAGCATCGCAAACCTAAAAGAAGCAATTGTGTCCACCGAGTGTGAACCAGGATCCGCGAGCTCCAGGCTGCAGGGACGGCCCAGAGTACCGCTCGCCCGATGAACCGTACAGCTCTAGCTCCGGACGCGTCCCTGCTGGGTCTCCGACTTTCGGGAAGAGGACAGACTGAGAGAGCCAAAAATATGCCATCGCGGCTGCGCTCATTCGGTTTTACTTTTGCATTCGAAGGCTTCTGTTGGGGCCGGGTGGCTCGCGGCAGAAAGCTGGGCCCCAGGATGCGGCCTTTTGTGGCTGCCACTCCGCAGGCTTCCCGGTCCCCTCCCCTGGCGCCCGCCCGGGACGCGCCTGCTCCTTCCCGCTCAGACGGCGGGGGAAATTGAACCCCAACTCCGTTTTGCATTTTGCAGCCCCTTTAGAGAGACTCGGAGAGGAGGCGAGGAAGAAACCCTGAAAAGACAGGCTGTTATTTATGACTGGCGAGTTGTACTGTGGCACCAGATGGTGGGACTTTCAGACCGGGCCACCTCCCCCAGCTTCCCGGTTCCCCCAACGTTAGACCAACGGGATCTTGTGTGGCTGTCACCGGCAGGGCAACGCCTTAGGCACCCCCTCCGTTGCTTCAGCTCCCCACCACACTGCTTTAGCTAAATGAACTTGAAGGAAGACAGACTTAAAAATTTGTATTCCTTGCAATTAGACTCCCCCCTCCAAAAAAAAGATTAATGATCTTTTGACATTTGTACATGACTAGCGCCGCTCTCCTTTCCGGACTAGGGGAAGGGGGGCAAGATGGCCAGGTGGAAGGTGGGGTCGGGTTAAGAAGCGCAGAAGGGCCTCACTTCCTCTTCGTTTTGTCGCCCTTTGTTGTACATACGGGGGCAAGCAAGGTCTGCCAATCACTACCGTCTCTCTTTCTTGTTCTATAAAGACAGGGTCGTCACAGCAACCGGGACATGACAGGCTGGTATCTCTCTCGAACTCCAGGGGGCCCCTAATAGGATTGAAGAGAAAGATCAAGCGAATGGTTTCCTATTTGGGGCCCTGTAATAACTCCTAACTGCTTGCATATACATGGCCCTTACAGTTTCGGCAGACAACTTTTAATCCCAGAAACACAGGCCTGTTCTCTGCAGGGTCTACTTCAGAGACCCGACAGACCCCCTTCCCTCAGGTCCTTATCCACTCACCTCTCCCTTTATTTGAGTAATGAGATGAGGATTCTCCTCCAATCTCACTAACCCCATCCCCCCAAAAAACCTGAAGCTGTGATTTCATTAATTCGTTTTTAACCCTCTCAAAATAAGTTTAGAGGGAACAAAGGCGCCCCCTTTTTGATATTCACATAAAGTCTTGAGTGGGCTCAGAAGTTTACACGGTCTTTGGGAGACATTGACCTTGAATGTGATTTCCCCTAGGAACAAAATGAGCAAACGGACCTGAGGCAGAGGATGAAAGAATCTTTGCCCCCCCCCCTCCTCCGGCTTCTCTGTGTTCAGAGAGAGACAGGGAGGGCATGCTTGGTAGGTGGATGCCCTGGCCCTGGCATGGGCATTGGGGGAGTAGCAAGAAGAAGCAAGGCATACAAAGAGGAGAACCAGATGAGAAATGAGGGGGAGTTCGGGGAGAGAGAGAGAGAGAGAGAGAGAGAGAGAGAGAGAGAGAGAGAGAGAGAGAGAGAGAGAGAGAGGAGGGAGAGGAAGGAGAATAGAGAGGGCGGCAGAGGGAGAAACCTAGATGCTAACTGCCTTGGAATAATCAGCACTACCAACATCTGTCACCACAGCTGTTTGCTTTCTGGTTTGGAAAAGACTCTCTCTCTCTCTCTTCCTCTCCCCTTCCCTCCCTCCCTCTTCCTCTCCCTTTTCCATTCCATGCCCATCTCTTCACCCTGGGTTGGCAGTGAATTCTAAATCCAGGGGTTGCAGGGTCTTTTCTCTCCCAAATAGCATCTCCCAGGTCTCTGAACATAGTTGGCTTTAAAAAAAGATAAAAACAAACAAACAGCAGCAACGAAAACAAAAAATGGTTTGTCTGGGAAGACGGCTGGGTGGGTACAGCAAACATGAGGATATGAGTTCAGATCACCAGAACCCATATTAGAAAAGCTGATCGTGATGGTGCATGCTTCTCGTAATCCAAGTTGGGAGAGGAGGATACCAGAGGCTGGGGTGGGGAGGAGCTAGCCTGGATGAAAAAGAGACCCTGTTTCAAAAGAGGGGGACAATGAGGACTGATACCTGAAGTCGTTCTTTGACTTCCACATGTGTGCCCACTCACTCGTGTGATCACACTCACATACATGCATACTCACACACATCACTAAAATAAATGCACAACAATAAACGCACACAAAAGAAGGTCAGCATGACAATACCACCTTTTAGTGAAAAGAAGTCTGGTGAAGTGAGGAAAATGGGCCTTGTCATGTGGTCACAGTTGGAAAAACAGAGGCATGGGGACAGCCAACAACACACTGAGTGACCCCCTGGGAAGAAATCAAAATGGACAATTCTGTCTTCAGCTGCAGGCACATCTACCATTTAGATTTTGTGACACAACATTGTCATCTACAAAGTTTGCCCTAGAGAACTACATAATCGAGTTATAAAAATATATTAGAATAAATCATAAAAATTCCTCATAAAATTTTTAAATTAAATTTCTGCTTCTGTGTGGGTGGCTATCATGGAGTACATGCCCACTGGTTGGACATTTCTAAACCACTGGGTTCTGCCTGGACATTTCTAAACCACTGGATTCTGCCTGGTATCTTCGAAGGCACTCCTTAAAAAACGACACAAGGTGAGTGAAGGATTTGATTATTTTTTTCCTTTTGTTTAATCAACATCACCACGGAGCAGATGGAATATGGAGTCTAGGGCATATGTGAGACAAAATGCTTTGTGTTGGGGAGATAGGAGGAGTGTGAACTGTAAGGTCCCCCTACACAGAGAATATCTTCCTGAGGTAGCCTATGAGAAGCAAGGATGTTGATACCGGAAGTGTGTGGACTGTGTGGACCTGTGTTGTAAGGCTGGGGGAAGGAGCTCTGTCTGACAAAGGAGCATGGTTACCAAGAAGACAACATTTCATGGAGGGAGAAGCATTGGCCGGAGAGGCCAGGGGTGTCTGGGGTTTTGATAAGAGCTTGGAGAAAAGCTATGGAAGCATGGTAGACAGATGAGCTGAGGTAGGAATTAAAGGGGAGTGGGCTGAGCTACAGCCCTGTGGTGACAGACCTGGGAATATTTTAGGTGGCAACACCTGGGGTTGTAAAGCTCTTGTGTAGCAATTTCTTCAAAAATGCAGTAAGACCCAGGATGTCCTAAAGAAGAATCAAGAAACAGGCAACTCAGGAGTCCCAGGAAGTCTCTGAATGTGATTGGATGCACAAAGCACTTCTCTCCCCAAGCTTATAAGCAGGAAGAGCTGATGTGGAGACAGACCAGCAAAGCTGCCTGGAAGAGACACCTGGCTTGTGCAGCTCCTTAGAACTCAAGCAGAGAGCTCCAGGGCTCTGGCTTTCCTGAGTAGTGACCCACGTTGGGGTGGCCTTTCAGCGTGGCAGCCGCCTTTGAGTCATCTATGCTCCCATAAGCCACCTCTCAGTCCTATGTCACTAACTCCAGTGAACTCATTGCACCTTGGTGATATTGTTACTTTAGTCTGTAATGTGTTCTCTATCCTGGGTGAACAGGTATTTGTTCATGTCTTCCCAGAAATAGTGTCACACAACAGAAGACCTGGATTCTGATCAGCTAAGGCTGTGATGGGAATGAGATATGAGGGCTATTGCAAGCCAGCTCGGAGGTGGGGGGGGCAGATAGGAAGACTGACAATGTTATATATCCTTTTTCTGTGGCTATGATAAAACAACCTGACAAGAGTGACTTACAGGAGAAAGGGTTTGTTCTGGTCTGGCTCACAGTTCAAAGGTATGGTTCACCATGTTAATGCAGCAGGAGCTTGAAGCAGCAGATCATGTCAGGAAGCAGAGTGGAAGGAATACATGCAGCTAGCTGCACAGTTCCCTTTGTTCATTTACATAGCCCAGGCCAGAAACCCATCTCTCAGGCGATTGGAGATCTCACCAAATTGACAGCTGAGATTAACCATCAGCAGCAATAGCCAATGGCCAAAGGATCCAGAGCTATGAGCCAATAGGCAGACAAAGGTGCTTTGGGTACCTAGGGAATGATTTAAGATCCTACTTAGATGTAGTATTTCCCACAGAACATCTAGTCCTCATGAGAATGCAGGAGCTCAGACTCTGTGTGGATGAGTTTTCTTACACCAGGGATTCTTCTTTTGTCAAATGGACAGTTGGCAGAACTTGTGGCAGAACCTCTGCCTGACTTAGAAAGCTGAGACCTGGGATGGGGAGATGGCTGCACAAGGAGTTAACTTGTTCTCTAGATCTGTATGGAAAGCCAGGCACAGTGGCCTGTGTTTGTAATCTTAGAAATGGGGAGACAGAGAACGATGCCCTAGGGCTTCTTGGACAGCCAACCCAGCCTACTCAGTAAACCAAGGCCAGTCAGAGACTCTGTCTCCAAGGGAAGGTGGTTGGCACCTGAGCAATGGCACACAAGGTGTCCTCTGACCTCTCCATGCATGTGCACACATGTACTCATGTGTACCTTTACATGTGCTGGGGTATTCTGAATAGGAATGGTCCCCATAGGCTTATATATTTGAATGCTTGGTCATTAGGCAGTGGTGCTACTTGATAGGGATTAGGAGGTGTGGCATTGTTGGAGGAAGTGTGTCACTGGGCATGGCTTTTGGGGTTTCCAAAGCTCAATCCAGGCCCAGTGTCTTAGTCTTCCTGCTGCCTAAGGATCCGGATGTAGAACTCCCACTACCATGTCTGTCTGTGAGCTTCCATGTTCCTCATCATGGGACAATGGACTAAACCTCTGAAACTGCAAGCAAACCCCAATTAAATGCCTTATTTCACAAGAATTGCTATGGTCATGGTGACTCTTTAGAGCAATAGAATACTGACTAAGACATATACCCACATACATACTAACACTTTGAAGGGCACATACCTGGGTCATTGCATAGCAAATATAGAACAGAAGGATGGAGACTAATGGAGAGTTGATGGCCTGGAAATTTGGGTCTAGATTTTTCTTCCTGGCTCAACCTCCTGGATGTTGGACTTCCCTATGGTGAACTTGCCAGATAATGACCCCTCCAGAGAATGGGGTAAGCTGGTTGAGCTCCAAGGTTTTTCCTGGGTGTAGTGAGTACATTATTGACAATCTTTCTTTGGATTTCTCCAACACCCTCCCCCATTCTCCAGCTGTGTGTGTGTGTGTGTGTGTGTGTGTGTGTGCCCTCGAACACACCTGTGCAGTGTTTGTGTGTAGGTATGCATGTATGTGTGTACCTGTGAGAATGCCCTAAGGTGTTGCTCCTCTGATGCCCTCTGCCTTGGTTTTGGGGGGCAGGGTATTTCATTGTTTAGAACTCACCAAGTAGGCTAGGCTGGCTGGCCAATGACTTCCAGAAGTCCACCTGTCTTTAGTACTAAAAACCCACATCACCATAGCCAGCTTTTTTTATATGGGTTCTGGGAATCTAACTCAGATCCTGATGCTTGCACTGTAAGCACTTCTCTAAGTGGGCCAACTTCCCAGCCCCAAGTTTCTTATATTCTCTATCTGCTTTGCCTGAATCAACAGAATTGATATTTACATCTAGTAGACAATTTTAGTCTGGTTCTTCAAAAAAATTACTTTCGCTATTTTAATTATGTGTATGTATCTGAGTGTGTGTGCCCACATAGTACAGGGGGTTTGATCTCTGAAGACGAAGTTACAGGTGGTAATGAGATTCCAGACATGGGTCCTGGGAACTGAACTCGGATCCTCTGCAAGTCCAGCATGCTGTCTTAAGCACTGAGCCGTCTCTCCAGCCTTTAGTCTGGTTCTTAACAACTTTGTTTGCGTTGAACTTTATTAATATTTTGAAAGCATCATCCAGTCCACTCTCACTTGATCCACAGGATTATCAAAGAAAATGCATAATCCAGGGAGTTTATCCTCTCATGTGCAACTGTGATAATCATTTCTATCTGTAGAGTGTCTCTACATGTCAATGCCTGCCTTACATTAAATTCCTGTTGAATTGCCACAACCTCACAGGTTGGCACCCTATTTACAGAGAATGTCCCCAACTCAATAATGGCTGAGTTCAGATTTGAACTCAAGTCTCACAACTCCATGCTTTCTAAAAACCCCAGAGAAGTCTCAGATGCCTCTTGTCTTCCACCACTGTTTCTTGTGAATTTTAAGATTCAATTTCATTACAGGAAGCTATTGGCCACTGTGGGCCTTTGTGGCCTTCACGTATGAATTAGAAGGCTCTGGGTTCAAATAAAAACCAGTTTGGGGCTAGGGAGATGTTTAGTCACTAAAGTGCTTGCCTTGCAAGCATGAGGACCTGAGTTTGAATTACCAGACAAGAACCCATGCGAAAAAGCTGAACATGGTGATACACCTTTGCAATTCCCTTGAAGCTTGCTTGCTGGCTGGTCAACCTCATCTACTTGGAGAGACCCTGAACAATAAAAGACTCTATCTCCGAAAGCAAGATAGAGACTGGGAAGAAGGGCCTAGGGAGATGGTTTGGTGTATAAGAACAAGAGTGCAAGTTTAAAACTCCAGAACCCACGTAAAACCAAAAAACAAAAAATACAAAAAAAGACAACTGGTCTTGCCTGCATGTGACTTGATAACCCCAGAGCTGTGAGGTGTGGAATCAGGAGGATCACTGGTGCTTGCTCCATGCCAAACTACCTTTAGTCTCAGTGAGGAAACCTTGTCTCAAGGGAATAAGGTAGAAAGTGACACAGTGGGACACCCGTATCCTCCTCTGGCCTCTGCATGGGTATCAGGAAAATATACACTTGCACATGTGCGTGCACACATGCATGCACGCACACATACACACGTGAGCTGCCAACAAATATTGCTTGCACACTTAGTGGGTCTTTAACAATCCACCATAGTCTTCTGGATTCTGAAGAAATTCTAGAGAAGTCCCATTCTTTAAAGATTTTACACTTGAAAATGCAGAAATCAATAAAGTCAGCACTATGCCCAAGAAAGAACCATATACTGTAGCTAATGGAAGCCACCAAACTTCACTTTGCTCCTGTGACAAACTGAAGGTTTAGTTTTCTTCTCATGACAAGTCAGCATGGTAGACATCTTCTAAAACTCCAACATGAGGAGTCAATACAGGGACACAATGTCCCATAGTCTCAGGAAACACAGCAGCTTGGCCTCTTCTTTCTCCCCTCCTGTAATAGTGTGACTTTTTCCTCTGGAGATAAAATGATCATTCCCTTGCCATCTGGAAATGGAGATCATCTTGTCCAGGGAGCCATGGCAAATAACTGAGTAGAAAAATATGATGGTATCTGGATCTATGGTAATAGACATAGAGCTATTCATACTCTTTGGTAAATGGAAAAAGGAAGGGTACCAAAACTTCTTCTTAGATTCCAGCCATTGCTTCCCTTTCCCCCTCCCCAGATGCAAGTGATCTTGGGAAATTCTGGAGTACACTGGGAGTAGAAGATTGACTGAAAGAGGCTATGCGATTCTGCTTCCATGAGGCCATGACCTATCACTTCATAGTGGCAAAACTGTTTAGGGGTCACTTTTGTGCCTGTAAAGCAACTTTTCAACCATAATCTGTAAGTAAATCCCTAAAAGAAAAAGTTTGCTAAGTTGAGCTTTGGTGGGATCAGCCCTTTGGTCTGTATTAGAAACCCTATGTGTGGTGAACATGCATTGTTCACATCTCTCCAGGGAAAATTAATGCCATACTACCCTGTACCAGTGGCCTGGCTCCACCTTTCACACTCCTTGCTTAATATCCCACACCCCAGTTTCTTCATCTCAGCATGAGTCATTAGTGTTCATATATAAGGTGATAGGGTGCTGGACTGTCCTTGGGATGGTTGGTTCATGCCATGCCCAAGGGGGAGTGGTCAGCGGTACCTCTAAATAGGATTACTCCCTCCAGAGGACACTCAAGGAAATACAGTTATCAGAACTCTACAGTGAGAATCTGTCCTTGAACCTATGAAGAGCAAGCTGATTCAAAATGAAGAGGTGGAGAACTAGGCTTTGGCTTGGGTTGGGATTTAATAGCTGGTATTTTAATCCCATGATTGATAGATATGAAAAACAGATCCATTTCTGGTTGTGTAATAGGAAGACCTAAAATAGGGCATGATGCATGCACTAATTTTATATTTGGACCCAAGGGTTAACTGGGCTCATTAGGTGGTTCTTCTGTATGGATGTGGAGACCAGAGGTCAAATTTAAGTGTCATACCTTGGGGACCATCTGTTTTGCTTTTGAACCAGGTTTTCTCAGTGATCTGGAGTTTGATGATTAGGATAAGCTGTCTAGCCATCGAGCCAGAGAGCCCCAACACTGGGGTGGTAGGTGCTCCTTACCACACAGCTTGTTTGTATGGGTGCTAGAGTTTGAAATCAGTTTTTCATGCTTCCAAATTCAAATTTCACTGACTGAACTATACCCTTAACCTCATCAAATAGGCCATTCTGGTTTGGGGTTCCTTAGACAGTGGGGGTCAGGTGATTCTGGAACTGCAGCTGTCTAAATTTTTGTTTCTTCAGGCATATGGAGCCTGGACAGGGACCCCGTGAAGTCCCCAGGAATGGAGCTCGTTGGCCTTCCTCAGATCCTGTGCAAATTCTTGAACCAATCATAGAGGACAGCATAATCCAGGGTCTGGGCCTCAACATCCCTTAGATCAGATTTTTCTTGTGGTCTATGAGGCTAGGAAACTGATACAAACTGAGGAATGTCCTGATTCCCTACTGTGGAAACCATTGAAACAATAAGGGGTGTTGGAAATGGCACCACAGATATAGGACCAGTCCTGCACATATACCTTTGCCTGGCATCTCCCTCCTGACTCTACCCATCCTCTAGTATGTTCTGTAGACCTATATTCCACTAGGTTCTATACTGGGAAACCTCAGTTCTTTCTCAAAACCTTCCATACTGCTGTGGCCTTGGCTATTCTTATAAGAAAAATAGGCTCTGAGATGGACACACCCACATGGATGATGGGAAGGTCTTGCCCATGAAGGCCACTTCTACTTCCACTGAGGTTTTAGTGGCCCTCTTTCCCAATGGCATAGATTCAATGAAGGGTGAGGTATATAACCTCTATGGTTCTTGTTCCACAGTCTGGCCTGGTCACTGAAGATTTATTCAAAGGGTGTCATTTGGAACCAAAACTCATTAGGGTTATGCCCCAGCTTCAACTCCATTTCCTCTGTCCCCTCCACTGTATGTATCCTGTTTCTTTCTCTTTTCTTTCTTCACTTTGTCTTCCTTTGCTGGTTTTGTAATCCTGGAGAGTGCTGGGCTAAAGAATGGCCCCTCCCTTCCAGGGTTTAAAGCAAGCGCATCTCACATCTGTTCCCAGGTGCAGGGAGGTATTAGAGCTAACACCTGCTCTCTGACATTTGTTCCGACACTCCATCCACAGAGGTGATGGGAGTTTGGTGCACCCATGTTTACTTAGCCTTTGAGAGCAGCTGCATACCTCTGGCACCTCTAGTTTTTGAATGATCACATTTGAAGCCCACAGGCTGCCACTGTAGCCCACTCATCTAAGGCAAACTGTCTGTTACTCAATGTTAGGGACTCAGGTGGGGGTCTAGGGAGCTATGGAGAAGCTAACTCATTGAAAGACAGATAATCCCCAAACCTCATTTTCCCCATTGCAAATGACTGCCTCCAGTCCTGCCCCTTTACCACACCAGCCAAGAAGCCAGTGGACCGCTTTGCCGGGCTCCTTTTATCTTCCTGGCCCGAGGGGGGCATGGGCTAATGATCAGTGAAATCAGAAAAGGCCAAGAGGCCCAGCTAATCCACAAATTGGATCATCCTTCCCTGAATAATCAAGAGAGTGGCTGGCACAAGAGTTGGCTTCTCTCTTTGATCATTGGCGCACTCAGAACACACCTACATTTGCTTCCTGTGGGAATCCTCTAGGGACTTGTGGGCTGGTTCTGTTTGGTCAAATAAAACTCATATATAGAACTTTAAAAAAAGAAAAGAAACCCAGTGCCCGACCATCCCTGGGGGAGTGTTTTAATATGATAGAAAGAAAGAAACTGAAAATCTAACGCAGGTTGTATAAACTTCAGATTCGTTGGGCCAGTACTGGTTGGTGCTGTTGAAGCCTCTCTGTGATGACAGGGAATTAACCATGTGCAAACTTTATTTTGCCATTTGTAATTTACCTATCATAATAGTGGTAATTATATTTTGCAATGGTGTTGCCATTATTAATTGTAGTATGAACTACTTTTTGATAACCCATGTGCAGAGATTGCAATTTTTTTTATTTTGTTAGTTCAAATTAGGAACAAGCTTGCTTCAGATGTCAATCCCTCCTTCCTCTCCTTCCCCTCCCCCCAACATCCCACCTGCCCCTAGCCATCCCCCCTCTACCCTCAGGCAGAGTAAGGCCCTCAAAAGGGGCTCCCCAAAGTCTACCACATGAGATGGTAATTTTTTAAAGAAGAAAAAATTTTTTATTTATAATCCAAAGTGTATGATTTTTTTCTTAGTAAGGTTTTATTTGGGGTTCTTTTAAATACAGGCATATTTGTGGCTGTCAAGTAATTTGGTTGACAAAGCTGCATTCATATGCAAGTTCTCATGGTTGGGTTCATGCAGCACATGTACTTTTATTACTAATTTGAGTATATGGACATTTTCGTCTTTTTGTTTATGTATGTGTATATGCACACAGAGGCCCCAGGTCCATAGTGGCTGTCTTCTTTAATCTCGATCTACCTTATTTTTCAAGGCAGAGTCTCTCACTAAACTGGAGCTCACAGACTTACTTGCTATACTGGTTGAACAGCAAGTCTCAGGAATCCTCCAGTCCCTGCTTCCCTGGCCCCAGGGTTGCAAAAGTCTTTGTCTTTTTCTGTAGGTGCCGGGGGTTTAACTCAGGTCCATATGACTGTGCAGCAAACACTTGATCAATGGAACCATGTCCTCCAGATGCTGTTTAATAATTATTAGGGAGCACCCATCCATTCTTGACACTGGCCCAAAAGCTGCACAAAACAGATGTCCAGTCTTAGCTTGGGGAATTTTTGCATCGTGGTATTATAGGAGTGGGTCTCTTGGCCAAAGGGAAGTGTGCCATGAAGAGATTGTTGATGGGAAGAGGGAAATTCCCATCCCTCTGAAGAGGCATGGACCCTGGGATCTCAGGTACTGAACTCTGGCTCTGCTACCTGTTATCACAAGTCACAATCCTCATAAGAGCCTCTGTGACTTCTTGAAAGATATGCTCCAGATCATGCCCGTGGACTATTGACCTCTCCTCACAAAAGCAGAGGGTTGTGATGATCTAGCTGCTCCCTCCTGCACCTCCTGGCCAGTTATATATAATTTTGTCCTAATTGTACATTGCCTGGTGGTCTATAAGGGTGAGTACATAGAGGGTCAAGGGTTAACTAAAGTGGGAGAGGAACTCCAGTTTTGTGGCTATGTATTCTGGGGTGAGACTTTATGATGGCACAACTGTTTGAGGTCACTTGTGCCCCTGTAAGTACCTCCTTATCTATATTCTGTAAGCAACCCCATGAACTAATTTGTTCTCTGAGTTGGGCTTTGGTGGGGGAGGGGGGAGCTGTGTTTGGTTGTTGGAGCCTGTAAGGAAGGGTTAGTGGCTCCTTACACTTCCCAGGGAAAGCATTCCTGTAGCTTTTATGGGTGGTGTCAACAGTATCAGAATCATTCTCAAGCCTCCACTTCTGCCTCCTGCTTCAAATCCTCCAGTGTTTTCCCATCTTGTCCCAAATCACATCCAACATCTTCCTCATGGTTTCAGGACCCTCATCTCATGCCTGCTGTTGGCCTCTTTCAGCTCTGTCTCACAGGCTCTAACAAGGCAAATCAGCCAAGCTCACTGGTGGCCCAGAATGTTGGCACATGTCCTTCCCAGTCTCCAGAAACTTCCCCTGAGCTTCTGCCCATCTCTCACTGTGACCTCATTCAGGCTGGATATTAGCCCTCAGAGAAGCCTCCCTAGACAAGTAGACTCAATTCCCCTTTTCTCTGGCCCCTCTGCTTGCTTGATTTCACTCCACACTTCTCATTACCAAGTTATTTGCTGATTTGTTTGCTGTCTTTGCTGACGAAATTGTAAAGCTCTGCATGTAGGGACTCTCTCATATTTGTCCTTGTGTCCCCACTACCTGGGAGTTTGTGTGTACGTAATGCCCAGTAATCACTGAATGAAGGCCTTGGGGAATGACAGTTCTAAACTCTACCTGCTTGTGACCTCAGGGTGAGGATCCAGGCAAGGAAAGCTTGGTAGAAACAAGTTGATGGTGTTATTGTTACTGATAATTAGCACAAGGCCTGATAAAACCCACATGTTTGTAAATATTTGTTGAACATTTTGGACTTAAAGGGCCTCAAGTAACATTCAATGCAAACTGAATCAATTTTCTTGTTGAACACAACCTCTTAAACTTGCCTCTGAATTCTATCTTCTCTACCACCCTTCCTACCTTCTTTCTGTCTGTCTGTCTGTCTGTCTGTCTGTCTGTCTGTCTGTCTTTCTTTCTCCATTACTCCCTTCCTCCCTTCTTTCCTCTATTTCTTTCCTCTCCTCTCCTCTCCTCTCCTCTCCTCTCCTCTCCTCTCCTCTCCTCTCCTCTCCTCTCCTCTCCTCTCTCTCCTCTCCTCTCCTCTCCTCCCTTCCTCTTTCTCCCTTCCCTTCTCTTCTCTTATCTACTCATCTCTTTCTTCTTCCTCTCTCTCTTCTTCCCTCCCTCCTCTCTTCCCCGAGACTCTCACACATGCTAGGCAAGTGCTCTGCCACTGAACTACCTCCCTGTTATGGTAAATCTTTCCGCCATAAGCTGCCGAGCCCCACTGCCACATGTGCACTTTATGCCTGCCACCCACCTGAATTAGGGCCCAAATTAATACACAGAAAGACTTGTATTAGGTTCAAAAGCTGCTTGGCCAATGACTAGGATTCCTCATCAGTTAGCTCAGTCTTAATTATCATAAACCTACATATTTTATAAGATTTATCTTATAGAGGATGGCTTTCGCTGGCACCCTTTCTTGCCAGTGGCTCACATGGCACCACTGGAGGAGGAAGGGGTAAAGGGGACATTTCCTGTTTCTCCTTGCTCAAATATGAGTCTCCTTGCTAGGTCACTTCCGGCCTGGATCTCCACTTCTCTACTACATTTCCCAGAATCCTCTTTGACTCCTAGTCCTGTCTAACTTGCTGTCTCATTGGCCAAACAGAACTTTATTTAACAATCAAGATAAACATACACAGAAGTACTTTCCCCATCACCTTCCCAGGCCTCTTCTTCATTTATTTTGAGATAAAGTCTATCTAAGTCTCTCAGGCTGGATTTGAGCTTTCTCTATAATGCAGAAAGACCTTGAACTTGCATAATTGTAGCATCAATTGAGTGTAGCCAGACCTGGCTAAGAATCATGTTTCTGAAACATCTAGCAAGATTCCTCCTATTAAAGGGCACAGATGTACAGGATCTGAATTTCATTCCTAGAATCCAAGTTAAAAAAGAAAGAAGGAAGGAAAAAAGAGGAAGGAAGGAAGAAACGAAGGAACGAAGGAACGAAGGAAGAAAGGGTCTGTTGGCATGCACTGGTAATCCCAGTTCTGGGGAAGCAGAGACAGGCAAACCCCTGTTGCTCAATGACCAACCATCCTAGCTTTCTTGGTGAATGGTGAATTCCAATCCAGCCAGAGATTCTATCTCAAAAAGCATAGTGGATAGTGTCTAAGGAATGACACTCTAGGCTGACCTCTTCCTTCACCTGGGTACACACACAGTAAATGAAAATAGAATGGCTCCATATATAGACAAATGCTAAGAATGCAGCATGAATTGAGGGCCATGACTGATTTGTTTTTGTGTATTAAGATGAGGATCAGAGCTTAGGATGTGGGGATCTTGGAATTTGGCATTGATTGCCACAGGGAGCCAGTTGCAAACTAAGGCATGGCATGTTACAATTGCCTTTCATTTTTTTTCATATATGTCACTGTGACTGCATAGGAATTAGAGGAATAGCCAGAAGTTAAGCCTTCCTGCTAGCCATAAATTGCGTGCTCTGCACTAATGCCTGGAGATAGAGATGAAAGGAGGACAGGGTGACTAGAGTCCAAGGCTGATTCAAAGGCAATCAACCTGGATAGATTTGGTGGTGGTAGTGCGGTATGTGTGTTCATATATGTATTCATATGTGTGTTTATGTGGAGGCCAGAGGTCAACCATGAGATCATTCCCTGCATATACCCATATAAGTTATTTTTTTAAAACAGGATCTCCAACTGATCCCAGAGCTTGCTGATTTGGCTAGGCTGGGTAGCCAATCACTCCCAGGGATCCACCTATCTCAGCTTTCCCAGTACACTGGGAATGTGCCTCCACTCCTGGCTTTTCTTTTCTTTGTTTATGAACTCAGGTGCTTACACTTGCAACAGACTGAGCCATCTCCCCAGCCTGAAGAGACAGTTTTTTAAGACCTCCAGCTGAGTTAGAAGAATAAGAAGGGAAGCCAGATTAATCTCCATAGCTAACATATATCGAGCACAGTCAACACGGTTGAGTGCTAGGATTGTGGTAGGTTAAAATACTATTTAATTTTCATGACAAGTTTTTGCTGTGTTGTTTCTATTTTAGACATAGGAGAATTGAATCTCTGAGCAGCCACTTGACCAAGACATAAAAACCATGCATGGGTGTGGTGGCTGTGAAGTGTGACAGGTTGGCTAGACTAAGTGAATTTTGCAAACAAACACAAATGCAAAAATACCTTTTCTTGCAAGGGTTAGCAAGGTGAATGAATGGTGGGGTGCAGGGGTGGGCATTCTGTAGCTTGCCTATGTGGATGCTGCTCCTAGGGATCGGTTTGTCAATGTCTCACAGCAGATGTCCCTATTTACCTCCCCCTGTATCATCCCTGAGGTGTTTTGACTCCAAGAAAGTGGGGAGTAGATTCTCTTTACCTTTAGTATAGTGTAGTGTCACATGCATGCATACGTGCATCTGTGTGTGTGTGTGTGTGTGTGTGTGTGTGTGTGTGTGTGTGTGTGTAGTCAGTGTCAGGCATCCTTCCTCAGCTGCTGTCCCTTGCTGAACCTCTGTTCAGACAATGTCTTTCACTGGACCCGAACTTGCCAAGTAGATTAGTCTGTGAGCTTCAGGCATTTGCCTGTCTCTGCCTCCCCTGAGCTGTAAATACAAGCATGACTTCAAAATGCCTCCCTTGGTTCCTTTAAAAATGTGAGTTCTGGAAATGAGACTCAGGTTGTCATGCTTGCAAGACAAGCACTTTCCCACCTGAATCAGCCCATCTCCTGACTCCAGCTAGGGGGTCTGTAACAGAAACCCCAGCTTCAGCAGGGAACTCTCATCACCAGACTTATAGAGAGCAAAAACTGGCCCATCTTTAGCCCATCCTCACAGGCTCTAGCTTGTTCTCATGTGTGAGTCTCAGCAGGTTCATGTCTATCTTTCTTTGCAAGCTGCCTGTACAGCAGGTATCAGCTCTGATGTTAGACACAAGGCACCTTATACAAGAGCCAGCTTTCACAACTGTACAAGGTCAGAGTCATATTAAAGTACCTGTATGTATATAAAATTATAAATTTGTATCTCTGGGTGCACATTTACATACATGTCCATCCATCCTATCTACACATGCATATCTGTGTATGTACGTACATATGTGTGTTTGTATATGAATGTCTTCCCCCTACCTGTCTATCCTTTCCACTCTATCTATGTGTGTCTGCATGTATATATACATACACACATGTATACATACACACATATATGTACATATCCAGATATCTTTCCATTTTATCTACCCATTCTATCTACACATGCGTGTCTGTATATGTATGTATGTACATATGTATGCATATGAATGTGTCTACCTACCTACCTATTTGTCCCACTCTATGTATGTATGTATGTGTGTCTGTGTATATATGTATATATACATACATATATATGCATGTATGTATCCAAATATCTATCTATTCTGTCTGTCTAACTATCTACTTACCTACCTTCCTATCTGTCCATTGATCCATTTGTATCTCTTAGTGGCTTTGCTCTTGGTATTAAAATTGATTAACGTGTAACATGTGCTCAGTGGTGCAGTGAGGATCTGACCCCAGGCTGTTTCATCCCAGTATCCCAACACGTTCTGACTCAGATTGCACAGCAGTGGGAAGGGAAGAGCTAAAATCACAGTGTTTCTAGTCTTGAGGTGGGGGAGTTGTAGGCTATTGGATACCCCAGAGGAGCTGTGGATAACGAGGAAAGGGATGTTGATGTGGGTTGGCTAGAACTGGAAACAAGTTTTATGGTGGGGAGAGTTGATTTAGGGCTTACAGGCTGGAGGGAGCTGGTTAAAGAGATGAGAAGAGGGTGGGTGCTGTGAGTGGACAGACAGCATGAGAAAGGCCCCCAGAAGGAATAAGCAGGGACCAAGGAGATGAGCCTAAACAGTCTAGGAAGGTTTATTGATTAGATGGCCATTTCTATCTATTCAGGTCCATGAGTTATACCTCCCCAAGGGTCTGGTAGACTCTGGGTATTGTGTATTGCACCTGGCAGGCACATTTCTAGTGTGATTAAATTCAACCTGCCTCGGACATTTTGTGAGCACCTAGTATACAGCAGGGTGGTATTCAATATCCATGTGAATAAAACATGAACTGTATCCTGGAGAAATTGGCTTACTGGTTATTGAAATTCTATTTATTTTGGTTAAATTGGATTGAGTGGAAAACCTGGGCCAATAGCAGAACTGACCCTTCATGTTTGTTCCATTCATGGGTAGCTGCATGTACAAACTATGAAACGCTGGTCAATCTATTTACCCACCCATCCCATCATCTGTTCACCAAAAGCTAGTTAGCTCTACCTATCTATGAGCTATGTCCATCTCTACTTAAAATTCACCCACCTATTATTTTTTCTTCAGGTAAGTGGGGAAGAAGACTACAAAACTGGCCATATATAGGAAATTTTTTTAAAAGGTAAATACAGATACAACAGAGAAAGCTAGGAAGATTTCCTACTCAGTGTAGTATTTGTTTTGCAAGCATGAGGACCTGAGTTCAATCTCCAGAGCCATGTAAAATCAACAGGGTGTGATAACACAAACTTGTAAAGCTAGCTCCAGGAAAGCAGAAAGGCAGATTCCCGGGACTCACTGGATGAGTTCTAGGTAAATGAGAGACCCTGTACTGAAAACAAAATTAGAATTAAAAGGTGGATAGTGGGTGTCTGAGGAATAAATAACACCTGAGGTGGTCCTCTGGCCTCCACATGATCACGTATGGATGGGCAGTGCATCCTCTTCTCACATATACCACACACACACACACACACACACACACACACACACACACACACGGTAGAGAGGAAAAGGTACAAAAGTGATAATCAATTATTACAGTTGAGTGTTACATTCAGTGCTGAGTATATATTGGAAACCTGGGTGCAAAGAAAAAGCCAAAGGGCACACAGCAATTTGTTCTGTCTGGAATATCCAAAGAGCAAAGGAAGGGAAGCCTGAAAAGGAGGGCTTGCCCTGGCATCGTATTGGGAGAGCACTCCAGGGACCATAATGGACAGATTCCTGCATTGGGAGCTGCAAGGGCAGAGAAGTGCTCCTCAAATGTTTCTCCCCACGAAGGCCAAGTGCAAACATTAAGTCTAGTTCCAGCACTGGCTTTTCTGTGGTCAGCTACGGCTCTAAATCCCATCTGCATTAGTCTTATGTTTGTTCATGTTCAGGAGAGATGGCCTGAGGAACTCCAAGGCAGAGCAACTAGACAGCTTACTCTCAACCTCTGTCTTTCAAATAGAGTCTCCTAAGAGCCTTGAACCAAAGTATTTTAATCTCCATCTCAGAAAGGATTCCTTGTCTTAAGAAACATCTTCTTGTCTTCAAACTTGCTGTGTTCCAGAGGAATAGGGTCATAAACTTGATCCACTGCCTTCCATTCTTCGTTTTCAAAGCAAGGGACAGAAATCTGATGTGAAGATTATCTTTTGAGGCTGGAGATATGGCTCAGCAGTCAAAATTACTTGCTGCCCTTGCAGAGGATCCAAGTCTGGTTCCCAGAACATGTCAGGTGGCTCTCAACCACCAGTAACTCCAGCTTCAGGGAATTCAACCCATCACCTACTTGCCTCCAGCACCTGTACATGAGTGCACAATGCCCCACTTCAACACTCAGATACACATAAACTGTATAATTAATTAAACCTCAAGAGAAAACATCTCTTCGATGGAAGTGTAGATGCGTGCCTGAACAGTTGACCCAATTGGTAAAATGCTTGCTTTGAAAGCATGAGGACCTCAGTTTGATCTCCAGAACTCGTTTTGAAAAGGTAGGCTTGGTGATACAAGTTTATAAGTCTAGTGGTAGGAGGAAGAGACAGGAAAATTCCTGGGACTCACTGACCAGTGAGCCTAGCCTAATTGAAGAGCCCTCAAACTGGTGAGAGCTCCAGTGTGAACAGCACCTGGAAAATGACACCCAAGCTTTTGACCTCTGGCTTACATGTGCATGCATGCCTGCATGCATGAACACACACACACACACACACACACACACACACACACACACACACACACACACACACACAGATGACTATCCCATTTCCTCAGCCCCAGAATGCCTTTGGAGCTCAAGTAGCATGACACCTCCAGCTCCAATGTTAAGGGCCAGCATACCCACTACAAGCTGATGGTTCTTGGTGTGTGTGTGGGGGGGGGGGTCTGGCCAATTAGCTACTCAGTTGCTATCTCCCTATTCTGGTTAGCATCTCAGCTGAGTGCAATGTTTTAGTTGGAAAGATCCCTAGAATTTTATAAAAAAAACCTTTGGGGGATTCAAGGTCAGCATTGAGGATTCAAAGTTACCTGGATTCATGAATGGTCAAGGTGAACACCCCTGCCCCTATGGCCATTTAACAAACAATGCCTGGCTGGATCTTTTGTCTCTCTGGGTTGATGCCTTCTCCAGAGAGGACCAACAAGTGGGACTTCTTTCCCCTCTTTGGAACTGCTCCTGTTCTGCAGGCAGTTGGTATTTTATGCATAACCTCATCAAGAAGTAAATTGTACAAAGCACTGTCTGTCCACCTTGCCTACCAAGAAGCACACCAGAAAGATGGACGAAAGAGCCCTGTCCACTTTCCTGAGTTCCCAACTGCCCTTGTGTGGTTCAGGCTCTTTGTACTCCTTGCATCTTCTTAGCCCCTCCAACTGCTTGAGTTTCCTCTGTATCCATGCCTGTGCCCCCATTTGTCACTGTCTTTTCAATGTGCAGCTCTTGTCATGTGGATTCCTGTTCTGGAAACCTCCAAGGCTTTCATCACACTTTGAATAAAGCACAGGCTCCCCCACAGAAACCAAGCTCCTCCAAGGCCGCAAACATCCTTTCAAATGGGGCAAGTCACAGGCTTGTAAAGCCAGGGAAGGCTTATGGGATGCTAAAGTGGTGGAATGGGTAGCTTTAAAATCATCAGCTTCTGGTTGTGCTTTCTTTATTGTCTCTATTTCAGTTTTTCAAGGACATCTGTTCAACAATGTTCATAGCAGCACTATTTGTAATAGCCAGAAACTGGAAGCAGCCTAGATGCGCCTCTACCGAAGAACGGATAGAGAAAATGTGGTACATTTACACAATGGAGTACTACTCAGCAGAAAAAAACAATGGGATCTTGAAATTTGCAGGAAAATGGATGGAACTAGAAGAAACCATTCTGAGCGAGGTAACCCAATCACAAAATGACAAACATGATATGAACTCACTCATATGTGGATTTTAGACATAGAGTAAAGGATTACCAGCCTACAATCCACACTGCCAGAGAAACTAGTAAACAAGGAGGACCCTAAAAGAGACAAACTTTGTTCCATGGAGAAGGGGAAAGGGTCACCATCCCCTGAACAAATTGAGGGCATGGGAAGAGGGGGGAAGGGAGCTACGAGAATGAGAAGGGAACAAGAGGAAGGATGCAGAGGTCATGAGGGGGCAGAAAGGTTGAGTCAGGCGAAGAACAGAAGAAAGGGTATGTGATAGGTAGGGTTTTAGTTGGGGGGGTGGTAGGGAAGGATGAGAGGGAGAAGGGAACTGGGATTGTCATGTAAATCAATCTTGTTTCTAATTCAAATAAAAAATGATAAAAAATAAAATCATCAGCTTCATGCTACCTGGACTCATGTAGGGAGAGTCTCAGTGAGAGATTGTTTAGATCATGTTGACCTCTTGGCATGTCTGTAGGAGAATTGTCTTGCTTTCATTGAATGACATGAGAAGACCCAGCCCACTGTGGGTAGTATCTTCTGGTAATGATCTGATAAAAAGGACCTGAAAGAAGAGAAACTTCACTGCTTCTAATGTGGCTCTCCAAGAGTTCTCTAGTGCCAGCATGAGACTGCTAAGACATCCGGCCTCATGGACTGATTGTCTACTGAATTCGCAGCCTCACTGGTACAAGACAGCCATTGTTGGACTACTCAGACCTTATCATGGAAGTCAATGTAATGACCCTCTTTATTATATACGTTCTGTTCCCCTAGAGGTGAGAAGATATGTCAGCTGCTCTTGAAGAAAGTTAGCCTGTAGTGTGTCTCGGTAGCCCTCCTTGCCTCCCTATGTATGTGTTTCTTCTAGGTTGAACATTCCCACTGTATCTATATTCTCCTGTATGTGTGTTTCTTGTAGACTAAACATCTCTACTGACAAATATCACCTCCCGGTCTGTCCAGAATTCATTTCTGGGATGTTGAAGAGACTCCATTCCTTTGGTTCCTAATGCTTTCATCTGTGGCCTCAATTCTCCACTTGGATTTTGTCATGACTACTTCACATTAGAAGCTTGCTATCACCACTCATGTGTTTTCCTCAGCAAAGAGCTTTTCAAGATTGTCCCAATAGTATCTGAATAAATAGTTTTCTCTTTATAGTTCCCCGAAGAAGACCAGGATGGAGCCACGACCCTTTGAGCCTGGAGAACATGTGTCCGGAGAGCTCAGAAACTGGGTCTTGAAAGCTGAAGTCATTGGTGGCCATGTTGTGATCCAATGATCTTGGTCACTTGCTCTTGTCTCAGTCTAAGATCTGACTCCCAGCATCCATTTTTCTTTCTTTTTTTCATTTTCATTTTTTTTGTTTACTTGCCACAGTCTCTACATTTTTATAAATGAACATTGTATGTGTATGTGTAATTTTTTCCTCTATTTTTTATTTAAATTAGAAACAAGATTGTTTTACATGTCAATCCAAGTTCTCTCTCCCTCCCCTCCTCCCCTACCACCCCAACACCTTACCTATTCCATACCTTTTCTGCTCCCCAGGGAGGGTGAGGTCTTCCATGGGGATCTTAAGAATCTGTCATATCCTTTGGGATAGGGCTTAGGTTCTCCCTCGTGTGACTAGGTTGAGGGAGAAATGGGAAATGGGAACCCAAAGTCCATTTCTACTCTAGGGATAATTACTGATCTACTACAAGAGGCCCCATAGATTTCCGAGGCCTCCTCATGGAGTCTGGATCAATTCCATGCTGGTTTCCTAGTGATTAGTCTGGGGGCCAAAAGCTCCCACTTGTTCAGTTCAGCTGTTTCTGTAGGTTTCACTAGCCTGGTCTTGTCCACTTTGCTCATCACTCCTCCTTCTCTGCAACTGGATTACAGTTCAGTTCAGTGTTTAGCTGTTGGTATCTACTTCTATTCCATCAGCTGCTGGATGAAGGCTCTAGGATGGCATATAAGTTAGTCATCAATCTCATTATCAGGAGAGGGCATTTAAGGTAGCCTCTCCACTGTTGCTTAGATGGTTAGTTGATCTCTGAACATTTCCCTAGTGCCTGATTTCTCTTTAAACCTATACTGGCTCCCTCTCTGATGGTATCTCTTATTTTGTTCTCCTCTATTCTTCCCCTTACACAACCTTCCTGCTTCTTTATGTCCTCATCACTCCTCCTCTTCTCCCCTTCTCATTCTCCTAGCTCCCCCTCCCCTCCCCCATGCTCCCAATTTGCTCCACTTTTCAAGGGTTAGGCCTTTGGTCCAAAAGAGAATGGAGAGGAATGGGGTGGTGGATAAATAGGGGAATAAGGAAGCCTCCGGGCCAGGACACCAGAGTTCCAGGGCCATTTGGCAATTTTATGTTGAGTTACATCATAGAAATGCCCCTAGATCAGCTCTAGGTACAAACAGTTGGCATTGGATTAAAGAATGTGGGGGTGTTGAAGAGATGGCTCAGTGGGCAAAGTGCTTGCCATGCAAGCATTTGGACCTGAGTTCAACACCCAGAACCCATGTGAAAAATCTGGGTGTCCTGACGCATTTCTGTAATCCAGCACTCAGGAGGCAGAGACAAAAGGACTCCTGGGACTTGCTGAGCAGCCAGCCTAGTCTAATTGACAAGTTCTAAGTCTTACTGAGAGACACTGTTTCAAAAACTAAGATGGAGAACTTCTAAGGAAAAACATCAGAGGTTGACTTGTGACTTGGAAATATGTAGACATATCTGTGACACATGAGCACTCTCATCCATCCACACACCCACACACCCACATACTCATACACTTACATCATACCCACATGCTCACACACTCACATGTCCACATATCTACACACACACACACACACACACACACACACACACACACACACACACGTCCATATATCCACATACTCATAGACCCACAGACTCACATGTCCACACACCCACACACAGAAAGAAGTTTACCATCTTAGAATTATGTAAAGCATGAAGAAGGAGCTGAAAACCCTCATCTTTACTTGCTCATCCCTGAATTTGAGAAGGGACTGCTACCATGGTCCCTGGATGAAGCCCAGTCCTCTCTATCATTTGACCTAAATGGAAAATACCATCTCAATGGGGAAGCAGGAATTATGCACTTTTTGGGCAAAACCAGAGACAGCATCAATGTAAAGAGCCATGTTTTACTGGAGGCTCATCTCCACCTGCTGGTTATTTGGATCTGTGAATAGGCCATAAAAGGCTTTACCACAACCCAGTTCAGGCTATTTTCCCCCAAAAGGGCACACTGGAAGATATGCATTTTCAAGGGCATGGAGAGCCCCTGAAAGTGTCATCAACAGCTCTCCTCAGCCCTTCATTTTAATGAGATGAGTGACACTGGCAGACGAAGAAAAATAACAGCCCCATCTTTGTGTTTTGTAATGAATAATAAAGTATTTTAACCTCTTTAGGGACTTAACACCACGTTAATCCTTTAATCCCTGGAAAAACCAATTTTGTTGACATGAAAAGGGGATATTTAACTTCATCCAATTAATTTTCTACCTTGGAGATGCCATGATTATGAAGATTAGATTGAATAGATTCATTAGTGCTACCACTGTGTGCATCAAATAGTGGCTTTGACTCCAAAAAAAAAATGAGAATCAAAAGAAGAAATTCTATGTCACAGTTTTGTTTACATTCAGTCACTGCTTCTGCAGAGCTTTGGCCTGGAGTCCTAACACTGCACCAAAGCATGTCCGTCTGCAGCAGCCCAACCTCCAGGCAGCCACTACACCATGGCTCACAGACATCCTCTTGGTACCAGCTCGAGGCATCTCTCTGAGCCCCAAATAACAAACTACACTTGTAAGGAGCCTGCACTGCATGCTGCTAAAACATTCCGAACAGCAAAATGTTAGCTAAGTGTGAAGTCAATTTTAAATTACACAGCGGGGGAAGCTCACCGCTCAAACCCCTCTCAGAACAATGCGGTGGAATTGGAGATGGGAGATAAAGGGTGGGAGGTTTAATTATTTTTGCTTCTGGACCTCAACATAGACACATGGGAAGGTTTTAATTCTACACACTCCCACACATATCCTCAGCCCTAGACAGCATTGACTTTACAGGGATGAAAGAGAAAAGCTGAGGAAAAGCACAGAGGTGACAGTAATGTCACACATATTTAGTGGTGGGACAAGAAGGCTCTGGACTCCTAACTGAAGATGATCCCTTTGGGAAGGGGACAGGGATACAGGAAGGATACAGGGCATGGGAAATGCCAGGGTGTACCTTTATTCCAACAATCATGTGTGTGTGTGTGTGTGTGTGTGTGTGTGTGTGTGTGTGTGTGTGTATTTTCATGTATGAGTGTATGTACATGTATTGGAGGTCAGAAGTCAGTGTTGGGTGTTATTCTTCAGGAGCCATTTAGATTGTGTTTTTTCCTAATTATATTATTTATTTATCTACCTATCATTTATTTACTTATGTGATTATTTCGTACGTGTGTGTGTGTGTGTGTGTGTGTGTGTGTGTGTGTGTGTGTGTGTGTCTTGTGTATGCCACAGAATGGGTATGGAAGTCAGAGGACAATGGGAGGGAGCTGTTCTTCTCTTTTTTGAGTCCCAGGAATTGAACTCAGATCATTAGGCTTGACTGGAAAGCACCTTCATCCGACGAACCATCTCCCTGGACCCTCACCCTGTGTTTTTAAAAAAAGGTCTCTCACTAAACCTATAGTCGGCTTATTTGACTAAGTCTGCCTCCCCATCACTGGGATTATAAGCGTTTACCACCATACACGACTTTTTATATGGGAACTGAAAATCAAACTTAGGTCTTCCAACTTGCACAGCAAGCACTTCACTGGCTGAGCTGTCTCTAGTCCTCCCAATGGACATTTCTAAGGGACATTTCTAAGGGATGACTGGATACCATTGACCAGCTGGCAGCCAGAGGTAAGTACAGATGACCCAGCTTGACATTCCTTCTGTGTCTTGCTCAGGGCTTGGCATGCAAGCCGTGCTGTCTGGCAAAGTGCTTTCTGTTGAGGAATGGTGAGGTAGAACAGCCAAGAAGTGACACAGATGGTTTCACAGGGCTTGGGCTGCAGCTTACTGGGAGAGAAAGCACTTGACTCACTTGCACAACGCCATAGGTTCAATCACTACAAAATCAAATAAGAAAAGCCCAGATGTTTTCATGTGCCCTGTGACACAGCAAGAGGGACAGGAGGCTAGGAGAGCTTTGTCTCCTAGCTGGGTAGCCCTGGGTGGAGTCTGAATTTTTGTCTCCTGCCTCCATAGCCTTTGGTGGAGTTTTTGACTCCTTCAGGTGGGATAACAGCATCAACCTGTAAGAGCACTTTTGGAGTTTCTGTCCTCCATGCTATGAGTCCTGGGGTCAGGAAGTGACAAACAGCAGATATAGGAGGCAGCGGAGTGCTTCCTTATCTCCTCAGGAGGGAACTGAAACATTACTTGTCAGCTTAACGTTTGGTCACTTTTTAAAATTAGAATACAGAGTAGTAGTTTTCATTATGGGAATTTTAAATTATTTGTTTTTGTTTGTCTTCCTCCTGCTCTTCTTCCTATCTCTTGGTCACTCCTTGTGCCCTTCCACACCCAGTGACTTTTTTAGTGTGTGTGTGTGTGTGTGTTTACACGTGTGTGTGTGTGTGTGTGTGTGTGTGTGTGTGTGTGTGTGTGTGTATGCATGAGTGCACGCAGGTCAGTGGACACCCTAAGGTGTCATTCTTCAGTGCTTTTCACCTTGTGTATTTTTTTTTTCTTGAGACAGGGTCTCTCACTGGCCTGGAACTTGCCAATTAGGTTAAGCTAAACGAGCAAGCCCCTGGGATTCACCTGCCTCTGCATACCCAGTGCTTGGATGACAAGTGTGTGGTGCCATCTTGCCAGGCATTTTAGTTTTTTTGTTTTTTGTTTTTTTTTTTCGAGACGGGGTTTCTCTGTGTAGCTTTGGAGCCTATCCTGGCACTCGTTCTGGAGACCAGGCTGGCCTTGAACTCACAGAGATCCTCCTGTCTCTGCCTCCCGAGTGCTGGGATTAAAGGCATGCGCCACCAAAGCCTGGCTGGCATTTTAGTTTTTTAATGTAGGATTTAATCTATATCATGTCCTCATACTCACAAGGCAAGCTCTTCACAACTGAGCTATGTCCTAGCACCCACAACCCTTTCTTCCCCGCTTTTATATCACCTGTTTCACGTCACTGCAACCCTTGAGACATCTCTATTTTCTCTCTTCTGTGCTCTCATTTCTGGATATGTGAGGCAAACCCTCACTTGCATTCATGGAAGTCAAGGGAATGGCTGGTTTGAGAGTGAGGATTCTGCATTCTGGTCCTTTCTAGAATCACTTTTCTAGAATATGATCTACACATGAGTGACCACATGCAGTGTTTGTCTTTTTGAATCTGAGGTACCTTACTTAATATTTTAAATCATCCATTTCCCTGAAATGTTCATAGTTTCATTTTACTTCATGGCTAGATATGATTCCACTGCCTATAGGCACAGTTCATTATGCATCTGTCTGCTGAGGGACATCTAGGCTGGTTCTGCTTCCTGACTACTGTGGCTAATGCAGCAATAAACATTTATGTGTAAATGTCTCTTCAGGAGGACATAGAGTTGGAAATAATAGGAGCTAACGGACTACTAAGGCCACCTAGGATTTACTCTTAATTTTGCACTTGAAAGGTGAGGAATTTATTTAACTATCACAGGGCTGAAAATTGATTCCAGAAAGGACTAGAACCTAGCATCCTGATCTTCAAGCCAGAGCTATTTTTATGACCTCCTGTAGGTTGTTAGGCTCAGAAGGAATTTCTCATTTCATCTGATTTCAGGGGCCTGCAGTGAAGTTCCTGTCTCTGTTGATTTTCTCTCTCTCAAAGGTGGCACTTTGATCACTTAAATAAAATTACACAGATTCACTCCACATAGATCTCCATGTCCACCGTCTGTCTACTTTGGAGCTTCTGTCTAAGACTGGTACCCATAGAATCTAAAATATATTTGCCCTCCCCCATCATTAAGTGAAGTCTTTGTCATCAAACTCTATGACATGTTCTCTGAAAGCTAAGCTATGTAATCATGAAGGGCTAGACTTATTTTTTCAGGAAGGTAACAGCACTGGCTTTTCACCAGGGACCTGTTCCTAGGCCTTGGGAGAGGACCAAACAGTAATTATAATAAAAGTGGTTAGATTTCTGCTCTCCATCCATCTTGTCCTAACTCCCACCTGTGATGGAGAATTTGAAGATACAAAGGGATGAGAGCCACTGCTCGGTCTGTATAGTATGTGAGCTACAGGCCTATCAGTGAGCTCAGGGGCTTGTGAAGATGTTAGGCCTTGGAAAGATGTTCTGTCTTGGAAGGACTAGACCAATCAAGCAGGAGAAAAGCTGTGGCATGGGACATCTTTCAGGCACTGGTTTTCTCAGTCATGAATTGTGATGGCTAATTTTGATTGCCACTTTGAGTCTGAAATCAACTAGCAGGTCCACCTCTGAGAGGATCCTTGAGGGCATTTCTAGGAAGGGTGAAGTGATGTCCATCAGCAGACAGATGCATATTGAACTGTGCCTATAGTCAGTGGAATTGCATGCAGCCATAAAGTAAAATGAAATTATGAACATTTGAGGAAAATGGATGATTAAAAATATTAAGTAAGGTACCTCAGACTGAAAAGGACAAACACTGCGTGTTGTCCCTTATGTGTAGATCATATTCTAGAAAAGTGATTTTAGAAAGGACCAGAATGCAGAATCCCCATTCTCAAACTAGCCATTCCCTTGACTTCCATGAAGTATTCTGCATCCTCCAGAGTGAGCAAACTTCCAAGTGCCTGCTCAGATGTAAAGAAGTTCAAGGAAAGGAACAACGATGCTTGCCTGCCTCTGCTTCTTGCTGATAAAATTTATCTAGTTCGTTATTGCTGTTGCTGCTGCTACTAGCATCAGAATGCAACTTCTTCAGCCTTTCAACATAGACTGAAGAGCAGCAACTCTACAAGAATCTTTCAGACCATCAGCATCAAATCAGGACCACTGAGGAATTGAGCTTCGTGAACTGAGCAGTTACCAGGTGTGCAGCCTCTCAGTGCAGATGACCAATGTGGGATTACCCAGCCCCTATCCTGCAAAAAGCAATCTAATTAATTCCCTTTGCAATACGTCAATGCATTCTATTGGTTCTGGTCCTTTAGAGGAGCCTGACTAATACGTGACCCACTATTAGATAAGAGCTTTGGAAGAGCCTTTACATCCCGCTTGTAGAGCAAATCTCTCCCCAGTAGTCCCTCACACTGCAGACTCCCAGCCTGCACCCCTGCTCCCTGTCAATAATCCATCAATTAAGGCCTGCTAAAAATGTGCATCAACACATTGCATTAGGCAGCCAGGGTCCCCTTGCTCAGTATGCTCTTCAAGTCAATGGCTGTAGGATTATCAAGCCTGCCATTGATGTTTGTTTCATTCTTCCCTCTCCAGTCCCCAGTGAGAGAAGCAGAGAGCTCCATTCAAACCAAAGGCTCAAAAAACAAAAGACTCATCTCAGCACGAGGGGCTGCACAGCAATCCAGATCAAGAGAACAGAGGCACACTGCGGCCTACTGCTATCTCCTCCTGTTTTCTTTCTTTGTGCCAGAATCGTCATTTGTAGAAAGTTTAGCTTGGAGGAAGAGAGTGTCAAAAACCTCGGATACTTTAAATTTAGTATGTACAGGACACAGGGCAAGCTGATGTTGGGAAGGTCATGGTTTTCAAGGAATAGGGCCAGACCATGACACGCACTCTGAATTTCCTTCTCTCTAGGTGGGAAACATTAAGCTGTTGATGAGAACCAAGGGTTTGCCATGAAGACAAAGTTGGTAAAGCACTTGCCTCATAAGCATGAGGACCTGAGTTCAATCCCCACCACCAACTAAAAAGTCAGGGCTGGTGGCACCCTCTAATTATCCCAGCACCCAAGAGGTTTAGACAGGAAGATTCTTGGGGCTTGCTCTCAGTCAGCATGAATCGTAAGCCCCAGGTCACAGTGAGAAATCCTGTCTAGAAAAGCAAGATGGACTGTTCCTAAGAAGCAACTCCCACAGTTGACTTCTAGCCTCCTCGGGCACTTGTACACACATGTAACTGCATACAGACTACATGAATGCATATGCCCACACATACACTGTGTTTATACAAATCTGGACTTTTGAGGAAATCACAGAACTCAACAGAGGATGAAAACTTGAAGGGAAAATGCACACACACATGCATAATACACACAGGGTTCTAATTTAGACAGTCTAAAGCTATAGCCTGCCACTGCAACAGTAGCTATACAAGAGGAGGAATAAATAGCTCCGTGTGTGCGTTAAAGAGGGAGAGACAGAGACACACAGAGAGACAGAGAGACAGAGAGACAGAGAGACAGACACATACACACACACACACACACACACACACACACAGAGAGAGAGAGAGAGAGAGAGAGAGAGAGAGAGAGAGAGAGAGAGAGGTTTCCTAGTTTCTCTTTAAAAACATATGCCCAGACTTTTAGCAAGGGGACTCAGGCCAGAGTCAGAGGGAGAGAACATATCCAGCTGGTTTTGATATATGGATAGATAATCTTTGACCCAGTGCAACACTTACAACTACCCGATGAACACTGTTTCATAAGCAATGTGTTTGTCACTGAACACACTTAAGCAGAGATTTAAAAACTTGGGGCCAGGATCTAAATCTCAGTATTGAGGCATCTGTACTGGCCTGTCCTTGGGGATCTGACAGGATATGCTCTCAGCTGCAGACACTAAGAGCACCACCTGTGCGCGTTCATTACATTGCCTTTTAAAAGGGCTCTGCCCATCCCCATCTTCCTCTTTCTCTCTGCTTCTCTGCTTGTCTCTCTGTCTCTCCTTTCCACCTCTGCCTTTCTCTTCTCTTCTGCTGCTCTTGTCCCCTCCCACCTTTCCCATTCACTTTTCCCCAGTAAACCCCCCTCCATCCATGCTCTGTCACATGGCGTGTTTCTCTGGTGTGCCACTTTTTAAAATCACAACAGCTTGTCATCCCCTACGGGGTCATGTGACTGAATGTAGGGGGCCATGAAATATCTGGTTAACAGTAAAATGTTTATGAATGTACAATAAACAAAGAATAATTTGAAATAAAATATGTAACACAAATCCATGGTATGTCTGCCAGTGATCATGTATGTTGTATCTTGGAACTTCTCTGCAGCCTCAATTTTGAACATACAATATGTATGTTTTGTACACTCCAGCACCATGTCCACCTGCAGGCTGTCATGCTTTCTGCCATGCTGTAATGGACTAACCCTCCGAAACTATAAGTAAGCCCCAATAAAATGTTTTCTCTTAAAATGGTTGCATTGGTCATGGTGTCTCTTTACAACAAAAGTACAGTGATTAAGATAGACATTTAAAATTTTTTTAAATCTTTTGATTACAGAAAACAAACACTTTCCATATTTTCCTACTGTATTTCTTAACATGTATTAAATTATTGTATCTGAATTATATTATGTTTGATTATTTAATTTTAAATGTTGCTGCTTGAGTTGCTGACCAGAGTTTCACAAAAAATTGTTCAATGACTTTTGGCTTAAGAGTAGAACAGAATTTCTAATAATTTCTCAAAGGGTCCTAAAATATTTCTGCCTATTTACATTATGTACTTTATGAAGTAGAGTTCTCAGCATCACTGCGTATCAAATCAGAACATTGGCAAACCCTGACAAACACTGAAGATGCTCTCTAGACTGAAGTATCAAATATTCATCCTTCTAATTACTTATCTAAAATATTCAAGCACATCTATCTCATTAGTATGCAAATTTGCTTTTGTCCTTAATAAATGTTAAAATTGTATGCATATCAAAAAATGTTTTAAAATAAATTTCCTTATGGTTTATTATCAGTAAATGTTTGATTTGCATGCCCACTTCACATACCTATTTTGCATACTTGCACTGAGAAGTTTTTCAGGTAGAAAGGGATTGAGAGTGAAAAATGTATAAGGACCTATTGTAGACATTAAAGGATTTGTATTCTTTGGAATTCTTATGAGTATGTATGCTGTATTCATGTGTGTATGCAAATTTGTGGGGAGTGGATATGTGTGTGTGCACGAATACGTGTACGGGCATGCAGATAGAGGCCCAAGGTTCCTGTCAGGAATCATCCTCATTGCTCTGCCACCTTATTCTTTGAGGTAGGGGCTCTCACTCAAAGTTAGATATTGCCAATATGCCTAATTTTGCTAGCCAGATTGCTCTGGGGATCCCTTGCTTCTGCCTTCTAGGCTGGAATTGCAGTTGGGCCACCATACCATGTGACATTCACATGATGACTGGAGATCCAACTCTAGTCCTCACACTTGTTCAGCAAAACTTTAACTGCTGAGAAATCTCCCCAGCAGGATTTTTATATGTCGGGCATTATAGTGAGCATATAAAACTCTTAGGATAGCAGGGATACCATGAAAATCACAAGCTATAGAAATGAGAATATTCAAACTGTCGACCATCATTAACCAATACACAGGATATGGTGAATAATGTATTCAAACACCACACACACACACACACACACACACACACACACACACACACACACACACTGCCTTACTGTTCTATTTCTGTTAAGAGACAACATGGTCATGGCAACTCTTATAAAATTAATTAGGGATTTGCTTATGGTTTTAGAGGGCTAGTCCATTATCATCAAGGAGAGAAACTCATGACAGCAGGCAGGAAGGTAGGCAAGCATGGGGCTGAGAGCTTACATCTTGATCTGTAGGCAATAGGCAGAAAGAGAGAATGGGCCTGGTATCAGCTTCTGAAACTTCAAAGTCCATCCCTAGTGACACACCTCCTCCAACAAGGCCACAGCTACTTCAACAAGATCACCCCTACTGTTCTTTCCTAAACAGTCCCACTAACTGGGTAGCAAGAATTCAAACATATGAGCCTATGAAACCAATTCTCATTTAAACCAACACACACACACACACACACACACACACACACACACACACACACACACACCTACTTCATAGTTGGCTTGAGCTGGCAAACTTATTCTATCACCTGGGAGTAGGGAACCTCAACTGAAGAATTGCCTCCATCAGATTGGCCTGTGGTCATGTCTGTAAGGCATTTTCTTAGGTATTCATTGATGTAGGAGAGCCTAGCCTACTATATTTGATACCATTCCTGACAGGTGGGACAAAGGTATATAAGAAAAGTGTCTGACTGGGAGCCTGGGAGCAAGCCAGTGACCGCCTTCTTCATTGCCTGGTCTGTATGTCCATGCCTGCCTCCAGGTTACTGCCTTGAATTCTTTCCCTGACTTCCCTTGATGAGGGATTATAACATGTAAGATGAAATAAACACTTTCCTTTTTTTTTTTTTTGCTTTTGGTTTGATCATTTTATGACAGCAACAGAAATAAAACTAGAACACTCCATGAGCTCTTTACATATTTTTTGTATCATATAAACATCTGTGCATACATATACCTCTTTATATAATAATGTGTCAAGATAGTTTGGCTCTGAGAACCAGGATGAAAAGTGAATTATCAGAAAGAATTGCTTTAGAGATCAATGCAATTGTTACTGACTTGCTCTGTGACCTTTAGCAAGAATTTCTTCTTCTCATTTGTTTCTCTACCAAAAAGGAGGATTTGACAAGAATGGCACATATCAAACTCTTCTGAGCTTTTGTTATTATTACTTTTGTCTTAGCTGTGAATCACTTCTTCAAATGGAAATTTATGAAAGAAGTCTGACATGGCTAGTATAAGACTGTAGTACTTGCACATGGCCTCATATCACACCGTGTGGAGTCTGAATCTCCAACACTTTATTTATCTTCCCTTATTTATAGCCACCTCTTTTAATGGCCCCTGAGAACACCCAGTGGAACCTCTAAGATTCTGGAATACAGCAGATACACTGAGCAACATGAGGAGTAAGATTTGCATACTCTCTAGCATTTAGATCTTCCAGTTCACTGTACGTGTGTGTGTGTGTCTGTGTGTGTGTGTGTGTGTGTGTGTGTGTGTGTCTCTGTGTGTGTGTGTGTGTCTGTGTGTCTGTGTGTGTGTGTGTGTGTGTGTGTGTGTGTGTGTGTGTGTGTGTGTGTGTGTTTGTACTTACATACCTATGCAGGCATGTGTAGAGGCCAGAGGTTGACATCTGGAGATCTTCCTCAATCAATTCTCCAATTTTTTGTTTTGTGACAGGGTTTTGTTTTTTAATTGACTCACAGCTCATCGACTCATCTTGAATGGCTCACCAGTGAGCTCCCCAAACTGTCTCTGACCCACAGCTCTAGTCCTACATACACATGCACCAGTATGCCTGCCTTTTATATTGGTGCTGGAGATCCAGACTCAGGCCCTCATGGTGCAAACACCAAGCACTTTACTTACTGAGATGTGTTCCCAGCCATTTTTTAAAATCTAGTCTAGGAAGTAAGGGGACCTGAGCTAAACTCTTATTGGTGACAAAAGCACAAGGCCACCCTGCAACAGAAAGGAGGAGAGTCATCCAGGCTGACACTTGATACCCTGGGACAGGATTAGAATCCCTGAATAAGCCATGAAAGGCCATTAGTGAAGATGCAGTTTTATTTGCAACGGAGACCCCATCATATAAGAGATGCCAGATGTGGAGGGATGTAGAGGGGAGCCAGCCTGAACCTACCAGATTAGATGTGCCTATTGTAGATGACAGATTCTGAGGACTGTAGTTTCCCAAGCCTTTTTGAGCTGAAAGATGATGAGAAAGTCCTAGATGTTGTGCATCAAGCTGACATTATTGGATTTGGGGTTTTGCTTTAATTTGATTGTTCCTTGGTCTTTACCTCTTGAAATAAGAAAGAATTTAACTTGCTACTTTATTTTACAGTATCCACAGCTAAGAGGCTTTGAAGTTTTAAAGTTTTTGGATTTTTTTAAAGCTGTGGGACTTTTAAAGTTATGCTAGGTTTTTATATTGTGATCTCGGGGCTCAACAGGCAAGGAAAGGATATGGTTTAATAGTGCTATGTTTGTATGTCAAGTTGACAAAGATCAACTGTGCTGATTACTTAACACAAACTAGAGTTACCTGGAAAGAAGGAACCACAATCGAAGAATTGCCTCCATCACATTGGCCTTTGGATGTGTCTATGGGGGATTGATTAATGATCAATGTGGGAGGGCTCAATCTTTGATTAATGATTAACAAGTGGTGTTTTTCACGGCAGGTGGTCTTGGGTCATATAAGAAAGCAGGCTGACCTCCAAGATACCATAAGTAAACACGGAAAAAAAATGCAATAAGACAAGGCAAAAGCCCTAGTATCAAGTCTGGTCAAGGCAACCCAAGAGGAGGGAAAGAGTCCCAAGAACAGGTGAAAGAGTCAAAGTCATACCTTCTTCCACTGTTAGGAATCCAACAGAAACACCACACTAACAGTCATAATGTATACATAGAGGACCTGATGCAGAACCTTGGCGGCTCCAGAAGTGGAGGAGAGTGGATCTGGGGCAGAAGCGGGGAAGGAAGGGGGAATGAAGGGAGGGGAAACTGGCTGTAATGAACTGTATGAGAGAAGTCTATTTTCAATTATAAAAATGATTTTCCTTGCTTCCAACCTCACCTGCCAACTGCAGGTGTGTTACCATGCCTGGATTCATGTGCTTTCTATAGTAAAGTTTCTGTTTAATTATTTTACCCATTTTAAAAACAATATTTAATATGGCTTTGTAACAGTTCTTTACACAGTCTAGATATCAATTCTTTACAAGATGCATTTTGCACATATTTTTTTCTCAGTCTGTTGGTTGCCTCTTCATTTTTGGTTAACACCGTCTTTGGAAAAACAAAACTTTAAAAATTTGAGTTTCAAAGGATTTACCTCTTCTAGTTTATATTTTTGTGATTATATAAGAAATCTTTCCCAGTGCAAGGTACTAGGACTCTCCCTATGCTTACTGCCACCAGCTTTTGTACACTGAGATTTGTTATTCATTTTAAGTTAACGTTTATATATGGTATGGTGTAATGGTTGAGAATTGCTTTTAAATACTATTTAAAAGAGAATACTCTCTCTCTCTCTGTCTCTCTCTCACTCTCTCTCTCTGTGATATGTATGTGTTCACATGTACGTACAGAGGCCTAAGTGCTGATACATATGCACCTACAGTGTGAGCAAGCATGTGGAAACCAGGAGTTCCCTGATCATTCTCTATTTGGATAAGGAAGGGTTTCTTCCTGAGCCTAGTCCTTACTGATTCAGTTAGTGTAGCTAGCAGTTTGTTTCAGGGATCCTTTGTCTCTGTCTCCCAGGCTCCTGGCTACTAGGCCCATGCGTCTTTTTAATGTAGGTGTTGGAGATTAAAATGCACATCCTCACATGAGTATAGCAAGTGCTTTATCCATTGAGCCATCTCCCCAGGCTCCCAAAACATTATTTTTGATGGGGTGTAAATCAGTGGTAGAGAGCTCACACAATATATACAAAGCTCCAGGATTCATCCCATAACCCCCTCCCTCTACTACACACAACCAGAGGTAGGGATGGGAAGGTACAATGACGAGGATGGAACACAAACTGTAAAGCATTTGGGAAAAGAAATAAGGCTACTAGGAGATGTTGCAACTAAAGATAGTACCTATGTAGTAACTACAATGGAAGGGGGGAATAAAGTAAAAAAACCAATATAACAATTCAGTCTTCATATGACCCAAGTTTGAGTGGCCTGAAATATTCATGACTTCACATTTGCTTGTTAGTTAATAGTCTTGTTGGTTTCTAATGGGGCTCTCCTCGCTGCTGGTTTTTCTTTTACTCCTAGCTTACCTAGTTTACTTGTCTTCTTTAACTTTTCCATTTTATAAACACCACCTCCCACCTCCGGCCCCCATTGAACATTGATCAAGTTTCACTGCAGTGAATTTTGTCTTAGGAAGTCTGTTCTTGACCTATCTTTGTCCCTGGTGTTCATTTTTTTGAAAAATACTTTTAATAATAAAAAGAAAGCAGGCTGAGCAAGCCATGGAAAGCAAGCTAATAAGCAGAGTCCTTCTGTGACCTCCGTGTCAGTTCCCACCTCTAGGTTCCTGCCCTGACTTTCCTTAGTGATGAACTCTTACCTGGAAGTGTAAGGTGAAATGAACCTAAGTTGGTTTTGGTTTGTGTTTGATTACAACAACAGAGAAACAACTAGGACACATCCAATGGGTGGGGGTCCTCAGATGAATACAAAGAAGAAAGCAAACTGAGTGCTAGCATTCCTCTCTCTGCTTTCTGACTGTAGATGGACAATGTGACCAGCAGCCTTACACTCCACTGACATCCCTACAGTGATGGACTGTGCCCTCAAACTGTGAATTAATTTCTACCCTTCCTCCCTTAAGTTGCCTTTTTCACAGCAATGGTAAGAGTGGTTAATACCTCTGTCTAACCTCTCTAAGCCTTTTCTGTCAAATGGCAAATCCATAGCAAGCGTGGTGAGCATGAGGAGGATGAAGAGATGTATGTCTCATCAAACCTTGCAGAATAGTCCAAATGAAAGCAGTGCCAGTTTGTATTAGCTAACAATTAACACCAGTTTCGTCTGATAACTCCGGTGAAGGGCTCTTTGCCTTCCTTCCCTTGACAGTTCCCAATTAGAGAATCTCTTTCAGCCTTACCGAACCCTTTGAAATCACTCCACAGGCTACCATCTGCCCTTTGTGCTGTGTTTGATAAACCCACGAGCTCACACCCTGTGTCTCCTGCCTTAAAGTCTAAACACCTCTACATCATTCATCAAAGGCATCCCCTCAGAAGATCAGCCATAAAATGTCCTTCACATCATTCACACCAATGGGTGCTTGAACTTTTTCCAGAAACAAAATTACAGAAGTGGGAGCAAAGGCATGTCACTGTTTGTTGGTCTTTAAATATTGCCTCACCAGACAACTTTTCATCTTCTTTTCCAGGGAATGAATTTCTGCCCAGTGGGGATTATCTGATACCAGGTTAGAAAACAGCCAGTGCCAGACCACCAGGGTCAAACAAACCAACAAAATCAGTTCCTAAAGAGTTTACCATCTGTTTAAGAGTGCATAACTATAGCTTCCTCCGAAGAAAGTTTCTGAGGGGCTGGTGGGACATGGGGTTCACAGGCAGACCCTGAAATGAAGGAGAAAAGAAAAGTGTGACCAGTGCAGGATTTCCTCCATCGGTGTCACCAGGAAGGTGTCCTGTCAACTTAATACAGCCTGAGACTCCCTCTAACTGGAGGGCTTTTCAGGTCAGAGCAGTTGAGGGCATGTGTGGGAGATTGTCTTGATTGTGAATTTGATGTAGGAGGTCCCAGCCCATTGGGGACCGCGCTATTTCCTGGGCATGCAGCCTTGGTTTATATCAAAGAGCTAGCTAGATATGATGAAATTATGCCTGCCCCCTGTTCTTCCCTAACTTTTCCCCCCTCCCATTTACACTTGTGTCCTGGATGCCCAATTTCAGAAAACTCTTGTATACAGTATGGAGTTGTCTTTCTAAGCCTGTCTCATGAGCTGGACTTTCCTCAACCCATCTGACTTCTATATGTAAGTGTCTCAGAACAGTGCTGTGCTCAGCCAATTTCACCATGAAGTGTACAGTGCAAGCCTTGGACTTTAACTACTTGGTCTTAGGTCCCAGCTTGACCCAAGTCAATCAACCCCTGTCTAAGTCTCCTCACATGTAAAATAAGGATAACAGTTCCTACCTGTCAGAATTCCAAACGGTTTAAGGGAGAACACACATATATTATACATAATAAATGATCAATTAAGTCAAGAATGGATTGGGTCTGGAGAGATGGTTTAGCAGTTAGGAGCACTGGATGTTTTTCCAGAGGACCTGCACACAATTCTTAGCACCTACCAGACAGTTCACAGCTGTCTGTAAAGCCACAGGATTTTATATCCTCTCCTGGCCTCTATGAGCACCAGACATGATTGTGGTACACAGACTTACACATGAAATAAATAAATATTTAAAAAGTGAAATTAAAAATGGAAGATTTAAGGCTTTAAAAACAATTAGTGTGTGGGGGCTGGCAGGGCTGTGTTTTGCTTGGATGTCTGCACCATCACATGTGTGCCTGGTGCCTGCTGAGGTCAGAAGAGAGTGTTGTAGTCCTTGTGAGTTACACACAGTTGTGAGCTGCCACATAGGTGCTGGTAATTGAACTTGGGTCCTGTAGAAAATGGCCAGTACTCTTCATGACTAAGACAGTTCTTGATCCCCAGAGGATTTATTAGAAGTAAAAAGAAAAGAGGGGGCCAGAGCCATGGCTCAGTTGGAAAGTGTTTACTGTGTAAGCATTAAGACCCAAGTTCAGATTCCTAGAACCCAGATTAAAAAACTAAATACTAGGTTTGGAAGATCTCTAGGACTCGGAAGACAGGTGAATCCTTAGAGTTCGTTGGTCATCTAGCCTAGACTAATTTGTGAACTCCTGGCAAGTGGAAGTTGTTATGTTAAAAAACAGGTGGAGGAGACCCAAGGAAGGGCAGTTGATGTTGACCTCTTTCTTTCACATGTACCTGCACATACATGAACAACACACATGCACACACACACACACATACACACACACACACACACACACACACACACACAGAGAGAGAGAGAGAGAGAGAGAGAGAGAGAGAGAGAGAGAGAACATGAAAGGAAAGTTTTGCATCTAACACATGTAACATATGTAATAGATGATTAATAAATGGGGGGGCCAAATCCATGTGTTAATAAATGGTTTCTGTTACAGTTTGAATCACATACCCTTATGCTGGTCACCTTTTTCTTATTACAAGGTAGCTGAGATAATGAGTTTGGAAAGAAGGATGCTTATTTAGTCTCATGGCTTCAGAGATGTCATCCCATGATTGCTTGGTCTGGTTGCTTTGAGTCTGTTGCAGCTCTGTGAAGAAAGAAAGGGAATGGGGTCCCAATATTCTCTTTAAGGACACCCTGGCAGTGACTTTTCTCTGCTAGCTCCAATCTTCAGAAGTTTCTCTGGTCTTCAAACAGTGTCTCGGGCTGGTGACCAGCATTTTCAATACATGGGCTTTGGGGGTGTGGGCAGTCATTCAGGATTGGAACTACAATACCTTTCCAGTATATTTGTGGGTGTCCTGGGTTGTGGATGTGGCTCTGCGGCCGGAGTGCTTGCCCAGCATACACAACACCCAGGCTTTGATCTTCAGCCTCTTATAAACTAGACATTTTGCTTTACATCCATCATCCAAGCACTCAGGTGGTAGAGGCAGGAGGACCAGGGGGTCAAGTTCATTCTTGCCTACACAGTGAGCTTGAGGACAGTCTGAGTTTTGTGAGACTGTCTAAAAAATTGTCAATGTCCTTCCTAATGTCCAGATGTCTAAATATAAGCTTAATAGAATATAATTGTGGCATATGCAATTAATTATTGAGCTTATACCAGAGAATAGCAAACTCTTATTCTGAGAGGACTAGTGCCTGCAGAGAAAATAGGGGATTAAAGTTTATACTAAACTTTCTACTTTATCTTTATTTATTTAGGTATTTCACATCACCTACCCCAATACCACTATTTTGTCATTCCATATCTTTTCTCTACTCTGTAGTTTCTCCACAAAAATTAATAAAAAGTTAAAAAACAGAACAAATTTAAAAAAGTTAAAAAGCAAACAAATAAAGTAACCCCATCTCATCAAGCCCTCTGGGTGACAACCCGCTTCTCCATCAACCTCAGCATCCTGTGCATGTACCATTCCACTCCTCCTCCATCTTCCCCTCATCTCTATCACATACTCACCCGCCATAGTGGCATTGGAGGTTGTGGTGTGTCAGTCCAAACAACTTTACTTGCTAATGTTCATTGCAATGAGTCATTAGGTGGTTCAAGGTCTCTGGCTACAGCACCAATACTGGGCTCCCATAGAGATTCTCAGACATCCTGCTGTTGTCCTGAGTCGTGGGAAATCCTGCCCCTACATGCCTTCCAGTAGCTCCTAGATGGAGAAAAGGGGTGGGCAAACTCAAAGCCCTGGATTTGGGCCTGGGTGGTAGTTGAGTTGGTCAGCCTGCCAGCTTTTCTGCATTTATGCCATCAGAGCCTGCTCCCCCTTTGGCCAGGTGAGAGGTGGGGCCAGCTCTCCCATTCTCCTATGCCCACACCATTTTGCCAGCTCTCCGGTTCCTAAACAACCAGGGTCAGCTTTCCTGCTCTGCCCAGGTGAGAGGCAGGGTCAGCCTCCCATGGCTACACCTTCAGGGCCAGCTCTTCCAGGGTGCCTTGGGTAAGGGGTGGAGTCAGCTCTTCCATTCCCGAGTTTTCCTTTGTTCATGCCATCACCACCAGGGCCAGTTCTCCCATGCTGCCCAGGTGAGGGGTAGGACTAGCTCTCTTGAGACTACACCACAAAGTGGCTGGTGTGGGGCAGGGCCAGTTCTCTCACCTGCGACATTGCTGAGAGCAGGGCCAACTCTCCTAAATCCAACTCACCAAAGTTACCACAGTGTTTTGGCTGGTGGGGGACAGAGCTAGTTCAGGGTATCCCTCAAACACCAGTATGAATTCTGGCTTCAGACCCCAGAAATCCTCATAGCCCTTGGTTACAGTACAGTTCACTGACATCAACATAGACCCCAGCTGCAGACCCAGACACAGCCCTTGGCTGCAGCAGGGGCCAGATGACATCACAATCTCAGGTGGCTGCACAGGGCTCTCAGGATGTTCCTCACCATCATAGCACCTCCAGTTCTGTTTCTCTTCATAGTGCATAGACACTCATCTTCTCTTTCTCTCATGTTTATCCCTCTCATACTTGCTCACTTCCTTCTGAGAGGGCCACACCACCAGGGCCAGCTCTACTCTTGTGCCCAGGTGAGGTGCAGGGTCCACTCTGCCAAGTGCTGTAGTTGGTGAGTTGTAGGAACAGTTCTAGCTCTCTTCTACCCCAAGGGCAGCCCTCTTGCCTACCACAGGTGACAAGGGGTCGGGTGCATCTTTCCCTTAGCCATGCCACCACATGCAAGGCGGGGGGGGGGGGGCAGTCAGGCAATCAGCTCTCCTGCTCTCATGCCCTCAGACCCATGAACCATCTTATTTGTCCTTTGTAAAATATAAAACTTGAGGAAGCACCTGGTGTTCTCTGGTAAGATAAGGCCATGTAGAAATACATAGATTAGTAGTTATGGGTTAATAATTAAGACAGAACTAGCCAATAAGAAGCTCTAGCCACTGGCCAACAGTTTAATAATTCATATAGCATCTGTGTGCTTATTTGGGGCTCAAGGGCTGTGGGACCAGGTAGGAAAGAAACTGGCAGCAAGAATCTATTTTTGAAAAGTCTCTTAAAAATGGTTCATGGATAAAGGCACTTGCTGTGCAAACCTGTTGACCTGAGCCCAGTCCTTAGAATCAGGCAGTGGAAGTGGAATGAGAGAAACAACTCCACAAGTAGTCCTTTGACCTCCACTTCTGACCACAGTGGCAGGAACACCCCAAATACACATCTTGCACATAGATGCACAGTAATACTAAATAAAATGCATCATTTTTTTAAAAGAATGCTGTATGAACTGACACACACAATGAATCCTGAAGACAGGGGCAGAAACTGAGCTTCTGAAGCTACAAACCAAGGAAGCCCAGAGGCTGTAGACAAGTGTAGAAGAGGCAAGGCTTAGGAAGGATTTGTTACTAGACACTTTCTGGGGAGTGTGGTTCTACTGCCATCTCCCTTCTGGACTTAAAGCTTCCAGAAATGTGTGACAATACATTTCTCTTGTTCCAGGCCACCCCATGGTTAGGGAAGCCCCAGGGAGCCAACAATTTGTCATTCTCCTTCATTCAGCATTTCCCTGACACCTTCCAGGTTTCCTTCAATTCAGTCTTCTGTCAAGTCAGACTCAATCTTGTATTAATCTTGCAGCCACTAGAAAAGGCCCAGAATGGGGAAAATATGGTTGGTGAATTAAACTGAACTGAGTAGAAACATATTCACAATGATGTGAGTTTCTTGTTCTAGGCCTATGTCAGGGACACAGTACAAGGCAGTGAAGATGTGTTTGTGAGAATTGGCCTATCCCATCCCACAGTCTCTCCAGAGTCCCCACCCACCTCTGTTTTCTTCTTTCTCTTCCAATTAGTCCTTGCAGTCTTTACCCTGTGAACCTAGAATCAACAAAGGAGATGATGGTCCATACCTTGACCTTCCAAAACTGGCCCCAAACTTTAACTTCCAAGGATGACCTATAATCTTGACCTTCTACAAATGGCCCCAGTATTTGACCTTCCAAAGTTGGCTTCAAACTTGACCTCCTAAGAAAGTCTACACTGTCAGAGCAAAAGGTAGTGCTTTGAACACAACACTCATGCCCCATCTTTTTCATTTCTTCGGCTAAGGGGAATGTGTTTCATTTCCTTCTCTTTGTAAGTATATTTTCCTCCTAAACACAAATAACAATCCCGTTGCCCCATAATTAGATTGGATTACAGAATAATTACAACCTTGTTTGCTCTCGGCAGATTACATGGTAATTATACTTGGCATTACCATGAAGAACCAAGAAATTCTGACGATGTCATTACATGGTTATTTGTACAGTACAATGCAGCAGTGTAATTATACATGCAACATTTGTTCTCCAATAGGAGAATGATTAAAACAATGCTAATGCTTCAAAGTGTTGATTAGGTGCCAGCGTGATATGACATTGACAATGTGGGAAGGGTGTCTGGTTATTAATTCTTCCCACAACATAGCAGTATGTGCCTTCTCCAGGACTCTCCTGTTACTTCTTCAGCAGGCTCTGCTGTGGTCAAGAAGGACATGTGACCATGTGCTTTCCTCTCTCCTCACAGCTTCCGTATGTTTATAGCAACCAGCAGACTTCAATCAACATTAAAACAAAAGGAGGGACTAGGGAGATGGCTCAGTTGGTAAAGTGTTTGCTGTGCAAGCTTAAGGACCACAGTTCAGTTCCCAGCACCCACGTAAAAAGCAGTGTGTGGAGGTATGTATGGAAGTATGCACCTGTAATTCCAAGAGTGGGGAGGTAGTCCCAGGTTTCCCTGACCCATCAGTTTAGCCATCAGTGAGCTCCAGGTCCAGTGAGAGACACCCTTTCCAAAAACTAAGGCAGAATAGCCTATGCTGGAGGACTTGGGAGAGACCTCAGAGTGTAAAATACTTGCCATGCAAGTATAGGACTAGAGTCTGGGTCAGAAGCTGTGTAAAGCTGGGTGGTATGGTAGCTTGCCTATAATGTCCACACATGGGAGGAAGGGATGGAGAATCCCCAGAGAAAGTAGGCTTACTAGACTGACTGAAATGGTGGGAAAGCTCCAGCTTCAGTGAGAAATGTGCACCTCCTCATGTGAGGATAAGTGTAAGAGGCCTATCTTGGTCCTTTATGGCAGTGTTGTGGTTTGAAATGCACCCCTGCCCCAGGCTCAAGTGTCCCTAGTTGGTAGTACTATTTAAGAAGGTTGTGAAACCCTTAGAAGGTGGAATATCCTTGGAGGAAAAGTTTACTGAGAGCAGGCTTTGAGTGTTTATGGCCTGGTTTGACTTTCTGTTCTCTCTGCTTCCTGATTGCCAGGCTGGCCTCAAATTCCTGCTTCCATGTTCTCCTCTCTTTCCTCTTTTTCCTCTAAGTTGATTTTTATCAGGGTACCCTGCCACAGCAACAGAAAAGAAACTAAGGCAGATGGTGGAGTCCAGGGACAGATGAGATGGGGAAGCTCTGTCTGAGATCACCTGAGAACACATGGCTGGACAGATCCCAGTTCTTTCTTCATCTTGAAAATCAGAGACTTGACAATGACCTCTGAAGGTTCCATGAGTCTGGAATACATGCTAATCAGTGATATGTTAGCATAATTATTTTAGTGTTCATATAGTTGAGAGACATGTTTCCAACATTGTACTGTGATGTTGTCATTTATAAAGCTCACATTTAAGATCCACACAAGCTGCACTCTAAGTGGGTAAGAGCGCTTGCAGAATAAACATGAGGACCTGAGTTCAGATCCCAACACCCATGTAAAAGCTAGACATGGCTGTGTGTGTGTGTGTGTGTGTGTGTGTGTGTGTGTGTGTGTGTGTGTCTTTAATCCCAACACTTTGGAGGTGAGGAGGCAGGATCACTGGGAGTTGCTGCCTGCCTGACTTGCTCCAGAGATACTATTTTAAAGAAATAATGTAGAGGATGATTCAGCAAAATATCTGATACTGTCCTCTATCAAGCACATACACCGATGGCAACATCTGCAAACAGGCGTGGGCATATACCACACTCGTAGACCTCCACAAAATAAATACATAAATAAATAAATAAATAAACAGAAATGCCTGCACATAGAGTACATGTTTTCTATGAGTTTGTGCTTTTGTGTTGGGTCACAGTCATCACTATCCTTGGACTTATACAGCCTGTGGGTTGCAGGTTGAACATTCCTGCATGGCATCTACATGGGATGGAACTTCTCCTTACATGGAGCCCAACAAGTATGAGGTGTACACGGAAGAGAATAACTTTTCCCTCTTTGGAAATATGCCACTGGGATGTGTCACATGTCCTCAGATTTATTGGCTTTCTCATTGCAATGTTCATTGTCTTTGGGAAGTTGCATGGACCATGTATGGCAAAGAATGGAATTTGGGGAGCCAGGTACTTATATTTGGTTCTATGGTGATTATTTCTGTCAACTTGCTGCAACCTAGAATCACCTGGGGAGAAAAATCTCAGTTGAGTAATTGTCTTTAGCAGCTTGATCTGTTGGGGATTGTCTGGATGGTTAATTGGTATGGGAGGGTCCATTCTGCTATGTGTTGCACCATTCCCTGGCCCGAAATTCCTGAACAGTATGGGAGAGAAATGAGCTGGGTACCCTCCCTGCCTTGACTTCCTTCCAGTAGTGGATTGTCATGGAATTGTAAGACAAATAATCTCTTCCCACTATTTACTTCTGACCAGAATTTGCAGCAACAGAAATGTAATGCAGACAGGTTTCTACCTCAAGGACCTTGACCTCTTCTTCTCTTGGACTGTTTTCAGCCTTTCTTACTGATGTCGTGTTCTGAGGATGGTGGTGTTTATCTTCAAGCATTGTGAAGTTTAGAAGCAGTGCACACTGGCTGGAGATGGAGCTCAGTGAGCAGAGCCAATGGCTAACACATACAAGGACCTGGGATACACCCTTGGGACTGGGCAGAGTGTTGCATGCATGTAATTTCAGCACTTAGGAGCTAGAAAGAGGATCAGAAATTCATGATCATCTTAAGTTTGGAATACACAAAATTGTATCTTAAAAAAAATAATGAGAGAGAGAGGCAGGGCATTGTACCCCCGTCAATGGGCAGTGGTCAACTCACAGTGGTTGTTTGGGTGGCCATTTGTGCTTAAGATTTATTTTTCATTTTACTTTATATACACCTGTGTATGGGTGTGCACATGTGCAGGTACCCAGGGGAGGCCAGAAGGGGATATTGGATCCACTGCAGCTGGAGTTACAGACAGTTGTGAGCCACCTGGTGTGAGTGCTGGGAACTGAACTCTAGTCTGCTGCAAGAGCAGTGCATGCTCTTAACTACTGAACTATCTCTCTGGTCTCTTGGCTGACCAAACCACAATATGTGTGTTTCCTGGCTATGATCCATAGAACTCCTGTTGCTGATACATTTCTTCTGCATGGAGATGGGTTTCACCAATTATGTGATGCACCTGTCACACGGGACAAATTAAGGATGTATCTGTAGTCTGGGATGAAGAGCATTGGTTAAGCAGCTCCCCTGTATGCCCATTGCCCTCTACCTGGTCCTTCACTCCTTCCTCCAAACCAGTGGAAGGATCTCACCCCATGCTTTCATCAGTGGCATGCATCTCTGAGAAATTCACAGACACTTGGCTGATCTTTAGAAGACCCTGTCCTCCCTATTTCTTTCTTTGGACTGAGTAGGAAGGCAGAGCAGCTCAAAGTCAGGCAGGAAGGAATGGTCTAGGCTCCTTTCTAGCTTTCAATCTCTCTCTCTCTCTCTCTCTCTCTCTCTCTCTCTCTCTCTCTCTCTCTCTCTCTCTCTCTCTCTCTCCCTCCCTTCCCTCTCTCTCTCTGAGTAATGTGCTTGCATGCAACACACACACACACACACACACACACACACACACACGTTGAAAGGAATCTTCCCCAAGCCGTTTACTGGGGTAGTAAGTTGCAGAAAAGGAAAAGTGCTATAGCCAAGTTGATGCAGAAAGCTCTGGGAAATAGAGTTAATTCTATACATAGTTTGTTGGTCAATGATATGTTTGCAAGTTAAGGGTCTCTATTGGAAGCCTGTCAAAATCCTGGTCTAGGAACTACCACAAGTCAGAATCCTGGAATCCAGAAAATGTTGTGTGGTTGAAAGTGTCTGGGGTCCATTGAGTAGTTTGATCTTACTCAAGGATTGGGGCCCTGTAGAGCCTACAGGAACAAGGGGAGTTTTGAGACAGGAAACCTATGGCACAAGAACAGATGAAGCTCTCCTTTGATTTAAGCATACCCTGGTGGGAAGAAAATAAGCAGTTCTCTAGTCTTCATGTATTGTAGACTATTAGTTTTGAACAAGCAATATTGGCATAAATTTGCATGCATGTTGGATATACTATATACACAGGTAGTATATAAATAATATATCATCACTTATATACTACATATAGGACATGTACATAAAACTATATATACATATGTAGTATATATTCTATGTTCATGTAATAATACATATTAAATATATATAGTTGATAGTATATGTGACTATGAATGTGAAAATTATATACATGAACTATGTATATATGTTTAAATGCTCCATTTCCTTTCCCTTCTCCAGTCAAGTGGTGTGTGTTCTATGGCAAATAATTAAAAGGAGTCCAACACTGTTTTGTATCTAGGTAGCATACAAAAGGAAGGGTCAGCATTAACATGCGGATGACTCCTGGCCTGAACACAGGACTTCGTTGACCCTTCCCAGGGTCAGTGTTCCACAGGAGAATACTGTGGACTTTGTGGCTAACCTGGGCTGGTGCATTCATGCATGGTGGCACCCCACCACATTTGGAAAGAGAAGACTAGACAAGAAAGAGCCCATATGCTACCTGGGGAAGGATGGCAGGGTGCTAAGCTGCTGGTGGCATCCAGTGATAAAATCTCACTATAAGCCAAACACTACCAGCTAAACATGCTTTCCTGTTCTCCTCAGCCTCCTGGAGCCTCCATTCTCTTACTTGCAGACCCGGAGCAAACATACTGCTTTGCACTGTGATAATTAAGAGTGTGTGAAATCACTTCTTGTTTTCATTTTTGGAGCACACATCAGTGCTTAAGAAACAGTATTTATCTTTCTAAATAAATAAACACTTAAGTGTATGTATTTATTTGTTTGTTTACAACCCAGCTTCAGGTTCCCTCCCCTTCCTCTCCTCCAAGCTTATCTCCCCACACCTCCTTATTCCCACCCCAATCCACTCCTTCTCCAAATCTGTTTAGGAAAGAAAAGGTCTCTCATGAGTCTCAATAAAACATGACATTATCAAGTTGCAGTAAGACTAAGCACCTCCTCAAGTATTAAGGCTAGGGAAGGTGACCCAGTATTGGGAGTAGGATCCCAAAAGCTGGTGAAAGTGTTGGAGCCAGCCCCTTTTCCCACTGTGAGGAGTCCCACAAGAGGACCAAGCTACACAACTGCAACATATGTGCAGAGGGCCTAGGTCAGTCTCATGCAGGCCCCTGGTTGTCAGTTCAGTCTCTTGAGCACTTATGAGCCCAGGTTAGTTGATTTTGTGAGTTTTCTTGTGGGTGCCAGAAGAAACAGTATTTTATAATGAGAGTTTCAGTAGGGTTTTCCAGCTGGACATAGGACACAGGGACAGGACAAAGAGCAGAGGATCTTGCTATGAGCTCAAGGTCAAAACAAGAGGCTTCTGGGTGTCCTTCCTATTCAGGACAGACCTTTCTGTGGCTGAGCCCTGAGGCCACTCACAGCCATCCTTTAAAGACTTGCAATGTTAGCCATTCCTTTTTAACTTCCCTAATCTATAATAAAGCAAAATCCCAACCTGAAGAAGTCATAAGAACTCTGAAATCAGGGTTTGGAAACCAGTCTGGCCTTTGTATCAACTAACTATTTGGCTAGGAGCAAATTTCTTGTCTGTCCATTTTGGTTGTCTTAGGCTCATTTTCCCCAACCACAAAATAAGGGGGGAGTATTAGAATAGTTGCTACAGTTCTTTTCAGCTCTAAAATTTTATAATCCTAAGAAGGGTTTGTATAGTCTCCCTTCCAGGGAAGGTGACCGCATTGTGTATTTGGTTTCCGTTTAGCTATACGATGAGGTTCATTCTCCACATATGTATGTGCAGTACAAATATACATATCAGCCGAAGAACACACAGGCAGTGAGAGAGGAAATAGTGCCTACACTCCACTGCTTTCAATTGAGCCATCAAGCCACTCAGCTATTTATGATGGAGAGGAAAATGGGGGCACTGTGCTCCTTTCTCTGAGGATCGCTCTGGAAACTGTGTGGATGTAAGACACAGTGGTAGAAAGAAGTAGGCCTTGGACATGCCCATGGTGGCTGTGTGGAAACATTCTGTCTGCTCTTCCGTCTTTCGTTTTCAGGTGCCGTCAGGTCTGAATTTGGAGACTATTGGAGTGGGCTTGTTGAAGTCGGTTTCTGTTCCTAATGCACACCCTGGTATGTGAATTGCCAAGTCTCCTACCGCATTTGTACTTGTATCCTTGGCCTGATGATTTTCCTCTGTCAGTCATGCAATGGTGCAGTCATGCTTCCAGTGGGTCACGAAGAGCTCAGGGCTGGGATACGGAGGAGGGGAGCACAAAGTCTGTCTACTCCCTCGGTAGCCCAGCAGGGCTCTCTAGTCAGTGTGTGCTTAGTGACCTAAAGCTTGGTATTTTAACATAATAAAAATTGATTTATGAATTGACTGACTGACTTATTGTGTGTGTGTGTATGTGTGTGTGTGTAAGAGAAAGAGAGAGAGAGAGAGAGAGAGAGAGAGAGAGAGAGAGAGAGAGAGAGAGAGAGAACAGTCCTTCTATCTTGCTTGAGACAGGATCTCCTTTGTTCACTCACTATATCAGGCTAACTGACCAGTGAGTTTCTATAGACTATCCTATCTCTGGCTCCCAACTCACCACAGAAATCCTAGTATTACAGATGTGAACTTTCATGGGATCTAATCCCCTGACCCATCATCCCAGCCCCAATTCTCTCTCTCTTTTTTCTTATATAACATCAATTTATCATGTGTACTGAGAGGGCAGAATTCTAGCCCCTCTGATCCTCTCATTTTCTGCTCCCATCAGAACCCTTCCCTAGAGGGCCACAGTGTCCTTTGTTTCCCTTTGGTTGGTGGGCAGAGCCACTTCAGCACGGAAGTAACATTGATCGTATCATATGTCTACACCTCTATCCCAACTCATGCAAGGCTGAGGACAACATGGATGGTAGCCATAGGTCATGAATATCCAGCGCAGCAAATCTGAGAACTTCCCATGTATACAAAGAAAGAGGTAGGGGATCAGAGTACTTCAGCAGCCCCTTCCCTAGCCAGAGGACAATGGAGGTATCCCCAGAAAGCACAACAGAATTAACCAGTGACAAGGAGGTGGGTTGAAAGGATAGAGTCACTGGCTGGACATCTTCCTGGTTGTGAAGCAGGCATAGAAGGCAAGAGGACCATCCAGGAGCATTGTGTGCATTAGGTACACAGGGACAGGGTGAAGGGAGGAGGACAGGAAGTTGTGATCACATAGTTTCCGGTGGGTCAGGATAAGAGTTTCTGACTCTGACAAAGACAAAACCAGGTCTAGGAAGCATGTTTGCAGAGAAAGGGAAGTGACTTATGCTGAAGCTCACCATGGCTGCAGGACTGTCTGACCTGGAGCGACTGTGACAGTTTTACTAAGAGACCCAAGGCTAGGACCTAAGGTACTGGCAGTGACATGGGAGAAGAGGAAACTCTGAAGGTATGTGTGGGTGGTGGACCTCAGACATAAATACCTTGTTTGTGGTAAATCCTGACTGTCAACTTGAGAGCATCTAGAATCACCGAGAAGACACACATCTAGGCATATATGTGAGAGACTTTGCGGGTTGGATTAGCTGAGGTAGGAAGGCTTGCCCTAAATGTGAGTGGCACCATCCCATGGGCTGGGATCCTAGACTGAATAAAAGGAGACAGCAAGCTGAGTACCAGTGTCTACCTTCCTGTGCTTCCAGAGTACAGATGCAGGGTGACAGCTGCCTCATGCTCCTGCTGCCATGCCTTCCCCACCATGATGGACTGTACCCTCAGACTGTGGGTAAAAATATGCCATTACTCCCTTAAGTTGTTTGTGGCAGGTATCTTGTCCCAGCAAAGCAAAAGATAACGGACATCAGTTCTAGATCCAAGTCTCATTCCCCCAACTACATGATAATCACTGGGCCTTCTTTTTCCTAACAAGTTTCCCACAGCAGATACAGATTCTATGCTCACATCACCTCCTCCAAGGATTAGGGTCTTAATTTGCAGATGACAAAATCTACTGTGTAGGAACTGATATGGCTAAAGAAGTCGGAATTACCAGGAGACCCAAAGATGCTGATTCCAGTCCAGTTCTCAGGAGAACCAGTTTGCCAAAGAAACTTTGCCCTCTGATACCATCAAGAGGTTGTAGTTTCAGCTGTCCCCTTGATAGCCACCATGCCACACTCTGTTCCAATGATGTGTAGCTCTTTGTCAAAGCCTCTTCCATGTTCTTCTCATCAGCCATTTTGCCCTCTAAGAATGCTGAAATCTTGGAAATGCCACGTAGGGGAGAAACCTCTGTGCAAGGTAGGGTTTTACACTCAAGGAAAATGTCAAAATGCAGAGTGATCACAAATCTTTACAGGAGCTGAGAAGACGTCTCAATAGGAACAGTGATTGCCACACAAGCATGAAGACCCAAGCTTGATTTCCCTAGAACACAAGTTAAAAAGCCGGGCATGGCAGCTATTGCCTGTGTCATCCTGTGCTTGACAGCTAGTCTGTCTGAATCAGCAAGAGAAGACTCTCTCTCAAAAATAAGACAGAGAAAATTTTTTGTTTGTTTTGTTATTTTTTATTTAATTTTTTTCATTATACATACCAACCCCAGTTCCCCCTCCCTCCCCTTCTCAAGTCTCCTACCTCTCCCTCCCCACCCCACCCACCCCATCCCCATCCACTCCTCAGAGAGGGGCTACCACACAGAGAAACCCTGTCTTGAAAAACCGAAAGAAAGAAAGAAAGAAAGAAAGAAAGAAAGAAAAAAAGAAAGAAAGAAAGAGGAAAACAAAAAACCAAACCAAACAACAACAACAAAAAAAGGCAGAGAGAAATTAAGGAAGATACCAGATGTTGACCTCTGCCCTCCACATTTACACAAACTTGCACATCTTGCGCGTGCGTGTGCGTGTGTGTGCGCGTGCGCGCGCGTGCGCGCACACACACACACACACACACACGCACATGCCAGTGCCTCAGTCAGAATGCTAAGAGCATGCTCAAAAGCTTTGTGATTGACAGGCATCTGCAACCCTTTCTTGCCCCCGATGTTGAGCATCTCATTCTCTGTGTCTGATGTCACCACAGGATGGTTGTGGTACTTTCTTCTGTGTCATAGGTGAGGTTGATTCACAGATAAGACACTAGGCAGCTTGCCCAATGTCACTCAGCAGGCTCTTGCCCCATCTGAATTATCACTAAGCCCTGCCTACTTTCTCCATAGAGTCCAAGGAATTGTAATACTTACGAATCATTACATATAAGAAAAAAAAAAAACCCTAAAGTTGACTCTCGATACTTGTTCATGTTTGTTTGTCAGTGGCCTCTGAGGACCCACCTATGGACAAAGTGAGGCCATAGTGAGGACATTCTTGGTTTGCAACAACAGGGCTGGGCCGAGCCACAGGCAGCAGAAGCAGTACAATTTGAAAGCTGGTCTTGTTAACACACACTTCACACTGCAGCTCTGGGCAATAATGGAAGAAATACAGTCGTTAAATTTTAATTAGGGAGAAAAGATGTTCATTATTAGTTGTCATTCCTCATTGTCTCCTAATTATGCTCCTAGCATGATAAAAGGAAAGACTACATTTCATTTGCATTGTTCTTGCTTGGGGCTGATGGAGAGAAAAGGCATTTGGGATTCTCTTTCCTCCCATCTTACCTGAACTTGCCCTCTGTGGGCTCAGCCTGAATAGCTAGAAGGGTGTGGGGGGGTGTTCAGAAGTCAGAGCCCTAGCCCCACTACTCATGGACGTCAGGATATTTTCCATACTTTGTTGGTTTGTTCTCCCTCTATCTTTGACTCTTTTTCACTCTTTTCTTTTCATCCTTCCTTCTTTCCTTTCTTCTATCCTTTCTTTCCTCCCTTTTTCTCCTTCTCTCTCCATCCACCTCTCCCTTCTGTTCTCTCTTTTATTGTGCAGATTAAGAAATCTCGGTTGGGTGTCTTTACCCTTGTAGATTGTTGCATCCTCTGTACCCTCTGTGTTATTCTACCCTTCTGTGTGTCCAGTCTCAGCTTTTGAGAGCCCCTGACCTCACTATTAGTCACAGCAGAAAAGTAGATAATACGTGTGACAGTTCATATCGACTGCTCATTTTACCGGACCTTGAGTCATCTAGCAGACACACCTCAGGGCATGTCTGTGAATTTCTATATTGGGTTAATGGAGGTGAGAAGACCCAGTCTAATGGTGGACTGCACCATTCCATAGGCTACAGACCTGGACTGTATTAAAAGGAGACAGCTAGTTGAGCATCAACAGTCATCTCTTCCACTTATGCAGCAAGCACTTCACTGACCATGGTCCATCATCAACAGAGCAGAGAAGTCAAGCTCTGCCCTGCTGAGCTCTGCCCTGCTGTGGTCTTTCTGTCAAGGAAACATTTTTTTTTCTCTTCTGTCTCCCTATGTGACTGGTTAGGAGAGGAAACTTTTCTCACCCTGGCTTTCTCCTTCTCTCTCTTCCCCCTCTCCCCTCTCCTTTTCTTTCTTCTCCTCTCCTCTGTCCTATTTCTCTTCCCCTTCTCTTCCTTTCTCTTCCTCTCTTCTTTCATCCCCTTTGTACACACCCTACTTCACCCCCTCTCATCTGTCTCCTCTTCTCTGTCCCCTTCCCTTCCCTTCCCTTCCCTTCCCTTCCCTTCCCTTCCCTTCCCTTCCCTTCCCTTCCCTCCTCTCCTTTCCTCTCTTAAATGGCCCATAGTACACAAAGCTGCCTGGCCATGGTTTCCCTGGATCTCCACACTAACTCATTCATGCAGAAATCTCTGCAGACCACTCAATCTGCCCCAAGAGCTCGGAGCTTTGGCTATGGTGAGATGACTCCTAGAGAAGTCAGGGATGAGTTCTTTACAATGAGGCTTGAGGAAGTTTGAAAGGGCAAACACATCACATACCATACCACACAGAACTAGTGAAGTAACAGAGCTCCTGTTTGTCAGCATCCTGAATAAACTGCCTCAGATCAGAAGGTCCCTGGAAATACCTGGGATATATAGGGAAAAGAACAGCAACACATGCAGACACCTACTTTCTGGAAACTGTAGGGTCTTGGGTCAGAAAACCCATGTGAAGAAAACAGACTCAGGGTCCTGTGAGCCTGAGAGTCTGAGGGTGGAGAGCAGGGGGATTCTTGAAGGCATAGGTGCCTGCCTCTTGAACTCACCTTTGAACTTAGCACATAGTGGGGTGTTTGTTAAGAGGGAGAAGAATTGTCTTGTGAAATAGAAAGAACTTGTTCATATGAAACTTCAAATAACCCAGATAGTTAGGTGAACAATCCCCTCTACAAAGGCAGAACCCAGAGAAAGAGTGAGGAAGGAATGAGAAGGTAACATCTTCAAGAATAGAGACACAGGACTGGTCAGCAGGCAGGAATCCCAGGCAGACTAGGATTTGAGAGATGGCAGGAAAAAGAAGATGGCCCTGAGCACAGGACACAGCTTGCAGTAAGGACAGAGATATGACAAGAACAATGAGGAAGGCAGCTCTGGGGCTGTCAGGAGCAGTAGGTGAAGGGCTTTCTGTAGAAGCATGTAGACTTAGCTTTTGCTCTCTGGAACCTGTGTGAAAAGTTGTTTCTGGTGGTTTGGGTGTCAATAATTCAGATGCTTGGGAGGCAGAGGCAGAAGATGCCTGGAGACCACTTGTCATATAGGTCTAGACAAATTGGTGAGCTCCAGGTTTAGTGACAAACTTTGTCTCAAATACCAGATGGGAAACAATTGATGAAGAGCCAAATTGTTGACTTCTGGCCTCCACATTCAAGAATGTGTAAACTCTCCCCCCTCCCTCACACACACACACACACACACACACACAGAGAGAGAGAGTTTGTGTGATCCTCCAACACCCCCTCCCCACACAAATCTCCCATGCCTCCTCCAGGCAGCAGTTACTTCTTTAGTGTAGTTCTTTGCTTTTACCAGTGTCACAAGGCTGTTCTGAGGCACTAATGAAATAAAGATCAAGGTGTCTTGGAAGCTTTCAAGCGCCAAGTGCAAGTGAGGGAATTGATAGGAGGTGGTGAGAATCTTGCATTCCACCTAGTGGAGGAAGCAGAGGACAGGATTTTGTTAGAGTGGGAATGCTTTCCTTTTTTTCATTTTCCATCCATTAACCCTTGGAATTTTGATGGGATCTCTCTGTCCATTTATCCGGTCATTTATTCATTCATATGTTCAGTGCAGGCACCATATCCGACTGAGCCATTGAGAGTTCTGGGCTGGGTACAGCAATGCAGGCCAGATGTTAGAGCCAAGTCTCCTTTGCAAGACCAGCAGGGTCCCCAGTGAAGAGGGTACCTATCATAGAAAGGAAGACTCTTCCTGGCCCAGAGAGGCAAGCATTGTAGATCCACTGAAATGCTAATAGGGCTGCACAATGCTTTTAAGAGGTTGCTGACAGCCGTCATTAGGGAGCATCAGGGAGCCAGTAATAATCACCACTGAGTGACTGTAAACACCACGCTCCCCACAAGGAAATACAACTTGTTAACTTTTGTCTGGGCTGCAGAGAGGAAAGGCAAGCTCCCTCAGAGAGGGCATCTACCAGAGTCAAACACAAACTCAATCGTATGGTTCTAATTTAATTTTAATTCACATTTTTATACATGGAGTTTGTTAGCAGCGCTGACATTTCTGCTGTGGAAATCTATAAGGGCTGAATTGTCCTCGCATTAGAGGATTTTTAAAAGAAGTTCTTTGCCACTGGGTTGCAATTTGTTAAAACAAACAATAGCACAACCGGGGCACACTCGGATGAGGAGATGTTAACCAGACTAAAAGAAAATCAAGGGGTCTTTTTCAGCCTCTTTTCCCTTCCCACTGAAGTCCTGGGTAATGCCATCAAGTGACAAATTGTGGGACGCATGTAAGAGCAGTGCCTTCAAAAATACAATAGTTATACAAGCCATCTATTGTTAATGAAGAATATAATGCAATTTGCCTGTCTGTAATACAATTATGCAAATCAAACGTGGAGCTATCCCAAAATCTCTTTACATTCCGATTAAAATGAGATAATTTATCAAACAGAATATGACTGGTTATGTTTATGTGTGGCACATTAATCCTGTTACAATAATGTATCCGTCTCCTAATGGAATGGATTTGTGCAATCTAACAGAAAATGACTTTTGCACTATCCACAATTATAAAAATATTCACAGCATATCCATCCAGTGCAATAGCACATGTCCACAACGACGCAATAAACCTATTAAAACAAGCAGAGCTTATGAATGGAACCTTCATGCCAATAACAATGAGTGTGCCTTCAATTTTACTGTGCCCATTATCTGAACAACTCCATGGCTGACAAATGCTAGGAGTAAATTAGTTTAACTCTCTTCATCTTTTTTTTCTCTTTTAAAATTTTTGTTTGCTTATTTATTTGTGTGTCTCTGTGTATAAATGTTCACGTATGTGTGTACACCTCTATGTGGAGGTCAGCGGGTGGCATTCAATGTCTTTCTCTGTGCGGTACCACCTTAATTTCGGCAACAGGTTCTCTCATTGAAACTGGAGTTCACCAATTTAGCTAAGAAACCCAGGAATTCCCATTTCCAATTCCCTGCTTCTTCTTCTTCTTCTTCTTCTTCTTCTTCTTCTTCTTCTTCTTCTTCTTCTTCTTCTTCTTCTTCTTCTTCTTCTTCTTCTCCTCCTCCTCCTCCTCCTCCTCCTCCTCCTCTTCCTGCTCCTCTTCCTGCTCCTCTTTCTCCTCCTCCTCTTTCTTCCTCTTTCCCCATCTTCTCCTCTCCCTCCTCCTCTTCCCTTTTTCTTTTTAAGGCAAAAAGTTCTGGTTGGAGAGATGGCTCAGCAATTAAGAATCTGCACTGCCCTGATAGAGAATTGGAGTTCATTTCCCAGTACCCACTTCTGGAAGCTTACAACCACCTGCAACTCCAGCCCCAGGGCATCCAGCAACCTCTTTTGGCCTCTCTGGTCACTGCACTCACATGAACAAGCCCCCCACCCCACACCCAATACACACAATAAAAAGATAAATTGTTAAAGGAATAAAAGGAGTTTACATTAATAGTACCCAACACCCTTTTCCCTATCTGGATTTTTGTTTTGGGCTGCTAGCAATATGATTTTACATGTCAGAGATTTCTAAACCATCTTCCATGAAAGAGTTAGCCCTATTTATGTCTCTTAGCAGGTCTTTGGATTTGTGCATGTCTATTAATTCAAGAGGCTTACAAAAGCATATCTCGTTCCACTCACCTTATTTGTGTTCACTATGTTGGAAGATGTGTGTGTTCTGGGCAGATGTGCTGTCTGAGCTGTATTTTTCAGAAGTGCCAATAACCTCTATTCTTATAAGGACATCACAGCCAAGAACTAATGAGGAGTATTGTCCAGAAAAACAAGAGCCTAAATAATTAGTGCAGGTCTCTCTTGTGTTCCCATTGCCAAGGAAACCATTTTTGTGTTTATACCAATCTCCTCCACCTTGATGAGAGTCATTAGTCTTGACAGTGAGCGATTATGTGCTTAAATTTTCCACCTCATGCCCTGTTCGCCACGTCACTGCTTTTCCCAGCTGCATGCCTCTACACCAGGCATGCAAGTTGACTTAGACAAATGTTGATCTTTTGTGGGAAAAGTGTAAACCCCAGTGTATTTGCAGGTTCTCAGGTTGTTTATTCATATCTTTAAATAGCTTCCAGGCAGTTTTGCTTCTGCCTGGGTTATGCCTGAAGTTACTATTTCAGGAGCCTTGGAATAGGGAGGGGGTTCTCTCTCTGATTAGATAGCGTACATTTTCACATCTAAGTTGAATGCACACACGCATATTTAATTCAACATGCAGGTCTGTTAGCCTCAGCTCAGGCCAGCATCCAGTACACCTGTAAGAGACTATATTTTTCTCTTAAAGATATAGATGATAAAAGGAAGAAAGAAGGGAGGGAGAGAGGGAAAGAGAAAGGGAGACTATATATCTAACATGTGTGACACAAGTGTCTCAAAATAAAAGAAAGTAAAATGGACGTAAGAGAGACTCTCAACTCATTATTTTATTAGTTGTTCTCTTCTGTCTTAGGAAATAATCTATTGTTTGATTTTAACTGTAATAAGACATTTATTGTTTCCATCTTTAGACAAGGCAGTTTAGTTAAATTTCTTTGGAGAAAACAGTGGCTTGGGGAATCCCAGAAGACAATGCTGGAGTGTGACTATACTTCCATGAGTACACTGAGGCATTGATTATTTGGATAAAATGTTTCACATTTTCTGGTAGCATTCACTTGCAACATGTCATGAAGCTTGTCAGACATACACATCCCCAATGGTCTACAGAACTAGATATAGGTGTAGCCCTAGTACTGTACTCCCTCCAGCAGCTAGATTTGGCAGCACTTGGGGTTATAGACTGTTCCTCCTGGGGTGCCTATATACAAGTATGGGCATGCAGTGGGGCTTCTAAAAGCCTGGGTCCTTTGCCTCAAGGAAGGATAACTGAAGGGACCATCTAGGCATGATAGGCCCCTGTGGGGACAGCTGAGGCCCCTGCAGGAATCAATTGGAGCTCCATTTGTGGAGACCACTCGCAGTTATACCCGCAATTAAGTTACTGTCCTCATCACTCCTCCCTCTCTACAACTGGATTACAGAGTTCAGCTCAGTGTTTAGCTCTGGGTGTCTGCTTCTACTTCCATCAGCTACTGAATGAAGGCTCTAGGATGGCATATAAGGTAGTCATCAGGGGTCAAGACCAGGCTGGAGAAACCCAGAGACTCATGGACCCCAGACTGATTGCTGGGAAACCAGCATAGGACTGTTTGAGACCCCCTGAACAAGGATGTCAGTTTGGAGGTCTGGGAAATCTATGGGGCCTCTGGTAGTGGGCCAGTATTTATCCCTAGTACACGAATGGACTTTGGGAGCTACTCCACATAGAGGGTACTCTCTCAGCCTAGACACATGGGGGAGGGTCTAGGTCCTGCTCCAAATGATATGACAGACTTTGATGATCCCCCATGGAAGGCCTTACCCTCCCTGGGGAGCAGAAAGAGTTTGGGCAAGGGGATAGGAGGTCAGTGGGGGGCAGGGGAGGAGGGGAGGTATAGGGAACTGAGATTGACAGGTAAAACAAGCTTGTTTCTAATTTAAAATTAAAAATTACTAAAAAAAAAAAAAAAGTTACTGTCCTCAGTGCATTGCAGCTCTCCTCCTGCCAACTCCTGACCCTTGAGTGTTATCATAAATCTTTCCTCCAAAAGCCACCTGAGCCCTACCGCCACATGGGCAATCTCCGCCAGCCGCCTGAGTTCTGCCCGCCACGTGGATAGACAAAAAAACAAAAACAAAAAAAAAAAAACAAAAAAAAAACTAAAACAAAAAACAGAGACTTCTATTATGTACAAATGCTGCTTGGCCAATGACTAGGATTTCTCATTTGCTAGCTCTGTCTTAATTATCATAAATCTATATATTTTATAAGACTTATCTGATCAGATGCCTTATTGGCATCCCTCCCTTGCTGGTGGATCACATCGAGAATCTGGAGGAAGAGCGAGGGGGAAAAAGGGACACTTCCTGTTTGTCCTTGCTTAAATATGAGTCTCCTTGCTATGTCACTTCCTGCCTGGATCACCACTTTTCTACTACATTTTCCAGAATCCTCTTTGACTCCTAGTCCTATCTAACTTGCTGCCTCATTGGCCAAACAGTACTATATTCAACAATCAATAAGATGAACATACACAGTACATTCCCCATCATCTCCTCTTTTATGTCTAAATAAAAAGAAGGGTAACTTATCTTTTATAATTGTTATTCTTTTGTTTAAAAAGAAGAAAAGAGAAATATTGCGAGACAGACATATTGACTATAAGTTTATTATAAGGGCCGGTAGAATGGGGAGACTAAGAAGAGGAACAGGGTTAAATGGCTGACCGCCATGGCCGGTCACCATAGACAGAGCGGGCAAACAGAGACAGGAGAGCACACAGAGAGAGAGAGAGACAGGGGGAGAGAGAGAGAGTGAGCATAAAGGGGCAGGGGCTTATCTTTTAAAGGGGTCCTCTGCACCTGCGTGCAGACTTCTTTCCCATGGAACCTTGGGCTGACCAGGGTATTGCCTGAGTGGATTCCACCAGGTAACAGGGGCAGGCCAACATAATGCCTGAACCTTTCAATAATAACTGAAGAAAACTATAACCATAACTATCTGTCTTCAATTCTATCAAAGACCACAGAAGAATAATATATAAACTCTAGAATTGACAGAGACATCTCGCTACCTGGACAGTCACCCAAAGTTCCTATGTAACGTTGGGGCATCCATCTTCAGCCCATAGGCCACAGTGTGTCTGACACACTTCTCCATTTCAACAGGAACCCTTCAGTACTGTCTTGTTTTGTAAGTTCAGCAGTCACTTTCTTGTGGGTCCTTCATGTCCAGTTTATATAGCAAACAGTCCAGGCAAGAGCAGTTTCTTGCCCAAATGGCTAATCTTGCCATGTTGAAAGCAAACTCCATAACGAGTTTCTTTGATGCCCAACCTCCTTTCTGACGTAATTGGTGTGCCAGGAGCAGTTGTGTCTCACTGCCAAGAAAAACCCTAAGCCATTTAACTGCCATATATTCTGTAGGTCTTTAAAAGGTTTGAAGAATACCTATTCATCTCAAATACATCTCTGTATATCTATAAAACCTAACTAACATAATTATAAGTTTTGACTATCATAGGTGATTATATAACCTGTATTTAATTATGTATATCATTTTAAAAGATCTGTATAAACACAATACCTAAACAAGAGGAGACACATACATATCACAAAATTGACCTTAAAGTTGTATCAATAAATGAAAATCCATACCAATGCAAAGTATTAATTCTATATCCTATTTTCCTATCCCCCCTTTTTTTCTTTAAAAAAGATTGACTATGGTCATTATCATTTATAACCAATCCCATTTAAATGAAAACAAACATTTATAAGCAATATTTGGGAATTTGGGCATAGTTCATTCCAAACTACTTCCTGCTGATCGGGGGCGATGTCCATACCATGGGAATCATGATAAAATATAGAAATCTGACCAAGTCCTTGTTTTTGTAGTCTGTAAGATTGCATCATCTCAGCTGTTTTGGATGTAGGATCAGTTGGGTCACTGCTTCAGGGGGTCTTGCTTGATCAAACCATATTAGTCTGGAAGGAATCCACAGCTTTTGATTTTCTGTAGAAACACAAGCAAAAACTTTTTTCCAAGTAGCCTGTCCTTATACCTAAATTTTGAAATCAAAGCATTTTTAAAATGTATAAGTTGGATTAATTTAGCAGCATTTATAATCAAATGTATTTTAGCAGTGACTCTTTCCTCAGCAATCAAACAATTTAAAGACAACAATATAGCACATAGTATCCAGATTCTCTGCGTATTTTCCATCTTTACTTGGATTTTTTTATTATTTTATTTTTACTTTCTTTTGTTTCTTTTTTCCAGAGACAGGGTTTCTCTGTGGAAATCTGCCTGCCTCTGCTTTTGGAGTGCTGGCATTAAAGGTGTGTGCCACCAAACCCAGCCACTCTATTTCCTCCTGTTACTTTTTTCTCTCACAAGCCTACATATATTTTTTAATGCAGTGAAAACCTTTAGAGGTTTTTCTTTATCTGAATCTGTCTTTCTCATCTCAGGAGTGCTGAGTCCAAACCCCAAGAGCACCGGGACGGCGCAAGCATATGGAAGCTGCTCCGATGCCTCTTAGCGACCCAACAGGGCAGGCTGTGGTGGCAGGGTTCCCTCTTCCTCTGGGAACCTTGGGGCATGGGGTCATCTCGCTCACTGACACCATTCTTGAGCTCTGTCTCTTGTATCCAGTTTGGTTCTCTGCACTGGGAGCCTTATGATAGCATCTATGTTCCTATCAATTGTTGGTCTTCTAGACAGAAAGGTGGGCAAGAATTCCATCCATTATAGCCTTTGTTGTCAGGACTTATTGTTGGGGGTTGCTCCTCCTTCCCCCTCCATCTTGGGCTGCTGATTTCTTGAATTCCTGCCCTTAGAAGTCCTACCTTATTTATTCCATCCCCTAACCTCAAACACTACACCACTACACAATACTCACGATGCTGCAGGGCCACTTTTTCATACATGTTGGTTAAGTTTACACACACATACACACAGGGGTCATCAAGCATAGAGTCTTCTTACAGGAAATTCAGCCACCATGGTTTCAATGTTAATATTTTCATGATGTCTGGCTTAGATTTGAACTCCTGCCTTACAAGTCAGAACAGACTTAAAATACACCTTTATTTCTCTTTAAGTAATCCCCCTTAGTATATAACCCACCAGAGTCTGTACACACAGCTTCCCTTATGTTCTTTGAAGCACCACCCCACTGGAAGTGGCACTGGGGTCACTTAATATCTCAGGACTTCCTTTAGTTGCCTGTCTGTCTAAAATTATCCATGGCTCCTGCCTAAGTGGGTAAAGTTAGTTCATCCAAAGAGTTACAAATCCCATGTCTCCATGGAGTCCATTGTTTTAGGTCCAACAGTGTATGGATTGCTGGCCTAAGGTATTTCTTCTTAATTTTCTAGGAGCTAGGTAACTGGATCTCCCTGAATGGAAATCTTCCTCTGAAGACTTTTTTGGCATCCAAGTCCACTTTCAACTCAGCAAACCTTATTTTGGAAAAAAAAAATGACCATTTATAATATCAACATTTCTAGATCATGTTTTAAAGATGGCTATAGGCGCTTGGAGCAGCTACATGCCAAGGCTGTCTAGTTCTAATCTAACAGCCCCCTAGGTTGAAACCAGAGTGAGAGTTGGAGACAGCAGCCAAGAGCCCCAAAACTCTTGGGGAATATTTATAATCCCCGAATTCGACCAAAATTGTTTCCACTCAAAATTAATACTTGGAAACAGATTTTAAAGCCCAAATTTAGACTGTCTACAGTTTTTTTTTTGTCTGCTGTGGAGCCAGCTCCTTGAAATAAGTGCATTTGAAATTGACTGAATGTAAAATTGATTGTTTTTTACACTGAACAAAATATTTAAAGGGATGCCCTCTTTATCCTAGATCTTTCATAGCAGGAACCAAAGTTGGCTGCCATCCACAGCCAGGAAGGGTGGGTACTGGGCAGGCATGCGGACTGAACCTCTGTTTACATATATGAATCCTCTCTGGCTTAAGGAAGGGGCTCTGCTTAGCCAATGGAGTTGTGATTCATATTTATGGAGGTAATGTGATCCAGTGGAAGGCACTTGGCCTTAAAGCTAGAAAATCTCGGTTCAAAGTGCTCCTTTATCAGTTCCAAGCTGTGCAATCTTGAATAAATCATTTAGCATCTCAGTTTCTCCATAAATAAATGGAGGCCTACCAGCCATGTTCCGCCAGCCTCTGAAGAGCTGATGAGAGGCAGGAAGAAATGTGCCAACTCCAAATGCATAGTTACTGTGCATTATTCTAGCCTAAACTTCCCATTCGAACCTCAACAATCCTTGCAGTCTCAGACTGTGGCATCAGGCCTTGTTTGATCTGGTGTTTTGATGTGAAGATAGGAACATAAACAAAAGCAAAATGGGTTTACCAAAGATAACCCCTGGTAATGAAATAAATTGCAATTAGGGCTTCACCTTTGACCCAAAGGCCTCGAGACTCTTCCTCTTTCCTTTACCTACCCATTCTCTCCCCACCTCTTCCTCTTCTCCTTTCCTCTCCCAACCTGTCTTCTCCCTTCCCATTCCTTTCCTCACTCCCTTCCTTCATTGCAGAGATTATGAAACCTAGCCACTCATCATAATGAATTTAAGCCACTGAGCTGTTAATTATTCACATGGTTTTATATTCACACATTTCACAAAATGTTATGAAGATGTATAACATTCCAGGCAGGGTTCTATGCTATGATCGGAGATAAGAACCTTATTTCAGATTATCAATGAACATTTTTAAGTCTATTTCTCCACTTTAAATTTAGACTTACATTTAAATTGCTCACATAGTAACAATCAAGGCATTACTTTTTAATACTGTATTGGTGCAAACATTTTAAAAAGTTGCATAGGAAAAAATTGCATGGGATATACTTATGATTAGAAGTGGTCTGCTGCCTCTGAAATGAAAACATGCTTGAGAATCTTACATTTTTATTTGCTTAGTTTATCCACCACACCTGTGTGTTGGGAATGGAGGGACTGTTTCCTCAGGCATATATGCATCTCATGGAAGGAGACAGATATAAGATCAGGTGCATCTCAGCCTGCAATAGAGTTGTAGATAATGATTCTATTCTATATTGAAATAATCTCAAGTCAAAACTATGATTATGGCGCAGGGGAGATGGCCTCATCTATAATATGCCTGCATCACAAGCATGAGGACCTGAGTTGATCCACAGAACTCAAATGGAAATCTGGGTGTGGTGATGCACTCTGCAATCCTGGTACTGGGAAGATGGATACAGGAGGATCCCTGGGGTTTGCTGTCCAAACAGCCTAGGTGAGTGAGAGGTCAGTGAGAGATCCTATCTCAAAAATGTAATATTGGAGGAGTATGCCTGGTGGTAATTTTTGGCCTATGCATTCACTGAGTATGCACGCATGTGCACGCACAGACACACAGACACACAGACACACAGACACACACACACACACACACACACACACACACACACACACACGAAAAGAAAGCAGCCCAGGACTGATCTGAGATAACAAGATGGAGGTGTAAACCATTCCTGGGAAAATGCAAGATATACTATATACAGATCATGGGTAAACATTTAAAAGTCTTCCAACATTAGGGGGTCAGGGAGATGACAGACACAGACTAGTTGTAAGAAAATGAAGACTGCTGAGGAACATTGATCACAGATGTGTGATTGACTCAGACATGCAGTGATTACCCCATATCTATAACTGGTTATACCTATAGTCCAAGACAGATAGTAAAAATTCACATATATATTGGGAAACATTTCAAGCACTGGCAGTCAGGCAGTGTTTCCAAATATGGTACTGACCAAGTGAAACTTGCCAGTGGATGGACCTAGACCATGTGTTGTTTAGTAATGTCCTATCAAAATGGAAACATTGCATCTTGAAGGGAGGGTCATTAGGGCTCAGGAAGCAAACAACTTACAAGTCTCAGGAAGTCCCTGAAACATACAAGATTCAAAATGCCCCTCCTTCTTCATGCTTATATAAGCAGCAAAGCACTGTTGGAGAGAAGGAATTCTGTGTAAATGGAGTTTTTAATTGGTCTAGATAATAAAAAGCCATGGTCAGATACGGAGGAAAATACTGAAAGATCAGGGAGAAGGAACAAGCCACAGCACACCTTACCTCCTTAGTATCTCTGCAGACAAGAGAGTAATTTCCTGTTTCTCTCTGCTTATATCCTGTTTCTGCCCAGCTACCTCATTTCCTGTCTGTCTGTACAGACTTCCAGATCCCCCAGCTTAGCTAGTGGCAAGCTCCATTCTCTGACCCCCAGACAGGCTTTATTTGTACAAGCAACATATCACCACAACTTTGAGCTGCAAGTCATATAGAGAGCTCCAGAGAGGCGACTTTCAACCTATGTGTTTGTGAGTAATCCCAATAAACCACTGGTTCAGCAATCTATAGTTGGGTGTAATCGTTTCTTTGATCTGCTGTTGGTTTGCCTTATCTTGTAGTGAATAGATATTTGATGGCATGGTCCACCAGTTTGACTCTTATGACTTAGACCTTCGGAAAATATCACAGAAAAAAAAAAAAAAAAAAAAAAAAAAAAAAAAAAAAAAAAAAAACCTGTCCTGACTACTAGATGGGGAAGGGGAATGGCGGGATGGTCTGCTGCCTGGAAGGATTTGTAACTGTCCTAAGTGACAGACTTGAATTGCTGTCTGATTTATAGAGCTGATGAGTAACTGCTGTTGCAATAAGACTTAAAACTCTAGTGGTGGAGACAAAAAGCAGACTCAGTATTTTCATCAGAAATGACCACGTACAGTTTGTGTTTAAGCAATAAAGCCATAAATGTTTGGTGGGGATGGGAGTAGGAAGTCTGTGACTTTAGCAGCTTAGATAAAATTTGGGGGTTTGGGAAAGTTCTTGGTTGTTTCTCTGAAGAGTCTTTGGGAATATTTCTGATATGAATATGATATGAGAAAAATATGTGTTCTAGCTAAAAATCAGGATGAGCAAAAGATAGGCCAAAAAAAAAAAAATCCATTTACTCCCCATGAAGGCTCAGATGTCTTCTGAATGGGATGCTCAGGCTAAAGGAACTGCATTCTAAGAAAGAGAAAAGGTCTTTGATAATGCTGCAATGGTGGTTTTGTGTGTGTGTGTGTGTGTGTGTGTGTGTGTGTGTGTGTGTGCAGGTGTGTGTGTGGCATGTGTATGTGTCTGTGGTGTGTGTGTGTGTGTGTGTGTGTGTGTGTGTGTGTGTGTGTGTGTTGCATATAGGTGCCTGTCTAATTTCATGTGGGGGGTCACAGGACAACATTAGGTGTTGTACCTCATCTTCTACCCTTTTGAAACATGGTCTTGTTCTCAGTCACAAACACCAGACCAGCCAATCTGTGAGCTTCAGGAGAATCTCTTGTGTTCACCTCTCATAGGCATACTGGGATTAGAAACATACACTACCACACCTGGCTTAACATTCTGGGGACCTAAACTCGGGTTCTCAGAACTGTGAGGCAAATACTTTACTTGCTGGGTCATCTCTCCAGCTCTCCTAATTGCTTTTGACTTATGATGCCTCAACCATTTGATTTCTTCCTGGCAATCAAAGTTTCTCTTATCTTGTCCCCATGCTAAGTATGTCATACATATGGCTCTTCTAGTTAGCATCAGCCTCAGCCTCTTCCTGTCTTTCACTATAGTTAGATCCCTGTCTGTGATTTAACTGTCAACATCATTCACAAAAAACAGATTGGGAAATGACTCAGTGAATACAGAGGTTGCTGCAAAAGCATGAGGACCTATGTTCATATGCCAGCACGCTTGTGAAGCTGAGTGAAGTAGCATGCATTTTTCAATCCAAGTGCCCCTTTCTAGAGATGGGAAAGGACACAAGATCATCTGGAATATTACAGCGATGAATGACAAACTGTCTCAAACAGCATGGAACTTGAGTTTGTTCTCTGATTGCCACTTGTGCACTGTGGTATCCATGTGCCTACCCCCTGACACACACACACACACACACACACACACACACACACACAGAGAGAGAGGGAGAGAGAGAGAGAGAGAGAGAGAGAGAGAGAGAGAGAGAGAGAGAGAGAGAATGAGTTTGCCACTGGTCAGAAGAGCCAGTGTCAGTGGTAACTTCTGTCCCCTTTTCCCTGGAGAAGTTCAGGAGAACTCGCTTTCTTCTGTGTCAACAGGATTAATAATACAGATCTTACAACGACAGCATTGTCCCATGTAATGCCTGGTATTCAGATGGTGCTCAGGTCTCACTCCTCTCCATTGTTTCTTTCCACTGTTAACCAAATCTCCAAAGTCTTGGAATCCAAGTGGGGCATCTCCAGATTCTCATCATCTCCCCCAGAAGGCCAAGGGTGAGCTAATGGAGGATGACCTCAGTGTCCTACCTCCAAATCCCAGGATTCCCTAGGTAGGAATGCACATTGAGTATTTTTCTTCAGGAACCCTGACCCTTGCCACACTTAATAAATCAATTAGTGAGCATGGCCCATTTATTCCACAGGCTTTGGCTTACTTTCCATCTGTTCAGCCTGAGACAGTCTTGGCCCGTGAGGGACTGTCCATCCAGGGAAGTCCAGCCTTGTAAACAGAAAGTGCCATAAAGTATTACAAATATGTATTGGGTGGCAGATGTTGGAGCCAGCTCACCCTCACATCTGGAAAGAATATGTAGTGCAAGATTTTGTGAGCAATGCCTTCCCCAAAAGCTTCTGTAAAAATGCTTAGCATTCTGAGTGTACAGGACACAATGGTTTGCTACCAGCGATCCCAGTACTGCCGTAGTCTACAATTGTGTTGGCAGCTTGGAGGGCCCCTCTCCTACTGTAACAACAAAGTGAGGGATTGTGTGGATAATTAGGTTTTATGTCTGGGTATCATGCAGTCATATCAACCTTTGAGGACTGCATTATATCCAAGGATGGAGAAAGACAACTGCAGGCTTTGAAGAAATGAGAAAACTACTAAGGGCAAGGAGGGGCCGAGGCTGAAGATCTGGTATTATTTGGTGAGCTGAACACATGACTTCCCTCTGAATGGCCTCTGCGAGGCATACTGCTCTCCTGGCTGACAGAACTGGGAATGAATGGCCTGTGTACTCCTGTTTTCACACAGTCCATCAGGTCTAAATGAAAGGTTTGTGCTTCAGCCAAGAACAGAAAACGATGACTCGGAGTCACTCTGGGAAAAGAGGATAATTTAAGCAGACCCTGGCCCCAGAGGTCTCTCGATGTGATCTACACAGGAGACCTCCCAAGACATCTGGCCTTCAAGGCCCACCCAGTGCTGCCAGTCCAGGTCTGCCCAGTCTAAGTATCCCCAAGCTAGGTAATGCCTTGCATGCCTCCAACATCTTGAGAGAAATTCAGATCCTTGGCTTCTACCTTAGTGAAGAGAGATGTGGTCTATAAATGAAGATTAAATAAAAGTAGAAGCATCTTGATACAGCTAACAATTGGTTAGTGTGGCCACTGTGACTTGCAGAAAGAGGCAGTAGACAATGAGAACAAAAACTAGGAATTCTCTCATCACCCACCTCCTTTAGTCATTAGGGACAACTTCAGGAACACTGCCCAGCTAGTCCAATCCAGACTTAATATTAGTTGCCTTGGTTGACAATGACTCATATTACCTACCCTGTCACCGTGTGTGTGTGTGTGTGTGTGTGTGTGTGTGTGTGTGTGTGTGTACATTTGTGTGAATGTGGCTATACCGAGGGGGCATTTGGATAATCTCAGCTGTTGGTCCTTGCCTTCTACCTTCCTTGCCACAGGAGCCCTGTCTGCTTGCTGCTATATGTATCAGGCTAGCTGTGCTCAAGCTCCTGGGAATTCCTCTGTCTCCACTCCCTCTCTTGCCATAGAAACATTGCTATAACAGAGGCATGCTGTTGTGCTTGGTGTGACAAATGCTTTAACCACTGAGCCATCTCCCCAGCCTTGATGTATTTGTTTTTAACAGTGTCCACCAACTTCTCACTTTTTACATGACACATCATTCCCGTCTCCCACTTTCTTTTATTATCTCAGTACTATTTTGCTGCAACTGTTAGGTGAGCCAACAGCTATTGTTTGCATTGTTAACACTTGTTGTAAGAAACAAATGGATATCCTTGGTGAATGTGTGCTGTTTTCATGGGTACAACCATGTCAAAGACTAGGGCCTCAACCCTGTGGAAGAAGCAGACCCTCCCAGGGTGAGATTCTGAGGGATGGAAAAGACTTCCTTGGTTGTGAATGTTTGATAGTGTACAGAGAAAATGTGCACTGTAGCTTTCTCCCCCAGATGTATACAGCCTGAAGAAAATTCCACTACATAATCTGCCCTAATGAGATTAGTTCAACCTGTCTGCTTGTTCAGGTGTGTATAATAGTCCTGCATCATTGTGCATCTGTAGGTAATAACCCCACCTCCTTGTTCAGTTGTATGGGATGGTCCTGCCTCCCTGTTCAACAGTATATAATAAACCTTCTGCAAGTCTGGGGTGCTGCCGCTTCTCCAGAGGCCAGCTTTTCTGTGTGCGCATGTCTCATTCCCTTGCCACCCTAGTTAGGTCAATTCTTAGAGCCATGCAAGGATTCAGCAACTTGTCCAAAACAAGGACAGTGAATATTTCATTTCCTCTTTCAAATTTTAATGTTGACTTATTTATTTGTTGGTTTATTTTTTTTTAGGGTCTTACTATGTAGTCCTGGTTGGCTTAGAGTTCACAGAGACCTGCCTTCCTCTGCCTCCCAAAATTCTTTACTTAAAAGGCATGTACAACCAGATCCTGCATCTTTTCCAAGATTTTTAATTTTAGTGGGATTAACACTGCCTCGTGATCTTATTTCCTTGGTTTGCCATGTCATTTTTTCCTTTAGTCTTGGCAGTAGCATTCTCAAACACCATGTGTCAATTCCACTTTTCCCTTGAAGACCTAGCCATCCCACTCCCTTCTCTCTGAATAAGTTCTTAGCTGTGGTACACAATAGACATCATGTCTGTTGAGGGACTGAGTAAACAAAGACAGAGGATGGGAAGATTTGCACTCAGTACTGCAGTGGGGACAAAATCTTGTCCTGTTCTTGTATACTGTTGCTTCTTATTCTGTGTCCTGCAGGACTTCCCATGCATCAATGTGTGAGCTACTTCCCATAGAGAATTCTCTCATCTATCTGTCCCCCTCTTCTACCTACTATCTATCCCCTCTCTCTTCTCCTATTATGTATCACCTATTTATCTGTTATCTACTATCTATCTATCTATCTATCTATCTATCTATCTATCTATCATCTATCTTCTACCTAGCATCTATCCATACACCATCTTCTCAGTTATTCTCTTGGTTCTGTTTCTCTGAAGAGCCTAAGCACATATCTCAAGCCTGTGTGAAGCTTCACGTTCAAATTCCTTGGGTGTTCTCAAGAGTGTTTAGGAAAAATTAAGGCTGCTTTTAGGTCAGCTCTTCCTCTCTAGGTACTCTGCCTGGGCTGCGTCTACTCTGCTAGCTCTTCTTCTACCTGATCAACTCTGTTAATGTTGTCTTTGAGGCCTGCCACCTTTAATTTTTTTTATGTCTGTGAATGTTTTACCTACATGTATGTCTGTGCACCATGTATGTGAGCATGGTATGTGTGTGCTTGTTGCCCTCAAAAGCCAGAGGTGTGTCAGGTCCACTGGGACTGGAGTTACAGATGGATGTAGGCCACCAAGTGTATTCTGGGAAACAGACAGGTCCTCTGGAAGAGCAGTCAGTGCTCCTAACAGGTGAGTCATCTTTCCAGCCTCACTTTTAAAATTTTTAATTATGTTTATTTACGTGTTTGTGGGGGGGTGGGGGAGAGTTGAATGTGTGACACAGCACATGTGCACGTGTTTGAGAGTAAAGTTTGCAGAAGTGAGTTTTCGCCTTCTGCCATATGGGTTCTTGGGATCATACTGTAGTTGTCAGGTTCCATGGCAAGCTGGTTTATGTACTGAGTCATTTTTCCAGGTCCCTAGTACCTTTCCATATTTTTGTTGTTTTTATTGGATGGGAGAGAAATTAAATACATATTGTCAGTCCTGTTAATTCGAAAGAATCCTTCCAGGTAGGAAGAGACTTTTGGAGGTGGTAAAGAAATTTACAGCATTGATAATGATGGTGGTTTCATACATTATAAATGGGTGTATGTTCATCTCCAAAAATACATCAAATTATATATATTCATTATCACACATGTTATTATATATGACAAGTATACATATCTCATATGTTACATATGTGACAGTTGCTTCTTGTATAACGATATCACTTCAATACAACAGTTAAAATTTCTGTAGCCATCTATGAAGTAAACAAAAGTGAAAGGAAAGAGCAAAGAAGGAAAGTGAATCAATGGAGAATGAAACTAGTCTTCCAACTGTCCAACCACAGCTCACGTCTTAAAACACAGTGCAGTAAACAAAGAAAAGGCCAGGGTCTTGTTTGACCTGAGGGTGTTTTCATCTCTACAAGGACTTACCATGATGAAAACACAGAGGCGAGAGTTATGAAGCCACTGGAGCAAAGAAAAGTGAGGTTGCAAATAATGTAAGAAAGAAACCAGAACGAGAGGGTCACTGCAGGAGAAGGGTGGGGGCGAGGGTTCTTCGCTGTTCAGGATCTGACTTTAGCAGTCCAGAACGGAACCTGTCAGAGAAAACAAAGGCATTGCCAGCCCAGGAGTGCTGGACAGGCCTTCTGGCAAGAGGTTTCACAGTACTAGACAATGCACTCATAGTCTAGCTGAAGGTTCTACATCATCCCAAAATGTGTGGGCTTACAACAAATACTGATGAAACTACAGGGGCTTGATAAGCAGCTTAGCTGTGTGGCTATGGCTCCAGACCTTTTCTGAGAATGCTGGCTAGGGGTGCAGGCATAGGAAGACCTTCCTTAACTGAAGGGAAACACTTCCCCAAAAAAGTTGCCTTCAAGTCTAGGTTTCTCATCAGGTGTTTCTCCAGAACACAGCTGTGGCTTTTTGAGAGTGAATGAATGCTACTATGAGCTACTGAGCCTTTCATGACCTGGCCTCCAGGGCTGAAAACCTTAACTTCCATTTCACTTATTAAAACAAAGTACAGCTGGGCGTTGGTGGCGTACGCCTTTAATCCCAGCACTCTGTGAGTTCGAGGCCAGGCTGGTCTCCAGAGCGAGTGCCAGGATAGGCTCCAAAGCTACACAGAAAAACCCTGTCTCGAAAAAAAACAAAACAAAACAAAAACAAAAACAAAAAAAACAAAACAAAACAAAACAAAAGCCAAAAAAAACCAAAAACAACAACAACACAAAACCAAAGTACAGAATGCCAAAAGGGAGGATAATTAGGCTATACCCTTGAGGGAAGGGGCATAAAAGAATGTGTGGACATTTAAAACCACTGGATGGATCTTTTAAATTACTTAGTGTTTGGACGATGTCTTCTTCTATCTTATTTAAAAATCTAATGGACAAAACATAAAAAAAGTACACCAGGTAAAATCTCAGTTCTTTTGCTAGGGAGACAAAAGGGAGATCAAAGTCTTCTCTCACTCAATGCTATGGTATATAATACAATATATCCCCAAAGTCCATCTCTTGGGAACTTGTTCTTTGTCCTACTTCAGTTTAATTGTGAACTTGACACAGCTTAGGAGAAAGTCTTGATTGAGGAATTGACTAGATCAGATTGGCCTGTAGCTATGTCTGTAGAGGGATTGCCCTGATTGTTAATTGATGCAGGAAGGCCCAGTTCTGCATTGTGGGCCACAGCAGCCCTAGGCAGGAGGTCTTGAGTTATGTAAGAAAGCTAGATAAGCATGAGTCTGTGAGTGAACCTGAGTACAAGCCAGCAAACAATGTTCCTCAGTGGTTCTCATCTCCAGGTTTCTGCCTTGAGTTCCTACCCTGCCTTTTCTCAGTGATGGATTATGAGTTAGAATTATAAGCCAAATAAATCCTTTCCTCCACAATTTTTTGTGGGAGGAGGGGTCAGAGTGTTTTTTAACAGCCCAGAATGAAATTAGAGCCATCCTCAGCCGGGCATTGGTGGAGCTCGCCTTTAATCCCAGCACTCGGGAGGCAGAGGCAGGCGGATCTCTTTGAGTTCGAGGCCAGCCTGGTCTCCAGAGCGAGTGCCAGGATAGGCTCCAAAGCTACACAGAGAAACCCTGTCTCGGGAAAAAAAAAAAAAATTAGAGCCATCCTCAACATAGGAGTGTTGAGAGGCAGGAACTTTGCATAGTGAGCAACAAAGTCAGTGCTTGTGTGCCAATTCCTACGACCTTTCCTGCAGAGATGTGAACAAGTATCAATTCACTCCAGATAAGGCACTGATGACAAACCAAAGAAATGATTCCACACAAGTCTAGCTTGAAGAACCAGCGAGTGTTGCTTAGAGGAGTTACACTGCCAGCTTTCTTCCTTTCTTTCTTTCTTTCTTTCTTTCTTTCTTTCTTTCTTTCTTTCTTTCTTTCTTTCCTTCCTTCCTTTTCTTTTTTCCTTTCTTGTTTTTCCTTCTCTTTCTTTTCTTTTTTCTTTGTTTTTTTTTCTTTTTTCTTTTGGTTTTTCTATGTAACAGCTCTGGCTGTATTTATTGGAGCTTGCTTTGTAGACCAGACTGGCATTGAACTCACAGAGATTTGCCTGCCTTTCTGCTTCTGAGTGCTAGGGTTAAAAGTGTGCCCAACCACTGTCTATTCTCTGCTTAATTCTTATGTGGAAACCCAAACCGAAGTCCAGATATGTGTGTATGTACACAGCACTTGTGAGGCTGAGCTACGTTACATGATGAGCTCCAGGCCAGCTTGGGCTAAAATGATACCCTGTCTCTATAAACAAAACCCAAGGGGCTGAGAGGTGGTCCTGCAGTGCAGAATGCTTGCTGCTCTTGCTAAGGACCCAAGTTCAGTTTGCATCAACCATGTCTGGTGGCTCACAACCACTTGCAATCAAGCTCCAGGAGATCTCACTCTTTTATTTGGCTTCTTAGGGCACTACAGTCATGTGTACAAGCCTGCCCACCCCTACACAAAGTTAAAATAAAAATCAAGCCTTTTAAAACCCTTAAACCAAAACTAAGATAGATGTCCAAGGCTATGCAGAGCTAAGCCATCCTGGGCTATGACTCATCAAAGGATTTACAGGGGCTGGGACTGAGGGAGGAGAAAGGGGCCTTCATCTTTATCTACCAGGAAGAGGCAGACATCAGAGGAGTAATCAATGAGAAAAGAGGCTGTGTCTTTGTTAAAACCCCAAGACATAGACAAGGACCCCAACCACATGGCTTTGAACCCAAGTTGCTGGCAACTGGGCCAAAGTTCTAAGATAGAGAAACAGGACAGGTATCTGAGGAAGGATACTTCTCTCAATGGTTCTCTTGTCTCCTATAAGACTTGGGCTGAAGTAGTTTCTATGGACTTAGAGTTTTGTGACCTGGTACCTCAAAGAGAAGGTGGGAGGTCAGGAGATGATAATGTCACATTAAGGGGGGCTAATTGGGATTATATTGGGGGACTAGAAGACTAGGAGAAGTGGCTCAGTGGGTGAAGTTCTTTTTTGTTTTTGCAGATTTTTTCATTTGAATTAGAAACAAGATTGTTTTACATGACAATCCCAGTTCCCTCTCTCTCCCCTCCTCCCTACCACTCCCCCCCCAACTAAAACCCTACCTATCACATATCCTTTCTGTTGCCCCTGGATGGTGAGGCCTTCCATATGGGGTCATCAGGGTCTTTCGTATCCTTTGGGATAGGGCCTAGGCCCACCTCCGTGTGTCTTGGTTCAGGATCAGTGGATGAAGTTCTTGCTAGGCAAGCGTGAAGACTGGAGTTCAGTTCCTCAGAGTTTACCTACGTGCTGAGTGGCTGTGTCAGTCCACCTGTAATTCTAGCACACAGCAGGTGGAAACAGAGAACCCCACAGCAAAGTGGCAAGTCAGATTAGCTGAAACTGCAGGCTTGCTTGGGGTTCAAAGTGAGAGACTGTGCCTCAGTATATAAGGCAGAGATCAATCAAGGAAGGCACCTAAAGCTTAGCCTGTGGTCTCCACATGAACACACATGAGCACTTGTCCACATGCAAACATGCACACACACACAACAAGCACATATGCACAAAAAGAAAAAAGAGGGAAGACTTGAGTTTGCAGATGGCTGATCGCAGGGTCACAGGAGACAGAGTGGGTGTCGGGAGCTTTTCTGCTCTGTTGCTGTTGTAATTACAGCATCTGAAAGCTTGCGTGACAATGCTAATTTCAGAGAAAATGGGACACCGATATCTGCTAGAACACGCAGGCTTGGGACGCTGATGAACACTTCTGCCTATCATGGAATCAAACCTCGAAATAGTGTCAGCACTGGGAAATATTATTATTAGAAGAATCTTCCTAAGGATGAAAATGAAAAATGTAAATGCCAGCTCTTTAGAGGGGTTTCACCAGACTAAGTAGGGTAATAAAATAACTAGGGGCAAACTGCTCATGGAACTGAGCTCTGGAATGATGGGTTCCACTTAAGTCTGTTTTGCTTTGGCTGTGTGTGTGTGTGTGTGTGTGTGTGTGTGTGTGTGTGTGTGTGTGTACAAAAATAAATTAGTAAAGTGACTTCCTACAAATCACGAGAGAATCTACAATGGGGTGATGGGATGTTTCTCATAAGTTGTTAGGAAGCAAAATTTAAGTAATAATAATAATAATAATAATAATAATAATAATAATAATAATGTTTACTGAGAGCTTAATGCGTAAAAAGTACATGACAATCAAATCTAATGACCCAAGTTTGATCCTCAGAACCCATGTTGGAAAGAGAACTCAGACTCCTAGAAGGTGTCCTAGGACCTCTACATACATGCCATGTCACACATGATCCTGCATTCACACACATATTGAGCACATACTCACATGGATAATTAACTAAATAAAAATTTAAATGACTATGTCTGACTAGTGGGTATGAACGTTTGCTGTCAGACCTGATGATCTGAGTTTGTTTGGGGATGAGGGAGCTCAAGTGGGAGAAGGAAAGAGACTGTCACAAATTGTCCCCTGACCTTCTCACATGGCATTTGCATACTCACACACCACACTCAATAAGTAAACAAAAATATCATTGAAAATAATAGAAATACCGTGCATGCGTGCATACATGCACGTGTGTGTGTAAAAATTTGTGAACACAATATTGAGATACAGAAAAAGGTGATTGAAGGTCACTTTAGGAAAAACTTCCAAAAAGAAACTAGATGTGTATTATTTGAAAAAGAAACCAGAAACAACAGTGTGATGGCTTCTCACCACACTTTGAAATAGTATTAAAACAGGAATAGTATTAAGAGAAAGGAAACATGAAATGGTAGCATTAGCGATAAAAAGTGAGCAATATTTAGGCCTCAAACCAGTGACACAAAAGCTTGTTTTAACTTCGACAGGGAAAAATGCATGGGAGAAGATGTGAAATGAATCATTATTCTTAGGGACAATACCCTGGAAACTCTGTTGCCCAACTTTGTGACACATCACAAAGATACAGGGTGACATCTGATGGAGTTTGGTGGCATTGTATTAATACTACTACATATCTGTGGTGAGCTTCCAGGGAGCTGGGAGGACCGTGAATTCTGAAGCCCACTGCAGCACTGGTGACTTCGTGCTGCCCCACATCATTCTGTGCCAGGAAAATAGCAGTGCTAATCTTTTGGACTTGGTCTGGGTGTGTTCGGCACCTTCGCACATATTCCATCATGGCTGGTGCCTCTGCTCCCCTTTGCTGAGGGCATCTATTTCAAATGAAGGGGAAATGTAGGCCATGGAGATGGCACAGCCAGTCAAGTGGTTTCTTCATAAACATGAAGTTCTGCATTCAGATCCTCATCATCCATGTGCAAAGTCAGGCATGGGGGAGCTAATCCCAGCTGCACTGACACAGGACAGTCTCTGGGGTTTACTGGAGCAGCCAGTCTAACTAATCCAGCCAATGGGTGAGCTCCTGGCTTAAACAGTGTTTAAAACAGTGTCTTTCACTGTTTTAAAATGAAATAGGGCAGAGAAACAATGGAGAAGACACCAAAGTCCAACCTCTGGCATCCACTCATCCACACACACACACACACACACACACACACACACACACACACCCCTTCCTAAAACAAGAGGATTTAAAGTGGACACATGGCCATTGCCACCTAAGCTACTAGAAACATCCTCAGACCTGACATCTAAGGCCTGTGCTTGAACATGGGTCCAAAAGATCAAAGTTTGCTTACTGGTCTGTCAATAAATTTACTGACGTCATGGAAAACCTACAAAACATTTGAGGTTCCGTGTTGACGACATTGCATATAGTAACTAAGCAAAAATACATTTAATATCTGTGATTCTTAGACAACACATGGAAGTCACTGGTCAAATCATTGATCTTATCTTATTAGATGTTTGCAAGTCTTTATAACTTGGGAATATTGTGCAATTCTGACCTCTCTTTGCCCCATTCTGAAATGAGCATAACAACAGTTCTTGGTGTTCAGAGAGTTACATGGAAGGATGCAGGTAAAAGGTAGAAAGCCTGGCATGGAGTGAACACTTGGTCAAGGCCAGAAAAAATGGAACAGTTGATCAAGCAAACAGAATCCTTCTACCTTTAAAAGTGCATGAAACCCTTCGCTCTCAGTGATGGTTGGCTCTCAGCCCTGGACATATAATTAATCACAGTACAGTGAGCTCTCGATTATCTGCACTACTGAAGGGCAGAGGCATGGATAATACAAAGCAAGGGACAATCTAAAAGTCATTTATATCTCTGGCTTTGGAACGAAGTCAGAGAGACACACATGCATGTGCCCTAGTACACAGACCCTTCCCATTACGATTTCTATTTGTTGGCCTGGGCTTCCCAATTGTGGCCTCTGTACAAAGCCTCTGAAGGAATCAGCATCGATAAAAGTGATAAATTATATAACAAAATGCTTTAAAATGCAATAGATATTTAGCAACGGCTTATTTAAGTGAAAGGACCTGTGTTAAAGCCCCAGCAGGCATGTGAAAGCCAGGCATGGCCAGCATTTGGGGAAGGGCAAGAGGATCTTGGGGAGCTTATTGGACAGAAAGCCTGACTAAAATGGTGGGCTTCATGTTCAGTGAGAAATCCTGTCTCACAACATAAGGTGAAGAGGGGCAGAAGAAGACATCTGACACCATCCTCTGCCCTCCACATGCATGCCTTCACCTGAATACATATGTGTGCATTCAGTGTAAAATAGACAATACCTTAAATACTAACAATATTGTCATCAGTTTTAACAACACTTTAGGAGGTAGAAGTCCAAGGTCAATCGTTGGCTAAATATCAAATTGGAGGCCAACCCGGGCTGTATTTCTTTAGCTACCAGTGTACAAGAGTTCCACACTGGTTCTGCCTTTGCCTGTCTTGTTCATAATCACCCAGTATTCATGCACTTATGCAAACCACCTTTGTTTTTGTTGTTTTACTCAGTGAATATGTCTGTCATTGTACTAGGAGGCCAATGATCATGTTTTAGAGATGGCCTTTACTGATCGGTGTCTTCCCGAGGGCTTTGATAGCTCAATTCTTCTCTTTCTGTTTTCTTTCTCTTTTCCTTACTCCCTCCCCCTTTCTCCTTTCTTTTCTTCCTGTCTGTGTCCCTTTCTATCTCCCTGTACTTTCCCCTCCTTTCTGTTCCTTTCCAACTCCCCTTCCTTCCTCACTTTCTTTCCTTTCACTCCTGCCTTTTTCTATATTCCTTCCACCTAGCTTACTCTAGTCCTTCTACCTCTTGTCACTTCTCCTTTTCTCTTTGTTGTTCCCAGTCCCATCCCCCCTTCCGCCTCCCAGCATCTCCCACTGTAAGAAGAACCTATCAAGATTTCCCTATCTCAACTCTTTACCAGAAAATCCATCTCCAGGGCCCTGGTCCGGAAGAGGAAGATCGGAAGGAAGTTGTCCCCGTTTATCTGAGGTGCCCTGGAAATTGGATGCGAGCCCCTGGGTCACCGGGCTTCCTTCCTATCCTCCAGATCGCTAAATATTTAGCACTGGGGCAAGAGGAGACAGGGAGGGGAAGGAGGGGTCAGAAGCCCATGGCTGTGTCTGTCTGTGTTTGTCTCCTACAATGGGAGGATAGGGACAGAAAAGACCCAGGCACGACATAAATATTTCCTATTATGGAAAAACTGAAGCCACAATGGAATCCGTCATGCTTGTGATATGAGAGACGGACAATATTTCGGGGCTGCCGCCACGTCGGCACCTGAATGGAGTTTATATTTTGTTTATGGAGCTCAATCCGAAGCCTTTTTATTTATTTATTTTTTTGGCTCAGTCTGTGTAATTCTTCATGGGAGCTCGAAATGGCTGCGGGAGCAGCTCAATATTCCATTTATTTTATTTATAAAAGAAATTCAAAGGCTGAAAAGATGAAGTAATTGACTTACCGGGATGACAGTTAAACCCACTAAATTTAATCTTATCCTCTCAAGTACAACATATCGCGCTTACAAATTATCGCTAGGCACCAGGCAGCCCCGCGTTCCTCACCTAATGCAAATGGAATGGAGGCCGCTGTTATTGTATTATCTGACTTTACTATCGGCATTAATCCGGCTTAGCTTCACTTAATGATGCCACTTGTGGCTCCGCAAAGGCAGCAGAGAAGTCTATAAACTACTTCCATTAAAATGCAAATCGGGCTCGCCGAGAAAATAAGTGACAGAAAAAAAAAAAAAAAAGTAGGAGACTGGGGCCCTGCGAGCCGGGTCCCCACAGCCCGCGTGATCCCAGATGATAGCCTTGCCTCGATTATCTGCGCGGGGGCCCAGAAAGGGAGCCAGCCCCGCACGCAGCAGCCCCACAAAAAGTGCTTCAACAAGCCAGGCTATTTAATTTCTGGAGAGATTTATATTTCTTTTTGTTGTTAGGAAATGAACAAATACTTATCAATGTAAAAACTGCTATCTCCCATCTCCCTGCCAGGTTTTTCATACTGATATTATTTGTGCCGCACAACACAGGAAATGAAAATCTTCTGCATTCACGTCGCCACTGTATCTCCAAATCCTCTGCGAACAGGCAGGCTGCCTCCTCCCCTCACGGTCTCTCCCCTGCTCTGTTCCTGGTAAACAGAGGAAAACTTCAGTGGACTAAGGAAGGAGACATTGCAAGACTCAACAACTCTCCAAGCAGACTTGAATCTTGGGTTTCTGGACACCCGTCTTTTTCTGTGCTGTTGAGGGTGAGAGTGGAAGCCGGAGGGGCCTAGGAGCTCAGTGCTAACATCTGTTTTACTTAAGGGGCCCGATTTCCTTTTAGGAGGGAAAGTTATGTATTCCCTTTCAGTGCGGAGCATCCTGGGCCCTGGGGCTTGTATTGATTGTGAACAAGGTCTAATAAAGCGTAAGGGGGTGATTTCTTTTCGTTTTTCAATTCCTTGGTTCCAACAGTTTTTCTTCAGTTCTTCCGTGTCACTGGGGGGAATTCCAGTATCTCTCTTTGACGTTGGTGGAGCCTCAGGGTCCTTCTCCTGTGGGTGGCCTAGGACATGGAAGGTTAGACAACATCTTTCCTTGTCCTCTGGGGTCAGGGTCTCAAATCCCACCAGGATTTATGATGCACACAGAAGAATCAATACTAGTTTTTAAATACTGTGGTACCTTTTATAGAGACTATATTACAACAAAAACATTTTACCCTGTCAGGGGTATCCAGTTAAACTCGATTTGGTGTTATTGGTGAGCTCCCTGCTCCAACCTCAGTGTCTTCCACCATGGAGGAGAAGGCTGTGTGCTCCAAAAAGTCATGAGGCTGACCTCAGGGCCTGGGATGGTGAGGTGGTGAGAGATTCTGGAAACCAGATGAGAGCATCCTTCTAAGTCTTAAGTACTCTTTTGGGGCTCAAGGGAAAGATAGCTAAAGTTGGAGAGCAGAGAGACTCTGGGTTGAAGAAGTTGAGTTGAAGGATGCTTTAATGGTGGGGCCTACACACAGGGTCATGAGTTTGTCGAGGCCTCTACAGGACAGTCATGCCTTGGCTGTATGGCCAGTCATTCACCCCAGAGGGTTCTCAACACCACTTCCCCCTCTCTCCTGCTTATTTTCTTATAGATGGTGCCTGCAGTAGTCTAGATCATACTGTATACAAGCTATTTCAGCTGCTTCATAGACAGAGGAACAAGTCCACAATGGAGCCCTTAGCAGCAGGGGGACTTCTGTTAGTCTTCAGGGACATCATCTTAGGGAAAAATAGACGCTTGGCTTCCAGGAAGGAAAGGATTTCAGAAGCAATTATGAAGCAGGATTATAGTAAAACTAAAGCCACCTTAGAGCATGGGTGAGATGAGAGGCACAGCTTGTTAAAAAAACAAACAAGAACAAGCCAGAAACACAGGGTCAAGAGAAGGAAAGACACATGGAAAGCATAAGGCACATGCAAGTGTGGGTATAGGATCCTCAAGGGAGAGTCACAATTAGTGCCTTAGCATTAGCCGACTGGGGTGACTTTCAGGCCACATCTCAAATGGCTAGAGAGTAGGGTGATGCCAGAGGTACCCGGGACATTAATCTGATATGATAAAACCACAAGTCACCAGGGCTGCTCAAGAGGTTTCTAATGAGAGTTCTAGAAGTTCTAGATCTACAGTTGGGAAAGGAGAAAGGCCTTAAGCAAATGTTAATTGTTGGAACTGTTGACTCGAAGCCAATACAGGCTTCCACCAGATTCCCAGGTAAACCATCCCATTCCCTTTCCATGTCTCCATAGCTTTCTATCTTGTCTCATTCTGTATGTGGAGTTCCAGCCTATGTAAGAGCCTCTGAACTTTCAGGCCTCTACTGAGATGTGGAGACAGACAGTGAGTAAAAACTTCTTCTCCATGCTTTAAACCTCCAACACCTTGATCTTGAACTTTCCAGATTGTTCTTTTTGATGTTCGGGGGAAGAGGGAGTGCAAGTGTGTGTGTGTGTGTGTGTGTGTGTGTGTGTGTGTGTGTGTGTGAGAGAGAGAGAGAGAGAGAGAGAGAGAGAGAGAGACAGACAGACAGACAGAGACAGAGACAGAGACAGAGACAGAGTCTGAGTATGAAACAGAGGTTCTCACTAGCCTGGAACTTGCTGATTGGACAAATCTGGCTGGGCTTACACAAAGAGAAGGCTGTCCACATGCTTTCTTAATCTACTTGAATGAGGGTATCTTTGCCTCTTGCAAGAACAGTCAACACCCAAAGTTGTATCTTGGTTGCTTCACTTTAAAACTCTGATAAGAGAGATAAAGTCATGTAAGCCTGTGTCCTGATCCCTTGATGGGGAATGGGAGTACCTCCCTGTGGAGCTATTGAGCATCTGATGAGATGAAGTGTATCAGTGCTTATCTGAATTGGTATCCAAAGATTCTCCCTTTTCTGTGAGCCCCGCTAATGTGGGTGCAGAAACACAGGGACATGGACTGCTGAGGACCAATCCATAAAAAAAAAAAAAAAATGCACACAGACTGAGGAGTTGGCTCAGTGGCAAAATCACTCACCACAGTCTTCAGCATTGGAATTGATACCTTCAGAATTAATGCTGGGAGGGTGTAATAGTCTACCTGTAGTCCCAGCAAACAGGAGGCAGAGATAAGGGTCTGCAGAACAAGTTGTCTAGGTAGGCTAACTGAAAGGGTACTTACTCTGGGTTAGATGAGAGTCTTTGCCTCATTATGTAATGTGGAAAGTGATCGAGAAAGACACCAAACATAAACAGGGCTCCACATGCATGTGCGTATATACCCGTGCACACACATGTGCGCTCACTTGTATGCACACACATTCAAACACGCATACACCCATGCTCACCACACATTTATATACATATGCAACAAATAAACACAAAAGGGCATATCATCCCCTCCATTTACAGATCTGAACTGTATTTTTTCCCTTTCTTAAAACTTGGGCACATGCCTTCTGAATGTGGTTTCTGTGTAATGAAATAGGACACGTCCAACTTTCATGGTGTTTATCTGCTTGTTCATTATCCCACAAATGTTTATAGTGTGTTCGTGACATGCCAGGCCCTAGGATAGGTAAAGAGATATAGCACTGAGCAAGACAAGCAAGATCCGTGGTACCAAGGAAGTTCTATCCTAATGGGAGGGGAAGAAATAAAACAAACACACACCAAATAAATCAATACAGGAGCAAATAAAGACTACAATGGCAAGTCATGATAAAGGCCACTAAGAAAATGGAGAGGGTGATGGGATAGGGAATGGTCTTATTCACAAATATTTTGATTTTCAGATCATGCCTTCTGAAAAAGCGTAAGAATAAACAGTGTGTGTGACGCCTAACCAGCATCTAGAACAGCTGCTTCTAGTTATCCACCGCTGTGTAACAAAACACCCTCAAAGTCAGTGACTAAAAATATCAACAAGATTTATTTTACTCCCAAACAGCAGTTTAGGCAAAACTTATTGCGGAGACTTCATCTGGCTTCAGGAGCCCTCAGCTGTGGGGGAAGTAAAAGTTGTCACCGGGGTTCCCTGGGGACTGTCATATTCACATCTGAGATTGACACTGGCTGTCAGCTAGGACTGCTGCTGGCGCAAGCATATCATATGGCCTTTCTATGGGGTAACTTGGCTTCCTCATGGCTTGGAGCTGAGTTCTAACTCAGGAGCCTTTATTAGGACCAGCTTGGAATAGTGCTGTTTATCCTGTCCTAGTCCTGAAAATCCTGCCTTGCTGTATCTGCCTCCGTCCCTGCTTTAGAGGTTAGTCACTGTTGCCAAGGTGGAGTCATTTTCAAAGGGATGAGAAGAACAGCCCATCTTCCCACAGAAGAGGTGTTAAAAAAATCTGTGGTTGGCTGCATAGGATTGGGCATGTGAACATTGCTGGTGGAGTTGTGGAGGTGGACTCACAAAGTCTAATCCCACCCTGGACACTTACAGGCAGTTAATGGTAGCTAGAGGGGAAGGGGTGGGAGTGTATAGGAGAGATGGTTTCTCCAGTGGAATAGTCACTGGTAAGTTGCCCAGGTCTCAGTAAATAACCCCTTGCCCATACGCCTCTGAGTAACCCTAATTAAACTTGTAAGCTCTCACACACAAAAATCCTGGAAAGTAAAGGCGGGGCTAGCTGAAAATAGGAAGGAGGTGAGTGGGAGGGGAAGGAAGAGAAAGGGGGTAACAGATACAATGTATCAAATACATTACTTGCATGTATGCAAATGTCATAATGAAACCCATTGTGTATAGTTAATGTGTTCGTTAAATATCTAAAAATGAAAGAGTTGGTGGCTGAGATTTCAAGTCACTTGAGTGTGGAAGGCAGGCACAAACTCTCTATGGTTCCCATTCTTCTGGCCTTCCCTAGTCCTCTCACCATGCTACTTAACTAGTCTTCCCAATGTGCTTGTCTGCCTTCCATTTTGTTCACCTTTCCTGTTGCCTTCAACTATCTAGTTAAAAAAAAAAACCCGGTTGCCCCTGTACAGATGTTTACACATCTTGCACATCTGCCCAAGGCTCTTCTCCTTCCTGAACTCTTGGAAAGAGAGGCTGGATCTAAACCAAAGAGCACCTGGCCAAGTGTCTAGTTATTTTTAACTAAATGACACACAGAGGTGTGTGTCTTTTTCTGGTATCTTACGAGATTGTTCCCCAATTTCTACCCATCCTTCAAATTCAAGTTCAAGCCAGACCCTTTCTAAGTCTCTGTCACAATCTACTAAAATCCACAGTAGTAGGCAGCACTCACTGAATGTTCATTGGATATCAACAGCTAAGAAGCTTCACATTAGTATTTACTAACTCTTGCTTGTCTTTCTGCTTCCAAGTATGTGTGAGTGCATTTCCATGTATGTGTATGATTGTTTACATGTGGGTACATGAGTATGCACCTGTCATGTCTGGAAGCCCATGATTGTTGTTGGGAGTCATCCTCCATTACCCTTCTTTCTACCTTATTCATTTAAGTAGGGTCTCTCAGTCAGTCCCAGAGCTATCACTATGACTAATCTAGATAGCTAGTTAGTATGGGAGTCCCGTCTCTGCTTCCCAAATCTAGAATCAGAGGTAGGTTGCCACATCTCCCCGCCATTTACACTGGTTCTAGGCATCTGAACTCTTGTCTTTACACTTGCACAACAGGCGCTTTGGAACTTTGCCTGTATTCCTACAGATTCTTACAACACTTCTTATGTTTGCCCGTGGAACAGATGGAGAAACTCAGGCAAAGAGATTTTTCTCAACATAGACAGTTGATACCAGATGCATTTGGAAGTCATATCTGCCTGTCTGCTAAGCCCAAGCTTCATCAACAACAATTAGCACAAACTCTGCAGCTCACAAAGAAGTAAGTAGCAAATGAAGGAAAATTACTGGGTGCTTCATAGATCACACTCCAGGGGTAAACCAATCAGGAAATTGACCTTGTTAATTTAGTGTTACCACCGCAATAAATAAGCCCATTTAAAATGGACAGGACTTTTTTTTGAAGATTACTTTTATTTTTTATTTATGTCTGTGTATGTGTGTATGCTGGTGCCCACAGAGACCTGAGACATTGGATCCCTAGGAAACTGGAATTACAGGCAGTTGTGAACTTCTCAACTTGGGAACAGAGCTCCAATCCTCTGCAAAAAATGGCAAGTTTTTTTAATATCTGAGCTGTCTCTCCAGTCCTTCAAAGGTTTGTATTTGTCAGTTAGCCTCCTCAAGCTTCAGGCAGGCCACTCTCTGAAGCATAGTAACAGTTTCCTTAGCCTTTCCAATCAACAACTGACCAGCCAGAATTTAAGGCCTGGGTGTGTTGAAGGGTGTCCTCAATGAGTTAGGAGTCAAACAGCTTGTCAGTTCTTCCCCAGAAATTTTGAAATAAGTACTTGTGAAGCTTAAATTAAAAGGGTGTGGGTGTGACTCAACTGATAGAGTGCCTGCCTGGGATGTAGGAAGCCCTGAGTTTCATCTCAGCACTACAGTAAACCACTACCCACAGGCATAGTGGGTCAGGGCTTGGGAATCAGGCAGAAATATCTGAAGTTCAAAGTCATCCTCAGCTATACAGTGGGTTTGAGGCCAATATGGGTTACATGCGACCCTGCCACAAACAAAGACACAAATCCTCCTTTTCTGTGTATGTGTTCCCAATGAAGTAGAATTTCTACTTCCTCACTGCTCAAGTTTGGAGTCTTTTCCTCCAGAGGACCAGAGGCTTACACCCTACCCTGGCATTTGGAAATGGTGGAAACAAAGCAGTAGGATATAGCGAGTAACCTATAATCAAGGTGTGCCTTTACAGGGCATCTTGAAAGAGTGCCCCAGCCTCTTTCTCCCTTTTCTGCTTCCTGGCAACGAGGTAAGCATCTTTGTTCCATCAAGAGGCTCTACAATGATGTGTACTGCCTGGTCTCAGGTCTGGAATGATATAAATCTTCTTTTATAAAACTTTTCAGGACCCTGGGTCATGGTAAACTCTCCAAAATGATGAGTTAAAATAACCATTTCTTCTTTAGAAGTTGCTTTATCTCAAGTACTTGTTGTAGTGATGGAAAGTTGAATAATACTCCATGCTCCCCACCCCCCAAAAGGAGGGACTGTGGTGTGAACTGACCTTGTAACTTATGTTGTCCAGTTCAGTTAAGTGAGAAGAAGTAATTTCGGGGAGATCTGAATTGAGGGCTTAGACGTCTCTGCAGATTTGCCTTTCCTTTTTACAATTCTGCCATGGGGCTGCCGTCAAAGGAAGAAACTGGGGTGAAGGTCCAAGTAGATATTTTATCTCACAAATTTAGAAGTAGTAAATGTGTGTTAACTGACATATGCCCAAATCATAATTTTATTTGACACAGGAAACCTGTGCTCACGTAGTTGACAGACATGCTCTATTTTTCATAAAGCTTTTCCTTATCAGGGTGATCTGTGTTTTCTTTCTTTTGCTCTTTTCTTCTTTGCTTGTTTGAAGGCCAGTAAACTCCCCAACTTTTGACCAGGTTGAATTTACTGTACCAAAGGTGAATTCCCCCATATGGAGCCAGCTTTAAAGCTAAGCAAAAGTGATTGGTTACCCCCATAATAGTTATGCCACTAATGCATCAGTGGGTATATCCTGCAGCCTGTGTTCTCTTGAGAGGAGCTGCTTATTCAGTGGACTACAAAAAGGAAGCAGAGAGAAGGAAGTCACCCCTTCCCAGCACGCACATGCACACGTGCACTAAGCAAAGAAGAATGTTTGGGAGATTTGTTGGAATGATGATAATCATTTACAGACTTTTAAGGGTAATAGGACATCTTTAATTTCTAATTGTTATTTCCTATTAAAAGTTTTTATTTGCTCTTCATGACAAATGTTCTCTCTCTACAGTTTTACCTTATGGAATAGGGGCTAGCAAGTTTTGTCTATAAAAGTCCAGATTAGAAATGTTGTAGTCATTATTATGCTTCAAATCTCCATGGCAATTCTGCATTTGTAATTCAAAAGCAGCCCAAAGCAATCTATAGATAAATGCATGTAGCTGTATTCCAATAAAGCTTTACCTACAAAAACAGAAAGAGAACTATAGTTTTCCAGTATTTTCTGTAGGAGATCAGAGTCATTGTTTTAGCTTTATTTTGTTGCTGTGATAAAAACACTCTTAAGCAAGTTAGGGGAAGAAAAAAATGTATTTGGTTTATATTTCTAGGTCACAGTCCATCACTGAGGAAGTCAGAACAGCAACGTAAGTGGGAACTTGATAGAGAAACCATTGGAGAATTTGCATGCAGGCTCACAGGCTCATGCTTAGCCAGCCTTCTTATGCAACCCAGGGCCACTTGCCAAGGTAAAGGTGCTACCCATAGTGATCTTGCTTCTCCTACATCAGTTAACAATCAAGACTATCCCCCACAGACATGCCCATGGTCTGATCTGAGCTGGGGAATCCTACATCTGAGACTCCCTTCTCAGGAGACCCTGGGTTGTGTCACGATGACAATCAAAAGTAACTAGGACCATAGTAAACATGTTTTCCAAAGATTATTTCCAGTCTCCGAATATTCAGACAATATAAGCCACAAGTATATATGAATGTCCATAACTCCCAACTATTAAAACAAAGAAGACAAAGTTTGCTGTATCTGGAAAATGTAGGCACAATATATAATCTAAGAAACTGTTAAAAATTAGAATTACATGTAATTTCAAGTACTGCCTCTATGCCATAGCCCTCCTGTATGGGAGAGTTTTGTGCAGAATGGCTATTCTTTCCCACTGATGAACCACAAATGGGCTGAAGATATTTGCATACTTTTTTTATACATAATATATACCAGCACTCTAACCTCTGATTCTTCTTACCAAATTCCATTTAATTTGTCATTAATTAGTAAATTGTTATGTGAAATGCCTGCAAAGCATCTTGGGCAAACTGGCCTTGGCATGATGATTGTTCTCTTGCAAGCTATCTGAAATTGTTATTGCTGAGCAATTTCCATGAAAATAGAAGGGCCTGCGAGCTGTTCTTTTAAAATAAAATGAACTAAATGGGGGAGAACAAATAAAGGCAATAATAAATCAAGGACAAAAGACAGGAAACCAGTCTCCCCAAAAAGTATAGAAGAAAGGACATTGCCCTCCTGTGGATGCAGGTGCTTCCTCGACTTTCCTCGAGGGTGAGAACAAGAACAAAGGAAGCAAAGACAGGTCTAGAAGAAACCTCGAGAAATTCACCTAACCTTTGCACTAGTCTTCTGAAGGGTAGGATAGTTATAGAAGGCTCTTCCACCTCTAGGACCTACTCAGTGTGTTAACCCTTTTCACTGTCAGTTACAGATCATGGACCTCCATCCAACTTGCTTACTTTGCTTTCTTCCCCTCCTTCACTTAGAGTCACGGCAAACTCACCTCTTTGGATGGGACTTTTGCCTTCAAATTCCTTCCCGGGTTAATTCCTCTTTAGGCCTCCTCCGGAACCAAACCCAGATGAAAGGGGATCCTAACCCCCCTCTCCTCCCTCCCTTCCCTCCCTGCTCTTCTGCTGGTTTCAATGGCTGATTGAACAGTGTGTTAGGTTCACTGAACTTGGTGTTGGCTTGGGTTCCAAGCAGAGACAAAGTCAGCTTCCAGGCCAATTTCCATATGAAAGCAGCTGAGGTCTCTTTTCCCATTTTGGAATTCCAGGCAGCACCCTGGGCCCAGACTTCTCATTTCCCACCCCCACGTCCCAACCCAACCCCCATCTCCACCCACCCCAACTTCTCTAGCTAGGGCTTCCTGCTCTCACCAGTTACTGCAGCCTGAGAGAGCAATCTTGAACAACAACAAAAATTGCACTTGCTTCCTGAGGAAGTTCAAAGGTTACTAATGCTGCATTTAAGAAAATTATATTTCTCACTGCCAAATATTTAAGAAAAATATAACCCACTCAGACTTTCTCTGGCTATCTTTAAATTGAGTTTTTGGTCTTAGGTGAACTGCTCCAAAATTTTTGCTTCTTTTCCAAGGTGTGGTTAATATAGAAAATGTGTAAGTGGGGGGCTCCTTTGCAGCCATAGAAGCCTGTTAGCAAATATCTTCAAACTAGAAGGAACTCATGAAGGCCCAGAGCTTCCGGTGTTTTGATGGAAGAGGGCGCTCAGGTCCTCATCACTTTTCACTCTGAACATCTTTAGAAATTACTAGTGGGCTGGAGAGATGTCTCAGTGAGTAAAGTGCTTGATGTGCAAGTGTGAGGACCTGGGTTCAGATCCCCAGAGCCCACCTAAGCTAGAGTGGACATCGCACATGTCTGTAATTATAGTACTCATATAACCAGACACGAGGCAGAGACAGGGTAATCTCCCAAAGTTGGAGGACCAGTTCTCCTGCCTCCTTACAAGGGTGGGCTGCAAAAAGAGACACTAGCTCAAACAAGGTGGAAGGATAGACACACGAGGTTGCTTTCTAACCTCCGTACACACGAGTTACTGAGAGAAAGCGTGCATGCATACACACACACACACACACACACACACACACACACACACACACACACAGAGAGAGAGAGAGAGAGAGAGAGAGAGAGAGAGAGAGAGAGAGAGAGAGATATTATGGGGATTTGAACTACAATGCTCACATTTGCAGTGACTAGTTTACCCACTGAGCTATCTCCCCAGCCCCTGTATTTTTAACTATATGTGTGTAGACGTACTTGGGTATGCGTGGACGTGTGCTCAGTGAGTGTGTGAGAAATGTATGCCAATAGACTTGCACAATGGGATCTAAATTTGCATAGGTAAGTGGGCATGTGTGTCAGCCAGTGGAGTGGACGAATGTGCAAATCAGGAGATGGACTGCTGCCAATGGAGGACCCAGCATCCTCTGGGCTGCCAAAGGCTTTGTTATAGTTGGTTCCCCGCAGGCTTCAAACCTCAGTCTCTGCCTGGGATACAGGATGCTCTCCTGAAAGGAGAAATTATTGAAACACTGTTGTAAACCCAAGCTCTTCTGAGTTGCACTGGCCAGGTCCCTGAGAAACAGCCTGGACATCACTGCTGTTGCAAGCCCTAAGCAAAACCACATGTGCTTGCTCAGCCTTGAAATCCAATGGCCTTTGAGCTCTGTTGAAGAATGAAGGAAGAAAATCTGAATTATGCACCCCTGTTTGGAGCCTAGTGTCATTTATTATGCTGACCAAGTACCTTCTGTGTATGTTATAATAAAATAAGCTCTCCTCATTCTCTCCACCCTCTTCGGTATATGAGTCTAAGTGTGGAGTGTGTGGCATATGCTCATATGTGTGTGTGTGTGTGTGTGTGTGTGTGTGTGTGTGTGTGTACATATGGGCTCAAGCATGCCTGGGCACTTGTGAAGGACATGGGGGCATGTGCAGTGTCCTGCTCTATCACTCTCCATTTTATTCTCTCTCCCTGAAGCTAGTCTGGCAGCTAGCAAGCCTCAGAGATGCTAACATCTTTACAGCACTGGGTTTACAGGTGTGCATGCACACATGCCCATGGGTGCTGGAGATTTGAACTCAGGTATTCATGCTTACACAGCAGTGCTCTTATCCACCGGACTACCTCCCTATCTACCGTATTTCTTGATAATATCTGCAGACACTGCATTGCCCTGCATCTGGCCCTTGTGATGAATTCATATGTAGATGGATGACAACACAGAGGAAGAGTTTAAGAATTTCAACAGCATGAATATTGATCACAGAATAGATTAAGAGACAGCTAGGAGGAATTTCTTCAGAAGATCAGATTCTGCCTCCACCCTTTGGTGGGACCCAGCTGGCAGCAGCAGACAAACATTTATCAATGCAATAATTTCAACTCTTGAGTAAAGAGCCTCCCATCTCAGAGACTGTGCAGCTAACAAATCAGTGCATTTTGTCCTTAAATTTACTCTGTGGTGACACTTTTTGGCAGCAGCCTTGCTGGACTGTGGGATAAGATGTGGAGAATGTCCAGGGAAGGATTTCCCACCCCCAGCTGCTGTGCACTGAACTGCCTTGTCCTGGGAGAGATGGTGATGATTAATGATGTCCAGGTCCCCAGAACCCACTCTGCCCTTCCCCCTCTCCCATTCCATAGGCTTCTATGACAGGAAGAATGATTTACAGACTAGTTGAGGGTAACAGATATCAGCTCTTAGATCCAATCTAGCTTTAGTGTCTTTATGCGTGTGTGTGTGTGTGTGTGTGTGTGTGTGTGTGTGTGTGTGTGTGTATGTAGAGGGGGGTACATGTGCAAGTGAAAGTCAGAGGTCAATGTCAAAATTCCTTCTCTATCACATATTTATGTATCTATCTGTTTATCTATCTGTTTGGATATATAATGTATGTGTGGAGTGTAGGCATGTATATGCTACTATATGTATGTGGACTTCATAGGACAACCTCAGGTGTAGGTCTTCACCTTCTTCTTTGAAACAGTCTCTTGGTTTGCTTGTTTTTCCTCTGCATATGTCTGGCTAGCTAGCTGGTGAGTTGCTAAGGCTTCTCCCGTTTCTGTCTTCCATCTTACTGTAGGAATGCTGCATTGTAGATGCACAATGTCTGGCTTTACTTGCGTTCTGGAGATTTGAACTCAGGTCCTCATGCTTGCATAGCAATCACTTTACCCATAAAATCATCTTCAAAGTTACCCATCTAATATCTTGAAACAGGGTCTTTGATGTAGGTACACTGGCTAGGCAACTAGCTCTATGGATACACCTGACTTTGTCACCCCCAAGCCCTAGTCCTGAGGTTGCTGATTCCACTACAAAGCAGCTTTTATGTGAGTGCTGGGATCTAAACTCAGACGCATGACTAAACCACCCCCCAGCCATAGCTTAGTCACTAAAGTTTAGTGTATTTTAAAGAAACAGGCTGGGCCTTGCTTTGGGCCCCAACACCATTACCTTTTCCCATTTTATTCTGAACCATCTGTCTCAGCTCCAGATCTTGACCTGCTTGGTTTTTTTTTCTTTTTTGTCTTTTTGTTTTTTGTTTTCCTTTGTTTTTGTTTTTTTGTTTTTTGTTTTTTGGTGTTTTTTTGTTGTTGTTGTTTTATTTTGTTTTTTGGTCCCTGCCTCTTTACTCACCCTGCAGGCTGAGAACTGCTTCATGCGCTTGCATGTAGTTCCTTGCTGCTCTGGTGTCTGCATTTCCTCTTCTGGCAATTCTCTTTTTCCCTTCCTGCTTAGTCTACATCAGGGACTCTCTGAGGCATCCTCCACATGATGGACCCAACCCGCATCCCTGCTGGGTTCTCATTAGTTCCAGGGATGGAAGCCGAACTCTTGGCCAGCTCCAGCTGTGTTCCGAGAATTACTGCAGGAATGAGATTTAATAGGAAATAAAGAGGAAGAGGCTTCTGGCTTATTGACCATCTACAACGTGCCAGGAAGCACTGTGCAAAGCTTTGTGTGTGCTGCTACCTGGCGTTGTCTGCAGGATGTGCTGGCTCCCTATGGACTAACAACCCCTGCAGAAGCTGGGTAGAAAAGAACAGAAATAACTAGCCCAAGGTCACTCCGCATAATAGTTGAATTGAACACTTGGGGTCTGGGCTGCGAAGATGCTTAGCTAGAGATAAAAACTGAATTTCTTTCCCTGGAACCCACTCAAACAAAAACTTGGTGTGGTAGCAAGTGCTTATAACCCTGTGAGGTTGAGACAGGTGGAGCCCAGGGCTAGCTGGCCAGTTGGCCTAGCCTACTTGGATAAAGGCACTTGCTGTGCAAGTGTGAAGACATGAGTGTAGATTTCAGTACTGGTGTAAAAAATGTGAATGCACATTTCTCTGGAATTCCCACACTGGGGTGAGAGTAGGACTTGGTCAAAGACAAGATTGCTGGCTGCTTGCTCACCCCCAAACATGGTAAGAGACCCTGTCCCATAGAACTAAGGCAGAAATAAAGAGATCAGGACACTCAGTTAAGTTTTCCTCTGACACCTGACACCTGGGTGTACACACACACACACACACACACACACACACACACACACACACACACAGTGCAAAAGAATTTAAGTCAGTGTTTTTTTTTAAAGTTATACAGGTTGTATAACTATTGCTTAGCTCATTCAATTACATTTTTATAGGCACCTCTTCCCCAGAATACTATACTCTGATGCATGTAAAACACAAATTTGCTTTCTAATGTTGTAGATAGCATACCCCATGCATTTCATAGTAATGAAATCACACAATTTATGTGGTCTTTAAAAACCACCTGTGTGTATGATCGTGTCTGATGTATGAGCATGTCTGTGAGCGTACATGCCAAGGTGCACATGTAGAGATCAGAGGACAGCCTCAGGTATCAGTTTTCATCTTCCACCTGTTTTGAGGCAGGGTCTTCTTGATGTATTCACAAACCTGACTGGCCTGTGAGTTTTTGAGGATTCTCCTGCCTCCACTATCCATCTCCCCAAAGCAACAATGGGGTTCTAGATGTGTGTACCATGCTTGGCTGTGTGTGTTCTTAGAACTCAGGTCCTTATGCCTGCACAGCAAGTGCTTTACCCACTGAGCCATCTTTCCAACCCTGCAATATGTATCATTTTGTGTTTGACTTCTTTCACTTAACATTGTGTTTTCAAGGTTCATCCATGTTGTAGCATGTATCTATACTCTGTTCCTTTCTGGACTAAATAACATCCCATTTTAAGAATATATCATCTCCTATTTATTTTAATCTTATCATTTTCTTATTGCATCATCTTTTCTTGCAGAAGTAAACAAATGTCTATGCAACCCAGCTTGGGCACAAACACAAAACAAAGAAAGGATTCCATCCAAGTCTAGCTTGGTTGTACTGGCTGGTTTTAGCTGCCAACTTCATACAATCACCTGTGAATAGAGTCTTAATGAGAAATTGTCTAACTTAGATTGACCTGTGAGTGTGTCTCTGGGCAATTGTCTTGGTAGTTAACTGATGTGGGAAGACTCATCCCACCATGAGTAGGACCATTTTATAGGCTGGACCCTGAATTGTGTAATAATAAAGAAAGTTAGGTGAAAACAAGCAAGAATACATACATTATCTCTGTGCTCTTGCCCATGGAGCTGATGGGACTAGATGATTGAGTTCCTACCTTGATGTTCCCTTGGTGATGGACTGTGACCTGGAATTGTGAGCTAAAGTAAACCCTTTCTCTTTTAAGTTGTTTATTGACAGGATATTTCATCATAGGAACATACATGAAGGTAGGACACTGAGTCATTGAGTTTATTTGGCTTACTTACAGGGCATATGTGAAGGGTTACTTCCAGGAGCATGGGGGACACAAAGCAACTGTATAACTGTAAAATCTGCCCCATCATAGATGACAGCATGACAGCATCATGAAAGTTGCATCATGGACTCCATTTTCCAATCAGTCTTTTGTTTTCTGTATGTTCTCCCATGGTCAATTTCAACTGGAAAGGGCAGGAAGAAATAGCAGCTGACTACTAAGAGTGTCAATAGCGATAGTACAATAGGTCTGGCTGCTTAGGTATTGGTCTGCAAAATTATTGCCAGCGCTACTGGGCCAAGGTAGTTTCTACTCCAAGATGACAAATACATTATACACTAAGGCAGTGGACCTCAACCTTCCTAATGCTTTGAACCTTTTATACAGTTCCTCATGCTGTGGTAGCCTAACATTTTGTTACTACTTCATAACTGTAATTTTGCTGCTGTTATGAATCATAATGTAAATATCTGTGTTTTCTGATGGTCTTAGGCAACCCCTGTGAAGGGCCATTTGGTCTCCAAAAGGGTCATGACCCACAGGTTGAGAAACACTGCTCTAAGGAAAAGAAGTCATGCTTCAGTAATCGACACTCTGCCCCATAGTCCCCATCCTGGAGGCTTCCTTCAGCCTTCAGCTCTCTAGTGGCCTCCTTGGCCTTACTTTACAGCATGACCTGGCAGAAGAGAACAATGAGGACACACATCATTTTCTGGGGTACATCTCACTGTGTTCCTTTGACCCTCCTCCTCATTTTCCATCCGTGATCACCAGAGAAGCCAGAAACAAAAGGGTTTGTGGCCTCAAGAAGGCTAAGGACCTGCCCAGCAGCAAATAAATACCTTTTTAAAATCAATAAAATTGGATTGCATGCCAACTTCCTACTGTTTCTTTCTATTAAAAAAACTATTTTATTTTGGTGTGTGTGTGTGTGTGTGTGTGTGTGTGTGTGTGTGTGTGTGTGTGTAGTGCTTATTCCTGCAGTAGCTAGAAGAAGGTAACCAATGCCCTGGAGCTGAAATTTCAGGCTGCTATGAGCCCAGTGAGGATCCTGGGAGCCAAACTCCTGTCCTCTGTAACAGCAGTATGTAGTCTTCACTGCTGTGTCATCTCCTCAGCCCCTCTTTTTATTTTTCTGATGACAAAATACTGATTGCTCACTGTAGAGTATGTGTAGAACTACATAGTTCCTACCCTCATGGGGCTTATATTCTCAGAGTGGGAAGCTAGGTTTCACACAAAAGCTGGAGGCCATAGTGAGCTCTGAGGCCGTCACATATTAGCCTGGTAGGGTGATAGGTATGCTGGAAGAATCAAAAAGGAAAGACCAGTGTCTCAGTTAGGGTTTCTATTGCTGTGAAGAGATAACATGACCACAGCAACTCTTATAAAGGAAAACATTTTACCAGGGCTGGCTTACAGTTTCAGAGTTTAGCCCATTATCATCATGGCAGGGCGTGGTCATGTGCATGCAGACATGGTGCTGAGAGTTCTACATCTTGATCTGCAGGCAACGGAAGTGAACTGTCTACCAAACTGGATATAGCTTGAGCGCATGAGACCTCATAGCCCACCCCCACAGTGACACACTTTCTCCAACAAGGCCACACCTACTTCATAAGCCACACCTCCTAACAGTGCCATTCCTTATAGGCCAAACATTCAAACACATGAGTCCATGGGGACCATACCTATTCAAACCACCAAAACCATTGTAAGGAGGAACATGTTGGGAATTCCTTCCTTCTTACTGTAACAAATACTCAAGAAAGGCAACTGAAGGAGGAAGGGTCTATTTTAGCTCATAGTCTGAGGGTACAGTTTATCATGGCAGGAAATTCATGGCAGCAGGATTGTGAGGGAGCTAGTCATATTGCAACCACCATCAGGAAACACAGAGAGACGAATGCTGGTGCTCAGTTCACTTTTTTTTTTTTGATGGTTTTTTAAAATTTATTTCTTTTTAAAATTCTTTTATTAATTCAAATTAGGAACAAGCTTGCTTCACATGTCAATCCCTTTTCCCTCTCCCTCCCCTCCCCCAACATCCCACCTGCCCCTAGCCATCCCCCCTCCACTCCCCAGGCAGGGTAAGGCCCTCAAAAGGGGCTCCTCAAAGTCTTTTTAATCCAGTCCACTTCCATAGCCCACAGAATAGTGCTCTTCAAATTAGGGGAGGTCTTTCCACATCAATTAACCATCTAGAAACTCCCTCATAACATGTATTCTGCATCCTCTGCAAGTCAGAAGTCAAAATTAACCATCATAATGAGTCTAAGGGGGTTTGAGGTCTTGAAAGAAGGCTAGAACTTGGAACCATCCAGATGACAGAGGTGGAGAGAGAGTCCAGGAATACACAGAGCTATGTCAGAATTGGGCATGCTTGGAAAAAGATGAACAAATTCCATATAGCTAGAGTTGATAGAACCTTTGGAGGGGACCATGTAGAACAAATAACTTTGATTTATTTTGCTTAAGCAAACAAAACATAGATAAGGAGAATTTTGAAAAGGGGTCTACCTGAGAGTGGGGTAGTGTTGGGTCCCCAGAGTAAAAGTTGCTCCTTAAGGAATAATGTCAGAGCTCAAGAGATCAAAGATTAGTAGATCCCTGATAATGACTGGCCAGCAAGCTTCAGGTTCAGTGAAAGACTCTGCTTGAAAAAATGAGGTGAAGTGAGTAGGATAGACATCCTGATGGTGACCTCTAACTTCCCCATGCACCTGCACACACATGCCCATAAACACATGTACATTCATAAAAGAAGCTGGGCCCTAGTGAGAACAAGTTTGTTCAATAGGAGAATGACTCTGAGGTGGATATTAGGACCTAGTCCCCTTCTGTAGTGGCATCTTGCTTTTCCAGTGAACTTGTGGTGGTGGTCACACCCTTTGGGCATGGTTTCAGCACATACAGCTACACCTGGCTTTTTACATGGGTGCTGGGATTTGAACTCAGGTCTTCCCACTTTCATAGCAAGTGCATTTACCCACTGAACTATCTGCACAGCCTTCCTTGGTACTGGTTTTTGACTTTTTAATCCATATTCAAGGATACAACCTAGTCCAGGTTGGGCTGCTTGCCTGCCCCAAAGCATAGGTGCTGATTGCAAGGTCAGCATCAAAACTAGGAGGTTGATGCCTCTTAGCAGATCCTTAACAGAAACTTAACTGATGTTCTCCACTTACAACAGCAGTTTTGATGCCACAAGCCTGTGGCTCAGTTTTGCTGCAAGTGTTCAACAATCTAATACTAGTATTTCCAGTGAAATTTAATAAGTTACCTTGCCTCTAGGAAGATGTCATCATGTCACTCAAAACCCACATTGTCTGTTTATATTCTTTGTGCAGCTTGGTCTCTTAGAGCACGTTATCCTTTGGGGACAGGGGAAACACGTGAGGACATTTGTGCTCACGGTGTATGTACACACAAACTCATCCTGTAATTGGAAAAGAATGAGGAGTAGGAAATGGTCACACAGGCAGAACCCCTTGCTCGCCTGGGGAGATCCAGATGTAGGCCTTACTGCAGGGTGAGGTGAGGGTAAGGTCTACACCGTGACCACCGGCCTCTACCCACAGTGTATCCTGGAATTCTGTCACTAACCTTTGTATCCCGGACATCCTCTTGGAGAGCACTGCCTGGGGAATCTGAGCCTGAACTGTTCACACCAGGCAGAGAATCTCACCCATATGTTTCTGATTCATTCACACTCATGAAAATGTGGTTTTTAAGAGGAAAGTGACGTGCACTGAACGAGCGCTCCAGGCTGTCTCTACTGCTCAGTCTCTGCTCCCAAGAAGGGACATATCCCCTGTGCCAAGAGCAAACAAATTCGGACTGTGGAATCCTCCACCCCAGAGGCAGAAACAGCAAGGAGGCACACACAGGAGTGTCCCCTGCCGGCAGGAGGAGACTCCCAACAATGCACCACAACCGTGACTGAGAACAGGCTTCTGGCCTTCCAGGAGCCTTGGTAATGGTAATGATGGCTTTTTCCTTTCTACTTTTATTTTCTCCTCCCCTCCCAGCTCTCTTGGACTATGAACATTCATTCCCTGCTCTTCTTGATGCCCTAAACACTTCACAGCTGCTATTGTTCTTTCTTCCTTCACATGAGCTTGGCTGGAGCCAACCCACTTACTTCTTTTGTTTCTCATTTTTATTAACCAAGATATTGAAAATTCTGTCAAATCCTTCTGTCTTGTAAACCATTTGGCTCAATAACTGTGGATCTTGGTATTGGAGATATGGCTCAGAAATTAAGAGCTGTAAAGTCCATGTTCTGATCCTGCAAAGGACCAGAGTTCAAGTCTCAGTGCTCACATCGGGTGGTGGCTTACAAGCTGTCTGAATCAGCTCTGGAGAGTCTGGACACTCTTCCCAACTCCATAGACACAGACGTTCATGGGCACCCATATGTGTGCACAAATACACACAAATAGTAATGATAATAATAATAATATAATAATAATAGTAATAATAATAATAATAGCAGCCAATATTTTTGAAAACAGTTGTGGATCTGGTCTCCAGTGATCTGGCCCAGTTCTGCTGGGCACTAGTCTTCTATACTGATCTATTGTTCTTTGTTTCTTTTTTCTATGAGACAGTGTCATGTAGCCCAGGCTGTCCCTCAAATTCCAATGTTTTAGCTTCTACTCACAGTCCATTGTTGTGAGGAAAGTCAAGCAGCAGAATCTTGAAGTAGCATGCCATACCACAGCCAAGAGCACAGGGACATTAATATGTATATTCTTATTACTCAGTTTGATTTTTCCAAGCTCTCTTTGGGGCCCCAAGCCAGGGAATGGTGCTCCACACATTCAGGCTAGATATTCTCATAGCTGTTAATTGAGACAATCCCCTTCACCATGCAATGTGCTTACAAGCTGACCTGCTGGAGACAATCCCCAGTTGAGACTGTTTTCCCAGGTGAGTCTAGTGTAGTTGGTTGGTTTTACTTTTTACTCTTGGCTCTTTGCTCTTTTGGGGACAACCACCCAGCTCCCCAATAATTATATACATGGAAGTTTATTCTCTCTTATGAATGCCTAGCCTTAGCTTGGCTTATATCTAGCCAGCTTTTCTTAACTTAAATTATCCCATCTAACTTTTGTCTCTGGGCTTTTATCTTTTTATATTCTATATCTTTTTATATTTTAAGCAAAGGTACCTTTGCTTCCTTCTTATTCTGGACTTGCTGTATACGTGGGTGGATGGCCCCTGTAGTCCTCCTCTCCTCTTTGCTACCCTTCATCTTTTTCTCCCCAAATTTTTCCTACACTTTATTCTCTCTGACTACCAACCCTGTCTGTCCTTTCTCCTGCCTTGCTATTGGCCATTCAGCTCTTTATTAGGCCAATCAAGTATTTTAGACAGGCACAGAAACACAGCTTCAGAGTTAAACAAATACAACATAAAAGAATGCAACACATCTTTGCCTCATTAGACAAATGCTCCACAGCATAAAGAAATGTAACACATCTTAAAATAATATTCCACAACAGTCTAGATTCTGTTAAGTTTACTGTTCAAACTGACCATCACAATAACTGAAGATGACTTTGACCTTTTCTTTTCCTCCTGCCTCTACTTCCCCAGTGCTGGAAATTATAGGTGAATACTGCCATGCCTGCTCTTATGCATGCTGGAGATCAAACCAGAAATGTCCTGCCTGCTAGGCAAACACTCTGCCACCTGAGCTATATCTTTGGTCTCTTTTGTGCTTTTCTGGTCCATGTGGCTTTCAGGCTTGATGTTCTCAGAGTCTGTTTCTGAGCCCAGTCCCTGTTATAACATAATTTCCAAATGATCAGAATCACTGAGTGGGGCTGATGTTGTGTCCTGGGGGAAAAGAGACACTTTGGATGCCTGGAGACCAGGAAAATAATCCTGACCTACCCTCTCTACTAGTACAGTCTTAGTCTTCTGCTTTCTCTCCTAAAACTCAGGGGTTATAAGGCCCAGCTCCAAGAGCTGCTGTGAGAACTTTAAGCTGCATTGCTGGATATAGTGGTCCACATTTGTAATCCCAGAATTGGGGGAGAGGGTAGAGACAAAAGGGCCCTCGAGGCTCACTGGCCAGTCTAGCTTAGCCTAGTCTATTGGATGAGTTCCTAGATAGTGAGAGACTAGGTGATGGGGGAAGTACTTCTGTGTATGTTTATCTTATTGATTGTTAAATAAAATACTGTTTGGCCAGTGAGACAGCAAGTTATACTGGACTAGGAGTCAAAGAGGATTCTGGGAAATGTAGTAGAGAAGTGGTGATCCAGGCAGGAAGCGACATAGCAAGGAGATTCATATTTAAGTGAAGGAGAAACAGGAAGGGCCCCTTTTTTCCCTTTGCCTCCTCCAGCGGCAGGATGTAATCCACCGGCAAGGGAGGATGCCAACAAGGTGTCCGATAAGATGTCTTATAAAATATATAGGTTTATGATGCTTAAGACTGAGCTAACAGATGAGAATCCTAGTCATTGGCCAAGCAGCATTGTACCTAATACAAGTGTATTCATTTGGGCCCTAACTCAGGTGGGCGGCTGGCGTAAAGTGCACATGTGGCAGTGGGGTTCAGCAGCTTTTGGCAGAAAGATTTATTGTAACAACTAGGTCTCAAAAACCAGGCAGCTGATGCCCGAGGAATGACATTTGTGGCTGTTTTCTGGCATCCACATATACGGCCACCCATAAACACACACACACAGAGTATTGTGTTTATCAACATGGACTAATACAGTGCCTAGGGAGAGAATGGGCAGTTTTATGTTGATTAGTACAAGTGTCCTTCAGCCAAGGGCCACCAACAACAAAACATGAGGTAAATGAGTTGGTTGCATAACTTATTGCAGGAGAGATCACACAGACACATGGGTTATTTCTGTAAAAGGTGTTTATGGAGCTGGGAAGATGGCTCAGTTGGTAAATTCTTGCTGGAGCAAGTATGAGGACCTGAGTTCAAGCTTCTCAAATTCAGGTGTCTCACTGAATTCAGAACTCCCCCATCGGCTAGACTGGTAAGCCCCATGGATCTGCCTATTACCTCCTCTGCCCAGTGCCAGGGGTTCTGATGTGCGCTACCATGCCTGGCTTTTGCCCTGGGCTCTGGAGATTCAAACTCAAGTCTTTACTGACTGGCTCCTCTTCATTCTCACCCTTCCCTATCTGCCAGTGCTTTCTTTTTATTACACACCCCCCCCCACGTATATTGTGTGTGCACTCACGTGTGCATGTGTGTGCATGCACGGGCCATAGTGTCATGTGGAGATCAGAGGACAACCTGTTGGAGTGGGTTCTCTTTTTCACCATGTGGGTCCTAGGGATTAAGCTCATGTCTTCAAATTTGGTGGCAAGCACGTTACATGATGAGCCATCTACTAGCCCTTGCCTTTCTGTTTTTGGTATTGAACTTGGTCTAAAGTGCTTAATTAAGTAAAGGAGAATGGCCTACCACACAGTCTTCACCACCACTGTCATTCCTTCTCCATTGCGCCCAGAGGGAAAACTGCTGAGCAGCCAGGCAAGACAGTGTCAAGCCCTGAAGGCTGGGGGGCTGGAGTCGGCAATCTGGGGCCAGCATGTGCTGCGATGGCTTCCCCCTCCTCAAGTGCCTTTATTGTATCCATCCATAACTCCAGCTGTGGAGCAACCACTTCAAATGAGCCCCCACAGCGTGTATGAGAACCCTGAGGATGGGACGGTCTGTGAAGTGAAGGAAATAAATATAGAAGAGGATGAAGGAAAGACTCTCATTTTTATTCAATTATCACTCTAGAGGCTGCCTAGGTGACCTCGAAAATTCCCCTCAAGTCTCAAGACGGCACCTCCATTGTCAAAACCCACTTCTCACTGGCTGAAGGAGAGCTCTTCCTAGTGTCCTCATCATTCAATGCCCCAATGCAGATGGAAGAGAGTTCTCTTTTTCAAAATGTGTACCTGTGCATTTGTGTTCATGGGTCTGAATATGGCTGTGATATGCCACAGTGTGCTTGTGGAGTTCAGAGGTCAACCTCAGATGTTGGCTACTGCCTTCGACCATGTCTGAGACAAGGTCTCTTGGTCCTGTAGTTGAATATACCAGGGTACCCTCCAATAAGCTTTCAGGGATTCTCCAATCTCTGCCTCTCCCTCATCTTGCCATAGGACACTGGGATTTTAGACATGGGCTTCTGCATCTGGCTTGACTTGGATCAGGGGACCCGAACTCAGATCCTCATGCTGGTGTGACAAGTGCTTTACACACTGAGCTGCTGCTTCATCCAAACAGAAGGATCTCTACTCTACATTAAGCTCTTCATTATTTCTGACATAAATAGCATGACATTATCACAGATTTAATAGTGGATAATGAAAATATAATTCCTAAACATTAGGTGTGACCTGGGGTGACTCCGTGGAAACTTTTAATATAAAGCAGATATTCTACACATGAAGGTAGATGTGTGCAAATACAGCTGCAGACAATGGGCCCTACAAAGACATGACCTGCACAATAGAGAGTGAAAAATGAACTTTTCAGTACTGGTATGATTGACATCTTTTTGTGTCCATTCATAGCTACAAAAAAAAAAAAAAGAAAAAAAGAAATTCTCAGTATCACTACGGAGAACCGCAAGGATTTTTCTAGCAGCTGTGATGGAGATGTTAAAACACAGAGTTCTGGAAGCTTCAAGTCAACTGGTTGCAAAGACAAAGAACAAAATGAAATAATTTTGCAACTTGCTGTTATTCAAAGATGTTTCCTTCCAAGGCTGCTCCCCCATCCTGAGGTATCTAAATGATAAATCTTCCCACAGCCGCAGGTGGGAGACGTCTGTTCCAGGGTCTTTGTAAGTGTTTCCAGGAGGCTCCCATGAAACTGTGAAGCCAGAGAGAGTGGCCCAAGTGGCCTAGCTTCTGAGCTCCAGCCAGGCTAGTGTTGGAGCTGACTCATCTTTCCTCCTTGTCCTCTTTATTTTTTTCCTTCCTTGTCTTTCATGTGGGTTTCACATCTGGAGTTATCCACTTTTCTTCATTATCCCCAAGGATAGCCTGATAGCCCGACTTTATTCTTTCTTTGTGTGTGTGTGTGTGTGTGTGTGTGTGTGTGTGTGTGTGTGTTGTTTTTGTTGTTGTTAGTATCGTTGTGTGCTCCTCTGTGTGTTACATGTGTTTGTGCAGGTGCATGTATGTGGGTATGTGTCTGGAGGTCAGAGGTCAACCATGGCTATCCTTCCGTAGGTGCTATCTGTCTAATGTGTTGTAGATAGACACGTGTAAAGGCTAGAAGAGAATGCTGATGCCAGAATCTATCACTCTCTACTTTGTTCCCAAGAGACAGGATTTCTCACTGAACCTAGAGCTAAACTGGAAGCCATTAAGCCTCATTGATCTCCCTGTCTCTGTACTACTCTCTAGCTCTGTAGTCACAGGCACGTATGACCATGCCTGCTTTTCATATGGGTGCTGGGGATTCAAACTTAGGTCCTCATGCATGCACACAGATTGCTTTGACTCACTGAGTCACCTCCTCAGCCCCTATGTTGAGTTTCGAAACAGGATCTCTTGAGGTTCTGGAACTCACCAAGGAGGCTAGAGTGGCTGGTCTATGTACCTCAGGGACCCTCTGGTCTTTGCTTCCCATTGGTGAGTCTGTAAGTGTACCACGATGCCTGGCTTTTTCTTTTTAATATGTGAGTTCTGGGGATTAAAGCGCAGTCCTCCTATTTGCAAGGCAAGCACTTTACCAACGGAGCCATAGCCCCAGCCCTAAAGATATATTTCTTAGGAGTTACTACTGACATTAACAACAGTAAAATATCCCAACTTGACAGGAAAATTTATTGCCATGGTAAAGAATGAAAGAAATGAATGAAAGAGGGGGACAGGGAAAGAAAGAAAAAGAAATTTCAACACTTACAACAATCTCTTGAGATATTTCAGTCTTGAAATACAATAGCACACCTTTCAAAGCCAGGAGCTCTTTATCAGATTTATAATGGATCATTTTTGCACCTCAGTTTATAAGAAAAATAAAGAACATTTTAGTTTGTAAATCAGTATTTCCTTCAATGCCAGTGAATTCAGTTTCCTTTTCACTGATGACAATGGAATAAAAAAGAAAATCACAAGAAAAATTGATTGATTTTTATCACACTGAACTAGCAAATCTAAGCTATCAAAACACACTTTATCTCAGTAATTGCTCTCATACTGGTCACAGGAGACATGTTGTTAATGAAATATTGAAAGACATGGGCAGATTGAAGTTCAGAGGACTGGGGGCAGAAAAGCAAAAGATGGCTAAGAGAGGTAGGAAGAAGTTGTTCCTTTTTGAAACAGTCTAAAACTTTACATTATGGTTTGAATTGTGTAGATTTGTGCATGAAGGTGCTTGCAGAAGCCAGAAGAGGGCTCTGTATCTCCTGGAGCTGAAATTAAAGATGGTTCTGAACTGTCTCACTTGTGTGGTAACTGAACTGGAGTCCCCTGTAAGGGCAGCAAGCCTCTTAACTGTTGAGCCCCCTCTCCAGCCTGGAGGTAGTTGCTATTGGGCAGACAGCATTGTCAAATTCACTCCAAATGATGGCTGTGTATTGAGCTCATGTTTCTAGTGACACATATTATTTTTAGTGCTTTTTTTTTTTACAACAATGCTGCAGCATTGTTATTATTTCCATATTTTTCCATGAAGAAAGAACTGGAAGGACTGGTTTAAAATTAAGAAGTTATTGTAGTTAGCAGTTTCTCCCATGTGTCTTGTGGTCATCACTTGTGCATTGGTAGCCACCCATTTGAGTCTAGGCTAGACTTCACAAATTCGAGGGGTGTTTCCTTCACAGTCAGGGTATCAAAAAAAACTGTGATTTCTACCCTCCTCCTTCCTCTTTCTGGAACTTTCTCCTGCCTTTGTGTTTGCTCACTCTGATGAAACCAGATGCCTGACTGTTTTTGTTCTGCAGAGCAGTGTCCATGGCTCAGAAACAAGAGGCATCCAGGAAATAACACCTGAGGTAAATAAGGTGCAAGCAACTACATGCATGGCTTTGGAAACATGTTCCCAGGTAAATGTCTGACCTGGAACCCAGATTTAGATACTTGTGGGCAGTCTGTGAGAGACCCTGGGCCAGATTCTTTACCTACATGAAGCTGTGAGGTAATAAATGTTATCTTTTTAGTCTGCTGTGTTTGGGTACAATTTGCTACATAGTGATAACTAACGTAGGTACTAATGGCTGAACTAGGATTTGAACTGAGGACTTGTTGCCTTTGCAAATCCATCTTCTTCCTCTGTGTTACCGTAGTTGTTCGCCATATATATGAACTATCAGTATGTGCTGCTATTATATATCAGCCATGATATTGTAAAGGGATTTTCATGAGCTTGAAATATCTTATCCCTGAAAGAAGCTTGTTAAGACTCAGGAATTTCTAAAGGGAGGCTGATTAATATTGTTTAACTTCAACATAGTGGCTGTGCCTTATTCTACTGCCCTTTCAGCCAGCAACTGAAACTCCATAGTTACTGGCCTGCTTCTCTGGCAGTGGCTTGCCTACTCAAGCTGAAGCCTGGTGGGAATTCTGTTCCTGCAGGCAACTGCTCTGCCACTGTCCCTAAAGGTAGCTTTAACTAAATCTCTATTGTTCTATTTATAAATAAGACTGGAGATTCAAAGGCTGGGGTGAAAGCCTGCTAGCTCAGAGAGGTTGAGTAGCAACTAGATAACCTTCTTTCCTTGCTGGTGTCTCCCAAAGAGAGTTCCCTTCTGCTCTGCCAAACAAACAAACAAACAAACAAAAAGCTGTGCCAGTCCAAATCCCTCCCTACCCCTTCTGGTGCATTTCTTATCTCTTCCAGATGCCCTCCAATGCTCTATGATTATTTTCTGTCAACTAGTTGCTAACTCAGCCTCCTGACTCAATGTTCACTGTGTGATGGAATATCCCCCAAGACATTAATAAGCAGGAAGTAAACAACTAAGGAGTCTCAGGAAGTCTCTGAGACTTACAATATGCACTAGGTTCCTCCCTCTCTATGGTTACATGAGCAATAAGATCTGGTGAGGACATGAGACTCCATGACCTGTATATATAGTGTAAGTGAGCTCCAGGTTTCCAGCTTTTCCAAAGTTCAGTCACCATCCATGCTGGGGTGGGCTTTCAGTGGTGCAGCTACCTTTAGCTCACCCATGCTTCTGTAGGTAACCCCAATAAAGTCATTGGCTCACCAAGTTGGACATCGGTAGTATTCTCACTTTGTATAGCTTCAGCTCTGCATCTGGGCTAAGTAGATGTAATGACATTGTCTTATAATGAATGTACTGGCTGGGCCAACTTGGGGGGAAAACAAAACAAAACAAAACAACAGCAACAAACAAAACAACCCCCCCCCAAACCAAAGCAAAACCAAAAAACAAAAATAACTCCAAGGAAGAAAACTATCTGCACCCCCAACCCCAAGATACAAATTAAAAGTTTTATTTTAGGAGCTGAAGGGTGATGCAGAAATTAACCCCTGCTGCTCTTGCAGAAGACCTGAATTTAGTTTCCAGTACCTAAGTTGGGCTGCTTATATTCACCTGTAACTACTGCTTTAGGGGATCCAATGTCCTCTGCTGGCCTCCACGGGCACATGAGTATGCCCAAATCCATAGGTAGATACAAACATAAACATGTAATTAAAAATAAAAAAATACTAAAATGGTCTATTTTGTTATGATTATTTTTATGAGAGCAATGTGGTGTTAGAAAGATTTTGAATATGTATCTCAAGATCTTTCTGCATTGATAAAGACAATCTTCATGATTGCTGCTGAGTAAATGAAGTATTACAGAAGAATAGCAGCCTAGCCAGCAGGTAGCAAATGCTGAAAGGGTAAAACACAAAGGGCGCTCCCAGCAAGGTGTTAGGATAGGACAGAGGAGGGAAGAATGGAAAGCTTTTATTTTGTATTCTGTAAATAAATTAAGGAAAAGAATACTCGAACATTGGACATTCCCCATCAGTGGGAAGAGTCAATTTAATTATATGATGACACTAAAGAGAATCAACATCCCAACTGACTTGTGACTCTTGTTCACAGTCCTACTACTAAGCATGCATAGTGATATACCTACATCTATATCTATATCTATATATTCTAAAAATAAGCAAAATTATAGTGGTTAAAGTAGTTCTTGTATTATAATTTTGGAAACCATTTAATGTATATTATAGGTGGAAAAATGTGTTATTCCAGGAACCAAGGTTTTCCTTATAAGAGAAAACAAATGAAGTACAATAGAATGTGCTTGGCTCAGTTTTACATTATTGGCCCTAAACCTGTAGTGGTCATTTCTCCAAGAGGCTATGGTTCCCTTAGTGGGAAGTGTTATTTAAAAACCACCATCTGGGTACTAGAGAATATAAAAGAGGGCCTTGCTTGCACCTCCTATTGCCTGGAGTTCTGGATACAGCTGCTTTGTTTTAGCTTTTGTCTCCAGCTGACAACGGGGATAGCAGGGGATGAGACTGGAAGGGTTGAGCGCTGTCAGATGTAGAGGACATTCAATACCTACTATAAATCTCTGCACATTGCTGATCGGAGAAAATCATAAAAGGTTGCTGGACTGGAAGTGGCTGGTAGAAGTGGTAACACATGACTCTGGTGTGTGTTACGTGCTCGTGTTAGCTTTTTTCCTAGAGAGATGTGAGCATATGTCTATTCACACCCAGATATAGCACCTACAGCAGACCAAAGTTCTATCAGCATCTGGCTTGGGGAGACCGATGAGTTTATTTATTTATTTTTATGGGGCCTGATCAGGGGTTACTCACAGGAGTTTAGGTAACCCCCAAATAGTTGTGTTACCACAAAAATCCCACTCCACAGATAACAGCCTGATAGAGGGTGCATCATGGGTCCTTCTACTTCCTATATATCTTATAAGATCACTTGCAGCTGTGGGAGGGAGTAATCACAGGTGAAGTTCCTGTGGCCTCCTCCTTCTATCAGAGAGTATCAATAGCACATCACCATTAATATAGATATGGCTATCTCCATATTATTCAGATCAGTTAGTTGCCATGGCTACTGTGCAAGGTAGTTTCTACTCCAAGAAGATGAACATGTTATAATCAGAGGGAAAAAAAAACTTTACTATGTGGATGCAAGTGATATCTCATCCTACCATTAGGGTTCATAATTTCTTATCGGCTCCAGAACTTTATTACAGAGTTACATAACTTTTTAAGTCTTGGCATCATCTCTTGCTATTCTGCTGTAGCTACTTGGGGTCCTGGTATTAACCAAGCAGGATGTTAGTAACTTTCTTATACCTGAGTTGATATCAGAATTGCAGTTTAAATATGTATTAACATTTTGTATGAAGATGTAAGCTATACTAGGCAATCCAACCCTTGTATGAATCTGCAATATTCCCAAAGTTACCTCTTGGGGGAACATATTTGCCTTGCTTTAAATATTTTATAATGTGTAATATTTCATACCTAAGAAAAGAATAACTAAGAGTGGTATATTGGTCACTTTTCTATTTTTGTTATAAAACACCGTGACCAAAGCAACTTGTAGAAGGGAGGGTTTATTAGATGCTCATGGTTCCTTAGGGTTAAGGTCCTATGATGAGAGAATGAATGAAGGTAATAGGCAGAGGGTAGCAGGAACAACAGATGAGAACTCACATCTTGAACCAAAAATAAATCATAGAGAGCCAACTGGGAATGCATGTAGCTTTTGGATCCTCAAAGTATGACCCTAGCAACATACTTTCTTCAGCAAGGCCACTTCCTAAGCCTCTTCAAATAGCACCATCAAGTAGGAACCAAGTATTTAAACACTTGAGATTATGGGGCCATCACATTCAACCTACCACAGCTGGTGTGTTATCTCAGTGGATAAAGGTGCTTGATCTGAGTTTGATCTCCTGGACACACATGGTAGAAGAAGAGAATTGATTCTGACTTCTGCAAGTTCTACACACACACACACACACACACACACACACACACACACACACACACACACACACAGTGGGATATTTGTGCACTGTGTGAAGATGTATTGCTGTGATCTGTGTACTAAAAAAGCTAAAAGTCAATAGCTAGACAGAAGGTATAGGCAGGATTCCCGGGGAGAGAAAGGAAGAGGAAGAATCAAGGCATGCAGGAGACTCCAGGAGACACGAAGAGGAAACGGGAGGTGTAAGATGGAGGAGAGGTATTGCCATGTGGTAGAACGTAGATAAACAAAAATATGGGTTAATATAAGTTATAGGAGCTAGTAACAAGCCTAAACTAACAGCAAGCTTTCATTTAGTGATAAGTCTCCATGTCGTTATTTGTGAGCTAGTAGCAAAGGAAAGTCCAACAATACTAACACCAATTCTTTAAAAAAGGAAAATCAATTTAATGATCATACAGGATAATGTGACTGAAAAAATAGTTAATCCCTTTTGCTCTACACTCACTTTTAAATTTTTTTCTTTTTCCACTTATTGTTACCCCAATTTTAAGTAATACCCAAGCCACTTTCATTTATAGATGTCTTCATTTGGAAGATGAATTGCACTTATCTATTCATAATAAACTCTCCATCCTTTCTAGAATGCCCTTGAGGTTGTTGCATACATGATGATATTTACAATTGTTTAAAATATCCAGAAATCTCTACCTTAGGTTTTATTTGCCTTAAGCATCCTTTATTATTTAATCATATTTAGAGAGAAACTAAAATCTCTATATTGTCTTTCCATAGTTTTCATCTCCTGCTCTCCTTTCCATTACCCTTCAGCATCACTGTTATTTTCTGTGCTCTAGTTTCATTTTGGTTTCTGTGATAAAATATGTTGACCTGAAGCAACTTGGGAGAGAAAGAATTTATTTCAGCATACAGTTTTAGGGTACCGTTCACCACTGTGGAGACGTCAAGGCAGGAACTTCAGACAGCTAGTCACATCACCTCCACATTCAAGAGCACAAAGAAATGAAGGCAGGGCAAGTTAAATTGCTTGCTTGTGCTCAGCTATGCTTCTCTCCTCTCACATACAACCTCCTTCCTGGGGAATGGTGCTGCCCACAGTGGGTTGGGTCTTCTCAAAACAATTAACTTAATTAAGATATCCACCCCCACCACACACAGAGAGACATGTCCACAGGCAAAACCAGGGTAGACAATCCCTGATTGGGACCTTACTGGGTGATTCTAGGTTGTGTCTAGTTAGAAATTAAAGCTAACTGGTCACACTATGTTATCAAGACTTTTGGAACTGGAGACTGGAGAGATGGCTCATCAGTTTAAAGCACCAACTGCTCTTCCAGAGGACCCAGGTTTGATTCCCATCACCCACATGGTGGCTCACAGCAATTTGTAATTCTCAGTTCCAGGCAATCCTGGCCTCCTCAGACAATTCAGGGATGTGGCACATAGAACTACATGCAAGAAAAATGCCCACACACATAAAATGAATGAATGAATGAATGAACATTTTAAAATATTTTAGAACTGGCATTATGAATGCAATTATATTTTTATATCTTTGCTCATTATCTTCAAATTGTTCTAGAAATTTCTTTTTATTATTTCAGCGACTTTGACTTTACTTCATGAGTTTTTCTTTTTACATAGAGTTCCTGTTATGTGTTAAATATTTTGATCATAGTTATTAAGCACATTCCATACTAGAGCTGTGGCGGTGACTCTGCAGGTACAGGCACCTGCTGACACATCTGAGGACCTGAGTTCAGTTCCCACTTCCCATAGAGCAGAAGGAGACAACTCCACAAGTTGTCCTCTGACCACCACCTGTATGCTATGACACATGTACACACATACATACAAAAATAAACAATACATTTTGCAAACATTGAAACTAACCAAAAAAAGGTGGTTACACTATCACAGTACTTACATATTATTTACAACAGAAGCATATAATAACCATAGAGAAAACAAAATGTAATTTTAAATCATTAAACTTGTGACATTTGTAAGAGGGCTACAAGTACCTAAGCTAAAAGTATTCTATTTTAAGTGCTGCAAACTGCGGAATGTAGTATATATTTTAGTGTACTTTGCTTTGATTCATTCCTGTCCTGCACCACCCCCCCCCCCTTTCCCGGGCTCCTGCTTCAGACCAAGATCTCCCAATGATTGACAACTCTTACTTCATCTTCCTTTCTTTCACCAACAATGCTGAGTTCACATTAAACTTCCCCACATGTGCCAGGAAATGAGCTAAGAAAACTGAGGAATGGCATTCATAAGTCAGGAAAGAAGACACCAACCGAGGAGACAGGGCAGGCTAAGACAAAGTCAGAGCTGAACAAGACCAGTCTGACAGTGGTCCCCATGCCAAGCTCTAGAATGTGAGGTTGTGATGGTCTAATTAGCCCTGGAGTCCACGCTGCTCTATTTGTCTAGAAACGATGCTGCCACCGCTATAGACTGAACTTAGTGAAGTGTCAAACCTTGGGGCAAAAGGAGAAATGAAAGACAAAGCCTGCCAGCGAAGTCCAGCTCTGAGCATGGCCAGCTCCCCACCTCCAGCTAGCTGCCTGGAATGTTGATGCCTTACTCTGCAAAGGCGAAATTGTGTTCTCTTTCCCAGAGAAACCTTCTTGACAGTTGTGAGTGCAGGGTGGGAGCATGTAGAGCAGGGCTACACAGGAGGGCCATGAAGCCCCACTTCCCAGGCTGACAGATTGTTACTGGCCAGTCCATCCCCACCTCCAGCTCTGCAGGGGAGCTGGGCTGGGCAGGGCAGTAGGGCCCACACTCCAGAGGTACTTTTGAAAAAGTCTTGTCATCTAGAGAAGCCGCTTTGTCTCAGTAGCTGAAAGAATTAAGAAAACCAACTCTCGATTAGGTGGAAATAATGGCATGGTTTGTATTTTTTATGTGGTTTTGATTTGTTTTTGAGAGACACTTTAATAGCCCAGTCTGGCTTCCAACTTACTATGCATCCCAGATTGATTCTTCCTTTAGTCCTGATTCTTCCTTCTGCTTTCGCCTTCCTAGTGCTGGGATGGCCTGTGTGTGCACCATATTCAGCTCATATGGTGCTGGGGACTGATCCCAGGGCTTCATGCAGGGCGGCAAGCACTCTACTAGTTGAACTACACCCCCAGCCTGGCACTTCATATTATGAATATGTATGTGGCATGTGTGCATATTTGCATGTGTTCAGAGGTGCCAAGTTGACATCTTGTATCTTCCTTGATCTCTCTCCACTGTATTCACTTTTTAGTCAGGATCTCTCACTTGAACTGGGATCTCTCTGATTCAGGCAGCATAGCTAGGCAGCTTGCTCCAGGGATCCTGTCTCTACCTTCTGAACACAGGAATTACAGGCAGCTCACCTGCCGTTTATACGGGTTATGGGGATCTGAACTCAATCCCTTATGGTTGCTCAGCCAGTGCTTTATCTTCTGAACCATCTCTGCAGTGCCCCCTTCTTTAAATCCATTTCAGCACTCAGTTCTGACCTGCTCATGGGTTTATTGGTTTCCAGATTCCAGTGACACTCACAGTAAAGTGTGGAAATAAGTGAGTACTTTTAGCACATTGTCTCATCCAGTTGTTCCCTACTTCAGAGGACACAGAAGTACTGGTGTAAGGAGAACACCAGCAATTGGGCATAGTACTGCTTGACTTAAAAGCACTAATTTTTCCTTAATAAACCCATGTTTTATTTTCTTCAACGGTGTAGCCATTGGTAAATTGCCTATATTCCAGTAAATAGTCCCCAGCCCATGCCCCTGTATAGCTCTAATTAAACTCATTGGGACACACACACACACACACACACACACACACACACACACACACACACACACAATCACATACACATGCATGCACATACACACAGGAAGACATGAAAGTAGAAAGGCGATGACTTGAGAAGAAGAGGAGATCATCAGGTAATGAGACAAGAGACCTTAACAGGGTCAAAATGACCAAAAATGCATTATATGTCTATATGGAAACAGAAAGAAATATGTGGAATATTATATACTAATTATATACAAGGAATAATTCACCTTTGGTCAGTGCATGACAGTGCATGCTTGCGATCCCATCATTAGGGAGGCAGATGTCTAGGCTACCCTCTTTAATAGCACCGAATGATCCTATGCCTTATAGATTGAGGTTGGCCTTGCATACAACAGGAGGGATTTTGTTTTCATGAAAAGTGATAAAGGCCCCCCTCATAGCTGCCGATTTACATGTTAGCATTATATAGTAGGAGACTTCTCAAGTAGGACTAAATAGATTTTTGTATTAAGAGATGGCCACAAGCCTACGGGGGACAAGAATTGGAAAATTATGGCTTAAAAGCGATAGTTTAGGGTGTAAAGTAGATGAGGGGTGCAATTGTGATGTTTTATATTGATCATCAACTTGACAGGACCTAGAATCATCTAGGAGACACATCATTGAGAATGTGTGTGAAGATTTTAGAGTTGGTTACTTACAGTGAGAAGTAACTGCTGGCAGTACCACCCAACGGGGCTGGGGTCCCAGAATGAATAAAAAGGAGACAACACATTGGAGAGATGCCTCAGCAAAGAGCATGCTTTGCTCTTGCAGGGCACTGGAGTTCAGTTTCCAGAACCTATGCTGAACAGCTCACAATTGCCTCACAACTTCAGCTCTGAGCGTATCTGTCACCTGAATGCATGTGCACATTCCCACACACATACATATACCCACACAATACACATGCATACACACATTAAAATAAAACTTGTGTAAAGAGGAAACAAATCTGAGCATCAACATTTGTCCCTGACTGCAGATGCTGTGACCATCTGCCTCACAGCTGGACTATGTCTCAAACTGTCAGCCAAAGTAAACCCTCCATTCCTTAGTGTGATTTTGCCTGGTATTTTGTGACAGCAAAGGGAAAAGTAAATAATACAGTTAGCTACGGTGTCAATAATATCACAGTGCAAGCATCACCATGGGGGAAGGTGCTCATGGCTTTGACCAATAACTTCTTCCAGTGAGTACATTGCTACAAGAAAGCCAGATGACAAAGTTGTGATCAATGACTGCAGACTACACATGGAGGCATTTGTCCCCTTGGCAGGCTTCTTGGTTTCCCATAGCCAATGAGACTATTTGGTGAGACATGAGAAGAGGCCCGAGGAGAGGGGCCATGTAAAGGGTCCAGTGATAACCCTGCAGACAAGCATCCTTAGTGATCCCATAAAACTATGGATACAGACCAATTCTTGTTTAGACTGGAGAGCAAATGGCCTAGAGGTCAGCCCTGATATTTAGTCAGGGTGTAATTAGATACAAATGGACCTTTATTAATAGGAGTCCTGAAATCCTCTTCTAAATAGTAACCTATCCCTTTCATTTCAGAGATCTGCAGGCTGAAGCATGTCCCTCATTATTGTGATGTCCTACATATCTGTCTCAACAGAACTCAAGCATTAGCTGGAGCAGTGGCTCTGTCAGTAGACTGACTGCCTCTCATAATAAAGCCTGGGCTTCTTCCCTGGTACTGGGTGAACCCAGGTACACTGTTGCTGTGGCTTGTGTGCAGTCCTCAGGAAGTGGAGGCAGGAGGATTGGAAGTTCAGGATTGTTCTGGGCTACATGGTGAGTTTGAGGCCAGTCTGGGTGGGATTCATGACACCCTGTCTCCCAAAATGGGTGGCAGTGCTGGACAAATGGTTTGGCCATTAATAACACTTAGAGCTTTTGCCAAGGGCTGGTGTTTGGGTCCCGATACCAAAGTTAAGCAGCTCACAACCACTCCTGGACAAAAGAAATACTATATCCCTCCCCCACTCTTGAATGGGTTTCAGCAAAGCCATCGGCAGGTGCCTCACCACAACTAGTCCTCAGTCTCTAGTGGGACTCTGCTCATTTCCATTGCCTTTCATACCCACCATCTCCAACGGGCAAACAGTATCACAGCTGTCTCAGTCTTCTAGAGGACTTTGTACATTTATCCATCTGAAGCTAGAGTGTTCTGTTCATGGTCAACTTATTAATCAATTCTGTATTTGTATCTAATAACTCTTGGTTCAAATTCTCCTGATGAACATGCCAGTCTGTCTCATTGCTGACTTTCAATTCTCTGCCTCAATCTATCACAGGGCACCTTAATCCTTCTTGGTTTATCTCAAATCACATTCGCTATCAGCCCAACCTCATCTTTAATAGCCTCACCTAGGTGATTTGCATGTAATAAACAAATTGGTCTTCCAGCGATTATTTCTAGGATACAAAGCCATCAATCAATCTAGAAATCACCTGCTACAAGAATCCTTTCTGCTAATGGAGGCGAGAACCTCATGAAGCTGAGTTTGTCTCTTAAACTTAATTCTTTAGAGTCAAAGAATCTCATCTCTCATCTACAGCGAGTATTAGATTTAGGCCCGAAACAAAATTCATGCTACATTTTTGGATTTTGTGGCCTAAGCATATAGTATTCTGGATCCTTTTCACAGATAGTCAACACGAAATATCCCTCTTATCCACATATTATTCTCCTGCAGTTACCTCCCTTTCCTTTGACCTAAGATGTACTTATAACTAACATGGGTAGATAGAATGCAATGCTAGGATAAAATGCAATGCTGGTTAGTCTGGTCAACTTGACACAACTAGATTTACTTGGTGTCTTGGTCAATGTTCTATTGTCGTAAAGACATACTATGACCACAGCAACTCTTACAAAGGAAAGCATTCAGTTGGGGCTTGCTTACAGTTTTAGAGGCTTTGTTGATTATCACCATGGCTGGAAGCACGGTGGCTCACAGGCAGACGTGGTGCAGTGCTGAAGAGGTAGCTGAGAATTCTACTTCTGGATCTGCAGGCAGCAGGAAGAGAGAGCCACTGGTCCTGGCTTGGGCTTTTGAAACCTCAAAGCTCACCTGCAGTGGTATACTTCCCCTAACAAGGCCACACCTCCTATCATTTCAAATAGTCACTCCCTAAGCCTTTAAATATATGAATCTATGGGGGCCATTCTTATTAAAATCATCACAAGTGGAAATTATATAAACCACCACACTTGGAATAAATAAATAATATAATTGCTTCCACCATACTGGCCTAAAGGCATGTATCTGGGGCACTTTCTTGATTGATGATTATGTGGGAGGGCTTTGCCCACTGCGGTGTTGCCACCCCAGGGCTGGTGGTCCTGTGTGGTATAAGAAAGCAAGCTAAGCCAGGGAACATAAGCAAGTCAGTAAGCAGCATTCCTCTGTGCTCTCTGCTTCTGTTTCTGCCTCAAGGTTACTGTAAGGGCTTCCCTGGATGATGGACTCTAACCTAAATGATGCAATGAACCCTTACCTCCCAAGTTACTTTTTGTCATGATGTTTATAATATCAACAAAAGCGATGCCAGGACAAAAGTTGAAATAACACAATTGGCTTCCAAGTAAAGGTGATAGAACATATTATTTATAGCTTCTGTTCTCAGCCTCTTATTCTGTTGCCATGTAAAGAATCTTGGATTAAGCCACCGAGTGGTGATAGGTTCGTTAGCTAGGGAGACAGGCTGTAGAGTTACCTTATATACCCTAGCTGAACCTCAGCTAAGAACAGTTGTATACCCTGTACCCATATAGCAACTGAGATCAACCAGGTGTTAACACTCTTTTGAGCCCCGCTAATACGGAAGAATCAAATCAAACTATCAGTGCTCTTTGAAGTCACTAAGTTTGGGGAGAAGGGTAAGCAACATTACTGCACTCTGTATCTGAAATAGCCTGCAAGCATGGCCAGAGTTCCAGCCCCCGAAACCACAGCAAAGGCCAATAGCAGCTCACATCTAAAATCTAAAGGCTGAAGGATCCCAGGCTCACTGGACAGCTAGTCTAGTTGAATGCATGAATTCCAGGTCATGAGAAATCCTGTCTCAAAGAACAAGATGGAGAGAGAGACCCAGGAAGACACTTGACATTGACTCTTGGCTTTCACATGCATAAATAAGCATTTATTCACAGGAAGATACATTCATAAACACATATACATGACACATACATCTTATACATGGGGCACGAGTGCACACACACACACACACACACACACACACACACACACACACACACACACACACACACACTCCAGATCTACCTTGATGTTGGTGTCTATAGTTTGATTTTTTTTTTGTTGCTAAGTGGGGCAGTATTTCCCCCTAAGTCACAGTGCAAAAGCAGGCCTTCTTTCAGAGCATGTGGATATTTAGGCATGACAGCCTGTGTGGACCTCTGTAGGCAGGTCCTGCATGTAAATCACTATTGTCTGGGGAAAACTCTTCAAGCACCCTGAGTGTCAGCTTGTTCATCTATAAAATGAGGATGATGGAAGTGGCTTAGGAGGGTGACTGCTGGACACTGATCTCCATGCTCCCTCTAACCACTCTGAGGATGGCATCTAATGAGTCAGCCTGTGTTTATGGATGAAGTGACCTAGTGCAAGTGCGTGAGAAGCAAGCACTGCTCAGACATTATTCTGAAACACCCCTTATCCTCCTTGAGGATGAATTCAGCCCACTGGAGCTCTGGAAAACACCTAAGAGTATTAACTTGTTCAGAGTGCAAAGTAGGGAAGTTAAAACCCAGCTCAAGCATGGTTCAGATATCTTTAAACATTGAAGGGAGATCAAAATTCAATTTAAAAACATTTATGTGTGTGTGTGTGTGTGTGCTATAAATGCAGTGTCTGTGAAAACCAAAAGAAGGCATTGCATCTCTAAGAGCTAGAGTTACAAGTGGTTGTGAGCCATTCAACGCAGATGCCAGGAATATTACTTGAGAACAAATGTCCTTAAGTGCCGAGCCATGTCTGCAGTCCCAAACTTCAAGATTTGAAAGGAATGAAACTCTATTTTTAGCATTTTCACAGTGAAAATACCCACTTCTTTAAATTAGAGGGTGTTGTTCTTCAGGTATTTAATCCTACTTTAAAAAATAGACTTAGGGTCTCTCACTAGCCTGGAATACTCCAAAGGAAGGTAGGCTGACCGGACATGGAGTCCAGGGTCTGCCTTTCTGGGCTCCCCCAGCACTGACATTATGAAAGCATGCCGCCATGCTGCACATTTTTGACATGGGTTCTTCAGACTGGCTTAAGACACCCATGCTTGCATGCAAGTTCCTTTCCCACTAAGCCATCTTCCAGTACTGTAGTTCCTATTGACCACGTTGAACTCGATTAGAAAAAGATGATACTTTTTAGACACTATGCCTGAGGTAAAAGATTGGAATCTCATTCTAGCAAGACTACTTTTTAAAAAAAGGATTCATTTTCAAATAAATGCCAGAATACAGAGTTGGATCCCCTGGAGTTGGGCTTTTATAGATGGTTGTGAACTACCTGTCAAGTGCTTGATGTGGGTACTCCGGTCCTCTGAAAGAGCAACAAGCTCTCTTAACAACTAAGCCATTTCTCCAGTCCCTAGAAAGACAACTTATAAGCAGGAAAACATGAATCCATGCATCTGTGCTCACAGCCACACAGCCAGGATGGCTTTCTGAACCTGTGAATCCTGCTCCTATCCTATAAAAGAGCCATAGTCTGATGATCTCTTTCTCAGGAGATTGTTGAGGATGAAACACAGGAGACCTGGGTGAAAGATGTTTGGGGTTGCAGGGATGGTTCAGCCAGGTAGGTGCTTGCCACACAAGCATCAAGACCAGAGTTTGGATCCCCAGCCCCTCCCTAAAAGGCCAGGCATTGTGTCTTATACCTGTAATTCTCCCACTGGGTAGGGGACAGAGACTAGTGGGTGACTGGAGCTTGCTGGTCGACTAGAATAGTCCATCAATGAACTCAAAGTTCAGAGACAGACCTTGCCTCAAATCATAAGGGAAAGAATGATAGCAAAAGATACCACTGTTGACGTTTGGCTTTTACACATGTGTGCATGCACAAACACCATCACACACATACATGCATACAAATGCACACACACCATGCACACACACCACACACACACACTCACTCACACACATACATGCACACAAATGCACACACACACATATGCACACAAATGCACACACACACATATGCACACAAATGCACACAACACACACTCTCTCTCTCTCTCTCTCTCTCTCTCTCTCTCTCTCTCTCACACACACACACACACACACACACAGACACACACACACAACCTACTCACCCACTCTACACACCCCATAGACTGGTGACAGGAAGCACCAGTAAACTGCAGCTTTTAATGTTAAGCAAAGTTGGGGAACTATGTTCTATGATCACTGCATACTCCACTATCACTTATGTATTCACTGAAATTAAGAATCACGGTGTCTATTAAGAATTCTCTCAATGACACTCAACCTCACTGAAGCATAGGAAATAACTGAGAACTGTAATACTTGTAAGAAATGAAACAAAATGAGGCTAATGCAAATAAAAAGGAGTTACCTACCGGCTTTTCCCAATTAATTAGCATATGCACATTCAATTATTCATACCTTAGGGAACTCATTTAGGCAATCAGGTGTCCCATAAATATTCATTATTATTTACCTTCAATGTTCAGTCCTTAGGATTGGAAATTGGCAGTGTTTTCTCAATATATTTCACAACTGGTTGGTTTGAAAACGATTACCTGAGCCTAAACTCATATGTCATTAATGGTGAGAACGATGTGCCACACGAATGCTGAATTAACAGAGCCTGTTGTCAACTCCTGGGTGGGACCTCTGACATCCACCTGAAAGGCCCACATGCTGCTGAGGCCTGGGATGGGAGGTCTGAGCTGCGATTCTGACCTTTGCCCACTAGCATGCACTCTTTCACAGATTTTCATGGTGAGCAGGCCTGGGCCCACAGGACCCGAGAGGGCTACAGTGGAGGGCTGAAGAACGTGATTTGTAAATATGAACGCATTGTACCACCAACATGGACATGACCTCGCCTAAGTCGCTCCTCAGTGTCACAAGGACAGCCTTACAGCATCAGTGTGTGTGGGAGGGGTGGGAAATTCAGAGTGGGTGAGATAAATGTGTAAGGCCCAGTGCAACAGGAAACCCCTGGCCTCTGTGTTTACAAAAGTGAGCGGTTTTAGACAGCAGCAGTCAGTCTGTCTGTGCCTGGGGTCTGTGTCACTGCAAGTGTTCTATGCCCTTGGAGCTGGTCCTGAGTGGAAAGCACAGGCGACCTTCTTCCTAATTACCTAGCTGTGAACAGATGAAAAAACCAGAAAGGACTGGAGAGATGGCTCAGCAGTTAAAAGTGCTCTTGCCTGCTCTTGCAGAGGACCTGAGTTCAGTTCCCAGCCCCTATGCCAGGCAGCTTGTAACCTCCTGCAACTCCACTTCCAGGGGATCCAATGCCCTCTTCTGACTTCCATGGGTACCTGCCTGCACATGTACACACACACACACACACACACACACACACACACACACTAAGAAATAAATCTTATAAAAGGAGAGACGGATGGAAATGACACAAAAATTTAAATGAAAAAAAAACAGGATGAAAGCTGATTTGGAAAACATATTTTTGTGAAACACGCTGTCTTCTCCCTTTATTATTTGTGAGATGCCGTCCAAATCTGTGGATGCTCAAGATCTTGTGTGGAAGGGAGAACAGTTACCATATGGAATGAGTACATACTCTTCCAGTTATTCCCAGGTCAATTATGCCACCTAATGCAGTGTGAATGCCAGGGAGCACTTGCTACACAGTATCATTTAGGGAGCACTGGAAAAGTCTGTACATGTTCAGTACAAATGTGTTCAGGCAAATCATTTTTTAATTTTAAAATAATTTTTCTTTATTCTTGAGAATTTCACATAGAGTTGTAACAAAAGATGATTATTTCCACTCCACATTTTCCCCTCCAACTCCCCTAACACACCTCTTCTGATTTCATATCTTCTCTCTTTTTGATAGCTACGTCCAGTTAGTGCTGCCCATATGTGCTTGGGTGGGGAGCACCCACTGGAGCATGGGAAACCTACCAGTGGCCACATCCTCAAAAAGGAATGATTCTCCTACTCCTCTTTAAAAAGAATTTTCATTGCATTTTATTTATATGATATGAGAGAGAGAGAGAGAGAGAGAGAGAGAGAGCCTCGTGTATTACAGGAACACTGTTCACCTTGCTTTTCCAGACAGTGTCTCACTGACCTGGACCCTACATTTGGCAAGTCTAGGTGCCAAGCAAGGCCCAGAGATCTTATCTGTGCTTTTGTCCAGTCGTGAGATCACAGGCATGTGCCCAACATTTTACTTGGGGACTAGGGACTCAAACTCAGGTCCTTATGCTTGTACAGGGGCCAGCTCCCTGACCCCTGTACTATGTATTTCCTGGGTGTGCATTAAAGCTACTTTGCTTTGTGCAAGAGCCTATGCCTTCCAATGGCAAGAACAGAGGGATGCTCAGAACTGCATCACCCTTCCTACTATGCTGGGCTGCTACATGATCTAACCCTTATCACACACCTCTTAACAGATCTCCCTGTCTTCCTTTGGCAGGTAAGGAAATCAAGCTTACAAGAGGGTGAGTGACTTAACATGGTGTCAAGAAGGACTATATGCAATTGAGAGCTCAGATTTGTTCATCATACTTAATCTCCCACCTGCTTTCCTGGCAAATTGTTTTGTGAGATACACCTGGTAGGCTGAAATGCATCATATGCTTGGGGAGGGTGCCTTTTCAATCTCCAATAATTGCACTTATCTTTAATGATTTTGCAACAACCCTCAGCTCCCATCTATGGCGACAGGAAATCCCTGCAAGGATGTTTTGCAGAGTAAGTCACAAATGCCAGCCTGTGCCCTGCAGGCTGCAAACAAAAGATCTTTTCATTGTGCCCAAATGGATATAGTCAGCAGAGCTGCATAAACTCGTGGGACCATTTACTTTCCAAAAGAGAGCCAGTCTAAACTTTGGGATCCACACTTGAGATCAACCCAGATGGTGCAGGAGCAGTCATGAAAGACCCTTTGAGAAAAAGAGTGGTCTTCAGAACTCAGAGTAGAGTCAAACTGCTTCCTTAATGTTCCAACCCACCAAAAAAAGTGTAAAAAATGGGGGGGCATGGGGAGTGGGCATATCCTGAAATGGCTTAAGAGTGCTTTATCACTTAATGGTAAGAGGACAATTCTGGAATGTCCCTACCATTGGAAAGGCAGGAGCCCTTTGTTGGAAGCTCGGGGGAGCTACTCTGGTTGCCATGCAGACAGAATCGGTAGGAAGGCTCTTGCAGAGTTTCTTGAAGCCACAGTCCCTTGCAGCTAGCAAACAGCATGAGCATCGCCCAGCTTTTCCAAAGCTGGGGCTGCTCATTAGAGCCATCAGTTAACCCCTGCCCCTGCCGGTTGCCTCCTTATTGTAATTAATTTTATGGCCCCTTTAAAAAGAAAGAGAGAGAAAAGAAAAGGGAGACCTCAGACATTTTATGCTACATTGCACAAGCAATTGAAAGTTGCAGGGAAAGAAGAAGAAAAAAAAGACCCAACCACCAAATGTTTAGCAGGCTTTTCTTCTATTTCAAATGAGCAACCTATTTAAATCAATTATCAGCTCAAAATGAGCAAGCTGATCTAATTAGTCTTGGCCCCTGGGGGGTTAATGAATGAAAGGGGGTGTGTGTGTGGGGGGGTGAGCTTTCTCTGGAGTCTTTGGAAATGACCACACTGGCACACATCCCCTTCTAAGTGGCTGCTAAGTCTTGGTGAATTACAGAGATGGTGGTGGGGCTCAGATAGGGGGACTTAGCTGTTCCCTGGGCAGAGTGACTATGCAAGGCGCAGTGGATTTTTTTCAGCCAGTGTTTTTCCACACAACAGTCATTAGTGTGCGATAAGTAGCTCAGAACTGCGAATAAATCAATGTGTGTTTTCTTTAAGCATGTTTGAGAGGGAGCAACGTATTGACTTCAGAAGAAAAAATGCTGTTGAGTGATGACAGCTCCAGGCCCGAGTCTGTAAGCACTGAGAGCCCCCTCTCCATTCTGCCCTAGTCAGGCTGTGTCCTTCATTGAATCAGGATGGCCCCTGGACATTAATATATAGTTAATCAAGGAACTAATATAAGGAGGCAGCACTGGGAAAGATGAGGAACAATAAGTTTGGGCTATGTTCAACTGAAAGTCTCAAGTTTCCCCCGGATTTTTTTTTAAAAATACATCTATTCAAGCATTCCTCTGTGAAAGGAAGGAGATATTTGCTTTTTGGGTCCTGACATTTCTTACCCCAAATGTTAACTCCCTGGTAAATGTTACAAGTATTTGTGTTTGGGGAATTTGATATCTGTTACTTTTTTGAATTTCTCTTTTCTGGTGCAAATGACATGGGTTTGGAGGTTAGGCAGCCCAACCCCAGAGCCTACAGTGTGTGACCTTGGGTGACTTTTTCCCCATTTCTGAGCCTTGCTTGGTTCCCATCTTCCACACCAAGTTCATTTTACCAGCTTGTCTGAGGATCATGGTGCCATGTGTGAATCCATCACTTTTATTGTTGCTGGAACAAACATCTGACAGGCAACTTAAGGTGGGGGGTAAGAGTTTATTTGGCTGACTGTTCAAGAGTGCAGTCCATCATGGCAGGAAGGCATGGCAACTGTGGTGTGAGACAGCTGCTCACATTTCGTCTACAGTCAGGAAGCAGAGAGATGAATGCTGCGCTCAGCTCACTTTCTCCTTGTTATTCAATGGGGAATTGGTGATTGCTGCTTAAGCTTGCTGAAAGTGACTCTGGAAGTAAGGAAACCCTTCCTGTCGCCTCTAAAACTCCCTGTCCTGGGGCAGGGTGGCTCCCTTACTCTGTAAGGAGAAGAAAAGAAAATAGCAAACAGCTAAGATTATTGAAAATACTGTGTCTTTGAGACCAGCTAAAAGCTCAACCATGTCCAACAGAAGTCACTAGTGTTTATACCACGATATAAAAATGCCTGTGGCTGGAGAGAGAAAGCAAATTTCAGTGTTGGGGAGAGAGCTCAGGCACAGAAAGCAAGCTCAGCTGGAACTCCTGCAGACTGCCTCAACTTCCCCAGCTGGTTTCAGCTGGAAGATTGGATGACATTCTCTATCTGCTGTCATTTGTCCTTTTACTTCAAAGTCTTGCTTGAGGAAATACTATGTCTGTCTGAGACTTGCATCAGCTGACTTTCTGAGCCAGGTTTCCCTGGCTGTTTTCTGTTGGATGTTTATAAGCCCTGGATTTAACAAGAACCTTTGTGTGCCCTCCCAATCTGGCTTCTGCAGCCATCTCTGCTGGATTTTGTAAGTGCTCTGATGATGTTTTGCTATCTAACTTGTTTCTCTCTAGCCCCTATTCTATTTCTTTTTTACTTTTGCTTATATATACTTAATAAACTCACTTGTTCAAAACTGAAAGCATGGGTATTGTTGACCATTCTCTAGACCATATAGAGCAGTTCTGCTCACATTTAAGAGGGTCATTCTACCTAATTAGCCTAATCTAAAAAGTTCCTCACAGACATATACAGAGGTTTGTTTGTCTTCCAGATGATTCTAAATATAATCAAATTGATAATCAGCTTTAGTCACCACACCATGTATGAAGGCTGTCAAGGTACATGCTCTGCCTCTCCTTCATTCAAACAGATGAGCCAAAGTGAAGGGTGGAAGTGACCTTGTGTCTTTCAAAGGTAATGTAACAAGAGCATGAGTTTTTTCAGGTTGAGTTTTTGTTAATTAGCAATGATGCTGAATCTCAGGGCATTAAGCTCTTGCTTCTTATTAAGAATGTAGAAGAGGCCTGGGATGCAGCCCTATCTGTTGAGAGCTTGCCTACCATGCACAAATTTCTGGGTTTGATCCCCAGCAAAGCACAGACAGGATGTGGTAGTACAGGACTGTAATACCAACACTAAGAAGATGAAGGCAGGAGGGACAGAAATTCAAGGTTATCCACAGTTACAAAGTTGAGTCTACAAGAGATCCTGGCAAAAATAATATATTGGGAAAAATAAGGTGGACTCATTAACCATTCCCACCGATTGTTTCTTTGGATGTAGTCACTGTGCATTTTTGGAATAGAAATATACACTCGTGTGCATATGGGCATAAGCACACACATACAGAGAACTGTCTATCTATCTATCTATCTATCTATCTATCTATCTATCTATGCCTATGAGAAGCTGAAAGGAGTCACTGTCATTGGGGCTTGAGGAAACCCATTACAACCAAGGAGGTCTTCAAGTCTGCTTGATCTGAACCTGTGTAGGAAGGAGGTGATGACCCTCAAAAATTACAACCAGGACTTAGTACCAGGTACTGAAGAGCTACAGAGCTACCTCTCCCAACCAGCTCCCCTGCCTAGCCCCTATGTTCTGGTTGGTTTTTTGTTCATTTTGTTTTGTTTTTTCTGAATTTGACCCAAGCTACAGTCATCTGCAAAGACGAACCTCATTTGAGAAAATGTTCCCGTCAGATTTCCTGTAGGCAAGTCTTTAGGGAAGTTTCTTGATTAATGATTGTAGACACTACCACCCCAGGCAGGTGGTCCTAGGGTGTATAAGAAAGCAGGCTTAGCAAGCCATGGGGAGCAAACCAGTGAGCAGCACCCCTTCATTGCTTCTGCTTCTGCTCCTGCCTCCACATTCCTGCCTTGAGTTCTTGCCCTGATTTCCCTCAGTGATGGAGTTTGACCTGAGTGTTTTAAAGGTGAGACGAATTCCCTCTTCCCCAAGTTGCTTTTGGTCATGATATTATCATAGCAAAAGAAACCCAACTGAGACACCCTACTGCCCAGCAGACTGCATCAGTGGCCAGAAAGGCTTGGGAGGCATTGGAACCTTCAAGGAACCTCCTTGAAGACCAAAAAGGTCTTCAAGGCTGCTTGATACTAATAGATTGGTCTCTATTACAAGATTGCTCATTGCCACAATATCCATGTCCTTTATATAATAGTAAAGGCAAAAGAAGGCTCAGTTTCTCTCTCTCCCTCTCTCTCTCTCTCTCTCTCTCTCTCTCTCTCTCTCTCTCTCTGTGTGTGTGTGTGTGTGTGTGTGTGTGTGTGCGCACTCGCGCACGTGCGAGTGTGCACATTCAGGCAAGTATTTGTGGGTATGTGTTTGTCAAGGTATGAGTGCAGTGTTAAAGACCAACCACAATTGCCAGTCCTCACATTCCACCTCATCTGAGACAGAGCCTTGTATTACACACCAGATGGCCAGTAAATTCCATGATATTTTCCTGTCTCTATTTTCTGTCCTGCATAGGGGTACTGGGGACTTGAACCTAGCTCCTCACACTCGTTTGCCAAATGCCTTTGCCCATCAAGCCATCTCTGCTGCCTCTAGGTCTTTATTCAACAAAATGACCCTATTAGGAAATGCTTTTAATGACACTTTGGTATTCTTTTCAATAATCCCCCAAGAAGGCCTTACAAGGAACCACAGAGTGCCTTGTTGGAGATGAAAGTGTTGAGGTTTGGAGGCAAAAACAATCTGTAGTCTCTTGCTGACTGGGCTGTGCTCTGTGTGACAAAGAGTAGACAGGGAACACTCAGGAACGAGGATAAAGAAACATGGGGAATCAGTTGCTATTTTTAGAGATACAGAAAGACGGAGAGAATGGGGGAAGCAGGATCGTTTACAGTCAGGAAATGCAAACTTTGTAGCTCTTGCTGGTTGCAACATGAATCCTTACAATGATTTATTCAATTAACCTCCTGCCCGTGGCCCCTCCCCTCCTGAAAATAAGCACTCTGAGAACAACAATTATAACTTTGCTAGGAGAAGCTGAGGAAATAGCAAGTGTTTCTTTTTTTTTTTAACTCACGATTGGAGTCTGGTAATTTTTAAACATATAATTACCTCTTTTATTATACTTTGATTAGATTAAAATTAATGCATTATTAAGTCATGTTCTGTTCAACCATCTAGACTGCTGTATAGACACAGATAGCAATTCCTTTTTCCCCCTTCCCCAGGTCTAAGTTAATTAAATTCCCTTTAATTATAATTTACTAAAAAGCTTCACTTTTGCCACTATTATGTCTTTTGAACTTTGAAATTCAAAGAGAGAGAGCAAGAGAGACAGAGACACAGAAGAAGAAGAAGGGGGGAACCTTAAAATGGTCTTTTAGAGGAGAAATGAACTGTCAGCGAATTCAGGCAAAATTAATTATTTCAGCTTGATAAACCTTTTCATCTATTTGACTCCTTATACAGAAAAGCCAATTAATAATGTCAAACATGCTTTGCCTCCAGGGACCCGCAAGTTCTAATGAGTCTGTTTACCACGGAGTGGCTACCAGAATGAGCTTCATGGAGAAATTTTCTAATCGTGCCACACCTGTCAAGCGTGGTCTCATTATCTGTGCACCAAGGGCAAACCTCACTTTGTCAGTAGTGGTTTTCGAAGGACTAACAGATGCCTAGGGAGCTTGCACGACTGTCGGCCGGAAGAAGAGTCACTTAATTACCAATCAGAGTGGCCAGGGTGAATGCTTAATGCTCTTTAGCTCCCACCTCCTTCAGTCCAGCTCTCGGCAAGCATCTTATCGATGACACAGAGTCTCGGTCCTTCATGGTGCTCAGTGCTTCTCGACCCTGACCCCTTCCTCCTGGGTGCTTTGAGGTGATGATGGATGAGGTGTCTCTGGAAACAGTGATTAATCGCATGCATTGTACCACAAGTGGGGCCGTGTGGAGCTCTGCTCCACCTGCATGGGAGCTGATAATTATTTCTTTGGTAGCGATGGGACCTGTAGTGGAGGATGTTGCAGAGTGGTTTCCTTCTAGATAAAACCTTCTACTTGGGAGGGAATCTTCTTTAGACACAGGAGGTTCTAAAGTTAGGTGAAGTACTCCATCCTGCAGGAAATCTTGTTAAGGAAGGAAGTCCCTGAATCTGACTAAATTCGTTAGGTTCCCCCATCGCCAAGCAAATATAAGCAGCATGGAAAGCTGAGAGACACTCTCAGACCAGACCAGCCTCCTGATAGAGGCACAGACCAGCTGAGCTGCCTCTACGAGGCGAGGCTCACACCAACTGAGATGCCTGGATAAGACACTGTCTAACCTGTCTAGCTGTTCTAAGGTTTTGAGGTGTGCTCCAGGTTCCCAGCTTTGTGATCTGTACCCATGCTGGGGTGGGCTTTGGTGATGTAGCTGTCTTTGAGTCATTTCTGCTCCTGTAAGTAACCCCTCACTATATCCTGTAAGTAACACAAGTAAAACTCATTGGTTTACCAGTTTGGACTTAGGTGATATCCTTACTTTAGTCTATCATTAGTTCCCTATCTGGTGTGAGCAGACATTTGTTCACCCCTCCCCAGGAATAGTGTCACTCAACAAAAGGTGTTTCCATGGTCACCTCCAAATGAGACCCACTTGTAGCACATATGTGCCTATTTTGTGCATGTGTGGTGAATGTTTACATACATATTTAGGTGTGTATGTGCATGTTTGGGTACATATGTACATGTATGCTTATGCATGTGAAGCCCAGAAATTGGCATCATGTGTCTTCTTCAATTGTAATCTGCATTATGATTTTACTTTGTGTATATCTGTGTGTATGGCAGGCATGATTGCATGTATGTGGACATGTATGCACATGAGGGTGCATATGTGGGTAGAGGACAGAGGCTGGCATCAGGTGTCACAATTGCCTTTCACCTTATTTACTGAGGCAGGGACTTTCACTGCCAATTTGGCTAGTCTAGTTAGGCATCTCATCCCAGGGAATCCCCCCTCTCTGCCTTTCCAAATGCTAGAGTTACAGGCAGGCTTCCACCTGGCCTTTATAGCAGTCTATGTATCAGAACAGAGCAAGTACTTTATCCACCGAGCCACCTCCTTAGCCCATACCACCTTGTGTTTTGAAGCAGGGTCTCTCACTCAATCCAGAACTCACTGAGTCAGCAAGATGGCTGTTCATCCACCTTCAGAGAGCCTCCTATCTTAACCTTTGCAGTGCAAAGTCTGCATGGTAAACACTTTACTAACAGATCCGTCTTCCCAGCCCCTATGTGTCTCTTAGACATAGAAGATCATTTCTGCACATGTCTGACAGCAAGCAAGAGCTACACATCCCAGAAGGTATGCATACTTTGAGCAGCACTTCCCAAATTTAAAGCACCCAGGATCTTGTTCAAATCAGTTTCTGACTCAAGTGCATCTGGGGAGACCTGGGATCCTGCATTTGGAAGCTATCTCTGGTAATGGAACATGAATATAGCAAAACAAACAAACAAACAAACAAAAAACTGAAGCCAGCGAGGGCCCAAGATCTTTGATAAGCTGTTTAACCATTCTGGAGTTTTGGTTTTACCTCTACTATAGAAGATGCTGTTCCTCTCAGTGCCTGCAGGATAACGGAGAAGCTCTGCCAGGAGTGTACTCCTATCATCTCTGCTTGGCCCAGTCTCCGCCTCCACCTGCTGATTGCCTTGGCTACATTGGGCTACATCCCCAAACCCAAAACCCACCTCCTTGAACCAGATGTACTTTGCTCTTTGTAACGCTCATTATTTACCCACAATTAGAGAAGCTGCCTCCTGCCTTTTTAAAAAGACTTATTATATTTATTCCTGTGTGTGTGTGTGTGTGTGTGTGTGTGTGTGTGTGTGTGTGTGTGTGTTAAGGCTAGAGGCTGATGCTGTATCACGTCAGAGAAAGCTAATTTGATGAGCAGCCTAGTGTGCCAAATTAGGGGACTGATATCAGAATCCTGAAATCAAATTCAAGGCTATGGCTCATGAGTCAACCATCCATTGTTATTTTGCCTCAGTTTCCTTCCAAGATGCAGCGCTAATATCCATACAGCTCATTGTATTAGTTACTTTTCTGGTTGCTGTGGTGAAAATACCTGACAAAAAAGCACGTTAAGAGAGGAGAGTTTACTGTATGTGGGTCATGGTTTGGAGGTGAGGCAGCGGGTCTCATTGTGTCTACCATTAAGACACAGAAAGATGAATCCCAGGGCTCAGCTCACTTCTCCTTTGAATGCAGTCTAAGATCCCAGCCTGTAAAATTGAGCTGCCCATATTGTGGGTGAGTTTTCTTATCTCAGTTAACCTAACTTAGGAGAATGCTCACAGACGACTTCAGAGGTTTGTCACTTGAGTGATTCTAGATCCTGTCCTTTCCCTTGCTAAAGTAAATAGACATGGTATGCCCTTTAAAAGATATTGTTAGAAAAAGACAAACATAATATGTACTCACTCATATGTGGATTTTAGACATAGAGTAAGGGATTATCATCCTACAGTCCACACTGCCAGAGAAACTAGTAAACAAGGAGTACCCTAAGAGACAAACTTTGTCCCTGGAGAAGGGGAAAAGGTCACCATCCCCTGAGCAAACTGAGAACATGGGAAGAGGGGGGAGGGAGCTATGAGAATGAGAAGAAAGAAAAGGAAGGATGCAGAGGTCGTGAGGGGGCAGAAAGGTTGAGTCAGGTGTAGATTAGAAGAAAGGATATGTGATAGATAGGGTTTTTAGTTGGGGGGTGGCAGGGGAGGAAGGGAGGGAGAAGGGAACTGGGATTGTCATGTAATTCAATCTTGTTTGTAATTCAAATTAAAAAAAAGATATTGTTAGAGTTCCTGTCTCGACATTTCATCTTAAAACTGACCTCTCATTTAAGTACTGACCCTTTGTCACTACAAGTGGATAAGAGGGCCACATTCTCCAAACTTAATTTACAATAATAATAATTAAAAAAACCCAACAAGGTCTTGGCATGACGAAGACCCTAGGAAAGGTTACATCTGTTGTTCCCTAGGTCACAACATTTCTTTTTTATTCCACTCAGGTGTCAACTTAAGGGCAACACATCATACCTCCAGGTGGCCCACCTTGGGCAGATATGGGCTAATTCCACATTCATTTATTCACCAAGTTTGCTTCTGTTTAGAAAGTGTGGAAGCTTTTCTCACTTTTTAAAAGAATGTAGCCCTCATCCTTCACAGCTTTCCCAATGCATTACTGAGCCTGTCCAACTCTCTGGCAAGCCTGTGAGCAGTTCTGAGCCCTGCAGAGTGTAGTTGGAAATGGCTGGTAGAGAAGTTAGTGCTAGGTTCTTGCTATGTGTCTGTTTAAGCTTTGGGAAATGATTTTTCAAAGAGACCTTCCCTAATCATTCTGGCTGGAGGCGGGGGATTCTTAGGCTCTGGGGTTGGAGAAAACCAGCTTGGGGATGCCATCACAAAGTGGCCTTTAGTGTATTACTGCTTTGCTGGGACAGATCTAGAATGTCCACTCATTTCACAGGGCTAGGGTTGCTCATGAAGTTACTCCTAGATATTTCAGTGCCATTCCGAGGAGGTAGTTGGGAACATTGTCTCATGAATGCTATGGAGGTCAGTATGAGATAAATTTACTGAGTTCTCATCCACATTTTATCTAACAGAGCCCTCCCAGAGCCCTACCATCTACCTTTTGTTGATGGTACAAACCACAAGACTCAAAACAAATAAGTAGTTTGTCCGGTGACAAACTAACCCAGAGCAGATTCCCATTTGAATTGACTCCTAGAGATTTGAAAGCTTTGCCTTTTACATTTCTTGTTCCAATTGCCTCACTAAACACAAAAAGCTTTGATTACATAAAATTAAAGAGTGCCAGCGCACGAATCATTAGAAATCTCACACCTAGAAGATAATCATTGCTGACACTTTGTATCAAACATACGCACTTCATTTTTAAGCAGTTGAGATTTTTTAATAGGTGCTGAAGAGATGGCTTAGCAGTTGAGAATGGACATTGCTTTTGCACAAGACCTGGGTCTTGTTTCCAGCATCTATGTCCAGTGGCTCACAACCACCTGTAAGTCCAGCTCTGGGAAATCTGTTGTCTTCTGCTGGTCTCCATTGACACCTGCATTTATGTGCACACACACACACACACACACACACACACACACACACTAAAAATAATAAAGTCAACTTTTTAAACTATTTTTTACAAAGTAAGGTTCTGTAAAAATGTGTTTGACCTACTCTTCAATCATGAATATAACCTACCTAACTACATTGTTGTTATTTGATTCTCTACAAGGTCATGCCCAGTGATTGCAAGTAAAATTCCAGTTTCAATTTCAACAGAATATACTTGAAGAGACTTTATTATATAATAAGATTGTACAATAATTTAGACTGCTCCCAAAATTTTGCTATTATGTGCAATCAGTAGGCTAAACCTAAAGCATTGACATTAGTAAGACTTTTGATACACGTCATCAAGTTGCTTTACAAGGAAGGAATATCAAACTTGCAGCAGTAGCATAGTAGTATGCTCACTTCTCACCACACCGGCCAGTGTAGATGTGAGAACTTTCAAAACTCTTGTTAGGTCTTTTTATTTTGAATTAAATGTGCGGCTCCAGGGATGATTCACCAAGAACTGCCTAAGGAAAGCTTGGTGGGAAGCATGTACATGCTCATTAAAAATTTCATAAGGTTCCCAGACACTTGGAGACTCATAGTCTAGTCACTGCATTGGTAAAGTTCTGAGAAACAAGAAACATTCTCCCCCAGCTATGACTTTGTAATCATCAAGGCAGATAGGGTTCAGCGGTGTGTCACTCTTGGTCTACTGTGACTCCTAAAGTCCCTAGAGGTAATGTCCTAGAGAGGAGTCACTGGTATCCAATCAGCACAATATGGAGCTGTGACTCATGAGGTGACTGGGACAAGACTATGCAGCTTGCCCGGAGTCAGCCCATAGACATGTGACTTTCATATCTGTATGAATGAAGGGTGTACTCTCTGGGTGGGTGTCCCTATCTGGGTGTTATCTTTGTATTGCTGATATATGAGGCCCTTTATATCAGTGCCATGATATGAACCTTCAGGTTGCTGTTAAAGTCACTGAGACCTCAGGTCACATAGCAAGTGATCAGGTGGGAACCCTGAGACAGAACACCAGCAAGACCAATCTAAAGCATGTGTTTACCCTCTCCTGGTTTTATGTTCTAGTAACCATGCTGGTGAAGACCCTGACTGCTTTGGCGGCCTCAGAGCCTCCTTCTGTTTGCTTTATATTCTGCACTTAAGGCTGTGACCATCCAAAAGCTACTCAGTAGCAGGGTGTCAGGACATTAGTCTTCACACTGCTGTCTATGTTCCTTGCAGGTGAGAATGATACCTGACTCTTTAATATAACTATATCTGGTTTTATTCATATCATATGTTTGTTCATGTTATATGTTACCAAATGATAGGCAAAAAGAAATTTAGGAAAGATAGAAGGAAGGGGATGAGGGAATGGGGAATGGGCCTGAATCAGGTCCAATAGTTTGTGAACAGAAGCTTAACTCTTTCCTGACTGGCAATGGAGACTCTCAACTTGAAAGTCTACAAGGTCTATGTACTGACAGAAGAGTTGAACAGAGAGAATCTAGGGAATATACTGTCCTCTGGGTAGGCATCATCTACTAGGCTGTGTGTGTGTGTGTGTGTGTGTGTGTGTGTGTGTGTGTGTGTGTGTGTGTGTTTGTGTGTGTGTTGTGCTGCATGCATGTAGGTCAGAAGTCAACATCAAGCATTATTCTTGAGGACAACTTCCCATCTTGTGTTTTTGAGACAGAGTTTCTCCAGAGCAATTGGGGGCTCACTGATTCCAGTAGGCTGGGCAGCTAATGAACCTTAGGGACCCCACTCTTACTGTCTGCCTAGCTCTGAAATTATGAGTATGTGACACCATTCCTGGTTTTATGTATAGATTGAAATGGGCTTCTCATGTTTGTGCATTAAGACTTCCATGGAGCAAGCTCCCTCCCCAGCTCTCTTCTGGGTCTAGAGCTTTATGTGGATCTCAGGGACTCTAAACCATTGACAAAGACTCTACACCGTGTATGTGGGAGGGAGTTCTCTTCCATGTGCAGGACTTCTCAGGTTTTATTGCTTAGAAACCTAGGGTATACTTCCTATTCATTTCCCATTGGAGTTACCACTGAGGCTATGCCAACCTTGATGCCATTTTTCCTGATGAGAACCCCATTTTGGAAAGGTCTTCATCATGAAACAATAGGGGAAGATCTTCACCTAGTGTTCAAAGTGCCAGATTTCCAGATTTGCTCTTATAAATTAGAACAGATTTTGTATAGTAATATGCCATTACACTGTAGTTATATTGATATTTTCTAAAATATTACACAACAGATACTCCTGAAGAAGCCAGTGGGAGAAGATTCCTTTCCATAGTGTAGTTTAGTACAGTGATTACCACTAATCACAGCAATAATGAACCCCACTCACCTAAAGCTATAAACATTCAAATAATAGCCCACAGACTCTGAAAGGATGTGCTGTTTTTGCAACTCAAGATCATGTTCACAACATGAGCTCATTAGATTTCCACACCAGATGGGTGGGAAGGGAACTGTGCAGCAACTGGTCCCATTTCAGGCAAGATGGGAAGAGGTCAAAATGGCTTGCTTAAGGACACACATATCAGTGGCCAATGAGAACAAGGTCTGAATCTCAGCCTTGCTGGCCCTGTCTTCTTTAGAGTACTTGGGACAACATCACATGACTTCTTTTTGCCCAGTCATAAAAATCTAAAGTTGATTCTTCTGGGGTTTGATCTCAGCACTGCATGAACTGGGCATGTATGAACACCTGTAATATAATTACTCTACAGAATGAAGGCCAGCCTGGACCTTCTTGAAAAGTTGTCTCGAAAAGAAAAAGATACAACAAAATACTCCCACAGCAATCAGAGGTTGGAGAGATTGTTCAGTGTTCAAGGGTAGAGAACTCCATGATGCCTGTCAACATTTCCTTCCCACCTTCCCTGCCTTCTTTCATCTCTTGTGTCTGTCCCCACCAGGATAGGACAGACTGCAGAGGTCTATACACAGCTGAGGCAGCTCTCTGCAGGCCCACTGTGTTCTGAAATCAAGACCAGACTCCTCAGGTCTCTACATGTTGAATGGATGTTAAGGTTCTTTGATGGGGATACTATCCAATCTATGTGGATGTGAGTTGTGAATGATGAAAGGCATATATCATCCTGCTTATGAAGGACACCTTAATAAGTTAAGAGTAATACACAACCATATATTTTTCCAGATGAACATATGTAGATCTTAAATCAGCTCCATAGACACCCCACCCCCATGATAACTGAGGTTCATCAAATAGCGTTCATCAAGAGACAGAATAGCTTTTGACTAAAACTAAAATTTCCTGTCTCCAATTTCCTGTTATTTCGATGTTATTTCCCTTTTGTCTTGTAACTTCAAGCCCAGTTCCCCAAGAGAAGGAGAGTCTTTACCTTGGCTCACTCCTCAGCCCTATAATAAATACTTAATATCTTACTGTTTTTATGGGGCTGCCTTGCCCTCTGCAAGGATTGCATGCTACCACACATTCCCCAGACGTCTGTAGATGCCCCTTTTGTTGTCAAGGAAGCCAACACTGTCAGTCATTTTAACTTTTAATTAAGATGTTCAGAAAAAAAGAAAAGCCTATAAAAGATTCTGGATAGTTTATAATTAATGTTTCTTGAAGTACAGACCTATGCTTGCCTCCATATTAATTCAGGGAAATTTATATGCACTAGTCTCTAACCCATGATTATACTTCCGTCCACACAGTCTCTGGGCCTTTATCCAGTTACTGAAGTCAGCTTGGCAAACCATGTTGTCTATACTATTTTTTAAAGATTTTTATTGGCACATTTAATACAATAATAATATTTCATTATGGTATTTCTGTGCATGTATACAATTATTTCGGTCATATTCACCTCCTTTACTCCTTTTTTTCCTCCTGCTACTCATGATGACCCCTCCATCTTTCCAATTAGTCCCCCTTTTATTTGCATTGATTTTTTTTGGATCCAATGAGATTAATTGCTTACAGTAGCATAGGCAACTTACCTGTGGCTAAACCACTAAAGAAAATCTCTCTCTCTCTCTCTCTCTCTCTCTCTCTCTCTCTCTCTCTCTCTGTCTCTGTCTCTGTCTGCCGTATCATTTGCATTGGCCTCTATATGATTCTAGAATATAGAAAAAGTATTTTCAGACATTGTTAAGTAAGTATTTTAAAGAGCACTAATCTGAGAGCATTCCAATGTCCAAGTACTTTGAGAGACAATACATGTCATGTCCCATTCTTGGATATCCCCAGTGCTTATTTGCCTTGAGGATATGAGAATGCTGAAGTGGGTGGTAAGAAAACTGCTTACTACTGTATAGCTGCCTTTTGCCAAAATTGTGGGCTCATCTACTGATACTGACCAAAGCACGTCTGCATAATTAAACAAGTGTGTGGTGGTCTATTGACTCAGAAGTCAAAGGTAATGTGGAAGAAGACAGGTGAGCAGGTCCTTCTATGTACAAGCATACCCCATCTATCGGGCAAATTGTAGCCCACTCAGATCCTAAAAAGAGAAGTTTACACCCACTAAACTCTTGACCAATAAAGGATACATATAGCACAGATGTTCAATGGTTATTTTATTAAATACAAACACAACATGTGTTTCTAAGAAAATTCAATCATTTGAAAAGATGGCTTCAATTTATTTGATGTTCCTTCCTTCAAGGCTGAGGCCTATGTCCTGCCTCCTTGAGTCTGAGTGGGTATATGACTGCTTCATTCACACATGAATGTGCTCTGGATATAGAAGGACCTGCCCCTGTGACTTTTACCAGGTTAGTTTTGGAGTTCTTACCCATCAAGCACATGTGTAAAACTCTTAAGAAAAGAACATGGTGGCAATGCATGAAAGGGTTAAGCCTAACTGCTTCCAGCCATCTCTTCAAGGTGAAGTCCCCATCCTTCCTTCAAGACCTGGGAGTGGGTGTCTATGTTCCCTCTCCTAGGTGGGCTTGGGGTTGCCTCATCAATGGATAGAGTATGTTTGAACAGAGAAGGTCCTGCCCATCTGTCTTCTGCCAGGTTACTTTTGTAGTTCTCAACCACCAAAATCTAGACCCATGAGATCTAGCTTATCAACTAGCTAAATACCACAAAGACCTACATTGTTGTCATTTAGAATATAAGGGCCATCAGAGAAAATCTGTTTGAATTTGTTTTTAAATAATTTTAGAGCTTAGTTTTTATTTTTCATTATATATAATGAAATTGTTTCATTATATTTCATTATTTTCATTTATTACATATTTTTCATTATTTCATTCATATTAATTGTATAAAATATGAATTTTGTTACACATTTTAATTAATGTATTTGTGTGTACATGTATGTCAAAGAAAAAACTTGTGCAGTCACTTCTCTGCTTCTACCATGTGGGTCCCAGGGATTGAACTCAGGTTTTTAGATTTAACCAGCAAGCACCTATACCTATTGAGCCATACTGCCTGCCCAAATGCAATATTTTCAAACATGTATATTTGTTCATATTAATTTTTATAATTTCCCCTTGTTATCCTCCTCCCACCTACTGGTTACTTTCCTTTTCCCAAATTCCTCCTTGTATTTTCAGTCTCTTTTTTTAAAAAACATCCAGATTCTGCCTGATAGAGAGCACATAATATTTCTCTTCATGGGTCTGTCTTATTTTGCTTTTTAGGATAATCTTCAGTTCCATCAATTTACATACAAAAGATATAATTTTGTTATTTTTATTTATAGTTGGGAATATCAGTTGCTCATATCTATATATGCATATGCATATACTCTTTAAAAATCCATTCATCTGTTGATGGACACCAGTGCTGATTCGATAACTTGGTTGTCTTGACTAGTGCTCAGACAAAAAAGAGTATCTCTGCTTGAATGCCTGAACCACAAAAACAAAAGCAATAATTGTCATTGTTGGTTTAATCTCTAACTTAGAGATTAGTGTACCATATCGGAACAGAGGTGACAGAGAAATCTTAGTGTCATGTGCCCGAACACTAAGATGAGGGGATGACCAAGCATCAGAATTTTGATGAGGTCTGAAAGATAGAGTCATGGTTCAGCGAATACTTAACTGGGAAGAGTGAGATAGTAACAAGGATGCCTTTGGAGTGTTGTGCATCACCTTTTCTTTTGCTAAGTATGGTTAAGTGAGATAGGGGAACCACCTTTGAAACATCAACCCAAGTCTTCTGACTTGTGCCATTGAATGTTGGAAGTATGTGACTTTATTTTTGATTTTCCGGGAGATTGTAGTTAAGAGGAGAGGAGTTTCACAACTATTTGAAGAGCTAAGGAAGCAGAGGGTATATGAGGTGAGGCAAACACCAGCAAGGAAGAGATAGAGGGAGTTGACTGAAGGAGAACTCTACAGGGAGCCTCTGCCATAGAGGAGATGGCACTACTACTGCTGTAAAGACAAGCCCAAGCCCAACCTTCAGTCTTCATCCTTGAACTTTTTTATTTTTAGTTATTTGTAGATATAGTAACTGTGTGTAGGTATACGCATGTGAATGTGGGTGCCCATGGAGGCCAGAAAAGGGCATTGGATCTCCAAGATATAGAGTTACAGGTAGTCTGTGAACCATGGGAAGTGGGTACAGGGGAACCACATGTGGGTCCTCCATAAGAGCAATATGCACTCTCAACTGCTAAGTCATCTCTCCAGCCCCAGCCTTTGTTTGTTTGTTTGTTTGTGTTAATGGTAATTTACTGTGTTAGTCAGGGTTATCTAGAAGAACTGAATTGGTGTATTATTTATTAGAGTGGCTTATGGGCTGTGGTTTGACTATTCCAATAATGACTATCTCCTGACAGAAAGTCCTAGAATCCAACAGTTGTTCAGTCCATGAGACTGGATGTCTTGGATGGTCTTTGGTATACACCAGAATCTTAAAGAAGTAGGCTCTAATACCAATGAAAGAATGAACTTGCCAATGAGATCAAGGACAAACAGGCAAAGAACAAGTACTTCCCTCTTCCATGTCTTCTATATAGGCTGCCACAAGAAGGCATGCCTGTTGGCTTGCATTCTTCACTATGAAATATCAAGGTCTCTGTCTGTATTATCTTTATTTTTAGTTTATTGGCATGTCTTTGACTACTATTTTAATTTTAAGTCTTTAAAATCTCTTAAAGCTAGGTGATTTGTATACAGAACTGAGTTGGATTTTGCTGTGGGTGAATTTGAAAATCTTTTCCCTCAAATTGATCGTTTACAATTCCTGTTGAGGCTGAGAAGTCTTTTTATCTCAGTGTGCCACATTTTGGGTTATTGGTATGTATGTGTGTGTGCGTGAGTATGGGTGTTTTATAAGCTTATGTGTACATGTGTGTTTTCTAGCATAACAGTGGCTTGTTTTCTTTCCTTTTTGACATTCCAGTTGCTTTTTGAGCAGGCTCATATGTTTCCCCCCCCTTTGGTTATACTCATTACCCTTCCACAAATATCTTCAGACAATACTTTTAATTTCCTTTTTATTAGATGCTATCTGTCTGCTTCTGCCTCCAAATGTATTGAAACAGGCAGTTCCATCATCTCCTGTCTTGATTCCCCCTCCTTCCCACCTCAGCAAATATTCTCCTCCCAGTTGGTACTGATAAGACAATTAACAAGCTCATTTTGTTTTCTGTATATTTTCTCTTACCTGGACCGGTTTTTGAAGCTTGTGCTGCATCCCCACTACTAGCAGATCTTGTCAGACATCTGAGCCATATTGACCTCCATCCTCATCACTTAGCCTCAGTTCTGTGGCTGGAAGCACCATTCAACACTCATCAGCATTCCGTACACTTGTAGTTTTTCCAGTTATTGGGTAAGCTGGAAACTACGTTTTCTGAGGTATTGTAAATAATAACCATGCATGTGGTTTACTTGTGAAGATCAGTTTGGCTGCATCTAAAATCCTTGTCTCAGTACTGCTTTTGGCCTGTGTTAGAGAGGCTTCTCTTTGCAGTGAATGACAAAATGCAGAGATCATGGATACTCAAGAGCCTTTTGAGTACTCAGCTCTAAAGATGACATTCGTGTCACCCACACTAGGGCTCAGAGAACATCACAGAAGAGGGAGTGGACAAACACAAAGAAGGGATTTGGAACATTCCCTTCTGCAGTCACTGCCATGGTGAACATGATCTCAAAGTGGCTGTAGCTGCCTATAGTGGTTCTGCTCAAGAACGAGCCTGCCAATAGTAAGTTATGGATGGGGAGGGGCTCACAGGGATCTACCTCTCCCTAGGGGAAATACTACCTTTTGATGGATACCAGAGGAGAGTCATTTTCTTCCGTTGCATACACACCAGATAACCCACTAGCTTTCAAAGGCTAGTTCCACACTTATGGTTAACTGGGTAGCCCTAGTTAAACAAAGTGGGTCACAAAACAAAACAAAAAGACAGGAATGTGAGAAAGGGACTTGTTAGGGAAGGAGGTGTAGATGTGGAAGAAAGACAACAGGGAGTGGGCAAGAGTAATCAGAACACATTATATATGTATGAAATTGCTAAGTAATACATTTAATTCAGAAAGCATCGTCTTTGGGTTTGGAGAGGTGTCTTAGTAGTTAAGAGCATTTGCTGCCCTTGCAGAGGACCTGGTTTGATTCCTAGCAGCTTCATGGCTACAAATAACTTTCTGTAACTCCAGTGCTAGGGGATCTGCTACCCTCTTCCTGCCTCCTTGGCTCCTTAGTCACCATGCATCATGAATGCATGAAGGTAAACACTCATACACATAAAAAAAATTAAAGTAAGTCTAAAAAAGAAATCATCATCACACATTTTAGTTTCTTCAGTGTGTTAGCTATGTAATTTTCTTATATTTTGGTAAAAAAAATGCTGGCAACTAGAATCTAATGACAATATAATTTTCTTTCTCCTATAAGCATAATAAATACAAGGTCCACTTTGTCCAGAACAGTACCAGTTTTTCAGCCTCTGTATAATTATTGATAGTTTCCCAGCTTACTACCACAATATTCTCAGGCCTGTTAATAAATTATTGTGTGGTCATCCAAACTATGGGCAGCAACATTCTAAAGCCCCATGTCTTGCACTGAATAAAAAAGAGATGGTAGCTGAACACCAGCATCCATCTCTCTGCTTTCTGACTGTGGATACCATGTGACCAGCTACCTCATGCTCATGCCACTATGCTTTCTCTGCCACAATGGACTGTGTGATGGTTCACTTAAATTACCAATTTGAAGCAACCTAGACTCACCATGGGAAGAGCTTTTCAGTGAAGGCTTGCATAGACCAGGTTGTCCTGGTTAGCATGTCTGTGAGGGATTGTCTTGGTTGCCTAAATCAGTGTAGGAAGATCCAGCTCATTTTGGGCAGCACCATCCCAAAGGCCTGGCCTCTAAACTGAAAAGATAATGAGAAAATGATCTGAGCACCAACATTATTTTTCTCTGCTTCCCAGACACAACGGAACCAGCTGTCTCAAGCTCCAGCCATCATTTACTTCCCATCATGCTGGACTGTATCCTCACCATGAGCCAAAACAAAATAAACAAAACCCAAAAAAAATGCCAGCAATTCTTCCCTTAAATTACTTCTTGTCAAGTTTAGTCATAGCAATGAGAAAAGTCACAAATACGCTCTCTCAACTGCAGTCTCTCTAGGTATGAAATGTTACAAGTTACTAGGAGGTAAATAACCTGAAACACCAAGACAGAAGAGAAATTCAAGTTCAAGTCCCAGCTAGGTCTCAGTGCAGCAGGGGAGTATCTTGTGTGACAAAATTTACCAAGTCTGTATTGGAAAGAGTGACACTACAAACATTCCTCCTGTAAATGCAAAAAATCATGTACTGTTTGGTCTAAATACATATCAGATAGAATCACTTTTTGTAAGAAAAAAAAAACTCACTTGGAAGAAAATGGAATAAGATGTATTCTGTTAAAAAGTGTTCTGTTATATTAGCCACTGTGTGTGTGTGTGTGTGTGTGTGTGTGTGTGTGTGTGTGTGTACTTGTGTGGGGGAGCATATATTTATGTATATGGATATGTATGTATATACATACAGAATGTAAAGACAATCTTGTATTCAGTATGTAATATGTCACTCCTTATGTGCTGTCTTCCTTTAATATGTATGTATGTATGTATGTATGTATGTATGTATGTATATATTTTGAGATAGGCTCACCAATTCAGCTAGGCTGACCAATGAGCTGAGGCTTCGGCTTCCTTAGCACTGGGATCAGATGTGGATGTGTTATGTTAGCTTTTTATTTTCTGTATGTGGATTCTGGGGATGGAATTCAGATCCTCATGCTTGCAATGCAAGTAATTTATTGACTGAGCCCAACCTGCACTAGCTGCTTTTTAAAAAGTCTCCCCAAAGGTGGTCAGCAAAACTATCCTTCCAGGCTGGCCCTGGTGAGTGAGCCTCCTCCTACTCCTTGTCCCATATTGGGAATATTTGGGAATGCTCTTTTCCTCTTGGACTCATTTTAAATTACATTCTGGCAGCAGTTAGATAAATTCTATCTGTCTTCTGAGCCCCAGTCTCCCCTGAGATAACTACTTATAATTGAAGAAAGAACAGAAACCAAACCTTGACTCAGGCAGTAGGGGGTTACGTGCTTTGTCAATTTACCTACGTCATTCTCCAGAGAACCAGGGTGATAAAGTTACTTAGGAGTCAAAAATTAGGAGAAGAGGTCCCTTCAAAAGAGTTCTGCCTTATGCCAAATAAAAATGAGCAGCCAGCCTTGACACATGTGCCTTTTTATTCAATAAAGCAAATTAAATACCTCTGAGTTTGGCCTAGACAGACTAGCAGTTAGTACAGACTGCTGCTCTTGCAAGGGATCTAGGTTCATTTCTAAGCACCCAAATTATGTTGATCACAATATCCTTTAACTTCTCATCTGCCCTCAAAGAACACCTATACTCACGAGCACTCAAGCACACATAAACAAACACAAACACAAACACACACACACACACACACACACACACACACACACACAAACACACACACACACACAAACACACACACACACACACACACACACACACACACACACACACACACACACACACACACACACACACACACACACACACACACGGACACACACACGGACACACATGGACACACACAGACACACACGGACACCCAAAACACAGATATACACATACATTTTAAAATGTTTAAATAAATAAATATCTTTGAATCTATGATGAGCCTTTGAATAAGCTTTCAATCCAGAGTTAGGGGTACATAGTTGCTTAGCCTGGAGCTTGTTTCTATTAGGCAAGGATACAAGCAGTGAAGAACATCAGGGCTAGAAATATGATTTCCACACCAAGACTTCACATGGTTAATTCTGATATAAGAATTAGTATTCTCTAAAACTCCATTGTCAGCTTATGGTATTTTCATTTTATGCCTACTTTGTGTGGTAGCTCATATAGTCTGGCTGCTACCCCAGTGTGGACTGCCTTCAAATGGATTTTCTGCCCCCTCATCTCTGGAACAGTTTTTGTGATGCCCAAGTCAGGAGACTATCCTGCATGTCCATTACCTATGCTGGACTTGTAAATCACACACTACAGTTGTACACTTCTTTGTCTTTATAAAAGGTGCCTTTACAAAGGAGGCCACCTCTCTCAGGAAAATGGGAATCAGTCTACCCCCAAATCCAGCAATTCTACTCTTTGGCATATACTCAAAGGATGTACATTCATACAACAAGTACATCTGTTCAACTATGTTTATAGCAGTGTTGTTTGTAATAGGCAGAACCTGGAAGCAACCTAGATGCCCCTCAACCAAAGAGTGGATGGAGAAAATGTGCTACATTTACTCAATGGAGTACTACTTAGTGGGAAAAAAAAAACAATGGAATCTTGAAATTCTCAGGAAAACGGATGGATCTGGAAGAAACCATCCTGAGTGAGGTAACCCAGTCACAGAAAGACAAACATGGGATGTACTCACTCATATATGGATTTTAGACATAAAGCAAAGGACTACCGTCTTACAATCCACACCTCCAGAGAAGCTAAGAAACAAGAAGGACCTAGGAGAGACATACATGGTCCCCTGAAGAAGGGGAAAGGGACAAGATCTCCTGAGCTGATTGGGAGCATGGCAGGAGAGGGGAGGGAGGTAGGAAAAAGAGAAGTGGAGGAGAGGATGGGAGAGGAGAACAAGAGGGATCAAGAAGACTGAGACAGGGGAGGAACTGAGGAGAGCAAGAAAAGAGATACCTTAATAGAGGGAGCCAGTATAGCTTTAAAGAAAAATCTGGCACTAGGGAAATGTTCAGAGGTCCACAAAGATGACCCCAACTTAGAATCTAGGCAGTAGTGGAGAGGCCGCCTTTGATGCTCTTCCCCTATAATGAGATTGATGACTACCTTAAATGCCATCCTAGAGCCTTCATCCAGTAGCTGATGGAAGCAGAAGCAGATAACCACAGCTAAGCACTGAGCCATATTCCTGGAATCCAGTTGTGGAGAGGGAGGGGGATGAGCAAAGCAGTCAAGACCACACTGGAGAAACCCACAGAAACAGCTGACTAGACGTAGTAAGAGCACATAGACCCTAGTTGTACAGCTGGGGAACCAGCATTGGACTGAACCAAGCCCTCTGAATGTGGGTGCCAGTTATGAGGCCTGGGCAGTCTATGGGACCTCTAACAGTGGAACCAGCATTTATCCCTAGTGCACAAATGGACTTTGGGAGCCCATTCCTTATGGAGGGATACTATTTCAGCCCAGACACATGGAGGAGAGCCTAGGCCCTTCCCCCAGTGATGTAACAGATCTTGATGATCTCCCATGGAAGGCCTCACTATCCTTGGGGAGAGGGTGGGGGTGGGTTGGGGGTTGGTGGGGGGCATGGGAGGATGGGCATGGGAGGATGGGAGGGATTGATATGTAAAATAAGTTTGTTTCTAAATAAAAAAATTTTAAAAAAGGATACAGTGAAAAAAAGCAAAAACAAAGGAGGCCACCCCACATTAAGAAGACCCATGCAGGCTGTAGATGCAGCTTGGTGGGAGAACACTTGCTTAGTATATTACTTGGGTTTCTTTAGAGGCACAGAACTGATAGAATGACTAAACATCACCAAGAGGATTTATTAGGTTTACTTACACAATCAATGTAGACTGCTCAGCCCAACAGTGGTCATTTCCATGCTGAAGAGACTAAAAGCCCAGTGGCTGCTCAGTCCACAAGACTGAACACCTCAGCAGTCCCACTATGGTCCCAAGTGTCTGAAAGATCCCTGCTGGTCCTTGGGTTTTTGTAGGAAGGCTGGAAAAGTTGGGTTCTGATGGCAGCAGCAACAACTAAATAGATGCAATCACCAGTAGGAGGCAAGCAAGCATCTTGTTCTCTGTTTGGATCTATTTGTGGATATCTAGGCTGCTGCTCTTCATAGAGCTGGGTCTTCTCCACTCAGTTAACTCTTCCTATTAACTCTTCCTAGAAATGCCCACAGAGACCCACCCACGAGTGTGTCTCTTAGTTGGTTGCAGATTCAGTCCAGTTAACAAGCAAGATGAACATCACAGCTAGCATGCCCTAGGCTTTGGGTTTGATGCCCACACCGGAAAAACAAAAACAAAACAAACACATATGTAACTGGGCATGGGGGCACATACCTATAATCTAAAATTCAGGAGGCTGAAACAGGAGCACTGCCATGCATTTGAAATCAGCAAACATTATGTGGTGAGACCGAATCAAAGAACATTTAAAAATATGTTTATTTATTCTTTGAGAACATGTGCACAAAGTATTTTGACCATGCTACCTGTTTTCAACTATTGCCAGATCCCCTAGGATTCCACAATCCTCTCCCTGCTTCACATCCTCTCTTTTTTCAAAACCTACTGAGTCCAGTTGGCACTGGGGAATCATATGCCCTAGGCAGTTCCTACTATTATTTTGCTAAATATACATTTTATCAAACTACCTTTTAAATGCTTATTTTTACACCCATAGATTGGAAGATATCTCAGCCTTCATCCAAGAAGCTAGTTTTTGCAGTAGACAGAGGTACACACACACACACACACACACACACACACACACACACACACACACACACACACACACACACACAGGCAGGCACACTCCCACACACAGAATTTTCTGTTTTGTTGACCCATTCAGGGTGGTGAGTGGGTAGAGTTTAGTGGTAGACTGCATGCCTACCATGCAGAAGGCATTAGGTTTGAATCCCTGCAACAAAATATCAACCAAAACAAATTCTATGCAATAAGTTGCTGTGGTTATCCTAATGCTAGCCACAGTGAGAGAAATGAATTTTAGTAAATGAAAAACAAGTTCATTTTGTTCATTTGATCCATTTTCAGACTGCATGAACATAGATAGGTACCAGGCTGTTTATTTTTCTTGTGCCCAATGAAACACCAAATAGGGATTTTCGTAGCAGAAAATTCATGGACACTTGTTGAAAGAATTCATCAGACTTGGACAAGTTGCTATCTCAGTTTCCTGTTTTGGTGCTGTGAAAAAAAAAAAAAACACTGATGAAAAGCAACTTGAGGAGAGAAGGGTTCATTTGGCTTACATTTTCAGTCAATCCGTCATTAAGGGAAATCAGGGCAGGAACAGGTTCATTCGTGAAGAGTGGACAGTCCAGCATGATACCAACAATGGCAATGCTTGAAAATATTTTCTCCTCATACAAGCCCCTCCCCAACCCTGGTTACCCATCTCCAACAGTTCCTTAGCTCATTTTCTCTTCCTATAGACTTCTATGCATATTTTTAAAGATGGGACCAAGCTGTCCTTAAACTCATAGAAATCTACCTGCCTCTGCATCTTAGTATTGGAACTTGTTAAGTGAAGGTTCAGTGACAGTATCCAACAGGACCACCCTTTGGGTAGAAAGAAAAGTTTATTGGGGGAACAAGCTACCAACAACCTCAGAGAATAGAAGACATTAGTTTGGTGGAAAAATAAGCGGATTTTATATGACAGTCATCAGGATGGAGATCTTTGAGCCAGTGGATGCAGGCTATTTGGGTTAACTGGGAATTAGATGCCCTTGCCCAAGGGAGTTGACTATTGGGACAGATATAGGAGGTGGAAGTTTTCCTAGTAAACAGAAACTTTCACTACAAGATTCCCAAGGAATGTTGAATTTTGGCTTCTGCTTACCCAATAACAATCCTACTTACCCAGTCAAGTCCTTCTGTTTAGGGACTTGTCAGCAGCATGGCCATTTGGGGGCCTGCTTTGGAACTAACAGGATTAAAAGTGTGTACCACCATACATGGCTTGGCTTCTCTATTATATAGCTGTCTGTATATTGATCTCAAACCTGGATTACTATCCTGTTTGAAGAGAAGGAAACAAACGGATGGACTATTATAGTAAATGATAGCTGTCCCTGAAATTTCACTCAAGAGTGGAGAGGATCATCTAGACATGATCCAGCCTCTACATCTTTCCTAAGAGGAGACTTTACCTTCTGAGCTGTAAAGAGACGTCTTAGAATATACATAGAAAAACCTATCCAGTGAGGAAAGGAAACAAACTTAGAGTCAAGGTAAGAAAGATGCCAAGTTGGCAGGGTGTGTGTGTGTGTGTGTGTGTGTGTGTGTGTGTTACATGCATGTCCAAATCCCTGTGAAGATGTGTGAAAGGCATAAGTAAGACCATGGGTGTCCTCTAACACTCTCCACCCTATTTCCTTGAGAAAAAGTCTTTCTCTGACTCAGGAATTTGCTATTGTCAGTTATGCTGGATGGCCAGTGAGCACCAGTGCTCTTTCTGCCTCTACAATTCCAAGTGCTGAGGTTCTTAGTACACATCTTTTTACATGGGTGCTATGGAACAGAACTTGGGTTTTCAAAATTAAGCAGCAAGTGCTTGACCTGAACTGGCAATCAGGAAATTCTAATGCTTTCACTCTTCAAATACAATATAAGTAATTTGCTCCATAAAAATGGGCTGGGGATGGGCTGGAGAGATGGCTCAGTGGTTAAGAGCACCAACCACTCTTCCAGGGGTCCTGAGTTCAATTCCCAGCAACCACATGGTGGCTCACAACCATCTGTTATGAGATCTGGTGTCCTTTTCTGGTGTGCAGATATACATGGAAGCAGAATGTTGTATACATAATAAATAAATAAATTCTTCAAAAAAGAAAGAAACCTGGAAAAGCTGTTGCTGCTATTGATGCATAACATATTGCCATTATTGCTCATATATATATATATATATATATATATGCTAATTGAAACTCAAATATGTGATGAATCCAAGGTGTTTCAGTGAGTGCTCACCTGTGCATGCAAATTTGATTTCATCTTTAGTAAGTAGTAAAGTTATATGCTTGCCAAAAAAAAAAATAAGTGACACACTGTAAGACAAATGTCACATAATTTCAATTTTATGTGTAACCTAGAAATGATGAACTTATGGGAACAGAGAGCAGAATTGTGGCTATTAGGCTTCAATGTGGGTCTTTTAACAATGGGGAAACGATTGGTTTAAGGATATAAAACTGCAGTTGGACAAGAGGTATGGACTCTCTGAAGTCTTGAGGTCTACTGAGAGCATGATAAATATGGTTGATAACAATATGCTATATTTTAAAAGTTGTGAGATAGTATACTTTAAGTGTTCTCAAAACAAAAATGATGAATATGTGTAATATAACATGTTAATTGGTTTAATTTAGCCATGCCATTGTGAACATACTGTATTCTGTATCACAATTGTGCATGAATTTATTTATGAACTAAATAAATGACTGGAGATAAATAAATAAATAAATAAATAAATAAATAAATAAATAAATAAAATCTTTAAAAAATGGGCTGGGGAGATGACTCAGAGAGTAAAGGCAACTTGCTGCCAAACTTTATCGCTTGAGCTTGATTCCCAAGACTAACATGGAGAAATGGAAGAACTGACTACTGCAAGTTGTCCTCCTATGTCCACATGAAGGTTGGGGTGTGCACCTGCCCAAAGAAAGAAAGAAAGAAAGAAAGAAGGAAGGAAGGAAGGAAGGAAGAAAGGAAGGAAGAGGGATCCTTACTCTTGTATTTATGTCTTATAATATTGTGATGTGTTGTATATTAAGACTTAGCAGACTTCCTACAAATAAACTTTCAAGGATGGAACCAATCATTAGGAAGTGTGAAGGTTCAGCCAGGTGCTAGTAAAGAAGGGACAGCAGAAGGCAATGTTAACACCTCTGGCTCCTGCTGGCTTTATTCTCTCACAGCCCTGAGCAGGGCAGATTTCTCCCCCTGGAGGGATGATTAGCAAAGAAGAGTGAGAGTACTCATGGGGGGGAGGGGACTGTAAGTCCCAAGCATCCCCCACTGCAGAAAACTGATTAAACAGTACTGTTTCTCAAACTGTGGGTCACAGCCCCACAGAGGGTACCAGAAGTAAATGTAGGAAGTGTGGGAGCGATTGGGAAAGATCAACATCAATAAACAATGTTGGACACACAGCAATGAAGAAGACATCCAACATAAAGAATAAGGAATCTGAGGGATCTCTGAAGCGCTCTCCTGCATTGTGTCACGTGACTTCACTGAGCCTTGGTTCTGAAAGTAAAACATGCCCTGCTTCACTGCTGTACTGTGCTTGCTTTCATTTTCTGTAATACCAGGAACTCTGACTGAAAACACCCAGCTGAGATTCAAGACCATTGTATGTTATGAATTGCAGTGTTTTTACTGCATATGCAAAGCTTTCTTATAGAACCAAGATACTGCCCCTGTCTTTTATTTTTATTTTTAATTCTGTGTATGGGTATGTGCACTAAAGTGTAAGTCCCTGTGGAGCCAGAAGATGGTGTCAGATTCCTGGGAGTTAGAGACAGGCACTCATGAGCTCTCTCATATGGGTGCTAGGATCTGAATTTGGGTCCTTTGCAAGAGCAGTATTTTTTTTAACCACCTGAGTGTATCTCCAGCCTTAAACCATAGTATTTTTAAAACATTCTTTTTAGAACCGGGCATTAGTGGTGCTTGCCTTTAATCCCAGCACTCGGGCGGGAGGCAGAGGCAGGCAGATCTCTGTGAGTTCTCGAGGCCAGCCTGGTCTATAGAGTGAGTGCCTGGATAGGCTCCAAAGCTACACAGAGAAACCTTGTCTCAAAAATCCAAAAACCAAACCAAACAAAAACCATTCTTTGTATTTATTCTTTGTGTCTTTCACATCATGCATTTTCATCGCATTTATTTCCACTCCCTGAGTATCCACCCTCTCTCCTTGCAAGCCCACCCTCCATCCCACCCCAGATAAAATTTAAGAGATAAAAGAAATGAACAAAAGAGGGGGGGATCTTGTCGTGGAAGCTGTAGTGTGGCACAGTGAGTCATGCAGTAAATCCTTTTGTCCATATGTCTTTACATGCAAGTGTTCATTGCAGAGAGCCATTGGTCTGGTTTGGGTTTCTGGTTTCTATTACACTGTCTATGCTGGGCCCTCACTGGGACTCCTCTTGGTTATTCTGCTGTTGTCCTGTGTTGTGGAGATCCTGAAGCTTTGGGTCTGCAGGAACAGTCCCTTCATATGCTCCAGCAGATCACAGACGGGTGGATGTTGGGGTGGGCCAACCCAAAGCCCTGGTTCTGGGCCTGGGTAGTTGCAGGGTTGAACCATAGTATTTGAACTATAGAAAACAAAGACCTTCCATATTTTCCTACTATCACTCTTCATCGTATGGTGATCAAATCCATACATCATTGGGCTACATCATGGTAGAATGTCTGACTTTAAAATTCCTGTTTGAGTTGCTGGTTTGGATTTTACTCTATTTTTTAAAATGTTAAATGAATTTGGGTTGGGGATTCAGACAATTTCCAACCATTTCTGAAATGGCCTCAAACATATTTCTACCGTTTTGTATTACATATTTATGCAAAACAGGATTCTCAGCATTGACAATTAGCCAATTAAAATATAAATCAATTCTGAAAAACAAGGCTGTGCACTGCACCCTGAAGTATCAAATGCTCAGCCATGATTGATGTACAAAAATGAACAAGCACATTCATCTCATTAGTATGTAGATTTGCTTTCAACTTTGGTAAAAGGTATAACTCTACATATACCAAAGAATTAAAAAAAATAAACCTCTAATTTATCACCGGAGAGTATTTAACTTGCATTTTATATACCCACCTATATAACCAGGATTTCATGATAATTTCTAGAGTGAGAAGGGAAGATGGATTGTGAATAGGAAAGAAGCCATGGATTAGAGAAAGACAACTTCCAGTTGGCTGTAAGCTGAATGAAGCCCATGTGCCATGGTCTTCTCAACTGTACAGCTTGTCACTCTGTACAGGACCACACAACACGACATGGGGTTTTGAAAAAAAAAAAACTGGGAATAAAAAAGTGACCCCAATTGAAAAAGAATTCAAAATCAAACACTAAATCTATGAAGTGCCACTGTCAATGATCAATTCAGCCTACACAGGGTGACTTGGAATGGGCAGGGAGCCCACCATAGGAATAGAGTGTTGTTAATATACCAAGGCCTTTGTCCCCAGAGGTCAGGGGCAACTTGAGACCTCTCATAAGGGAAAGGGGGAATCTTGGAGAACAAAAAAAAAAAAAAAAAAAAAAAAAAAAGCAACCTCACAGCATGAGAGCTAAGAGAAGCTGGGGTGGGTATCTCAATACCAAAAGATGAAGGTAGACATTAACACTGGCAATGACATCCCGACCGGAACAAGAAGAGATTTCCATGGTTAGGAAACAAGACTCTTGTAAACTAGGGCCAGAGAGGTGGCTCAGTGGGAAGAGGCTGTTGAATATAGGCCAGATGACCCGAGTTACTCAGATCTCACAAACAGTGGGAGAGAACCAATTCTGGAGAGTTTGCCTCTGACTTCTAAATGTGTATTGTGGTACATATGTGCCTGTACACACACACACACACACACACCACACACACACACACACACACACACACACACACACACACACACACACAAGAAAAGTTTAAAAATAAGACTTGCAAAGTAAAGAAGGGCTAGCTTAGTCTAATGTTCATAGCTCATTCCTTTCAGAGATCCAGCCTAGCTCCATTAACAAGAAACTACGAGGGCCGTGGAGAGGACTCAGTTGGTAAGGGCCTTGCCTTGAGAATCTCCAGAGTTAAATCCAATCCTCAGAACATACATTTAAAAAGCAAACAAGTGACAGCAACAACAATGGGCATGGCCATACATGGATGCAATTAGTCCTCTGGCATCCATGCACACATGTGCACACACATACAAAGCAGCTAACCACTAGCTGGACAGGAGTTAGTCTTCAGCCCCCAAACCTCATTCAGTTTTCAATTTGGTGAATAGGCCCATGTAAAGACGGCAGCCACAGGAAGAGGGTCGTTTATTTTCCTCTCTTACTCCTCCATAATGTCCTGCTGTGTTGGGGAAGAAGGACTGGGCAGAAAGCATGGTGAGAAAATTTCACCACATCAAACCCCCTCAATCTCCCTTTTTATGGCTGTTATAGAAAATAGAGGAAGTGTTTAAGGCCCCGTGTGTGTGTTTTAAGAAGTAATGATAAAATAAGGGACACATTTATTTCATGCATGAAGGACTTTAAGACGCTGGAGTATGGATTTCACAAAAGCCCATGCTTCGGTCAGAACACTGGACGGCATTCATGGCTTTCTGTAAACCTTGACTTTAGTGCCTGGATTCCTGGGGAGCCCATGTTTGCTGTGGCAGCTCCTGCCAGCTTTCACAGTTCACAGCCATGATGATCACGATTTCATGTTCTGGGGGAACACACAGCTTCAAGAAGTTATTCTGAAAGTCTGAGGGACAAACTCTTAGTGAAGATGGCCGAGGAGTACATCAAAAGGGAACTAGCTCACTTCCTGTATTTCTTTCTTTCAAAAAGCATTTCTGGTAAGAGTGGAACAGGTTTTTAGGGCCATTACAAGCTTTGGGTTAACTTACTTATTCACAAAGTATGAAGTGTAGCAGAATGGCTTGGGGGAAAGGCTAGCCTGGAACCTTTGTGTCTTTACTTGGTATCTCTGTTATTTACTAGCATTGCTCTGGGTAAGAACTGTACCCTTCTGTACCTTGAAAATCTTCACAGTTGATCCACAGGCACTGGGATTGACTTAGCTTTGTGCATTTATGTATGAAGGAACACCTTTTTAGAGAGACTGCTGACGCTGGGATTAGAAACCTAGAGTTTCCAGACATCCACATGGGCAGATGCTGATGCTTTTTAGGTGTGTGTGTGTGTGTGTGTGTGTGTGTGAGAGAGAGAGAGAGAGAGAGAGAGAGAGAGAGAGAGAGAGAGAGAGAGAGAGAGAGAGAGAGAGAGAGAGAGAGTCTCAGGTGTTGCTTCTCAGGCCACAGAGAGAGTCTCAGGTGTTGCTTCTCAGGCCACAGGTCAATCTTAGGTATTATTTCTCAGCAACCACCTACCTTGTTTTTTTGGGACACTCTTTCATTGGCACCTAGGACTTTCTGATTTGACTGAGCCCCAGGGATTTGCCTGCCTCTGCTTTGCCTCTCTTCTCCCAGCCCTAGCTTTGCCAAGGCGGAGACTACAAATAGGCAATACCACACCCATGTTCTGGGCATCAAACTCAGTTCTTCAAGCCTGTCTGGCAAGCACTTTACCAACAGAGCTGTCTCTTCAGTCCATTTGTGACCTTAAAATATGTATTATTTGTTTTCCATTTTGTAGTAGAACCAGTTGAAATGTACACAAGCAAAAAAAAAAAAAAAGACATTCTTACACACCCAAAGGAAAGTCTCACTTGGATTTGATATTTCCCTCTGATTTTTTCTGATATAGATGATAGAAAGCAAAAGTCACCCATATACTGTAGTTATACTAACCCAGAAGACAGTGCTGGTGTGCACCAGTTTGGTGGGAGGCTGGTACCTGGACCAGAACTCATCCTTATGGCTCCTTATCCAGAGTAGTCTCCATGGTTACCCGTGACCACAACTGTTTCTCCAGCCAAAGGCAGCACTCTGGTGGGGAGAAGCTGCAGGTCCTCCTTCCTCTAACCATCTCATTTTTTCAAAAATAAGCCTGGGGACATGATAGAACCACAGTGAATCATTTTTGGAAAGTAAAGGAAACCCATGGGTTATTGATTTTTATCATGATAGTCATGCTAAAACCCCCAAAGTGTAGAAAGGGCAGTGTTCTAGTTCCCTTTTGTTGCTATTGAAACAAAGCAAAACAAAAGTCATAAATAAAACAAAACAAACAAACAACATAAAACCCACTCTGACCAAAAGCAACTTAGGGGAGGAAATGGTTTATCTGGCTTACACCTCCAAGTCATAGTCCATCACTGAGGGAGTCAGAGCAGGAACTCAAGCAAAAACTTGAAGGAGAAATGATGGAGCTCAGTCTCCAGCTACCTTTCTTACACAATCCAGGACCACCTGCTCAGGGAATGACATTGCTCACAGCAGCAGGTGCCCTTTTTCCTGCAACAGTTAGCAACCAAGACAGTCTCCCATAGTTATACCCACTGACCAACCCATTAGCAACCAAGACAGTCTCCTACAGTTATACCCACCAACCAACACAATTATGAAAATTACTCAATTGAGACTTTTTTTCCTAGGTGACTCTAGGCTGCATAAAGTTGACCATTAATGCTAACAAGGACAGACAGAGACCAAAACCTTTCTCTGTGTAAATATTTCAGGAAACAAAAAGTTGCTGAGTTTGAATTCAGGGAAGAACCCTGGGAATTCTTCTGCTTTACTTTATGAAAGTGATGTTCAGTTCTGCTGGTGAGGCCTTGGTGAAAGGTTCAGGCATTATTCTGGCCTGCCCCTGTTACCTGGAGGAACAGGCAGTACCCTGGTCAGCCCAGGGTTCCATGGGAACTAAGTCTGCATGCAGGTGCAGAGGACCCCTTTAAAAGATAGATCCCTGCCCATTTGCACTCTCTCTACACTCTCTACTCTTCTACTCTGTCTGCTTCTGCTTCTCTCTTCTCTCTCTCTCTATGGCGACCGGCCATGGCGGTCAGCCATTAACCCTGTTTCTCTTCTCCTTTAGTCTCCCTACTCTGCTGGGCCTATAATAAACTGCTTAATATGTTTAATGTGTTTCTTAGTCTTATGTCTCATCTGCCTCTTTTCTTCTTTATTTCTAATTTAAGCAAAAATTTAACACTTGGGTCTTAAGATAAAACTTGGAGAAATCCACAGAGGACCAGAGATATCTGAATACTATAAAAATGTAAAGTAAGCTAAGGGTTTGGGTTGGAGACCATCATAGATAGTGGGTATTGCAATTTGATATTAAACACTCCCTCAGTAGTAACTGCAGTTGGGCTGGCGACTGGGCTCAGCAGATGGAGGTGCTTACCTCCAAGCCTGGTAACCTGAGTTCTATCTCTGGCATCCACATGGTACAAAGACAGCCTGGTGGTTGCAAGTTTTCTTCTGACCACTACACTCGTGCCTCCCAATAAACAACATTTTAAAGGGGCTCATAGTTAAGGTTCTGTCCCCACCTGAGAAGAGATAGAAACTTAGGAGGAAGGACTTAAAGGAGAAAGTGTACAATTGGGTTGCATGGCCTTGAATGGGATTTTGGGGTGCTAACATCTCTCTTTCTGCTTCCCAACTGGCATAAAGTAAACACTTCACTGTGTGTTCCCCAAAGCAGGAGAACCGTGACTGTGGACTGAAACCTCGAGCTTTCCTCTTAAAGTTGGCACTGTACCTCAGTATGTAAGCACAGTGAGGAACTTCTGTCTCAGTCATGGTTGATGACAGGAAACCTATTTCTACAGTCTGTCTCTAAACAGGAAAAGTATACATCGTGCTGTGTACCCAGTGGCGTGTGGAGCTCTTCCACCTAGAGTCTGACCTAACTGGCCAGGTTTCCTGATTTTGAGGGTTTATGTGCATCAGCTGGACTCCCTCATATTAGCCAGCTTCATTATCTGGCTCAAAGTCCATACCGAAATCACATCTCTCAAGTTCCCTTTGACACATGAAGCTGGCTCACAAGTTCTCTGGTGGGGGGGTGGTGGCTCTCACTTAGAGGTTGTCTACAATGGGTTGACCTGTAGGTGTGTCTGAGGAATACTGTCTCATTTACATTCATTAATGTGAGCAGACCCAAGCCCATTGTGGTGGTACTCCTTCTTAGGCAGTGGTCCTGGATTGTATAAGGATGGAGAAATCAGGCAGGCAAAGAAGCATCCACCCATTCATTTCTCTGCTCTGTGGATATGATGTGACCAGCTGCTTCAGGCTCCTGACCCTGTGACATCCTTGCTATGATGAACCTGGAATTGTGAACTGAATATACCCTTCTATCCCATGAGTCAATTTTTTCAGGATATTTTGCTGTGGCAACAAAATGAAACCATGTGGTAGTCTCTTAACATAGCATAGGTTTATTAAAAAGACTCATTTAGTTATTTACATGTGTTATGTGAGTATATGCACACATGGTTCTGCATACTGGATTAAGGAAAGATTGTTTGCAAGATGTCCTGCTTGTTGTGTGAGAGCTTCAGTTCAAACTCTAGTGCTCATGATTACAGAGAAGGTCATTCTCAACCCCTGAGCCATCGCACCTGCTCCAAACTTCCTTTCTCGATTTTGTAATAGTGTCCTGCTGTTATGTAACTTTCCTTCTCTGTCCAGAATGTGTAAATTTGTAATATGCTGCTGCCATATCAAGTAAAATTGAGATCGTAGGGTAAAATATGTGGTCTTGAGTAAGGAATGAGGACAAACAACAAAGAAGGCCTGATTGGGATGGGCTCAGATACAATGAGATGCCAGTAAAGACAGTGAGAGAAATGAACTACAGGTCAGAAATCTGAGGAGCCAGGTTGTCTTTGCAAAGATGAGAATGGTCTGCAGAAGAACTGGGAAGGCGGTGAGGGACGGGGAGCCAGTACATTAGTACAGAACTCTGCACTGCACTGAAAATGGGACGGAACCAAGCCAATCATCTGTTTCTTTGGGTATTTACTTGGCTACAAAAATAACCCCTTGACATTGAGTGCAGACGATATGCTTAATATGTAATATGGATGTACATAAATGAATATTTATATTTTCCTATTTACCATGTATAAAACTTAATTTTGTTTGTCAACTTGGCTAGAATTGGAATCAATTAAGAGACAAGCCACTCAGAACACCTCTCAAGTGTTTTCTTGATCAGTTTATTTGGAATGAGAAGACCCATCCTAAAGGTGGGAAGTATCTGCTAAAGACCTCCACACACACACACACACACACACACACACACACACACACACACCATGGCACATGTAAATCCACACTCACAGAACACCTGCACACACACACACACACACACACACACACACACACACAAATAATAATAAATAAAATAAGTATTAAAATTAAGAGAAAAGAAAGCATGCATTTTGATTGAATTTTTGTCACCCTTTCTTGGCCCTAGGATGCTTTAAAAATAGCCCCAGGAAGAAAGCCAGGCTCATCTGAAGGAATGAGTCACAAAGGGCAGAACTGCAGCCATGACTCAGAGGTATTTTGGGTGAAGGCCTTACCCTGTGTCCTCCAGCCACAACACCCACTCATCTCATATTTCCTCCTTATATGATCTGATTGTTCTTTTCTCTTGCTGCCAATCAGACTTTATTCCTCTCACTCAAGCCATGGGTAATTATTTCACCCTTGACTAATTGACGGTGACAAATAGCTACTAAATTGGGTAGATAAGGGGAACAAATTTGGTGTTCTTGTCTTTCCCGGACTCTTCAGCCTGGGAGAGATTGGAATGTTCCCCTGGATTGAATTGCACAAAATTGTACCGTCAATCTTAAGGACAGCTGTATGAGCTAACAAGATACAGGGACATAACAGAAACAGGGCCCAACAGAAAACTTCCTAACGTGTAATATCCTAAGGGCGGCAGCAGAGTACATAAAAGAAGGAAACAAACACGTGTGTGTGTGTGTGTGTGTGTGTGTGTGTGTGTGTGTGTGTGTGTGTGTGTTTGTGTGTGTGTGTGTGTGTGTGTGTGTGTGTGTGTGTGTGTGAACACAAAGAGCTCACAGCAAGATTGACTGTTGAGTAAGGAACTGTAATTTTTTTCTTTTCAGATTTTTTTATTTGAATTAGAAAGAAGATTGTTTTGTATGCCACTCCCAGTTCCCACTCCCTCCCCTCCTCCCCTACTAACCTCCCAACTACATATCCTTTCTGCTTCCCAGGGAGGGTGAGGCCTTCCATAGGGAGTCATCAGAGTCTATCATATCTTTTGGGATAGGGCCTAGGCGCATGCCTGTGTGGCTTGGCTCGGGCAGTATCCCTCTATGTGGATTAGGCTTCCAAAGCCCACACCTATGCTAAGGGATAAGTACTGAACTACTACAGGAGGTCCCGTAGATTTCCGAGGTCTCCTCATTAAAACCCACGTTCCAGGGGTCTGGATCAGTCAGTCCCATGCTGGTATCCTAGCTATCAGTCTGGGGACCAAGAGCTCCTCAATGTTCAGGTCAGCTGTTTCTGTGGGTTTCACCAGCCTGGTCTGGACCCCTTTACTCATCACTCATTCTTCTCTGTAACTGGATTCCAGTTCAGTTCAGTGATTAGCTGTGGGTGTCTGCTTCTACTTCCACAAGCTGCTGGATGAAGGCTATAGGATGGCATATAAGACAATCATCAATCTCATTATCAGGGAAGGGCATTTAAGGTAGCCTCTCCTCTGTTGCTTAAATTGTTAGCTGGTTTCATCTCTGTAGATCCCCAGTCCTTTCTCTAGTGCGTGATTTCTCTGTAAACCTAAAATGTCTCCCTCTATTATGGTATCTCCTTTCTTGTTTTCTTCTATTCTTCCCCCGACTCAACCTTCTGGCTCCCCCATGTCCTCCTCACTACTCCTCTTCTCCCCTTCTCATTCTCCTAGCTCCCTCCCCCTCCTCCCTTGCACCCAATTTGCTCAGGAGATCTTGTTCCTTTCCCCTTCTCCAGGGGACCATGTATGTCTCTCTTAGGGTCCTCCTTGTTTACTAGCTCCTCTGGCAATGTGGATTGTAGGCTGGTAATCCCTTGCTCTATGTCTAAAATCCACATATGAGTGAGTACATACCGCGTTTGTCTTTTTGTGATTGGGTTACCTCACTCAGAATGGTTTCTTCTAGTTCCATCCATTTTCCTGAAAATTTCAAGATTCCAATTTTTTTTCTGCTGAGTAGTACTCTATTGTGTGAATGTACCACATCTTCTCTATCCATTCTTCAATTGAGGGGCATCTAGGTTGCTTCCAGGAGGAACTGTAAATTTATCTGCAGTGTATGAACATAATCTCAGCCTAAAAATATGAATGGGAAGAAGCTCTGGGAAAGAAAATCTCTTGCTTAAAGCATGTAGAATTGTAGTTTCATGAGTCCGCAGCAAAGGAGACATTTATTTTGTTTTGATAATATCCTATGATTTCTTCACCATCTCAAAAAAAAAAAAAGAGCTCACAATCAGAAATAGCTTTATAATATCAGGGGGTTAGGAAAATGGTTCAGTCAGCATAGTGCTTGAATTTGAGGACTTGAGTTTGAGCCCGAAAATCCATGTACAAATCTAGGCCAGTCTAGATAAACTCGGGTGAAGGTGGGTTAAAGGAGTCCACACATAGCAGATAAACGATGAACAGGTATTTGGAACAAGATGCCACTACACTCAGGTTCAGTGAGATAGCCTGTCTCAAAACTGTGGAAGGCAACATCTGAGTTTGCTATGTGTAGGCAGGCATGTGCATGTATATTCACTCTCCCACACATGTGCCACACACTGATCACCGGCACCTGTGACATCATGGGCCACTCCAGATGACAGCCCCAGAGAAGCTAAGACTAGCCCAGGCCTTCCTCACAGCCTCCTTCTACCTCTTTGGCCCTGTAACCTCCACCTACCAGTGGTTTGGCTAAAATTTATGGAACTAAAACAGAATGAGTTTTTTTGAATTGATTCAGTTTAAAGTGGGATTCTGAACGTCTCATTTGATTTTAAGTAAACGCTTAGGAAACTCAGCCAGGCATCAGGTGACATGAATGACCTTGAAAGGAACAGCTTTTTAGTAAGCCCCAACTTTTTGATGTATTGTTCAACAACCAGCTTAATCAGGACGCCTCTCTTGAAGCCAGCATGATGAGCAGTGACATGCTAATTGAAATGTACTTTCCCCAGTGAACCACTTAACAACTTATATAAATATCAAAGCCCTGGGCTTTACTGTCAGTCTTTGTTTGGGAATGAGAAATTTATAAAAAACATATGTTTCCAACTGTCATTGATGGAGCGTTCTGAAAACATGGCCACTGAATCACATCCAACCTTCTGCAGACACCACACCAGTCAGGGTACATACATTTCTCTGCTCATAATGTCTCCTTCCAGAAGAAATCCATTCCACACCGGTGTTTCATTACTGAAATGGGGGGATGCTATTGGTAGTGGAGACTGAGCTGAGGGAAAGAATAATCACATGCAAAGGGCTAGGGAATTCGAATTCTCATAGGTGGGCAAGAGGAGAAGTTAGGAAGAAAGCTGCTGAGCTAGTGGCCACCCAGGTAACCTGTTACAGGGAAACCTGGGTTCCCTTCTGTGAGTTCTTAGTGTCTTTGATTTAAAAACATTAAAACAAGCTCGGAAGGAAGCTTGAGGACCGTTTTAAGGGAGTTTGAAGGAAAACATCAGGGTGAACCACTGAAATTCCCAGCAACTGCTGAGAGGAAAGAGATGGAGAAGAGGAAGAAAAAGTCAGGCTTTTTTTTTTTTTTTTTTTTTTTATTAGACATGGAGGTCAACATTTAGCTGCAGAAATTGAGGGAGAGAGGTCATCAGAGAAACAGTGAGAAAGCCCAGAGTGTCAGGGAAAGTGTGCATTGGTGTCTGGCTACTGTCTGAAAGAAAAAAAAGGATAAGGAACATTTACATTTTTAAAAATCAGAACTCATTAAAGAAGGCAAGTTCAGTGTTAATCTTCAAGCAACTGGATTAAGGGAGGGTTACTGGGAGGTATATGTACATTATCTCATTAAGGGGATAATTATTCCTCCCTTTTCTTTAGTATATCTTCAGATAAATCAACCTTCTTGAGAGGTGGTCTCCTGGCTAAGGTGACTGACAGATCCAACTCTTAAAGGAGAACAAAATAATATGTAATGTTTTAGTCAACTTAAAACAAAGGGGAAAGACAGAACTTGAATGGGGAGGAATAGGGAGGAAATGCAGAAAGGGTATGGTGAAGGGATAAATAACAGTAAAGATACTTGAAAAATCTGCAAGAAAACATTATTTTATAAGATTTCTTTAAAACACACACACACACACACACACACAGAGAGAGAGAGAGAGAGAGAGAGAGAGAGAGAGAGAGAGAGAGAGAGACTTACTTCACTTTGAGGGATAATGTTCCCTAGGAGCCATAGATAAAATAACAAAGAGCTCAGGCAAGAGATACCTCTGTTTGAATGTTGTAGGGAACTAAGGGACCCCTAAAACAATGCAGGCTATTGTCATTGCCCTTGGTTGTCTGATAGACTGTGATGTCAAGGTCTTGATGAAGAAGACATACTTCAGTCTCAGAATTTGGAGAAATAAAGCTGATACTAACCTGGAAGCCTCCTCCATGATGGTTACCTCTCAGAGTGTAAGAAAATTATATTCTGGTTACCAGGGAGAAAGTTATCAACAATCCAATCCATATGTAAATCCTGTGAACTACAAAAACTACCCATCTAGCAAGATATGTCCAATAGTGCAATAGTGGCATGAGGATGCTGGGGGAAACCAAGAGTTGTCTTATTGTATTTAAAGCTCACTCAGTAGGAGGAAACCCATGACTGGTATTGTAAACCAAGCCAAGAATCTGTAGTTAAAGAGACCAATAGACCCTAGAGGAGAACATATTACTACTACTGTGCTAAATTCATATAAGTTCTGATTGTCTTCTAAATACTGATCCTTATACCCATAGAAAAATGCAGCTCTCATCTCTCATCAAATAGAGATTGTTACAGAGGTCCGTAACTGGTCAAAATATATGTCACACATAACCATGGAGTGCTCATACCTAAATGAGACATCTATAACAAAACCTCTATATCCAAGGCATAGCAAACATAGTGTAAGAGGGGATCAGAAAGATTGTAAGAGCCAGATAGTCATGGGGGAATGCTGTGACATAATGCTTTCTGGACATGACGAAAGTGGTACACCCGTGAGCTCTCAACAATATGGCTGGCTGCATAACAATTGCAAAGACCACCGCATTCGACATACTACCATGAATGGGAAACAGTCCACAATTCCCCACTCCTAGTGCTGCAGGAGAGAGGGTCAGTTTTCTTCTGGGATGAAACCCTTGATAGGTTGTTCAAGCCTCAGTGGTCAACGCTAAACCAATGTACATATGAACAACACTAATGAGACTTAGTATGTTGTATGTTTAATTACAGAATAAGAAGACATGACTTAAGAGAGGTTATGGTGGTGGTGTGGACAACACAGGAAGCATTGGATCAGGGGAGGGAGGAGTAGAAATGATGTAAATACAGTGTACTCATGTATTATATTCTTATAAAAAATGGTTCATGAATGAAAAGAGACAGAAAAAAAATGTCATGTCTCCACCAAGGGCCAAAGGTAGAATTTCAATGTGTTTCTTTTTGAGCAGGAGAAAGTAACTCTTCCTTAATGGGCCTTGTCTTAGTTAGCATCCCATTGCTGTGGCAAAACACCATGGCCAAGGCAACTTATAACAGAAAGCCTTTAACCCGGGCCTTGTTTACAGTTTCAGATGGTTACTCCATGGTCATTATGGTAGAGATCATGATAGCAGGAGGGCATAGTGATGAAGCTGTAAGTAAGAGCTGCTTCCTGATCCATAGGCAGCAGAGAGAGAAAGGTGGGGGCTGGTATAGGTTCTTAAAATCTCAAAGACAATCTCTAGTGACACTCCTCCTTCGAAAAGGTCACACCTCCTAATCCTTCCCAAACAGTCCCACTGACTGGGGACCAAGCATTCATATTTGAAACTATGTGGCCCATTCTCATTCAAATTGCCATAGGCCTCAACTAAGTCCAGATACACCCACCTTTTCATATGGCATTTTAAATTTTCAGACAAGGCTAAGCAGATGCTTCTTTTTCTGAAATTGCCAAAGAAACAGAAAAAGAGGCTCAAAACTGATTATGAGGGAGAGGCCTATCCCCAATAGCTCCCAAGCCTTCTAATGTCTTTCCAGGCACAGTAATGTATTTTTATTAAGCAGGAGACAGGTATCTGTGACCCGATTATCCCTTTGTCCTCCAGAAGTTCAGGTATATTAATACTTGGTACCCAGCAGGTGGCGCTGTTTGGGGAAGTTTTGGATGTGGGCTTTGAGTGTTTTAGCCTTGTCCCACTTACTCTTCACTCTTCTTGCTCCTGGTTAAAGATATGGTCCTAGCTTTTGCTGCCAATGCCAAGCCAGATGCTTGTTGCCATGCCTTCCTGTCATGATGGACTTTATCTCTCTGGAACTGTAAGTCAAAAGAAACTCTTCCATAAGTTGCTTTTCATTGTGGTGTTTTGGGTCAACAACAGAAAAGTAAATAATACAGATGACATGGAAACTGCTCCCAGATTTGCAGCTTCTTGTCTGAGTTGTTAAGTATGGCTTGCTGAATGGCTTGGGAACTGAGGTGCTGGTATAAAAGTTGCCCAATACCATTGGTTTGAAGAAAAGATGCTTTCTTTTCTTCATTGTATAATTTTGGCTTCTTTGTCAAAAATCAAGTGTCTGTAGGAGTGTGGATTTATGTCTGAGCCTTCTGTCCAATTACATTGATCAGTATGTCTGTTTTTATGCCAATCCCATGCTGTTTTTATTACTATAGCTCTGTAGTGGAGCTTGAGTACAGGAATGTTAATGCTTGCAGAAATTTGTTCATTGTATAGGATTGTTTTAGTTATCCTGGGTTTTTTGTTTTTCCATATGAAATTGAGTGTTGTTCTTTTGAGATCTGTGAAGAATCATGTTGGGATTTTGATGGGGATCTCACTGAATCTGTAGATTACTTTTGGTAAGATGACCATTTTTATTATGTTAATCCTATTGATCCATGAGTATGGGAGATCTTTCCATTTTCTGATATTTTATCCAATTTCTTTCTTCAAAGACTTGAAGTTCTTGTCATACAGGTCTCTCAGTAGTTTGGTTAGAGTTACCCTAATATATTTTATATTATTTGTGGCTATTGTGAAGGGTGTTGCTTCCCTGATTTCTTTCTCAGCCCTTTATGTGTATATAAGAGGCTACTAATTTTTGACTTAATTTTGTGTTCAGCTACTTTTCTTTGCTTATCAGCTGTAGGAATTCCCTGGTAGAATTCTTAGAGCCACTTATGTATACTATCATGTCATCTGCAAATATCAGTACTTTGACTTCTGTGTTTTTTCTAATTTGTATTCCTTGGTATCCTTTTGTTGTCTTATTGCTCTAGCTAGAACTTCAAGTACTATATTGAATAGATATGGAGAGAGTGGACAGCCTTGTCATATTTCTCATTTTAGTGGAATTGCTTTGAGCTTCTCTCCATCTAATTTGATATTGGCTGTAGGCTTTCTGTATATTGTTTTTATTATATTTAGGTATGTTCCTTGTATCCTGATCTCTCCAAGACCTTTATCATGAGGGTGTTGGATTTTGTCAAAGAATTTTTCAGTATCTCATGGGATGATCATATGGTTTTTTTCTTTCAGTTTGTTTATATGGTAGATTACAGTGACAGATCATGTTGAATCATCCTTGCATCTCTGGGATGAAGCTTACTTGATCATGGTGGATGATATGTTTGATGTGTTCTTGGATTCAATTTGCCAGTATTTTATTGGGTATTTTTGTATCAAAGTTCATTAAGACAACTGGCCCATAGTTCTCTTTCTTTGTTGAGACTGTGTCATTTGGGTATCAAGGTAACTGTTTGCTATGATAAATCTTTCCGCCAAAAGCCACCGAGTCCTACTGCCACATGTGTGCTTTACGCCAGCCGCCGGCTCAAGTTAGGGCCCAAATTAATACACAGAGAGACTTGTATTAGGTTCAAATGCTGTTTGGCCAATGACTAGGATTCTCATCTGTTAGCTCAGTCTCAATTATCATAAATCTATATATTTTATTAGACTTACCTTATAGAGGATGCCTTCTGCAGGTGCCCTCTCTTGCCAGTGGCTCACATTGCACTGCTGGAGGAGGCGCCGAGGGGAAAAGGGAAGAATTCCTGTTTCTCCTTGCTTAAATATGAGTCTCCTTGCTATGTCACTTCCTGCCTGGATCACCACTTCTCTACTACATTTCCCAGAATCCTCTTTGACTCTAGTCTTGTCTAACTTGCTGTCTCATTGGCCAAACAGAACTTTATTTAACAATCAATAAGATAAACATACACAGTACATTCCCCATCAACTGTTGGTATGTAGAAGAATGAAAATAGATCCATATCTATTATCCGGCACAAAACTCAAGACTAAGTGGATCAAAGACCTGAACATAAATCAAGTTATACTGAACCAGATAGAAAAGAAAGTTGGGAATAGCCTTGGTCACATTGGAGCAGGAGACAACTTCCTGAATAGAACACCAGTAGCATAGACAGTGAGATCGACAATTAAAAATGGGATCTCATGAAATTGAAGTTTTTGTAAGGCAAAAGACACCATCAATAGGACAAAAAGGCAGCCCACTTAATGTCACCAACCTCACATCTAACAGAAGGCTGATTTCTAAAATATATAAAGAACTCAAGAAACTAGCCATCATGCAAACATATATCAAAACCACTCTGTGATTCCATTTTATACCTGTCAGAATGGCTAAGATCAAAACCACAAATCAAATGACAGTTTATGCTGGAGAAGATATGGATCAGGGAGAACACACCTCCTTTGCTGGTGGGAGTACAATCTTGTGTAATCACTTTGGGAATTGATTTGGTGGTTTCTCAGAAAATTAGGTTCAATCTAGATCCAGCTGTATCAGTCTTTGGTATATACCCAAAGGATGCTCAATCATACCACAAGGACACTTTCTCAACTATATTCATACCATCTTTGTTTGTAATAGCCAGGATCTGGAAACAACCTAGATGCCCCTCAACTGAAGAATGGATAAAGAAAATTTGGTTCACTTACACAATGGAGTATTACTCAGCTGTTAAAAACAATGACATCAGGAAATATGAAGACAAATGGATGGAACTAGAAAAAAATCATCATGAGTGAGGTAGCCAGGTCCCAGAAAGACAAAAACTGTATGTACTCACTCATAAGTGGATATTAACTGAAAAGCAAAGGATAACCATGTTACAATCCTCAGAGCCAGAGAGGGTAGATACCAAGGAGAGCCCAAAGAGGGACAAATGAATCTCCCTGGGAAGGGGAAATAGAGAAGATCTCCTGGACTGGGGGAAGTTGGAAATGGGAACTAGAGGGATCAGGTTGGGGAGTGGGCAAACTTGAGTGATAGGGCTGGAGGTTGGGCGGAGGGGGAGAGTACTGAGAGAGAAGACTAGAAAGGAAGGCTTTATGGGGTCAGGTAGAAGCCTGATGCAAGGTAAACTCCCCATGAGTTTTCAAGGATCACTCCTGCTAAGACTCCTGAAAACAGTGGATGCATAGACTCACATGGCCATTCTCTGTGATCAGATTGATGACCTCCCAGGTTGTCATCAGAGTGCCTTCATCCAAGGCTTCATCAGAGACTCACAGCCAAACATTAGGAAGTCCTCCTGAGGAGAGGGAGGAGGGATGGTAGGAACCTTGGCAGTCAGGGACATTGCAGGAAAACCCCCAGAAATGGATAGCCTGGCTCATGGGAACTCACAGAGTCTGAGCCAACAACCAGAGAGCCTGCATAGAACATCTCTCTGCCCTCTGCATATATGGGACAGTTGTATAGCCTGATCTATTTGTGAGACTCCTGGAAATGGGATCAGGGGCTTTCCCGGTGCTTTGGCTGGCTCTTTGGAACCTATTCCTCATGCTGGATTATCTTGCCCATCTGAGTATGGTGTGTGTGTGTTTGTGTGTGTGTGTGTGTGTGTGTGTGTGTGTGTGTGTGTGTGAGAGAGAGAGAGAGAGAGAGAGAGAGAGAGAGAGAGAGAGAGAGAAAGAGAGAGAGAGAGCTTACTGCAGATTCATAAGCCAAGCTTTGCTGATGGCTGATGTCCATGGGAGGACTGATCTTTTCTGATTGAATAAGGAAGAGGGGTGGATTGGGGGGGTAGGTGGGGGGAGGGAGTGAGAGGAGAGGATGGAGGGGAAACTGCAGTTAGGATATATATATCAATAGCTGCATCTACTTATGAGTGTGTCAGATACTGCATCCTTTTCTTCTCTGGCCATTTGCATCCTTTGCATATATATGTTTGTGGGTTTGCATGTGCATGCATGATCACAGATGCATGTGAGGGTACACACACATATAGAGGACTAAAATTAATGTCTGTCATTACCCTTAATCACTCTTCATTGTGTTTATCAAGGCAGAGCCTAGAAATCAAACACAGAGTGGCCTCATCCACTAGACTAGTTAGCCAGCTCTCCCAGAGGATCCCCATCTCTTTCTTGTAAGTGCTGGCATTACAGGTGGGGCACTATGCCTGCCCAGGTTTTTATGTGAGGTCTTGGGATCTAAAAGTCTGGGCCTCATGCTTTCTCTGTAAGAACTTTATACACTAAGTCATCTCCCCAGCCTCTCCTTTCACCTTCTTAATGCTATGTGCAAACAAACCACCCAGGACAATGCAACCCTCACTAGCTCCCCTATGTGGTGGATATTCTACTAGTTCTAGTCATGAGGGAGAATGGCACAGGCTCGTTCAGATTGGGAAAATGTCACCAGGGTGAATGGGGCAGAAGTGAGTGGGTCACATTTCTGCCTTTACCCTCCATAAGCCCCTCTAATCCATCTCAAAATTGCCACAGATCCTGAAGCCCATGCAATTGTTTCTGCTTCTAGGTACATACAAATCTTTTAATTGAATGCCTTAAGCCTCGAGACATTCATGGTGCATTGTCAGGGAGAGGGGAAAGAAGGCAGGAAGGAACTTCTGGCAGCCAAACAATCTGCATTTCATTTCAATTTAGATAGTTTAGCAATACATTTTTTCCCAAGGCTTCCTGAGTTTCAATAATATATCTTTCATCACCAGATCGCCAAAAAAAAAGGAAAGAAAAGAAAAAAAAGAGTGGTTGTGTTGAGCTGTCCCCAGAGCTTCGGAGTGGATGTCAGAGATTGTGTTGTAACTGGGAACGTATGAATTGTATTGGGTTTACAAACGGCTTGCTTTTTTAGTTTATGGTCAAACCATGAAATTGATAACGTATCCCTGGAAGGTATGCATGCACATGTTATGTTAAAGGATTTTTGAGAATAAGGAAAGAAAGACAACTGAGACACCAACATCCACTTGAATGGTTTTAAGTAAGACATTTGCTATATATAAGACATTTGCTCTGATCACCACAAATTGCACTAACTTAAGTTTCCATTTTAATGTGTTCCTCTATTGGGTCTACCCACCTACCTCATTCATTCCAATCGTTTGGGGGCTGGGCTTTTACATCTTTTGGCAGCTGTCACTTGATTCTGAAATGCACAAAGAAATGCCTTGTGCTGCCCTGGGATGTCAGAAGAATTAACAATGGAGAACCCCCAAGCACCTATGTGTGTGTGCTGGGCCTGCAGTGTGGGAGTCATGGGGTTGGAGGTGGGTACTGGAGGTGGCTGCATGGGGAAGAACCAGCGAGTGTGGCACATTTCCAAGCACATCTGTTTTATGTCATGTTGGTGCAATGGTGAAGACTGGGCAGGAGGTAACAGGAGGGGGTCAAAAGGTAGGGAGGGGGTTTCTGTTTGGATTTTCTACTTTATAGAGTTGAAAGAATGAATGTGTGTTGGCCAAATAGCAAACCCAAGGAAAAATCCTGGGCTGGGAGCTGGGAATTCAAGGGCAGCCTTTGAGTGCAGCTGATTTATGGCTGGCTAAAGGAAGATGCTAGGTCTACAGAGGAAGGGAGGTGGCAACTGAGGAGACGAACAGGAAAATGGAGGAAGGCTGGAATTTTCCTCAGTCTACCAAGGCTTTCTCCAATTAAAATTGTGATCAGGTAGGTGTATATGAGTGAGAAATGTAGAACAAATCTTTCTAAAGTAGGCAAAATGAAGTTTTCCACCATTAATAATACAATGTTTGTTAAATAGGGTTGGGATGATTGTAGTGGAGGCTTGGTTGAAAAACACTACTGTTGACTGTTCAGTCAAAAGGTTTCCTGTGATGTCCTTCTCCAGTTAGGGGAGGTGGATGTTTTGAAAGTGGGTGATAGCAATACCATTATCATTCCCAAGATGATGAATGTTCTAGAATCACCTTTCACCCCTTACTGCAACCCTCCACCTTCTATCTCCATGCCCAAACCTAAAGATCATCTTCACTGTTTTTAGGGCCACCCCTTGGCCACCACAACAGCCAACTTAATCTCAGTAGGTTTTCAACATGGCAATTATAAATTCAGCATTTGTTTCAAAAATAAAGATTTGAAAACTCTTGGTTTGAAAAGGGAATTTAGTTCCCTGGTGCTGGAGTTCTAGGCAGTTATGAGCTGCCTAATGAGGATGCTGGCAGCAGAACCTAGGTCTTCTGCTAGAGCAGCAAGTGCACTTAACCACTGAACTACCCATCCAACTTGATGCTTGAGCAAGTTTTCATGGCCAATGATATTTCCACTTGAGAGAGTAGGAAATGGAGACAATATGGCATTTGGCAAGTTGCCCAAACTCAGTCAGGAAAGGATAGAGGAAAGATTTGAGCTCCATGGTCTTCTTGTAATTTCTGACCACAGCAGACGTTTACATGTGGTCAGGAAGGAATCAGAAGAAAGATGGGACATTTAAAACTATAGATCCTGCCTGTGCTGTCCTGGATGGAATCAAATTTGTATGGCAATGTCTTCTGGTGCTGGTGGTTCTTTGGTGCTGGTGATAATTGGCAGAATGGAGTAGGGACACCCTGACTTGTGTTTACTGATCCCATCTACTCTCTCTGTTTCCTGTACACAAGGAGATAAGGAGTGTCCTCTGTTCCATTCTCCCAACAACTGTGATGGCTTACCCAAGCACAGGAGACCAAACAGGCATGGACTGAGTCCTCTGAAACAGTGAGTGAATGGAACTTTCTTCCTTTAGCTTGTCCTGTCTGGTATTTTTGTCACAGTCTCAAGTGTATGCAACCTAAGTGACTTTCTCTAATTTGCAGTTAGGACAATAGACCATTCACAAACACATAAAAGCAAGATCAAATGGAAGAAATATCACAAAAACCACACAGGGTCTGGGTCACCTAAGTAGCTCTAGAAAGGGGCCAGATATATCTCTTTGCATAAATATGTTCTATAGTAAACAGGGAAATGCAACTGACACAGAAAGCATTTGGTCATTGGAGCTAGAGAGGCGGCACCTGCTCAGGGATTGTTAATATCATTAGGAATTAGGTAGCCATTCATGTGAGCACCGTCTGCTACCACACGAGTATCAGTAGTAAGACCTGTAACAATGCTGGTAACAGCCAATGGTTATTGGGCTCTTACATGTGCCAGGCTCAGTATGGACTCTTTTCACCATTTCTAAAAGCCTCATAAAGCGGCTACTATACTATGCTTCTTTTGTGTCCCTGTGTGTTTGGGTGTGCATACACGTGTGTATGCAGTAGCTAGAGGAGAATCTCGGCTGTTATTTCTGATTTTCTTGTATGGTTTAGCTGCTATTGGTTTTGAGACAGGGTCTTTCTGAAATTTGCCTACTAGGATAGGCCAGTGAGCCCCAAGAATCCCCCTGCCACAGGCTCACCTGTGCTAGAGTTGCAAGTATATAACGCAACACCCAGCGGTTTTTTGTTTGTTTGTTTGTTTGTTTGTTTTGTTTTTTGACATGGTTTCTGGGAATTGAATTCAGACTCTTGTACTTGCAATGCAATAACACTACCAACTGAACCATCTCCTCAGCCAGCCCTCCTGTGCTTATTTCATTGTGAAGTCTGAGCACCAATGTTTTAGAACCTGTGGTTAATTTTGAGATTTGAGAAACCCCTTAGTGAAGTTGTCTGAACAAACCTTGTTCACTGCAATATCCTCTGTGATTCACGGGACTTCAGCAATCTCCTCTGCCTATAAACATGCCCCATTTCCTGTGACTCCTGTAACATCAATGGCCACAACATCATGGGGTCTTCTTTATATTTTTCTCTTTGTTCTTGCCCTCTGAATGATCTGATGCCCCACTTTAGCCAGGGAAGATGCTTATATTGGTGATGTATGGAACTGTGACCAAAATACGAGAGAAAACAACCCAAAGGAAGAAAGATTCATTTTGCTCACTGTTTCAGACAGCTCATTCTGTGTTTTCTTGGTCTTATACACTTGGGAAGAATGTCTCAGTATGGGAAGAATATAGCAGAGGAAGATTGTTACTGAATGGTACGGGAGCACCAGAAAGCAGAGAGAATCAGGGATCAAAGGCCTGCCCTTAGTGATTTAGTGATGTACTTCCTCCAGGAAGTGCCCCCCAACACACAGCTAGGACTCACCTCCTCAGATAGCACTGCCAGCTTGGAACTAAGTATTTAATACATGAGCACAAATGGAAATTTTATATTTAAGTCATACAATATTGTTTATGACATATTGTCATCCTTTGAAGAACATGTATGGGCATACCAGAGAATATTCCATGACTTCCTAAATTTATTCATATTTACCTGAATGTAAGTATTTGTAATCACTGTTCTGAACTGCTTTCCCATCGCAGAAGAACTGCTGGATCAATTTTATTTCATCAGCAATTGTACAGCCCTCCAGGAAAAACAAAACACTGCCAGTGACGGGAGCCCCAAGCTGCTTGTCTGGGTGATAGTGGCATTCTACTCTCTCTTTATCCCTCTAGTCTTTATTCTATAGAAGATCTTAGAACTTGTCCAGTGAATGACTGTATGGAAGATGTCCCGTCTCCTAGGCTGAGTGACACATTGTGTAAACAGCTCCTTGAATCTTGATGTCAGCCTGCTGAGTACACAACAGCTCATGAAAGATGATTTTCCCCCATGTGTGGTTTTCCTCAACAGGATCATTGGCTTGGGTTACAGAAGAGTAGAAATAAATCCCGTTTGAAAAATATATAGCATCCTATTTCCAGCTAGACTTAGGACCATTGAAAGTCAGAGCAAGCTGCAGGATGGCCAGAGGTGAGCATAAGGTAAGGGCTACTGGCTTTTAGATCTTGCGTGGTAGCAGAGGGCTGTGAAGAATGGAAGATGAGTGGCATACATGTCTCCATTACTCACTACCCGGAATGAGACAGCTGTCACTAATCAATTATAGCCACTTTCTTACTTTGCTGCGAAAGGTTCAAGTATACATTTTGTCTATGACCTCAATTGTTTCTCCATCTTTTTTTTTAAGACAGTGTCTCTCATTGAACCTGAAGCTTGTAGCAAATCCCTGAGATTCACTGTCTTTTCCTCCCTCAGTGCTGAGGTTATGGAAGTGTCTCCTCCCATGCCTGCCTTCTCACTTGAATGTTGGGAATCTCAACTCAGGTCCTGATATTTGTGAATAAGGCATGGTATATGTTTACAGTCCTAGCATCTGGGAGATGAAGGCATGAAGATCAGAAGTTCAAGATTAGCTTTAGCTATATAGTGAGTTTGAGGACTTGTTTGAGAAAGACAAGAAAAAAGCCTGTCCAAAAAAAAGTATAAGCAAGGGAAAAGGAGAGCCTGGGGTGCTTGACCACTCTAAGACTCACAACACTCAGCCAAAAGTCAATGCAAGGGAGTAACTCAGCCATTCTTGACTGGCCCCTGAAGAGGAATTGTGAAAACCATTTGTTTTTGCCTGTATATAGAGCACAGTGGTTCATAGAACACATGACTCAGCATTGGTTTTTTTTGGGGGGGGCAATTAATTAGAGAAGCAAGTTGGTCCTTTGAGGAGGCAACAATAAAAACACATTGTGGAGTATTATACTAACTGAAAGATTGTGCCATCGTAGGACAGCTGTGGTCCTGTGGAGAGGAGTAAGACCAGGGAAGGTGCCTAGGAGGGTACATGGAGTAGCTTGTTTGGCTGTCCTCTGATAGCCTGGATGCAAGTTCAGATACAATCCAGGGACTAAGGGACTAGCTGGCATAGACTGGGATGTTTAGTTTAGTTTCTTTGTTTATTTTTTCCAAGACAGGGTTTCTCTGTGTATCTCTGGCTGTCTTGGAACTCACTCTGTAGATAAGGCTGGCCTCAAACTCAAGAGATCCACCTGCCTCTGCCTCCTGGGGTTAAAGGGTGTGATACCCCTGCCCAGCTTGGATGCTTAGTTTTAAATATCAGCTTAGGATTACCTCAGAAAATAAGAATCTCAAATGAGTAATTGTCTTCTGTCCTGTTGGTCTGTGGACTTGTCTTATGAGGTGGCTTGTTCTGACTATTAACTGATGTAGGAAGACAGAGCACATTGTGGGTGGCACCATTCCCCAGGCTTTGCACAGGAGAAAACTAGATAACAGCCAGCAGCTTTTGGTTTCTCTATACTTGTTTGGAGGTGTGTGTGACTATCTGCTTGACTTTCTCCCAAAGGGTAATATATACTCAGAAATTGAAATAAAATTTTTCCTGCCTTAGGTTACTTTTTTGTTAGGGTGTTTATCACAGCAACAAAAACAAAAACTGACCTACGCAGGTCAGTCTCTCTCTCTAGATACTAGCTGTTATATGGTTATTGTTATCTTTGTTTTACAGATGAGGAATCATGGAGAGGTGAGATAAGTTGCTTAGACTCCTGTAGCTACTAAGTTTTGAACACTCAGAGAAGGCCCCAGGAAGCCGCTGTAGCTTTATATCTTGCACTTGCTGCGAGCTAAGAGCATAAGGGACATGGAAAAATCACAAGTAACACTGCTGGTGACTGAAGACAAAAGACCAAACATTTAACTGGACTCACACGTATCTTCAGCAGTGGTGTCTGGCCTTGGTTTTCCCTCTCATCCTACCTCACCTGACTTCTCTAGCCCATCCTTTTGGTTTTTCAATGATTTAATTAGATCTTGGGCTGTTCTTTCCTGTGGTCTGCATTTCTTTTTTGCTTTCCTTCAACTCTTAGCTTAAATGTGTTTGTCAGTGAGCCCACTTTAGCTTTCATCCAGGGATCCATTCATCTCTGTTCTAGTTACTTGTTTGCCACTGTGACAAAATACCTTGCAAAAAAACTTAAGAAAGGAAGGGGGATGTGGTTCATCATGGCAAAAGCTGGTCACATTGATAGCACTTCAACTCAGGAAGCCAAGCAAGCAGGAAGTGAGGTCAGGCTGTAAAATCTCAACGCCCACCTTCAGGGATATGTTTCCTCCAAGAAGGTTCCACCTTCCACAGGTTTCCTCCCCAAATAGCACCAACAGCTAAGGACTAAGTACTCAACACATGAGCCTGAGGGGACATTTCACATTCCAACAAGATCCTCTACTATAATTTGTCCAAGAAACCCTTAGTTTCTCCACAGCACTGTTTACTGCCATAATTTGTGTAATTAACTGTTTGATATCTATCTATTATACTAAACAAAACATTTTATGGGAGCAGTAACCTAGTCTGGGCCAGCACCTGGAGCATAGTAATAGCTCAGTTAATATCTGGCAGATGCTAGCAGCAAGTACAAGAATTAAAGGTACAGCAGCTTCCTGGAGCCTTCTCCCAGTGTTCCAAAGTTAATAGCCACCGGATTCTAAGCAGCTCGTCTAACCTCTCTGTGCCCTGAACACTCCTCATCTGTAAATGAAGATAATAATAATCATTTGCCAGCTATTTTCTAGGGGTAAAGAGTGGATACTTGGCTGGTGCATATAAAGTGCTTACAAGAGTACATGGTAATTGCTCAATAAATGACATCATTAGCATCACCATCATCATCAAGCCATCATTGTATAATCTTATTGTTGACTGGTGATGGGTGGTGACCTTTGTACTAACCAGGGGTGCGGAGAGACAAAGAGAGACTGTTAACCTTGGCAGCCCTTGTTCTATGGTTCCAGCCATCTCAACTGGGGACATCTAAAATTTCTGAGAACAAGTCTTGAAAAAAATTTAGTTTTTCTCTTCTTGTATAATTAAAGTCTTGGCAATTAAACAAGTCATCCTGTGAACATGAAACAATAATCCATCAGTGTGTGTGTGTGTGTGTGTGTGTGTGTGTGTGTGTGTGTGTATGTGTGTGTGTGCGTATGTATAAGCATGTGTATGCAGATGGGCACATAGACACTATATATACAGTTACATTTGCTGGTGGAACCTGAGATCAGCCTCACATGTCACTCCTCAGAAGCCATCCATCTTGTTTTGTGAGACAGGCTCTCTCACTTCTCCCTGGAACTTGCCAGTTTAACTAGGCTTGCTGGCCAACAAGCTCAGGGATGTACCTGTCCCCACATCCTCAGTGCCAGGGTTACAAGTGCATGCTGCTTTTTAAAAAACATGGGTTCTGGATATTTGAACCCAGGTCTTCATGTTGGCAAGACAGGCTCTTTACGAATTGAGCTACCACCTCATCTCCACAAACTGTATCTTTTTGCTACTGACATGGGATGTTATGGTTCCAGGTTCTCAACTCCTTGGCTGCTTTGCTCAACTCAACACCAGACAAAATCACTGAAGAGTGACAACACCCCAAAATAAATGGGGGACAGGTGATGGGGTGCCATGGGATGCTCTGTTTTAGGAAACACTGCTGTCTGGGAGGTGACCAGGGTGGACAGGAAGATGGATCAGGAACATGTGACCACTAGGCCTTAGGCACCCAGGATGAAGATCAGGTGAGCAAAGTTTAAGAGCAGGGCTGTGGCATGGAGTCCTGTGGGGCACCCTCTAGAGATGGGTAGAGGGAGGTAAAGGGACGATTCCTGTTAAATTTGAGCAGCTTGCATACACGAGCTGAATAATTTTAAATGCATTTATTTTAAAATTCATTTATATTTTTAATTTCCTGTGTAAACATGTGGTATGTGTCTGAACTGGGGTGCACGCTAGCCTTTGAACTATAGCGTGCTTGTTTTAAAACACAGGGTACATCATGGCGTCTGAGGTGGCCAGGCCCTCCCACTACATCCTTTCATAGTGCAGGAATGAAGGCTCTAGAGGGGTTTAGTGGCTGTTCACAAGTCAAGCAGCTCTAATAGAATTGGCACACAATCCCTCACACATCTTCTAGATTCCCAGAGCCTTTACTTTATTTCCCTTTAAATGCAACCCTTAGCTTCTCCTGTCTTCTATTCTGACTCTGGTTATAAACTAAAGTTAATTTCACAAAGTCACACAAGCAACTGTACTTTGTTCATTGAGCTACCCAGCACCTGTGCCAGCATTATCACAGCCACACATCAACTGTCCTGTTCTCCCTTCCCCCAGGCACACATGCTACCTGCTGTCCCAGCCTGGTCTCTGGAAACCCGAGCGATGTCAGCACCGTGTGAACTTGATTTTTCAGACTGAACCGTGCATCTGACACGGGTGGGGGCACGCATGGCCGAGCACTTGCTGTCGCAGAGGGAAGAATTTATGTTTGCATCTGCCGCTCGCCCCTTCTCACATCTGGTCTTCTAGGCCCTTGGGGATTCGCCGGGGAAGGGGAAGGAGAGTACTGAAAGGAGCTCTCAGTGCTGAGGGATCCAGGGCTGAATAAAGATGAGTTTGCCACTCTTGTCTGACTCAAAGTGCAATAGTCTCTGACTGTTCCGTGGTTTGACGGGCTTGGTGTAAAGACTTCTCTTGTCAGACTTGGGGGCCTTTAAAGATCTCATGAAGTCAGTTTAATGCTTCCCCCAGCTAGAAGTTTTTGTTCTCAGGGAGGGTCACAGAGGAAAAGTGGGTCATTGTCCTGAAGTCAAGTATAGACACATCTTAAATGCTGGCTTTTCTTTTCCTTTCTTTTTTACCCTCTTTTTTCTTCTCTCTCTCCTTCCCCTCTTTCTTTCTTTCTTTCTTCCTTCTTTCCTTCCTTCCTTCCTTCCTTCCTTCCTTTCTTTCTTTCTTTCTTCCTTCCTTTTTTCCTTCCTTCCTTCTTTCTTTTTCTCCTTCCTTCCTTCTTTCCTTTCTTTGTAAGACAGGGTCTCAGGTACTTCAGTCGTGTCTCAAACATTCTATGTAGCTAAGGATAACTGTGAACTTGTACACCTCCTGCATTTTACTTTTAAAGTGCTGAGGTTACAGGTTGATACCAACTACCACACCCAGTGCTGGAGATAGAGCTCAGGGCATTGTGCACACTAGGAAAGCCCCTCAACTGAGCTGCATCCTCAGCCCCTCGGAGGCTGTCATACTTCCTGTACCCAGGATGATGTGTAACTTAGGAGCTCCTGCAGGCCCTCGTTGAAATGGGACACTTTCCATAACATCCATGTTTTTATCCCACATTGATAAAGCAATTTATTTCTCCACTAATGCTCTCAGAGAGGACCATGATGCCGAGCTCAGGGAGGGAGTGGCCAGGCACTTCTGGACTTGGTAAATTCCCTAATTCTAACTTTTTTTTTTGCCTCTGTTTTAAGAATAGAGAAGTCAAACTTCATAGAAATATGTCCCAATACCATTCTCTTTTTTTTTCAACTTTTTTTTAAAATTTGAATTAGAAACTGGATTGTTTTACATGACAATCCCAGTTCTCTCTCCCTCCCGTCCTCTCCTACACCCCCCCCCCCGGCAACTAAAACCCTACCTATCACATATCCTTTCTGCTCCCCCTGGATGGTGAGACCTTCCATAGGGGGTCATAAGAGTCTATCGTATCCTTTGGGATAGGGCCTAGGCCCACCCCCTTGTGTCTTGGCTCAGGGAGTATTCCTCTTTATGGAATGGGCTCCCAAAGTCCACACCTATGCTAGGGATAAGTACTGAACTTCTACAGGAGGTCTGGTAGATTTCTGAGGTTTCCTCACAGAAACCCATGTTCCTGGGGTCTGGATCAGTCCCAATACCATTCTTAACATAAACACCCTGTTTTCTTTTTCAAGATTTATTTCACTCTAAGTGTGTGTGTGTGTGTGTGTGTGTGTGTGTGTGTGTGTGTGTGAGAGAGAGAGAGAGAGAGAGAGAGAGAGAGAGAGAGAGAGAATGGGTGGGGGCATTGGATCCCCTGAAGCTGGAGTTTTGGGCATCTCTCATTTTCACACACAAACAGATCAGACAGAGAAATTTCACAACTGTTCTTGTATGTCTCCCTGTTGGCAATATCTGCACAGCTCAGGGTGATGGCTGGCTGCTGTTGGTTTTTGTCAATTTGACGCACATCTAGATGTGTCTCCATCCAGAATTGTCTCCTTCAGATCGGCCTGTATGCAAGTCTGTGGAGCATTTTCTTGCATAAGGATTGATGTGGGCTGGCTCAGCCCTCGGTGCGTGGTGGCATCCATGGGCAGGTGGTCCTGGGTTGTATAAGAAAATAGACTTAGTGAGCCGTGGGAAGCAAGCCAGTCAGCTGCTGCATTTCTCCATGGTTTCTGCCTCTGTTCTTGCTTGAGCTCCTGCCCTGACTTCCCCAATGATGGACAGTGATTGGGATATGTAAGCCAATTAAATACTTCCCTCCTCAAGTTGGTTTTGATCACGGTGCTTATCACTATGACGGAATCCTGACTAGGACAGTGTTTCCCAAGGATTTCCTTTCCTTCCTTTCTTTTGCTTTGTCCTTTTGTCTCCTCTCTTCTTTCCTATCCATTATCCTTCCCTGTGATAGAAAAGCCGACAGCCTCAAGAGTCTTCTCCGTCTCTAACATTCTCTTTAACATTTTTCAAATTACATTTATAGGCTGTGTTTTTGTGTGTGTAGTATGTATAAGCGGTGTGTGAGTAAATGTTTGTGTATAGTGCGTATGTGTGTTTACATGTGTGTGTACAAGTAGTATGTGTATGTGTGCAGTGTGTATAAGTAGTGTGCATGTGTGTAGTGTGAGTAAGTGTGGTGTGTGTGTGTGTAGTGTATATGACTGGTGTATGTGTGTAGTGTATATAAGTGGTATGTGTGCAGTGTGTGTAAGTAGTGTGCATGTGTATAGTGTGAGCAAATGTGGTGTGTGTACAGTGCATGTGTGTGTGTGTATAGAGTGATAACTGGTGTGTGTATGTGTGTAGTGTGTATAGGTGTAGTGTGTATAAGTGGTGTGCATATATGTGTGTAGTGTGCGTGTGTGTGGTATGTTATAGTGTGTGTGTTTCGTAGTGTGTATAAGTAGTGTGTGTGTAAGTGTGGTGTGAGTGTATAGTGTGTGTGCAGTGTGTATAAGTGGTGTGTGTGTGTGTGTGTGTGTGTGTGTGTGTGTGTGTGTGTGCCAAGGCATATATTTGGAGGTCAGAAGATTTGCAAGATCTGCTGGCCTTCTCCTTTCACTATGTAGGTCTCAGGATTCCAACCCAGTGCATTAGGATCAGTGACAGTTGCCTTATGTCCTGAGCTACTATCTGTTAGTCCCTCTAACAGTTTCTTTTGAAAATCAGGAATGAATGTTAAAATTCACACCTTCGATTTTGTTTACATCTCAAGAAGTATGTGCAATTGCTTATGTTAGTATAAAGGTTTTGCTAGGTATGAATGTTTTCCTGGTGTTTAAATACATCTTAATTTTAAAGACAAACTTTATTAATCTGCAAATACTTACTTTTATGCATATGTGTATGTCATGTGAGTACAGGTGCCTACAGAGGCCAAAAAGGGGCTTGAATTCCCTGGAGCTGGAGTTACAGGCACTTACAAGCCATACAATGTAGGTGCTAGAAACTGTACTCTGGTCTTTTGAAAGAGAATTGAGTGTTTTCAACTACTGAGGACTCTTCAAACCCTTATGACAAATGTATTCCTATGCAGGGTCCATTTGTGTGAATGTTATATATAGGTCATAATCATGACTGATCAATAAATATTGTTTTCCTATTCATGTTTGCTCAGAAAGTGTGAATGGGCACCTATCTGCTGTTGAGAGCCTCTAAAAGCATTTATTAAGTACAGAATTTATCTGTTTCTGGAAGGTTCTTAGAACCTCACCTGTTGGTATCTTTTAAGGGTAAGATGTGTTATTATAAATCCAACTATATTGGTGATGAGCTATTTAGCTTTTCTATCCCCTTTTTAAACATTTTTATGGCTCATACTTTCCAGACAATTGACCATTCTGGGTTTTTAGAATGTATTATAGGAATGGATTTACTAGTGATTTGGAAATGAAGGGGCTGAATAGGTGGCTTAGTGGATACAAGGCTTGAGATGAAAACATGAAGAGGGGTGGGTGTGTCTATCAACCCATTACCTGAGGCAAGGGAAGACAGAATTCAACAAGGGCAATGTGGCTAGCTAGACTAGCCAAATCTGTAAGTTCTAGGCTCACTGAGAGATTCTGACTCAAAATATAGGATTGCAAGCCATTAAAGAAGACACTTGACAACAACCTCAGGCCTCCACACATACATGCATATAGGAGCATGCACACCTTCGCACATGTGAATATACAAACATATGTGAACATATGTGAATATGTGTGAGTATGTAAATAAAGAAATAGATATGAACATATATGCAGAGAGAAAACATGTCCATATATATATATATATATATATATATATATATATATACATATGTTTAGAAAAATCTTTACTGAATCTATAGTTTTCCTTATTTATAATTCACACATAATTTATAATTTATAGTTTCTTCCTTGTAGTTTTTGCTATTTACCTGTCTGATGCTGATAAAGTTATCTATATTTGAGTGGCGGAGCTTTGACTCTTCTGATTGGCTTGTTGCTGTCCTGTCTCACACCCTTGATATCTGCTCATACCAGAACTTATGCCTCCATTCTACTTGACTTGTGCCATCACTACTCTCCTACTTCTTTTGAGCTGAACATTTTGCAGTTTTCTTTTTTAAGAGACTGTATTTTGTTTGGAATTACATGTTTGTGTGGGGGTATGCGCATGTGAGGGAAAGTGCTTGCAGTGAGCAGATGTATCAAATTCCCTGGAGCTGGAGTTATAGGTGGTTGTGAACTGCCCCTCCTGGGTACTGGGAATAGAACATGGGTCCTCTGCAGGAGCAGCGGGTGCTGTTAACTACAGAGCCATCTCTCCTCGCACTTTACATTCTCCAAGTGCACATAAAACCGTGAATTTCCTTCTAAGGGCAGTTTTGGCTTCTGCTTACAATACTGGATGTCTTTATTTTCTCATACTCAGTATGGGTTAAAGCTTCAGTTTGCTTCTAGTGCTGAATCCATAGTTTATCCTGAAGTCTTGGCTGAGCGCTATGCTTGAATTATGGCACTTCTGAATTTTATTTTTTTTAGTTACTTCTCATTTATTTTTAAAGTTCAATTGAAAAAAAATAACTTTGGTGGGAAGAAACTTCTCAGGACATTTTCCATAGCCTTAAAACAAAACAAAAAACTAAAAAAAAAAAAAAATTCTTTGGTGGGAAGAATATTCTAGGAACATTTCCTTAGCCTTTAAAAAAATCTATGTGTTTTCATGTATCTGACAATTTCACATACACATGTATACTTTGGTCATTTTCACCCCCATAGCCTTCTGTCATTCTTCCAAACCTCTTCTTCCCTGGAAGGCTCCCTGACCTGGTTTTCATGTCTTTGTTCTGTTTGGGGAGCCATTGACCTAAGTTTAATTAGTGTTATTAGGGTTGCTTGCATGAGCAGGGCTGGAAGTTGCTCTAACACCCCCCCCCCCAAAAAAAAAGAGTTTACCTCTATCCCCAGTGCTTACAGAGCTGCCTTTTTTCTCTTTTAATCATTTTCTTCTTGTCATGGTTCCCCTGAATGGCTAATCGCCAACGAGCATTTGGAAGTAGCATGCCCTGTTTCTAAAGCATATCTCCCTCTCTCACTCCCTCTCCCCCCTCCCCCTCCCGTCCCCCTCCCCCCTCTCCCTCTCCTTCTTCCTCCCTCTAGCTCTCTGTTTCACTCCCTTGCTCTCAGTTCCTTGACTATGAGAAACCTAGCTTGGTTTTCTTTGTGTCTACCTTGTGGGAGGATTCAGAACCTGCACATTGATATTGGTCAGCAGCTTCAGCTTGAATATTTGCATTTCCCCTAGTTTCAAATCCCTAGAACTCTTCACTGCAGATATCATGTTTTGTTTTTCAAGAATATCCATTGGATTCATTTTTATAGGATCACACATGTAGTAATTTTTAAATCAAATGCCAGACATTTTACTACTACAAGGAACTGTAGAGGTTTGGGTAATATTTCCCCCTGGCAGGAGTTCCACCTCTCATGGCAACCAGATCAGTAAGGGACTCAGCGCCTCTATCTAATCAGAGCTGGGCTGGGTTCAGACTAGGTTGCTTACATGGTTGGATCCATTTCTCTCACCTCTGTTTCCTCTCTATTTCTAAGACTAATCTATCTGTTGATTGACAGGCTGGCAGCTTTTTATCTTCTCCATCTTAAAACATTGGCAGGGAATTTGGTCTCAGACTTCACAGGTTTGGAGTTCTGCCCCTTCCAAATTTGGAAAATGTTTTGGGGGAGAACAGACACAGCTCCTCAGGATTTCGAGACTTCACTGTATGTTATCAAAGTTCCATAGCCTTTTACACAGCTCCGGGAGCCTAGAGGCCACCAACAGTGAAAGCCTACTGTCTGAATTGCCCCTGAGGTTTCCAGATGTCCATGATAACCCAACACAGTTTCTTAAAGCTCTGTTTATTTCTTTTCCTTTTTATTCCCTTGTCCAGATGAGACCCTCCACCAAATTTGAAACCATCAAGAGGAATGAGGGAGAGAGGTGATGTCAGCCAGCAAAATACCACCATCTTCTTGGAAATTTTATTCTATTTAGTTCTCTTTATTTCAATACTACTCTATTACCTCTACAAACACAACTTTTTGCAATTAATCTGAAATTTTTCTTTTAGTTGTTGCAGTGAAATTGATCATCTTCAATCAATGTTTACCATCTTGCTATACCCTATAATCATACTTAAATTTTACTTCCAGACTGGAGGGATGGTTCAGTCTATAAAGTACTTCAGTTGCAAAGGACCTGAATTTGATTTTAGAGAATTCACATAAATGAGCCAGGTGTAATGGAGGGTGTTTGTAATTACAGCGCTAGGGAGGCAGAGGCAGGAAGATCTTTGAGGTTCACTGATCAGCCAGCTTAGTCTAATTGCTAAGCTTCAGGCCAGTGACAAACCTTGTCTCAAAAAACGAGATGGAAGCGCTGTAGAGATAGCTCAAAGGTTCAGAGAGCACTTGCTTATCTTGTAAAGGACCCTGGTTCCATTGTTCCTAGAACCACATGGAGCCTGACAACCAGCTCTCACTCAGTTCAAGAGATCTGATGTCCTCTCCTGGCCTCTTTGGTCAGTATACAGACATATATGCAAGCAAATCAGCCAAATAGATAAAATAAAAATAAGTAAGCATGTAACAATAAAACAAGATGAATGATAGCTAAAGAATGACACCTGAGGTTGATCTCTAGCTTTTTCATACCTAATGACATATACGCACATGCACACACAGATATGCACATACACACCAAAAATAAAATACTCATTTGTCAGTTGATTCTTGTGTTTTTTATTTGTGTATTAGATAGGCATTGATGATCTTCTATATGCTTGGTCCTTTTCAAGGTGCTGGTATTCAAGATTAAAAAGAAGACCCTGTTTGTCTCCTTAAAGGAATCCCACACCTGGGAAGGGAAGACAAGTGAACAAATGAGGAATACGAGGTGGAGGCACTCAGATTGTCTCCTTAATGGTTATGCCAGAAACGATGGTTCTTCACAATTTCTCTAAAGACAGAGATGAAGGCAGTTATGTTGTGAGTTTAAGGTTGTGCTGTTCATTCTGAACCCTTAATCCCTTGTCTTTTGGGGAAAGACAGAGCCATTATTCATTGAGCATTCATGTGTAGTTTCTGATGAAGCTCCTGAATGCTGGGGGTTGGTTCAGAGAATAACACAAAGACAGCTCCTGCCTTTCACTAGGTCATGGAATGGTTAGACAAGCAGAGCATGTCCCATGAGCAATCCCATGGCTTGGTACCATGCAGGGCTGGAAAACAGCAGGCTTGGCTCTTTAGAACTCCAGTTCTCAGTGCTTCCTTTTCTCTAGCCCTCACCTCCCTGTCAGCTGGGAGAGCAGATGAGCAAGCACAAGGCACATATAACCTGTACAGACTTGAACTTGGCTGTTGGTAATAAATGCAACACCTTGTATTGGCATTTAGAAGCTCAATATTTTTCTCACCAGTTAGAAGGATCCAGAAAAACAGAACATGTGCTAAAAAAAACAACTTTCCACCCTCATCACCATAAATTAAAAACATAGCTCACAGATAAAAGGAAAATGTTTATGTATATAACATCAAGTATGAGTGTCCACAAATACTGTGAAGCTTGGGTGTCCTGTAGAGCAAAGGCATCAGCTGCCATTTCTGGAGGTGATACTAAGTGCCAGGAGAGATGCTGAGTGCTAGGTGCTAAGTTCTCTGTAGGCATTAGCCCACTTGATCCTCCTCTTTTGTTTAGTTCTGTGTTGATATCTAAGGAAGGTGAGATTCAGGTGAGTTTTAACTTGTCAAAAGTCATACAATCTGGGCATCATGGATCCTGTATTCAAATACAAATTTGTTTTTCTCTCCCATGCATTGTTAGCTCTTTCAAAACAGGTAGATATAATGTTGGACATTTTTATGAGCTGTTGGCTGTATAATACACTACCTTAAAGACAAAAAAAAAAGATTTGTCCAAATTTAGGAGATAGCTCTCAGTCAGTAAAATATTTGCAACATGTGGTGGTTTAAATGAAAATGGCCCCCACAGGTACATTGTGTCTGAATTTGTGGTCTCCAGTTGATGGAACTGTTTGGGAAGAATTGCAAGGTATGTGTAGGAGGAAGTATGTCACTGGGTGAGGGCTTTGAGGTTTGAAAAGACTCATGTGATCCCCAGTGCTTTCTCTCTGTGTGTCCTGGTGGATCAAGATACAAGATCTCAGATGTTCCTTCTGTCTGCCATCATAGATTCCAACACTTTGAAACCAGAAGCCAAATTAAATGCTTCATTTTATAAGCACTTTTGGTCATAGCAACAGAAAAGTAACTAAGACACTATGCAGACATGAGGAGCTGAGCTCAATGTCCATGTCAAAAGACATAGAAGGAGAAGGAGGAGGAGGAGGAGGAGGAGGAGGAGGAGAAGGAGGAGGAGGAGGAGGAGGAGAAGAAAGAAGAACAAGAAGGAAGAAGAACAAGAACAACAACAAGAAGAAGAGGAACAAAGAGAAAAAGAAGAAGAACAAGAAGAAAATTGAGGGTCATGCCATATGCTTATAATTCCAGTGCTAAGGGGCACAGACAGGCATATTAGATATCCTGTATATCATATACTTATGTTTCGATTCACCACAATAGCAAAATTACAGTTTATACCAGAAATAATTTTGTGGTTGGGGGGTCACCATAACTATATTAAAGGGTTGCAGCATTAGGAGGTTTGAGAGCCACTGGTCTAGAGGGTTATCTTAGTTTTGTTACCATAATAATGTATGTATTAACTACTTTTAAGTTTTGCTTTGATAAAACACCAAGACCAAGGCAATTTATAGAAGAAAGAGTTCATTAGGCTTCCTGTTCCAGAGGGTTAGAGTCCCTGACAGTAGGCAGGCAGTAGGTAACAGGCATGATGGCTTGAGGAGAATCTGAGGGCTCACATCTTAAACTGCAAGCAGGAAGCAGGGAGAGCAATCTTGGAGTAGGGTAAGACTTTAAGATCTCACAGCCCACCCACAGTGATACGCTCCCTTTGGCAAGACCACACCCCCTAAGCCTCCTCAAACAGTGCTACCATTGGGGATAAGGTGTTCAACTGCCTAAAACTGTGGAGGACATCTCATTCAAAGCACCTTGATCCACAATCATGAGGAAGAAAGGGCTTTTTTAGCTCACAATTCCAGGTTACAGTCCCTAATAGTAGGAAGGTCTAGGTAGGAGGGTGAGGTGACTAATTATGTCTCATCCACCATCAGGAACAGAGAAAAAGTAAATTTATGTTCACTCTCTTGCTTGCTGGTGCTCAGCTAGATCTCTCCACTCTTACACAATCAAGACCCCTGCCTAGGGAATGGTGTCAGCCACAATGGGCTCAGTCATCCCACATCAATTAACTTAAGACACTTACCACAGGCATGCCAACAGGCTAACCCAATGTAGACAATCGCTCCATTAAGGCTCTCATCAGGTGATTCTAGGTTGTGTTAAGCTGACAATTAAATTTAATCATTAAAAGGGGAGAACAGAGTACCTATTGGGAGGTAAAATAAATTGTGACCTTTGTGTGTTCTGCAAGGTATTTAATATAGATGTGAGGCTGAGAGTTAGGAAGAGCCACCATATGAAGAGTAAAATGTGGTGTTTTCTGGCTAGACAACAAAGAGCTAACAAGCAACTGCAAATGGTCTTACCCACAGGAAGTTCTGCACCAAAGCTGTTTTCATATCCGTGAGCCTGAAGTTCCCACACATATTTGCTGGGAAGTCTGTGTCCTCTCCTCTCATGACTTGTTACGTACCTACCAACCCTTCTACTCTATAGACTGGTGAGCAAACATGTAGGAGCAAGCCACAGATAACTGCAGCCTTGAGTTTCCCCAGGCCAGACTAGGCAGGCAAGGCAGCCACCAACCTTGGTCTCCACTGTGGGTCCACAGGCTCACCCAACAAATGGTTTTCTGCAGGCCTAATTAACGATGACTTGATGTCTGTAAGCCTACACTTAAGTCTTTGTTGGCCTGCTATTGTTTTCACTGAGCGTGACAAGGTCTGAGAGCTTTATTGTGGATGTCTCAGCCAAGTGCCAAAGGCACATTTTTTTAAAAAATAAAAATCACTACTTTCATTCCCTAAACATGCCCATTTACTTGTTTTCCTATTTTATGGTATTAGTCACTGCTATAAACCTAGTCAGTCTGTTTGGCTCTTTTTCTTTCCTTCGTTTTTATGATTGAAATATTCTAAAAGGTAAGTATTTCAAACCACAGGACAGCTCTGCAGGCATGTTTCAAGATCAGAGGTTAAAACTCCACAAACAGGGCCAGCAATATGGCTCAAAGGGCAAAGACACTTGTTCCGAAGCCTCGGACTCACATAGTGGAAGGAGAGAACTGACTCTCTCAAGTTGTTCTCTGACTTACACACACACACACACACACACACACACACCAAATTAAAAACCAACAACAGAGGAGAAAAAAAAACCCAAAACTTCTACAAATATCCTCCTTCACATTCACATTTGGCCTCCAGTGCTTCCAGGCCTGGGAATTCTTAGTGGCTTTATTCTTAGGAGTCCCTCTGAGAGACACACATGATTGACAGTGCCAGCTGTCATTTGTTGTATGTTATTGATTGCATCAGCTCTTTACTTCAACAACTTGAGCTGCCAGATTTAGTAAATCAAAGTCCATGACACTCAGCTATATCTTACATTTGGCTACACAATAAATATCTCAAGTGACTATTTATTGCCCACACAATGTGAGGACCAAATACTTATTGAAATATCATTATATTGGTAACACTACCACATACTCAATGCTATCAGCAAATAAAGATGCTGCCTAAATGGTGTGCATGGTGGAGGACTTGGGCACATAAAAGATAGCTTTTGCCATGAATGAGTCAAAGGCCAGGGAAAGAGGAGACTGGTAGGGAGTGAGTAAATATATAAGTCCATACTAATCATAGCTCATACTCATACATGCACATGGTTGTTCGTCCAATGATGTGAATCAGTGGGTTAAAGCTCTGGCCTTGAAAAGCAGATGATGACCTTTGTTTGATCCCCAGAACTCAGGGTGGAATGAGAAACTAACTCCAGAAAGTTGTCCTCTTCACAGATGCACCATGACATGTGCCCACTCGTGCATGTTCACACACACACACACACACACACACACACACACACACACACACACACACACGGGGAGAGAGAGAGAGAGAGAGAGAGAGAGAGAGAGGAGAAGAGAGGGAAAATTTAACATTTAAAATTGTTAGCATGTTGAAGAGGACTCAGACTACCAAAAAGTAAAAGCAAAAATAATGAGTTTCTATCAGTAAAGATTCTACCCTGGAAGGCAAGAGAGAGTTCAAAATTTGAATGGCAAGGCTGAAGAAGTAGCTCAACAGTTGAGAATGCTTACTGCTTTTGCAGAGGACCTGGGTTCAGTTCCCAGCACCTATGTCTGGTGTCTCACAACTGCCAGTAACTCCAGCTTCAGAGGACTTGATGCCCTGTTCTGGCCTTGGAGGGTACCTGCACACACATGGTATATGCACTCAAGGAGGCAAAACACTTCATACACATAAAACAAACAAACAAACAAACAAAACCTCTAAAATTTAAACATCTTTCTACTATCTTCATTATGTTATGATACAAATACAAACTTGACAGTATCAATAAAAAAGACCTGACCAAGTAAATAGTCACTTCTGATTTAAAAATAACCACTTAATAAAGCTGGGATTGTTTAGAGAGTTTTGACTATGGTAAGATGCAGATGAACATTTGTTTCCAATTATGAGTGTTAACAAAATATTTTAGATAGACAAGGACAGATAAATAACTCCAAACAAAAATTCAGACTTTCACATGGTGGCTAATAGTGAAAATATCTTTTTTAAAGCCAGGAATGAAAAGGGATAGTTATTACCATAATTTTAACATCATAGCTAGAAGTTCTAGCCATTACAACTGGATAAAAGAGAAACAATAGATGTTAATATTGTAAGAGATACACTAAACTTATTATTTTAAAGGCATAGTTACATAACTGGAAAAACTGAGAGGCTTTAGAACTTTTAGAAAAAACAGAACATGGAAGAAAAAAATCTGATAGAGCATCCTAAACACATGAACGTGCTTCTTATGAAGAGAAGCCAGATTCAAAGGTGAGAGAGAATTACATTAATGATTACAATTGAAGACACCCTATCTCCATGTAAACTTAACTAATAGCTGGGCAGGCCCTAAATGAAAGTATTTTTAAGCCTGAGCGTAATGAGAGTCACAGAAATCATTCATATCAACACAATACCCACTGAGCTCTACAATACAAAGCTTGAATTTCATAGAACTATTTACCCAAAACTTCTAAATGCAAACTTAAAATACCAAGAGAGTCTTGCTGTTGTTATATTTTGGAAATTTGAGAATATTAAACAAGATTTGTATGAACAAATAAACAGAAATAAAGAAAACTGCGATAGACACAATTATCAAAATATGAAATAAAGTAACATTTAAAATAATGACAGAGAGTTATTTATTTATTTATTGTTAGTTTTTTAACATAGTGGGAAATTACCAATACGGAGTCAGGTAGAAATACAAGGGTATTTAATAGGGAAAAGCCTTACTTAAAGAGCAACTTAGCCAGCTGGCGTGGCTGCAGTCTGTACAGCAAGTGCAAAAGTGAAACTGAAAGAGAAACGCAGTCCCCTGAAAGTCTCACTCTATGTCACCGTGACCACGCCCTCACAAGTAGCCAGCCCCTAAGTAGGCGTGGCTACAGCTTCCCCTACAGTTATTTATTTATTATTTGTTAGTTTTTTTAAAATTTCAATTAGAAACAAGATTTTTTACATGTCAATTCCAGTTCCATCTCCCTCCCCTCCTCCCCTACTACCCTCTCCCCAACTAAAAACCAACCTATCACATATCCTTTCTGCGCCCCACGGAGGTGAGGCCTTCCATAGGGGGTCATCAGAGTCTATCATATCCTTTGGGATAGGGCCTAGGCCCACCCCCCGTGTGTCTTGGCTCAGGGAGTATCCCTCTATGTGAATTGGGCTCCCAAAGTCCACACCTATGCTAGGGATAAGTACGGAACTACTACAGGAGGTCACATAGTTTTCCAAGGTCTCTTCACTGAAACCCACGTTCCTAAGGTCTAGATCAGTCCCATGCTGGTATCCTAGCTGTCAGTCTGGGGACCAAGAGCTCCCTGTTGTTCAGGTCAGCTGTATCTGTGGATTTCACCAGCCTGATCTGGACCCCTTTGCTCATCACTCATCCTTCTCAGCAATTGGATTCCAGTTACGTTAGGTGATTAGTTGTGGGTGTCTGCTTCTACTTCCACCAGCTCCTGGATGAAGGCTATAGGATGGCATATATGACAGTCTGTTAGTTATTTTTAAGATAGGTTTCTATGTGGCCCAGGATGATCTCAAATTTGCTGTATTATAGCCAAGGCTGGCTTTGAACTACTGATTCTCCTGCTTCCACCTCCCAAATACTGGAATTATGGGTAAACACCATCACTCTCCTCTTGGGGAGATTATTTTAAAATTATTTGGAAATAATCTTGGAAAGAAGTAACATACATAATTTCTTTTAGAAAAAGACATTTCAGCTGTACTGAGGGTTTAAACATACAAAAAGGCAAAACAGCATGTGTTCCAGAAAATACATATGTAAGTAGCTCTTACAAAGCAGACGTGCGATTCAGAGGCCATAAACATACAGTGATCATGTTGGTGATTTGCAAATGGAAGTAACCTTAAGCAAAGGTTTATGTATACAAAAACCAAAAAGGCATAGGAAAAAGTATTTGTTATATGCTCACAAGGGAATGGGCTTTTAATTAAGAAGATGCTCATAAAAATGTATAAGAAAAAAGTAACAGTCTAAAAGCTAAAAAGGTAGGGCTGGTAGAATGGCTCATGGGATATGAAAATGTTTGGTGCACAAGCCTGAAGATCTGAGTCCAATCCCCAGAACCCACGATGGGAGGAGGGAGCCAACTCCCCAACAGTGTTGTTCTTTGCTGTGGCAGGATACCCAGACAAAAATGACATAAGGAGAAAGGGTTTCATGGCTGGGCATGGCAACAGGAGTGTCAGGCTGCAGCCAATCAGGAAGCAGAGAGAAGAGGAAGTGGGGCCAGGCTATAAAACTGCAAAACCCACTACTAGTGACTCACTTCCTCCAGTGAGGTTCCACCCCTTTAAAGTCCCACAGCCTTCCTAAACAGCACGACCAGCCAGAGACCAAGTTTTCAAACAGGCAATGAACCCATGACTCACAACAGCCGGGTCCTGACTTCCACATCCAACCATGACATGTGTGTCCCCCACCCAGAATAATAACAAGTAAAGGATTTTAAAAGGAAAGAAGAGGTAAATCTTCTGAATAGGCAATCAATTTTAAAAAATGGCCAATTCTTTCATAATTTAAAGCAACAGATAATTCTTACAATTTATGAAATGTACAAGAATTAATGGGTTGATGCCCACTGCTGCTGAGTGGCTGGGAGAAATGGCTTTATGCCCCTGGTCAGGCATATAAGTTAGTGGGACCTTCCAAAATGTCGGGTGGAAACTCACACTTGCTTCCTGCTTATTGAGAGCGCTCATTCAAAATGTATATTATAAGCAATTTCAGAATACATTTACAAGTTTAATCACCTCACTATTGCTTATCGTCACAGGAGGAAAAATGGGGAATAAAATTGCCATTAATAGAGGACTCGCTGAAGCTTTTACATTAGGGTTGGGGGGTGCGGCTCAGCCAGCATAGAGCTTGCCTAGCACTCATGAAGCTCTCACTGGGTTCCATCCTCAACACTGTGCAAAGCAGATGAGCTGCATGCCTGCAATCCCTGCACTTGGGAGGATGAGAAGTTCAAGGTCATCTTCCACTGCATAGTGAGTTTGAGGCCAGCCAGGGATATATGAGACTCCTTCTAAAAATAATAATGATGGAAATAAAACTTTTATAATGTAGCCACAAGATGAGCTAATGGACAACCAGTGAAAGGAATGAGCTGGGAGGTGTGGGCTGACGTGGAAAGTGAATAAAAAGAAAACATCACGTAGAGGGGAATGTATGTCAGTCTCTTGTGCGATACATATAAACACATTTTATATGCACATGATATATAAAGATATTGTGCAAAATGCTCACAATACATATATATTACATAGAAAGGGGATTGTAAAAACTGATATGTGTGTACATTTCTGTTAGAACAGAAACTATTCCTGGTGCTGATGCTCGGGCCGAGACTGCGGAGTGGTGAGCTCCAATTTCTGCCTCTCTCTGAACTTTGAATTTTAGAAGCTTGCACTGCATTGTCTCTATTTCCCCCCAAAACAACTCAAATAATTAAGGGATTTAAGATGGAAGGTTATTTTTTGTTATTTGTAAAAGTGTGATCTCTAGTTTTCAAGTAAGAGAAATTACTTTTAGAGCACTGTGTGGCATTGGCAGGGGACACAATGCGCACAGGGGTTGGCCGCTCTGGTTTTGGGGGTCCTTCTAGGTATGTGATTATCATATTTTGGACACAGGGTCTCATGTGATCCAGGCTGGCCTTGACTTCACTGTGTGGATGAGATGACCTTGAGCTTCTGATTCTCCTGCCTCCTCTTCCCAACACTGGAATTACAGATGTGCTGCACCTTGCCTGGGTTCTGCTATGTTAGAGCTGAAACCCAGAGCCCAGTACATACTAGGAAAATACTCCCAGCCTCCTGTCTTAGTCCTTTTCCATTTGAGCCCAGCAGCTCCTGCCTCAGCTCTCTGGTAGCTTCTCTCCCTCCCAGGCTGGTAGTTCAGCATCCTTGCTGTTTTCAGGTCCCTCCATCAGCCAGGCTCAGCACGGATGGGGCCCTGCTCTGCCTATCTGTGTTCCAGTCACACTTGTCCGCCTAACTTCTGGGGCCCTGTGTTTGGAGGGCAGATCTGTTTGTTCTAGAGGCAGGCTCCAGCAGCTCTCCTCTAGGACTGCTCTTTGCTAGCGAGCTGCCTCCCAACCTCCTCCTGAGGCTAGAAGCATAGTGACTCAGAAGTCAGGGAGCACTCAAGGTGTGTTAGGAGCTTCTCCTGCTGGATCATGGCTCCCCATCATTTCTCTAGGCCTCAGTGGCTTCAATAGTAAGATGGGCATATCACCTTTCTCCTAACAGTGCTAAAGTTATTCAATAAAAATAGTATAGCCTTAGTAGCTGGCCGAAGGATGTTAGTTAATCTTCCTTCGCTTTTGGATCATAAATCTGCTTGCCTGCACGTGTGTGTGTGTGTGTGTGTGTGTGTGTGTGTGTGTATCTATGTGCATTCGTGCATGCATTTGTGTGTGTGTGTGTGTGTATGTATGTATGTATGTATGTATGTATGTATGTATGTATGTGTATTGAGGCCAGAGATCAACCTGGGATGTTATTTTTCAGGTGCCCTGCCCTTTGGTTTTGTTTTATTTGTTGCTGTTGTTTAGTTGGTGCGTTTTTGGTCAAAAAATCCAGTCTGTCTCTACCGTTGTAATATACCTCAGTACCAGGGTGTCTTACATGGGTAATGGAGATCGATTTCAGTCCTTGATTTTGTCCTGCAAGCACTTGGCTGATCTAGGCATCTGTGCCATCCTTCATTCCCACTCCTAGTTTTGATTTCCGTTTCCTTGTTGTATTGAGGAGAGGGGAAGGAAGGCAATCACTTTCTTACAGCCCCAGTCTCACCTCCTCCAAGGGTTCTTACATCCTTGTGCTCTGTGACTAGTGCCCAATCTCAGGCAGCTCTGCCCAATGTAAAGGTCCCAGAAGCTGTCCCAGGGTGAGCCTGCTCTTGGGCAATCCCTCTTTCTTCATCATTAATTTACAAGACACACGCCTATGACCTGGGGGGTCTCTGGGTGTGGGCCTCCAAACAGAACTCTTGAAGTCCAATCAAACCTGTATGTAGACTTTCAACTCCTCAGTGAGCCAGCAGCCTGGAAACCCAAGCTCTCTATTAAGAGTACCTACCCAGCCCGCAAGGCAAGCCACCTTGTCTCTCTTGATTCTCCTGGAATTGTTTGGCAAGTCTCATGGCCCTTACTCAAGCTTAAGGTGAACTAACTTGTTCTTTTTCTTTGGAATTTCATGATTCTTATTTCAGATGACTTGGGTACAATTCTTGAGTGCCAATCTTCTTTTTTTTTTAATCTTTAAATTTTGTGGCAATTTCATTAATGCAAGCCGTGTATTAAGGTCATATTAATACATTCAAACAGTGTGCTCAGCTCTGCTACACTCTTTCACTTCCATTTTTTTTTTTTTTTTTGGTTTTTCGAGACAGGGTTTCTCTGTGCAGCTTTGGAGCCTATCCTGGCACTCGCTCTGGAGATCAGGCTGGTCTCGAACTCACAGAGATCCGCTTGCCTCTGCCTCCCAAGTGCTGGGATGAAAGGCGTGTGCCACCAATGCCCGGCTCACTTCCATCCTTGATGGCTTCCTTCCCCTTACTAACTAGTCCCCTCCTTCTATTTTCACTCTCTCTGCCTCTGTGCATGTGTGCATAAGTGTGTGTGTGTGTGTGTGTGTGTGTGTATAGATGCATGCATTTGCAGGTCTTGCGCAAGTGGTCACAGCTGTTGCGTGTTCATGATGGCAACCAAAATGCGCTGTTCTGAGTTCTGACAGGGCTCTTCTGAACCCAGCTCTTGCATTCTGTTCACCGGCTTTGCCACAATGTTTCTTGAACCTTGGAGGGGGAGATATAGATATCCTGTTTGCAACTGACATAACTGTCACTTAATTCTCAACAGTTTGATGAGTTTTGAGTCTCTGCATTAACTGTGAGCCACAGAACAAAGACTACGATAAAGGCTGAGACCAGACAGTGCCGGTTTAAGGATATAAACAAAAATATGTAGAGGGCAGCTGGATTACATGTTCATTTAGTAAAGCATCAGTGGTAAATTCCTCCTGGGGGCTTGTGCTCTTTCCAGTCCCAGGCCTTTGATCAGGTTTGAAGTGGTAGACACGTGTTCCACCCTATGGGGCAGGCCTCATATCCAATCAGAAAGTTGTTGGTAGTACACTGTCAAGCCACTGTTTCATAAGTGTTCATCCCTTGTCTGGTAGGTTAGTAATATTTAACATGTGGTCCTGGATGTAGAAGACTGTTAACTCCCCTCCCCCAACTACTGCCCAGAAACTCCCCCAAAGGATACAAGTCATCACCATTGTTCTTGTCTGGCCCCATGAGCTACATGATAAAACCCCATTGTTGAAAATGCCACCCTCTTTGGGCATCAGGCACAGAGAAATCAAAGTAGAACTGAGTTGTACAGCTATTCTCAAAGACATGAAGAAAAGAAGGGTGATCTGCCTGATGAGTGTGTGAAGAACCACTTTAGTAGACCTGGTCTTCTCTCAATTTCTTGTCCTTTTCTCCCCTATGTGGAAAAGCAGAGGCAGGGGTTCAAATTCTCAGCCAGGGCTTCTTCACATGTAAGCAGGGATGACAGCCTTCTCTATGGTGGCACTGCATGAACTCACTGTACTCAGAACTCCCAGCATTTAGCAAGGGCTAATTCACAGCAAGCACCTGCAGATGGGCCCTTTCTTATTGGTTGGCACCATGCGGGTGACCTAAATGTGGACTCTGAAGATGGAGTGCCTGGGATACAGATTTAGAGCCTTCCTTTTCCCTGCCGACTGCAGATTCTGACCAGTCACTTGACCTTCTGTGTCTTAGTGTATTCACCTGGATGGTGTTCATAGCAATGGCACCAACCCCAGAGAGTCCCTTGGAGTTAGATGAACACCCTGTGAATTCTCAGATTCTGCCTCCTGGAATTCAACCATTCTTAAGCTGTGGATGGCCCTGAAGGCTGCATCTGTGATGAACAGGTATGGACTTTTTTTTTCTTATCTTAGTCTCTAAATAAAACAATACAATAGTAAAAGTCATTCACATTGCATTATGTATTATAAGTTGAAGTATATGAGAAGGTACATATATACTGACTGTGAACACTGACACCTGATTGCTATTGACACACACACACACACACACACACACACACACAAAGACACACACACACAGAGTAACATATACACACATAAAGATACACACACACAAAGACACACATACACACATAAAGACACACACACACACATAGGCACACAGACACATACACAAAGACACCCAGACACACACACAGAGTAACACATACAGACACACATAGATACACACATATACAGAGACAGTCATACACTTATACAGAGACACACAGGCACACACATGGACACACAGACACACACACTCCACATGGTAGAAGGGAACAAGAATAAAAGAGTAATAAAAAACAACAGCATTTCAAATCAGAAAAGTAGAACTGACAAACACTGACATGAAAAGCAGGCAAGCCTCTGGTGAGCAACAAAAGAATGGAAAACACTTAAATAAAATCAGCAGTTATGAGCTTGGGTTCCTTAAAACTGACGCTGCAAATCCCTATGGCTGGAGGTGAGCCCAGCAAGCCAATGGCTGAAGGCATCATTGCTGGCAGAAGGCCTACTTGGAGACAGGGAGTCCATCCCTATATGAAGTTGTTTTCACCTCTCCCAGCCTAGGTCTGCAGCCTGGCTCCCACTATGCTGCCCCAGGCAGGAGCTTTCTTTGCCATGACCCATGTCTCCTTCATGGGCCTCTAAGGAAAGCCTGGCACCATCTTCTCTGGGAGATCTGAGTCAGCGCTCCTCCTTCCATTCCCTACAGGACCCAGACACCCAGCTTCTCAGCTAGCTCCTAACCAATCTCCAAGCACATTCACTGTCTATTTTAGACACTGAGACTTGGGCTAGGGAATAACTTAGTCATTAAAGTACTTGTCTTGAAAGCAGATCTAAGGTTAATCTCCAGAGCCCACATTACAAAATGCTGGGCATGGTGGCATGTAGGGGACACTGTAACCAGGGCTGCCAGGGTGTGGTCAGGGTGATGTAGGGAAGGTTTAAGAGTTAGGGGCACACACGTGGAAGCCCCTTCTTTCCTTTTCATCATCGGCTTGAGGTACTTACTCCTGCCCTGCCAGCTGGCTAGGTCACTCTGTAAGCAAGGCATCTCCCTAATAAATACCCTTATATTTTTACCTAGCTCCGTATTGGTAATTCCTTCATTAGTGGCACACAGTGGTAATCTCAGTAATGAGAAAGGTAGGATCACTGGGGTTTAGTGCCCAGAGAGCAAGCCCACTTTGTGAGTTCTAGGCCAGTTAGAAACAGCACCTCAGATTAGGTGGATAGCTCCTCGGGAACCACACTGGAGGTTGTCCTCTGGCCTCCTCTATGAGCATGAATATGCACCCACAAACCCACACATTCACATGCACGGCACCAACTACACACCTGTACCTGTGCACACATGAACACACACACACACACACACACACACACACACACACACACACACACACACACACACTTAGAGTTGACTGGAGAGGTGAAGGATCTGTTATATATTGAATACAGTATCTTCTGAGTCCTTCTGAGACCCCATGGAACAGAAGCTGATCATAGCATGATGGTACCTGTACAGTGCTGGCCTGGTTTGATACTATGTTTTTGGCAATTTCAAAGAAATAATTGACTTTCTTCTTCTTAAAAAAGGCAAAGGGTGAAAAGGCCCAACTGAGTACAACCAAAAATTTGTCTAAAAGGTCCAAGTATTTCATCTAATTTCTTGACCTTCGAAGTGTGTGCTATGAATAGACAGCAAAGGAGAGAGATGACCTTACTATAATCAAGGATAGTACATCAGTCATTTTTCTTGTTGCTGTGAAAGAATGCCAGGCAAAACAATGTAAGGAAGGGTTTGTTTGGCTCACTGTTTGAGGTTACTGTCCGTGGTTGGGGGAAGGCCTGCCAGCAGGACTATAAGGCAGCTTTTTACTAGGTTCTGTATCTTAAAAGTCAAACTACCTCAACACCAGCACACTCAGGACCAAGCTTCCAGAGCACAAAACTTTGGAAGATATACTCAAACCACATCTAAGCCTGTATATGCATCAGCATCATTGTGTACCCTTTCTGCGTCACATATGACGGTTACCATTGCATCCTGCTCATCTTTCCTCCCGTTTGATGGATAGGGGCAAAGATACTCAGTGATGCTTTATTTTCTCCGCAGTGCTCAGCACAGAAGCTGGATTGCAGTTGTAAGGACTCTGGACCCCCAAGCTCAGGGACCACTAGAGAAAAGAAAGACACAATCAGGAAGATTGTGTCTCCTGGGCATTACAGGACCACTGCACCCAACAACTCACAGTAGCTGTGGTTGCCTCTACAAGACTGCACAAGACTTTCAAGCCAGTCAACATTCAAGCATGGATGAGGTAGGGCTATTGATCGTTGATGGCCTCTGAGGAGAGAGTATTAGTTTTCTTTAAGGCCATGGCCCCTGTAGATGGACCCATGCTCCTATAGATGATTCCAGCCCTACAAGTATTTGGACAACACTGACTGGATTCAGTATTTAATTTAAAAAGGAGGAGGAATAGGAGGAGGAGGAGGAGTAGGAGGCAGTGGAGGAGGAAGAGGAGGAGGAGGAGGAGGAGGAGGAGGAGGAGGAGGAGGAGGAGGAAATGATGTTAGGAATGTTCAGAGAAGGTAGGGAAGAGGATTTAGAAACAGTTGGGGGTGAATATGGTAAAAATATGTTGTATGTATATAAGAAATTCTGAAGGAATTAATAAAAATACTGTATTTAAAAATAATTGGAAAATAAATTAGAGAACATACAACAGAGAGGCCAATACATATACAAGAAATGTGGCTCTGTTATCCCCACTGTGTGTCACATACTCACAAAGGGAACTTAAGGAGCATCTTGGAATTCTCTCTGGTTCCAGTAACTAGCATTTTGGGTTCAAGTGATATGTTACATTGTGTGGTTCATCAACAATCCCATGGATCCCAGCACATCTGTGTCCATCCTAGGGCATTCCCTAAGAATAACTTTGCAGAACACATAGCCTGTGGCAATCCATGGTTCCATGTCCTCTTCTTGCCAAGCAGTAGGGTGGCTGCTCAAAAAGTAACATGTGTTAAATGAAGGGAGTGTTGAGCAGTTTCTTCAGGAGGGTGAGAAAAATGATGTGGGTTGAGGAGTAAATAGAAAAATATGTAAAGTAGACAGAGACAAACACAAAAATACTATGAGAAAAGCTGGCAAAAGCTTAGCTGGCAAAATCTAGGGGAGAAATTCTGTATCTAACAAGAAGATGGAGAGGATATGTGCAATATGATAACCTGTTAATGTATTCGTCTGCCATAATTAAAAATTGGAATTACAAAGAAAAGTCCTTATGTCTAATTTTTAGTGAAAAAGGATGGTGACGCAGGATTTCACAAACCCCAATGTCATCTATTTAAGCCTCATCTAAAGACTAGGAATAAATATCCTGGACTGTTAATTGCAGCTTTGTCTAAATGCTGGGCTTGTGAAACACTGTTTTCTGTTTTTTGGGTTTTTTTTTTTTAATTCAAGATTACTATGACCAGGCTGGGGAGATGGTTCCATGGCAAAGCACCTACTATGCAAATGTGAGGAGTTGAGTTCGAATCGCCAGACCCCACATATATATGAGCATGCTGGCCTGTGTCTACACCACAGTGCTCTGAAGGCAGCCCAGGATGTGGAGATGGGAGAATTCCAAGAAGCTCATGGGCTGCTTAGGTTGGACACATGGCAGTGAACAACAAGAAATCCTTTCTCAAAGAAAGTGCAAGGTGAGGAGCAACCCCGAGGTTGTCCTCTGACCAATGCAAATATACCATGGCATATGTACACTTGCACTCACACACATGGACACATAGACTTGCATGCACATACATCATACATATACACAAACACACAAAGATAACTCGACTATAAGCTACTTATATCCAAACAAAGTAATGAATTTATGAATTGCATGACATGCTCACATTTATGAAAGTATTTTCTAGAAGTACACAATAACTTCTGGGGTTTGTATACTCTAGTGAACAAGGCACGGCAGATGGTACTTTCTCCTTCCTGATTTTGACATTTGAAGATAATGAACACATATGTTGGAAGACCTGTGTGTGAGTCCATAAAATTTCTTTAATTCATTGATCACTGATATGGTGATCATAAGCATATATTAGAAATATATGAAAATTACAACCACATAAAGCATATACTGGAAAAAATTGAGCCAGCGTTGAGTGGGATGAGCTAATAGAGAACAAAATGGGCCAGACTTTTGGTATGTTCTTGAAAGTTCAAGGACTTTATAGATGGAGAGAAGCCAGGGCAATCTTGGTAAAAATAAATCATTTCTCTAAAATGGACAAAGAGTTTGAGAAATAGGAAAAAGGAAAATGCTGTAGGGTCCTTTTGCTTTTGTCTCCATGTATACTCAGGCACAGGGCATGAGCCCAGTCTCTCAGGACACTGGCACACACATACACACATAGACACAGATACACACATAGGCACAGATACACACATAGACATGCAGACATACACACCTACATCTTCATCTTCTCCATCTCTCTCACACTGGCATATGAGCTGTCTAGCCCCAAGCACTGATGCTGCAGAGCACTGTCCTTGGGTGTGTTAAAGACAGTCAAGCCTTTGGCCAAATGTGGCTAAAATAAAGCAAAGTTTTGAGAAGAAATATCTATTTTTAGACCTTGTCAGGCAGGGCTGTATTTTGAAAATAGCTGTACTTCTTCCAATGTCTGAGGAAGTCCCTAACTTAACAGAGAAATAAAGCTCCTTGGAACCCAGACTCCTCTGAACTTTATCTCAGCCTTAGCCCAGGGTGATGACTAACTCCTTTGGTGAGAAGATAATTTTATTTTAATTCTCATGCAATAGCTGAATAACTTCCACACAAATGCCAAGAACCAATCTTTATGAGTAAATTATTGTTCTCACTATTAGGGTGTGGTGCAGGAGAGGAGACATACTTTAGGAGCTATAAAGTCCTTGCATGTAATTTTCTTCCTAGGCCATTATGAACATAACAACTTTTTTTTTTTTGGTTTTTTGAGACAGGGTTTCTCTGTGGCTTTGGAGGCTGTCCTGGAACTAGCTCTTGTAGACCAGGCTGGTCTCGAACTCACAGAGATCCACCTGCCTCTGCCTCCCAAGTGCTGGGACTAAAGGCATGTGCCACCACTGCCTGGCTATAACAACTTATTTTTTTTTAAATAGCTCAAATTAACATCATGTCAACTGGGTAAAAAAAGAAAACCCTAGCAATGCATACTGAGCATTGATAAAATAGGAGCAGAGGTGAACTTTATTTCTCTTTCATTTAGTTATTTTATCCCATGGAGTCCAGTTAGTGGTGCACATATGTCCACGGATATACAGACATCCACTGAAGCACAGGAAGCCTACCAGCAGCCATTAACTATCAGTAGTTCTTTGGCTAGAGATGGGGTTTCACACGTCCCCCACCCCACCCTGTGATGGAGTGTTGACTGGCTGGATCTTCTACAGATCTTGTTTAGGTAACTTCTGTGAGTTCACGAGTACAATGACCCCTGCATGTCCTGATGAAAGCATTTCAACAGTGGTCCTCCTTGACCTCTGGCTCTTACAAACTTTTTGATACCTTTCCTTTTCCATAATGGCTCATGAGCACGCACACTCACATGTGTGTGTGCATGTGTGTGTGTGTGTGTGTGTGTGTGTGTGTGTGTGTGTGTGTGTGTTACGGTGTGTGTGTGTGTGTTACAGTGTGTGTATGGTGTGAATGTGTATGTGTGGTATGTGTGTATATGTGGTGTGGTATGAGTGTGTGTGTGTGTGTGTGTGTGTGTGTGTGTGTGTGTGTGTGTATGTGTGTGTTGTGTGTGTGTGTGGTAGATTTCCATTTAGGCCTGGGCACTCACATCACTTACTGTGCATTCTGGCATTTGTTAGTCTCTACTAGTCACCATTCAGCACACAGAGAGATGTCTATCAGTGCTGGGAGCTGCACTAATCCATGGATTTAGTACTATGTACAAGGCTGAGGAGATTGAGTCTGTTATCCTGTCTGAGTGACAGTGTTTTGATCATTTCATGTTACTGAATCTTAGCAAGAACCATTTTCATGTCAGCTCAGTTCATAGTCGTCAGCCTCATTGCTTTGGGGCTGTGGCAACCCAACATAGAGGGGAATTATGTGGTAGAGGAAGCCAGTTCACCTCACTAACCAGTGTGAAAGAGAAAAGAGAAAAGAGAATAAGACCCAACAATTACCCTCAAAGTACTTATGACTGGAAGACGTCCTACCAAAGAGCAGTAGATTTTGCAACAACTGGCAGAGTTCCCACCCAATGGCTGACAGACTCTCTAAGACCTGTCTCATACAGCTTCCACAACCTCCCAATAGTACCAGACTAAGGCCTTCAACATACCAGACTTTGGAATAAAGTCAAGATCCTAGCTATCATGTACACATTCTCTATTCTCACCATCCTATTCCTACCTTCTTGTAACTGTGTCACTCAGAAAGGGGGCAGTTTCAGTTTGATGAACTTTTGTTCTATATTTAAAGAAAAATTTAAGGGTAAACAGACAAAGCCAACAATTGAATGGTCTGTTATTATCCACGCCAAATAACTTAAGACAAAGGCCACATTGTACTCTCTCTCTCTCTCTCTCTCTCTCTCTCTCTCTCTCTCTCTGTGTGTGTGTGTGTGTGTGTGTGTGTGTGTGTATGTGTGTGTGTGTGTGTGTGTGTGTGTGTGTGTGTGTGTGTGTGTCTGTCTCAGAGGTTGATGCCCAGTGCTTTTCTCAACCACTTTCCACCTTATTTTTGTAAGACGGGGTCTCCCATTGAACCTGGAGTTCATTAATTTAGCTGACCAGCAAAACCCATGGATCATCCTGTCTCTACCTCTAGCACTGATATTACGGTATGTACTACTGTGCCTTGCCTTTTTTATATGGGTTTTGAGGGACTGAACTCAGGTCCTCAAGTTGTGTAACAGGCACTTTCTGACAGACCCATCTCCCCAGCCCTGCCTTCTGCTTTTACAGAAGCTTTTATCAATTAACCCAGACACATCCCTCAGAGTGATGACTTTGGCCTTAGCAGTCAAAACTTTGGAGGTACCCTCAGTTTTTCTTTAAGGGGAAGAGAACACAAAAACAAGTAATTGAGTATTTGTGTATTTGCATTGAATGCTTTGGATAGGCAGGCTCATTTCTGACTTGTGCAGGAATCTGCTGATGTCAGTGTTAGCTCTTTTAAACCCGAGGTTCAGAGGTCGGGAGTGACCTCCTCAAGGAGAGACAAACAGTGTATATCCAAGTTGTTTTGACCCTGTGGAATTTGTGTTTTCTGGTGCAGGCCACACACAATTGCAACAGTCAATAGAACTTCCCCAAGTTCTAGGTCCCTACCTTCATTATTCCCCAATGAGAACATTCTGACTACTAAAGGTCATCTTCCAGGGCTTGCTCTTAGCTCTCAGGATTGATGTCTGTCCATGGAGGGTTACTGATTAGTCCTTTGAGAATGTACCAGTTACTTTTCTCATTGCTGAAACAAAATGCCAGGCAAAAGCAACAGGAGGAATTAAAGGTTTGTTATGGTTTACAGTTTGGGGGTTCAGGTCATGATGGGAGGGAAGTCATGGCAGCACTGTCTGGAGGCAGCTGTTTTCCTTGTGTCCTCAGTCAGGAAGTAGAGAGAGATGAATGCTGCGGTCCTCTGCTTGCTTTCTCCTGTTTATGCAGTCCACTTCTCTATTCCCCATGAGACAGCACCATATTCAGGGTGGGTCTTCCGGCTTCAGTTAGTCCAAGCTCAAAACTCCCTCATGGACACACTCAGGGGTTTGTCTCCCAGGCAGTCCTAGATGCTGTCATTTGAATGTCAATATTAACCACCATAGAGGGGTTGATGTTACTCTCCATGGGTAAGACATCAAGGCAAATGATAAAGACAGAGATATTCATACTCTTGGGGCTATGGGACTCCTCTACTCCTTCAGGAGTTCTCTCTCTTTCCCAGGGTTCTGACCATTTTCATACCCTTTACCCCTTTTTAAAATGTGAAAAAGTTAATTAGATTTTGAAATTTACTTGGCACTTTTTGAGGTAACTGGAACCACATGTAATAAAATCAGATTAGACAACCATATTTGTCTAAGCCTTCTTTATTCTTCCCTCCCTCCCTTCTATCCTTCTTTCTCTCTCTCTTTCCTTCCTTGAAACGTTTTTCTCTATTGGCAAACTAGTTTGTAAGGAGCCCCATACCACTCCTTGAAATCACTGGAGCAGTGCTTCTTCAGTGGATGAGATATCTAAGCCTAGAATCCAGATCACCACTTAATTGGAAAAATATCACTTTGCTTTTTTTTTAGGCTCTTGGCTTTGGGGTTCTATGGAAGTAATAACTGTACTGCAGATGTCAGATGCTTCTTAGCTTTCATTTATCTGGTGAGGAAATTAAAATCAAGGGTCTGAAACACCCTTGCAGAAATCCCAGTTATTAGTGGCAGAGCTAGGAGGATCCAGGGCTATGGACTGGGGCCCCAGGCTTGAAGACCAACAAGGTCTATCACTCTTCCAGTGGAAAAGGAAAGTCAATGGGCATGAACTCTGAAGACAGCTATAATCATCATTTACCCAGAGAGTTATCCCTTAGGGATTTAGGGAGTCCATACATGCAGAGTGCCTGGGTTATACTTAGACTTCATGCTCCTTGTCAATTCATGATTCATCCAGATGAGTGTTACACATAGTTGGGGACAAGGCAATTCAAGGTTCTTCCCCATGGCTTGGTAATTCCAGGATGAGATACATAACAACAGCTGGTCTAGGATTAGACTTTGTACAGATGCTAGTTCTTTTTCTAGGTTTTCAACAGTCATCTCTGGCAGCAGTTTGGAGGGAAGGCTTTGGAACTAATGTTGTCTGCTTGGGAAACATTTAAGTTGCATTATGAATTGGTAACAGCTGGTTATCATTAGTGCAGAAGGCCAGGCACATTGGTAACCAAAAGGATGATCATTGAGGGGAGAGTCTCACTGCCCATCACAAAGACCAGCTGCATCCCCATGACCTGAGTAGCCCTTCCAATTGCTCTGGGAACCTCTCCCTGTTTGGAAGGGGTCTATCTCAATCTATCCTTCACATCAAACAAAGTCTTTAATTCCTTAAGATTCCAACCACTTCCTCTTTGCTGATCTGAGGGTGAGAACTATGGTTAACTATTCCATGAAAGAATTTCTTCCTCACTTCTAGAATCTTTCAGAACCTTTTCTCATTTTTATCTTGGAGAAACTGATGTTGGTCGGACACAGTGGAGCTATCCTACGTAGAATATACTGGAATGCAGCTTACATCCTTGTTAAAAAGGATATATCTTTATTTCCTGTACATATCATATAGTTCTATAACATTGTTTGTTTACCTTCTGTGTATATGTGTTAAAGGGAATATGAACAGGTGTGTTTGTGTGTTCATGCATGCGTGTGTGTGTGTGTGTGTGTGTGTGTGTGTGTGTGTGTGTGTGTCTGTGTGTGTGTGTGTCTGTGTGTTAGCCAGAGGTCAACCTCAGTGTCTCTTCTTCGGTTGTCCTCTACTTTGTTTCTTTTCTTTTGATATGAACTCTCACTCAGTTCTCCTTGGAGCTCAGCAATTATGCTGGGCTGGTTGACCAGTAAATTCACAGAATCTGCCTAGTCCTGCCTCCCCAGAACTAAGATTATAAGTGCACAACCAAATGCCTGGCTAAATTGTCTCCTGAGTCCCAGAGTTTGTTTTCGAAGAAGGGAATCATTGTATGAAAATGGGAGTCCTCTCTCTGTTTCCCCTTTAACTACTTGTTCTAAAACATTCCTGCTAAGCTGTTGATTGGAAATTCATCAGGCACATTCTCTCCACTTCCATCCCATCCACTTTTTCCTGGCTGTGCCACCAGGCAAAGGCTCTTAGCAAGGACTAAAAGTGTCTGGAAGATGCAGACACTACTCTAATGGGGGTGGGGACAGAGATGCACCCCTTCATTGTGGCAGGAAGTGTTCGGGAAAACTAGAAGTGCTGCTGAGCTTTGGGGGATGCTGTTTGTATGTGGATGACTCTGCTCTACATAGGAGACTTTATTGCCTAGATGCTGCTTCTGTTGAGCTAGTTTAGCTCATCTGGGATGATGGACAATACAGCTGTGGTTGTTGAGGGCTTACCTTGTACTACGTGTCATGTATTAAGTGCTTTGGACACAGGGTCTCTCTAAATCCTCTGAAGCAACTCTTTAGTGAGGCTCTTCTCCTGATCAGACCTCTGTCTCCAGAGGACAACTATGCTACTCCAGTTAGTTATCTACCTCAGGGACAGAGCTGGAACTCTGTCTGAGAGTTCCACAAGTCACCTGGGACTCAGGACCACAACCCAGCCTAATCCCCCCATCTTACTCCTTTAAGAGAGTGACAGGTTACCCAGGAGCATCAGCCCAAAACAATGAGCTATTCTAGGGCTCAGCTCCATCAGCATTTCCCTGTGCAATTGTGAACAAGATGCAGGCTTCTCCTGTTAAACACATGAGTCCACTTGGTCTCATTTTCTTGAATTCTGTAATCAGCTCTGTCTAACATGCTCCTCTTTTCTGTGGCAGCCTTAAAATGTAAACCTAGAGCTCTTTGGTCTGAGACATTTTTTCAGCTTGGGCCTTTCTGGAGTTGTCTCAAATGGAGGATTTGATAGACTGAAGCTGTTTTTCTCTTCACACCCTTTTGATGGCATTTAGGCAGAATGAAAATATGCAAATTCCTGGAGAGGAGGAAGAATAGTTGGAAATGTTTTGGAATTAGGGGACAATAATCTCTCCTTCACATCCCGGGATAATAAATAATTCTTCCCTGGCCCTTTTTAGCAAGGAGTCAGGAGTGGTTTGCCAGCAACACTGTGAAATCTCCCACAACTGCTGTCCCATATACACTGGACACAACTTCCTTTCTGGGACGCCTCATTTCCAGTGATTAATAGTTTGGGGCTCATAACTTATAGTTTCTTGTTGAAAAAACCCCATCCTTTGGCTGTTAACCCCACACCCAGTTATCATACGATACTTCTTTCCTTGGCTTCTTCAATGGAGTTTACTTCCATCCAGTTCACGTGGTGGGTAGAATTCCCAGTTTAAATATGCCTTTTATCTTGACTTTGTTTTTTTTAGGATTTATTATTTTATTTTTAATTATGTATGGATGTGCCTGTATGTGTGTATGCAGGTGTGTATGTGGGAAGAGGGGTTATATATGTCATACAGTGCCCAAGAAGTCCAAAAGAGGGCATTGGGTTCCCCAGGGCTTGAGCTACAGGAAGTGGTGAACCATCCAGTGTGGTTGCTAGGAACCAAACTCAGGTCCTAACATGTGCTCTTAACCACTGAGCAATTTCTCCACCCATCTCAGCTTTGGTTTTGAAAGATCCTTGCACACTGCTGCCACAAAATCAAAGCTTCAGAAGAGGTTAGGGGTTTTTGTCTGTTACTTATCGGAAACATCTTGATAGCAAATTCAATTATACTAGCTTTTATATCAAGGGCAAAATGATCCATTGTTGCTATCAGTGAGCATAACAGTGAGGCGTCTTTTTCTCTGGACTCTCTTCTGGGTGTTTGAATAAGAAGTACTAGCCGTGCCCCAAGTCTGTCTGAACAGAACAGTATGTGGCCAGTCTATGTGTGTTCTATTTTTCTTTTTCAAACTACACCCCAAGGGACACAGATACTCAGTCTTCCTCCTCACTTTCCAAATGCAGTCAGGTGATTAGTTTTGACTTAATGAAGAAAATAGTTGGCAGGAATGAACCAGGCTCAGAAACATACTGAGGAAAAAGCTGTGGCTTCTGAAGAAGGTGGTGGGGGTAGAGGGAGAGAGAAAGAAGAAAAGAATCAAATGTGTGCAACTAAGCACTTTTCATATTTCACGTTAAACAGTTGGGCACCATTTGTTAAAAGAAGGAAAAAAACATTTTCGATATTCTAAGCATACTGCTTAAACCACAAATTCTGTAAAAAATGAACAGCACAAGCCATTAACAGCTGTACGCGTCCTAAACACCTTAGGCGAGACGATAGGATACTAATGCAAAGAGCACCTCCGAGCCATCAGTCTGCACAGGGCTCGGCTCCCACAATTTCATAAGATAAATGCCTCTGCTGTTGTACGATGATGAAACTACAGCTGAGACGAATCTCCGTGTTTTTCACCAGTGATTTAATAAAGGGCCAGCTCAGGATAAATATGGAACGGCTACTCCGGAAGCTCTTTTAGTTTTGCTCTGAAATGTGATAGAACTTGCTTCTGTAAATTGATTGCATCCAAAGTTCCGATTTGCCCACGCATGGAAGAAAGATGTTTACTAAGTCACGGACTGTAAACACCCCGTGTAACACCCTGTAGCATTAGAGGGAGGCTAGAGAATGATGCCTCCTTAGACAGAGCCTAGAGGTTTGAGATCTGAAAGTTGAAATCACTTTCCAGGGTGAGGAATGACTGATAAGAAACAAGAAGGTAGGGAGAGTCTGAGCTATGCATTCTGACACCTCACACCTTGGTTTTCTCATAAGAACTTCTCTGTCCATCAGAAATCCCATGTGTACTGGTTTTTATTGTTTTGAATTAAGAGGTATTAAACATATATCCAATCAATAAACAGCCAGGGGGCTGGGAAGAAAGCTTGAGGGGTACAGTGCTTCCTGTGCAAGCATGAGGACATGGGTTCAGAACCCTAACTCCCATATTTTTTTTAAATGCATCAGGAATGTCAGTGTGCACTTAAAATCCCAGCACTAAGAAGGCAGAGGTAGGAATATCCCAGATCCACTGGCCATTTAGTCTTTGTGATTGGTCTTAATGAGAGAGCTGGTTTCAAAGAATAAGATGAAGGGTCATAAAGGAAGACAATAGAAATTGACCTCTGCATTGGGACATACACATATACAATAACTAGACAGTAAGATGGTTATATACATAGGGCTGATCAGCTATAAAAACACACTTTGTTATATTAAAGACAGCCCCTTCCAAAAGTAGTTTAAATAATAGATGGCAAGACTCCTTATAGTATTTTTTAAATTTTTATTCTTATTTTACTTTATGTTCATGACTGATTTGCCTGGATATATGTCTGTGTATCACACATGTGTGCCCAGTGTGGTGAAAGCCAGAAGAGAGTGCCATATCCCCCTGGAAATGGAGTTACAGAAGGTTGTGAGCTTCCAATTGAACCCAGGTCTTCTGGAACGGCCACCACTGTTCTTAATCACTGAGCCATCTCTCCAGCCCCTAGATTCACTATGTTGTTAGAGGACCAATTTAAATCCACAAGTAAGAAAAATCTGTAGTGTGTGTGTGTGTGTGTGTGTGTGTGTGTGTGTGTGTGTGTGTTGTGTGTTTGGGTTTACTTGTCCATGTATGACAAAGCCTAAGATCAACCTTTAGTGTTGTCCTTCAACAGCCACCCACAGAATTTTCTGAAACAGGCTCTTTCTGGGACATGGGGTTGCCAATTAGACGAGGCTGTCTGGCTGGTGAGCTCCAGGGATCCTTCTATCCCTGCCTTCCTAGCACTGGGATCGCAGGTTTACACCACCATGCCTGGCTTTTTATGTGGGTGTTGGGAACCAAACTCAGGTCTTCATGCTTGGTGCAGCAAATACTTCACAGGGAATGGAACCCCTTTTCCAGCCCACTGTGATCCATAGTTTTGACAGTTGAGTCTGAATAGGTGGACTAACGTCATCTCAAGTTACTGACTATAGCTCGTGGGGGGAAAGGGACCATAGGCATGGTTGTCATTGGTCTACCAGGCCACTTCTCAGAATATCAAGAGCAGGTTTTCTCTGAGGGATGGACATGACTGATACCTAAATTATGGGAGCTGAGTCTTGCAGGACTGCAGCTGGGGGCTGTGTGGGTTGGGAGCCTGCTTGCCTACCCTCTGCAGGGGGGGGTGTTCTCTGACTTTAATTAGGTCCTCCTTGGCTGAATTCACAGGTGGCTTTCCATGGAGGAGGTGGTCCTCTCTCCCCACAGCCTGGCTGGCTGCTCATTTCCTCAGTGGCTTAGCAGGGCCATGATGAAACAGAAGCTGGTGACTTCTCCGTTCTTTACACAACCTGGTGTTAGAGGTTGACCTTTCACCCCTGGAGATTTGGAGGATTAAGGCTGCTTTTAAGTCCCGCTCTGGTGACTAATCCACCACTTTGACTGGGTGTTATGTAAGCATTTCCTGACTTACCCTTTAAATCCTGCAAACATAATAAAAGAGCGGGTAACCTTTACCTTCGGATTTCACTACTGTCTTTTGCGCCATCGCATCAGCCATGGAAGGATCCAGAAACAGAAAGCTAATAAGTGATAGCCTCATTTCTTTTTCTTTTTTGCCCTGGGACATGTAACAAACATTACAATATTTAATATATTCGGGTCAAATAGTTGTAGGGGAACACCAAAAGCTTCAGACTGGGCAAACAGTGTTCCCCCTCCCAGCTTGCTGCATATATTTCCCCACAAAACAATGAAGCAGATGGCATCGGGTGCTTCCTCCCCTCCTCCTTTTAAACAAATTAGAACCAATAAGACTCAAATGATGGTTGAAAAAACTCAGCTGAGAGTAACACAGACTTTGACTCTTGCTGTCTAGTCCCAGTATCATCTTGATTCTAACACAAACAGCGAATCCCTAACTAAACATTCCTGTTTTCTGTCCACTCTTCATCTGGTCAGATAGAGCCCCTGGATGTGCCTCCTTAGGAACAGAGTTATACTGTTCCTGACACAAACATGCCGACCACCCTAAGGCCTATGGAGTTGTCCCCAGATTTCTGGTTAGCAAGTCCTTGGCACACAGCTGTTCTTGTCATGAGAGTAGTTATACCACCACAGTCATGATATGACCATCTTGAAAAAGTCCTGAGGAGAGAGGTCTGTGGGGCCAGGGCAAGGTGGTTCAGTTGATACAGTGCTGGTTGGGAAAGAGGACCTGAGTTGGAACCCCATGACCTATATAAAAAGCCAGGCATGGTGGTGTATGTTTGTAATGCCAGTGCTGGGGAAGTGGAGATGGAGGATCCTTGGGGCTCAGTAGCCAGACAGCCTAGTCTTCTTGGTGAGTTCTAGGCTAAGGTGAGACCCTGTTTCATAAATGAAAGAAAGAAAGAGAGATGGGAGGGGAAGGAAGGAAAAAAAGGGAGGGAGAGAGGGAGGGAGGGAGGGAAGGAGGAAGGGAAGATAGGCTGCATCTAAGGAAAGACACAGAGTCATCCGCCTTAAGCATGTGCACATGTGTGCATATACACCTGCATCTACACATGCATGCATGACCGTGCATACTCATACCCATGTGTGCTCTTACACACATGCACACACACACACACACACACACACACACTTAAAAGAGGGGACTGTGGATTAGATTAATACCTATTTTTATTTTCAGTATTATTTGGTTGTGCCTACAAAAGCACCCACCAGACCAAACATGGCAGCACCTGGAAGCAAAGGGAGGCAGCTAAGTGGTTCATCCTCAGAACTGCAGGTCAAAGAACGGGGGGCTCTGTGTTCATCCCTCCTGTGTCCCCATGGTCACTGTGTATCATCCTCAGCTCTACATTCATCCCTCCTGTGTCCCCATGGCCACTGTGTATAGTCCTCACTCAGCTCTGCATCCAGCCACCCTCTGTCTTGGGATGTCACTATGTTTAGTCCTCAGTTCCTTTACTTTCAAATGGTAACAAATCAGAGTACTTGCTTCTGATTACTGCAGGCCAGTGTTATATTTTCATGTAAAGTTAACTCACAATTGAATGTCCAAGATGATTTTTGGAATTTTGCTTGATAACTTGAGGCATCTTTTTTTTTTTTTTAATGACTATTTGTTGAGATGGCTCATCAGGTAAAGGTGCCCCCACCAAACCTGACGACCTAAGTTTGATATCTGGGAATCACATGGTGAAAGGAGTGAACCAACATGTTCTCTCTATACACAATAAATAAGTAATAGAATTTTTAAAATTGAAAAACAATTAGAATTAACAAATGAGTATTTGTTACTCTTAAATACTGTGCTAATCTAATTAATTTTCAATGGAGATGAATGCTTTTTCCAATGTATCAGGTGCTACATAAAGATTTTTGGGGTGTGTGTGTGCATGTGTGGCACATGTGTATCCTTTGAATTATACGGTGTGTGTGCACATGTGGCTGTTCATGTAGAGGTCAGAAGTTAATGCTGAGTATATTTCTGCATAATTCTCCACGTTATTTTTAAGGCAGTCTCTCACAGAAGCAGGAGCTCATTGATTCTACTAGGCTAGGTTAGCCCCAGATACTCCGATCTCCATTTCCTAGAGGCATAGAGATTCTTTCCCCATGCCTTTAAGGGTAGGAAGATATGGAAGTCCTGGCCATGGAGCTGTGGCTAGGACAGAAAGAAGCACCCCATACTCCATGCTGGGTATCTCATGGGCTTTGGAGTATGTAGGAAATATTTCTGACAAATGACATGTGCCATTCATGTCTGATGGTAAATAGTTTTTCAGTGAGTCTCTTCGGAGTTTTTGTAATACCCTGTTTATAGTGGGCATGTCGTTTCTAGTAGGTAGATGCATCATCACTTGGAGCTTGTGTGAAATGCACACACATGTAGAAATAGACACTGTTGTTCAAGTGCGTCTGGGCCCACTCCATATGCTACGTTATGGCTGAGGGAGGGAGTCACTCACAGGCATGTCCAAAACCTCATTGGTTTTGCCTCATTGGTGCTGCCCAGGTTTCTTCAAAGAAGAAAAGCAAATAGAAGATGTCTTGGGGGTAAAGAGGTGGTCCAAAGGAGAGGGACCCCACATCTAGATCAAGCTGAGATTGTCAGTTTCACTGTATAGAGAGTCCAGGAATGCTCAGAGTAAGACTCCTATCCAGTTACAGTTCATCACAAACAGCCTGCTTGTCTCTTCTAAGGAAGTTTACTACATCCAGCCCTTCTCCAGACCTGATAGATAAAAAAGGAAAAGCCTAGTAAAAGGTTTTGAGACAAGATCTCATGTATCCCACGACGACCTTGCTACACTACCAAGGCTGACTTCTGATTTGAAATTCTGATCCTCCTGCCTCTACCTCCAGAATGCTTATATTACAGGTATGTGCAACCATGTGGGTTTATAGGATACTCATGATCAAAGCCAGAGCTCCATGCATGCTAGACTAGCACTCCCACAATAAGTACATCTCTACTCCATGTAAATATTTTCATCTGTGAAGACCTTCCATGCCCATTTCTCAAAGCTTTTCTGAAGAACACATGATGATGAATGGTAAGATGTGGTGGTATCTTGTTTGTACAAATAAAGCTCCACTGACGATCAGAGGACAGAGCTTGCCCGTTGCTAACTATGGAGGTCTATAGTTCTGTACAGACAGGAAGTGAGATGGCTGGGTGGAGGCCAGAAGCAGGCAGAAACAGGAACTTGCTCTCTTTCCCCTGGGAAACTAATGAGGTAAACGTGGCCTTGGCTTGCTCCTTCTCTCTAATCTCTCAGCATTTTCCTCTATATATGATTCTGGGTTTTTGTTATTTAGACCAATTAAGAGCTCCACTTAGAGTAAGATATTGCAAGTGTTTAAAAATTGAAACATCAGGAAACACCAAGATAATTATACATTCTATGAAGGCGGAGACTTTAGTTATGTCCACAATAAAAGGCTCTATAACAGTAATTGGTAATGAGTAGATGTTTGATGGATATTTGGTTAATCAGGGAATAAATATTTGTTCAATGTTAAATTATTACAGCTTAGCACAAAATCATGATTTGCTGTATACCTACAATTGAGATACTATAAAAATGGTGCTTTTTCATGGAGAGACACAAACAAACATCTATTCACCACAGAGAGAGAACTGAGGACCAAAAGAAATTAATCATCCAACTTGGTAAGCCAAGGTTACTTACAGGAGAGTTGGTAAGGGGTTATATTCACAGGAACATGGAAAATAATTCAAAGTCAGCTAACTCACAGGACAGTGCACCCCAGCACAAGGTACTAATGATGAAAACTGCATCCTTTGAGCTCTCTGCATGGTTTGCAGGCAACTGGACAAGGTCGGGATGTCTCCCTCTCCTCAACAGTTCTTATTGTTTATATAGGCCTATGAAAGATAAGTCTGTGTGACTCTTGTAAGTTCTTGGGACTTTCTGAGACTTGTGAGTTTGCTTCCTGAGTCTCAATAAATCTCTCCCTTTTGGATGGAATATTTCTATTCAGAGGAAACTGCTACACAATAACCAGGTAACAGAAAGCCAACTGTGCTTTGCTAAGCATTATTTCACTAAAGCATCACAGCAATTGCTGAAAGAGAAGAATGGTACTTGCAGTTGAAACAAGAAGCCATTGAAATTATGATGAAATAGCCTCAGTTCAATGTCGTTTGGGTTGAGATGTAGGAGGGGACCCATAAAGATACAAGAAGTCTTGAGAGGTTCAGGTGAATGTCTTAGAGCTGGGCTGGACTTTCTACCTCTAACCGTGCATATAATCACAGCATGCCCAGAAATGTATTTTCCTAGATTAGAAGTGATGTGAAAATGAAAACAAAGCCACCAAAGCATCTGAAAAATAAAAATTTTAAAAGGTGCACACTAATGGTATCTCACTTATGACTTAGCTGGGTCTTTTTTCATTCCCATAGCTTTAAGGTATTCGGCTTTTACTCTTTGAATAGATTGAACTACTCTTTGAGGTTTATTTATTTTTATTTTTATATGAGTATTTTCTGCATGTATGCCTTTGTAACATGTGCATGCCTGAGGGCGTTGGAAGTCAATGTTAGATCTCCTGGAATGGGAGTTAGAGATGGTTGTGAGCCACCAGCCAAACTCAGGTCCTCTGCAAGAGCAGCAAGTGTTCCTAACTGCTGAGCAGTCTCTCTAGCTCAGACTTGAAGTTGCAAATAAGAGCCCAGAATTACCAATGACTGTTTTATTTATGCTCTGAGTGTACTTTTAGAGGAAAGGGATACCATCTTCTATGCAAACTACAACAAATTTGGAAGTTGCATGAAGAGATGGTTGGTACAGTAGCGTGACAGGGGATGTGGACCCACCCTGGAGTGACACAGCTAGGCCTTTTATTCCCAGCTGTGACATGACAAAGCCCCAGTTTATTCACTTACCGTAAAATAGATTGAGAATGTAGCTTCATTAGTATAGTGCCTGCCCAGCGCTTGGGTTTGACCCTAAACACCACATACAACCAGAGAGTCACTGTAATCCTAGCAACTTGAGAGGTGGAAGGAAGATGATAATCTTAAAGCCATCTGCAACTTCAAGGCCAGCCTGGGCTACATGAGACCATGTCTCAAAAAAAATTTTTTATTGTATGGAATCAGTTAAAAAGTACTGTTAGGGAGGTATGTCACTTTATGACTTTTACCTCGGAAATTCACTTATGTCCAGTGTTTTGGTCTCAAGATTGATACAAGAACATGATAATAATTCAAATTATAGCAATCATTAGCCATCATGTGTGTCACCATCTTGGGGCTGATCCTAACACAGTCATCATAGGCCCCCAAATCCATCCTTGGTATTCGTTCTTACTTTTTCTGAACATTTCTGTATGTATGCATATATGTACACATGTGTGGTATATGTACATGTTGGTATGTGTGCATATATGTTTGGAAGTGTTTATGTATGTGTGTTTAGAGGCCAGAGTTTGACACTGGTTTTCTTTCTCTGTTCTCCACCTTTTACACTTGAGATAGGGACTCTCAATGAACCTAGAGCTCACAGATTAGGCTGGCTGGCAGGTGAGCTCCAGGGGCCTCTCCTGCTCTTTTTCTCATGCTGGCCTTCACTAGAGCCCCAGGGCTTCTAGGTTCTAGGAATCAAGATTCAGGCCATCATGACTGCACAGCAAGTGCTTCACCCCCTGAGCCACCTCCCTGTCTCCTTCCTGGAAGTGTTCTAAGTTGCATATTTCTGACATCAGACATGTTGCTAAATTTCACCCCATAAATAACCCCAACGGCTTGGAATTGTAGCAGCATGGTCTCCTGGTAGGTCCCACTTATCAGTCAGTAGAGGCAACTAAGGCCAAACAGTTCCCAAGGAAAATGGCAATGAAGAATGCATCAGGGCTGAGGTGTTTTATGGCACAAAAGTCCTTTCAAATTACCGTGTGAAAAGAATCCGTTCAGCCAGGTGTTGCCGAGTCCCAGGAGTCCAGGTAGAGCAATTACTGAAATAACAACAACAACAACAACAAAATGGATGCAAAAGAGAAAAAAATTAAAAAGCACTTCTCTCTAAAGGCAATTCTGGAAGGAAGAACAGCACCCTGTAAACCTGCTGTTTACACAGATCTCCTGCAAACAATAGCTCCGTCATGGGAAAACTGTATGCTGTTCGGTCAAAACACTCAGCATGAAGGTGACTTTTCCTGAAAGAAGCATGCCTGAGCTGGGGGCCTCAGTGGTTAGATAATTCCCTTTGCATAAAAGCCATTTAATATGATGGTGGGAAAGAAACCGGTCTCTTTTTACAATCCATCTTACATTCTATATATCAAGAGAGATGGATTAGTGTTTGTTAAATTGCTTTTAGGAGGATCACCTGATTCAGTGTCTAAACAACACAAGTTAGCCAGTTAGATGTGCAAGGCGGGGTGCTGGACCCCTTCATTTTCACTGGAGGAGCCCTGTGGGAAATGAGAGTGACTCTAAAATGCATTGAGGCCATTAGAAGATTCCTTCTGCACTGGGCAGGTCCTGCCCACATTGCATCCTCACATCCAGCCATCATCCTGCTCACTTATAGCCTTCTCTGCTTGGGGGCATGTTTATGGAGTCCATATAGAGATTGTCTGAAATATAAACAGGGCATATAAATGATGCTGAAACTAACAACACCCCTAATGGTGGAAGAGTAGGAATTGTGGCTTTCCGGAAATCCGGAGTTTCAGAGCTGGTCCTCAGCCTGGGGTGTGGCTAATGGTCATCTCCCAGATACACCTTGAGGTTCATATAACACTGAGGGTCAAGAGGTGCCCAAAATTCACACACATCTCGTTAGGGTCACAGCCTCCCTTTGGATTGAATCCAGGAACACAACATTAACAATAACAAAGCTGTGCTTGTGGAGAACCTCTAGAAGTTGGCAAGTGTACCCCCCATCTTCTGGGGAGTTTGCTATTATTGTTTAGATTCTGTGATACTCTGCAGTCACCATTGTGAAGCCTTGCAAACTCACCTAGGAACTTGTCCTGACAGCTAACATAAACACAAATGTGGAGATGGGTGTCCGTGGTCTGTCTCTGCAGAGGCAATGAAGGATTGCTGATGGCTATTCTCAACACCTTTGAGCTTTCTCAAGTCCGATATCTTCAGTTTATTTTTACCTTGGTGTGGAAATTGCAACTGACTTCAGCTCTAGACATTGTGAATTAATTTCCTATGCCTGCCCCAGGGGTCTAGGGAGGAAATGGGTGCACCTGCCCCAAATCAAATGAATAACTCATACTGCATCTGGCCCAAAGGTGATAGGCAGCATAGCAATGCAGAAACAGCTGGAAACAAGATCATGGACACCACACACACACACACACACACACACACACACACACACACACACACACACACACAGAGAGAGAGAGAGAGAGAGAGAGAGAGAGAGAGAGAGAGAGAGAGAGAGAGAGAGAGAGAGCAATTGTATTTAGCTCATTATCTGGTACTCATGCTTCCAAGTTTGATCAGCTCAGGGTTCTGTTCCAGCCAGGACCTCAGATGATGAAGGGTCAAAGAAGACAGGGCACAGAAGTGGTCAAATGGTCACTGTTTTGGAATCATCAGTAGGAGCCTGCAGAACTTGGCTCTGAGTACCCACACATCCATGTCTTCCTCCCAGATCAGGAATGGTATTGTGAATATAACATGCTTTGGTATGGCCACACTGAGAATCAGCTCAATCCTTTCATCTCATCTTTGTGCCACAGTAGGAGACACTTATAAAAAGTGCCTGACATACATGCCCTATTCTACTTGCTGTGTGTGTGTGTGTGTGTGTGTGTGTGTGTGTGTGTGTGTGTGTGTGTTGTACAAGCTCCTATGTGCCCTGTTGTGCATGTGGAAGCTAGAGGTCAACCTTGAGAGGCATTCTTTAGATGCTGTCTATCTTGTTTTTGGAGACAAGGGTCTCTCCCTGACCTGGAGTTCAACAGGTAGGCTGGCTGTCTGGAAAGCATCTGGGAATCCACCTGTCTCCATCTCCCCAGTGCTGAGATTCCAAGCACCTACCACTATGTCTTCATTGCTTTAATGGGTTCTGAGGATGGAACTCAGGTCCTCATATGTGCTCAGAAAGCACTTTACTAAGTGAGTTCGCTCACCAGGTCCCACTCACCCTTCTTCCCCATGACAGAAGCACAGATGCGGAGGGATGGAGAGCATAATTTCTTTCCCATGAATCCTGGTGGCTGCCTGTGGTATAGTGAGTGATACAATATGATAGACCGAGGGCTGCACAACCTCTAAGGGAAGACTACCATGGGCATCATATTATTTTTAATCAATTCAGAATCTTACACATGCATATAATGTGTTTTGGGCAACTCTACCATCATTTCCCTCTCCTCCAATTCCTTTTCTATAGCTACTACCATTGTTCCTCCTCCAAATTTTATATTCTGTGTCTGTCTGTCTGTCTGTCTCTCTCTCTCTCTCTCTCTCTCTCTCTCTCTCTCTCTCTCTCTCACACACACACACACACACACACACACACACACACACACACACACGCACTGGATTTATTTAGTGCTGTCAGTATGTACATAGATGCATTGCCATCTACAGGAGTAAAGGCATCTCCTGAGGGACCACATTCCTGAAGAAAACTGACTACCCCTCTCCCAGCAGCCCTGTATACCAATAGCAGCTCAGCTAGAGGTGGGACTTACTATCTACTTCCCTCTCATTCTGAGATAGGGGGCAGGGAAATTTTAAGAGCCAGAGGCAGTGGGTGACTACAGTGGAATAGTTGTCTGTTCAAAACAGGGACGTTGCACATAACCGCTACATACTTAAGACTTGCACATGGATAACATCAAGTCAGACAAAATCCCAGGCATTGCATGCTGCACGTCTCTTTCTCTCTTGGAATCCTACCACTACACTGTAAAAAAGTCCAGGCTACATAGAGTGACCATACATAGAAATTCAAATGAAAAGGTGCCCCAGAGGGCTAAGAGGACAGCCAGTGTGAATCTCTCTCGTGATGTGTGAGTGAGAGACTGGCTACAGATGATCTAGCTGCCTGTCTCCAAGTCTGACAGCTGAGGTTTTAGATGCTGTGGGACAGAGACAAGGCATTTCTGCTGAGCTTGGGCTAGACTTCTACCCAAAGAAACTATTAGAGATGATAAGGACCATTGTTGTTGAAAAGTACTAAGACTTGGAGGCTAGGGATGTAGCTTGGTGGGTATCTACTTGGCCTTTTTAACATGGGTTCTGGAGCTCAAACTCAGGTCCTTATACTTGTGTTGCAAGTTCTTTACTGAATGAGCCATTTTCCTAGCCTCTGGGGTCTTTTGCTTGTCTTTTTTTTTAATGTGGATACTTTCTTTAGCATGTTAAATGAAATTGTCTCTGTTTATGACACACATGTTTTTTTGTATATGTATAAAGTCAAGACTCGTAGAAACGAAAGTCAATGACAGTTACTGGGGTCTGAGGGTGGGAACATCAGGAGTCTAATGAAAACCCACCAAGTTTCACTTAGGAGGAGAAAGTGCAAAACATCCATTGTGTATCATAAGCAGCTAATAGCATGGCATATACTTCCAAATTATTAAGAGAGTCAGTTTTATTTTAATTTTAGCTATTTGGTTTTGAGGATTTTCTCCTTTTGTTGAAAATAGATTTTTTGCTTACATAATATATCCTGATTACATTTTCCCCTCCCTCTATTCCTCAAGGTTCTTCCCCCATCTGGATCCACTCCCTTTCTGTCTCTCATTAGAAAACAAGCATAATTTCAAGGGACTATAATATAACATAATATAATACAACACAATATAAAAACCAACACATTGGAATTGGACAAAACAAACAAACAAATGGAAGAGTCTAAGAGAAGGCACAAGAAACAAAGATCCACTCATGTGCCCACTAGGAATCCAATAAAACATTAAACTATAAGCCATAATATATACACAGAGGACCTGGTACAGATTTGTGTAAGCCCTGTGCATGCTGCTTCAGACTCTAGGAGTTCATATGAGGTTTACTCAGGGGACTTAGAGGTCCTTGTTTTCTTGGTGTTCTTCATCCCCCTGGCTTTTAACACTCTTTCTCTTTTCCTTTTTCCACAGAGTTATCTGAACCCTGAGGGAAGGGATTTGATGGAAATATCTCATTTAGGGCTGAGTGTTGCAATGTCTCTCACTCTCTGCATACTGTCTGCCTGTGGGTCTCTGTAGCTGTTCTCATCTGTTGCGGGAAGAAGCTTCTCTGTTGGTGGCTGAGCAAGAGACTGATTTTGAGTATAGCCGAATGTCATGAGGAGTCACTTTATTTAAAAAAAAAAGAATAATAGTATTTGATTTTTTCCTCTGTCTCTTGGCTATCTAGTCTCAGGTTTTGGTTTCCCAACAGTGTAGGGTATGGGTTCCATCTCATGGAGTGGACCGTAAATCAAATCAGATATTGGTTGGTTACTCCATAAGTTTTGTGCCACCATTACAAGTAGGTCACCACTGTGGACTGAAGATTTTATGGCTGGATTAGAGTTTATATTTCTCCTCTGGTAGCATGTTGAGTACCTTCATGCTTGGATGTAAAGGTGAAGGCTCTACGTAGGTACCAGCTCAACTTCTCCATGTTCATTGAGTTGTGCAGGTGTTGTCTTCAGCGATGGGGTCTTTTTAGTTTTTCATTTGTGGAGATAGTGTCTTATGTATCCAACTAAGGGTCTGAGAGGCAGACAGATCCCTATAAGCAGACAGACAGGCAGACAGATGACAAAGAAGGCTGTAGGTATATTGAGATACTTTTCACTTAAACGATTAAGGCAGTGGACTCCTGACTCTTCATCCTCTCCAATACAAAGACTTGGTGGGGTTTTCCTCTGGAAAGAACTATTTGGTGGGACTTTCAGACCTCCCTGACTGGGGTGGAACCTGTGGTAGGAATCAATCAGCTTTCCTTTCCTGAATCATCCTATCCCCTGCTATAGACCAAACCACCCAATTCCAAGAGATAATGGAAACTCATCACGTTCCCAATCATATAAAAACCCGAGCTCGGGAGCTGGACAGCAGCTCTAGGTTCCCTTTCCACCTTGGGAACTCTCTTTTTTACCATACTAGGCTGTGTGGTGCTAGGGATTTGACCAAAGGCTTTGTGTGTTCTAACAAAGCACTCTATTTATACACACACACACACACACACACACACACACACACACACACACACACGATGAGGAGACACAGTGCCCTGTTTATAATGGTTCAATTTGTGATATTTTGCCTTTATATTGGTATGAAGTGATAGTCATTCAAATGAAATCATTTAATTTTTAGAATTATACATATCCATGTATTTATTTTTCATGCCTAGCTGCAATATGATATGAACATATTTACCCATCACCATCTCATGTAACCCACACCTACAGACTCCCTTCTTCCCAACTAGTTCCCTCCTATTTTCATGTCTTGTTTTGTATAAACATCTTGTGAAAGAAACACTAGTTGTGTGCGTCCATGATTGTGTCAGACATGTCATTTGGATGACAGTGTAGTTTGTTTTATTTAATTCAGGTCTTTTTCTGAGTCAGTGATGCAGTGCATAAAAGCTCTCTAGCAATCCTGAGCCATAGGTACAAGATCATGAGGGGGAAACAACAAGCCACATTCTATGGCATTCTGCGTTCAACTGATAGCAAAAGATGGCATGTTCTTTATTGTTATTTTTAAAGATCTATTTTGTTTTTAATGGCATGAGTACAGTTGCCATTAGAGGTCATAAGAAGGTACCAGATCCCCTGCAGTTACAGACACCTGTGAAACACCCTATGTGGGTGCTGCAACTTAGCTCCAGTTCTTTGCAAGCACAGTAAACACTCTAAGTCACTAAGCCATTCTGTAGACTTATCATCATCACTTTCAAAAGAAGGGTTTTGTATTGGGTGATTTTGCCCAACTGCAGGCTTATGCAAGTACTCTGAGAACATGTAAGGAAGGCAAGCTAAGCTATAAGCCTCCACAGATTAGGTGTTAAATGTATCTTTGACTTAATGATATTCTAAGTTTATAATGGGCAAAGTCATCACTCATAAATCAAGAAGCATTTGTATACAAGACAGCACATGTTAATTTGCTTGATCTAGCCATCCCAGTGAGCAGTAGTGTTAATTGGCTGATAGTCCTTCATCATCACACCCTGGTGAGCTCCGTCTGGTACTCCTGTGATTCATATCTTTGCTACCACTCTCCCTTACTTGGCCATGCTCCCTTGGCCTCCAGCAATGCTCTGAAGATCTACAAGGCCCACATGCCAGGATCCACTAGCAGCCATGCCTATCATCTTTGACACTGGCCTCTGGAACTGTAAGGTAGGAAAACAGAGCCAGGAACAGCATCTCTATGGGCCATGAAACAGAAAGCCTGACAGATGAGAAGAATAAAACAGAGCTGGTTATACTCCACCTCACCATACTTTATCAGGATTTTATTAAGGTTTGAAAGCAATCCATGCAGTAGCCTCAGGATCTTTTCTGCTTCAACACTACAAGGGTTGGGGAATTCTTCCAACGGTGGAGTCAAGTCAGCAGGACCAGGTGTTTCTCCTTGTTTTGTTGAGATGGCATGGACATCACTGGACCTTCAAAGAGCAACAGTAATGTCTGCCAGGAGATTGGGGCTAAAGGGCAAGGTCCTTCTCTTTTTCTACCAGATGTAGTTAGATCCCAGGGACCTAAAGTGGTTGGGAGTCAGCCTTAAGATTTAGATCACTCCCACTCTGTCTGAACTCTGCTCATCTCTCCAGAGCCTGGCCAACTCACATCTTTGGGGGGCATATTTTCTGAACACATTTACACTTTCTTTGCCTTCCCTTCCTCTGAGAAGTATCACAATGTCACACTATTGGGTGATGCAAACCAGAAGTGCTCAGAGAAGATTCCACATAAAACTTAAACTAACAGTAGCTCATGAAACAAAAATAAGAAATGTCAACAATACAGCTCTGACTTACCACACATTTTCTTTACATATTTTCAAAACTCTAGTTTTACTCTGTGTGTGTGTGTGTGTGTGTGTGTGTGTGTGTGTGTGTGTGTGTACTTGTGTGTTCAGGTGAGGGTGCATGAATAGAGGCCAGGGGACAACCTCAGTAGTTGTTGCTTGGTGCAGTCTACCTTTTTGAGACAGGGTCTCTCACTGACCTGGAGTTAGCCAAGTAAGTCAGGCTAGCTGGCTAGCAAGCCCCAGATATATTCCTATCTCCACTTCCTGAGTGCTAGTATTACAAGGGATGCCACCAGGCTTACAATGGTTTTAGGGAAAGGACTCTGGTCTTTATGCTATTAAAGTGGCCCTCTCCTCAACTCTCCAGTTCAACTTTTAATGGTGCCATCCTTGTTTCCATGATCATGCTATCCCTGACTACATTGTCTGGTGGGATTCCAGGGCAGACGTTAGTGCCAAGGCACAGGGAAGGGTTGTGAAAGGGAAGCGCCTTGGAGTAAGAGAACCACTGGCTGCTGGACTCTGACCACTGCCTTCTCTTTCTGAGAAGGCATAGATGGTGAGAGTCAAGGGAAAAGAGCACATGGAAGTTCCTCTCTCTCATGCTTCCAGCATATCTGTGAACCAAGAAAACCACATTAATACTTGGAACTAATGAGAAAAAAACACAGATTCAAGAAATCTTGAAAGCAGGTTCCCAGGCTTTACAAATGGCAGGAGTACTGGCTGCTAAATGTCAAGGAAGAGGACTACATTACTTGTCAGCCAGGGACTGGGAATGATGCTGGAGAAAGAGATTGTCATTTGCAGTCTTGGTCCCCCAACACTGTGTAACAAAGAATCCGCTGTACAGAGGTCAGTGGAGGTAAAGAGTGTTTCTAAGCTCAGCTCATGTTGGGTGAAAGGCACATGTTCAGCACTTTTCAAAGGATCATCTGCAGATATGCCTTAGATTTGATTGGCAGGGGCCTCCTGACTTTATTTTATTTAACCCGTACCAATGCTACTCCATTTTTATTTTTCAGCCTTGCAAAGGAATGACACACAAAACTAGGAAGAGAAGCTTGTGTTGTGTGACAAAACTTTCCCTGGGGAAACACAATACATACATCTGCTCACCCAAGATTGCAAGCCAAACACAGACCAAAGTAAAGATACTACTAATGTCAAACTTGGTGAACCAATGAGTTTTATTGGAATTAATTACAGGAGCATGACTGAGGAGATATTTACAGCATCAGAAATGACTCAAATTCAGCTGCATCACCAAAGCTCACTTGGCATGGGTGACAACTCCCAAAGCTGGGAACCTGGAGCACACTGCACAGCCTGCAGGCTGCTCAAAAGGGTCGAGAGTGTCCTTTCTAAGTGACTCTGGCCTAAGCCTCTTCCAGGCAGCTTGGCTAGTTTCTGCTTCTCCCAGGCAGCTGGTCTGGTCTCCTTGCAGCTTGACTTTTCTGAGAGTGACTCTCAGAGGTCTTTATGGGTATTTTTGGCTGGAAGGGGCCAGAGAATCTGGTCAGTCCCTGAAACTATTTTGAGCTGTTTACTGTTTTGCTTAAGGAGCTTCCCTGCAGGATAGAGTGTTTTGATCTTAGAGGAGACTGTTACAGATGGGTACATGGTTCAGTGGGTAAGGCACTTTCTATGTGTATATGAGGACTTAAGTTTGAATCCCCAGCACCCATGTTAAACAAACAAACAAGCAAACAAGCCTACAGGCACTGGGGCAGGAAAGATGTATCAACAGTTAAAGAGTACTTACTGCTCCATACGGTACCTGAGTTCAGGACCAGCACCTATATCAGGTGGCTCTCAACGACTTATTAAGCATGACTGTGTATGCTTGTAACTGCAACCTTGTGGGGCATAGAGAAGTGATTCTAAGAGTTTGTGGGCCTACTGAAATGCCTCTGGTTCAGTGAGAGATCCTGCTTGCAGGTAATGAGCTGGAGAGTGAAAAATAAAAGGCCTAATGATGTCCTGCACTTGCATGCATGTTCACACCCTCATTCATGTACCACACACAATATTGTTTTACATGACAATCCCAGTTCCCTTCTCCCTCCCATCCTTCCCTACCACCATCCCCTGCCCCCAACTAAAACCCTACCTATCACATACCCTTTCTGTTCCCCCTGGAGGGTGATGCCTTCCATAGGGTGTCATCAGAGTCTATTGTATCCTTTGGGATAGGGCCTAGGCCCACTCCTGTGTGTCTTGGCTCAGGACATTCCTCTATATGGAATGAAACCAATTTCTATCACCCAGCTTTCTGTTAGCAAAGCCCAGTGATGGCACCAATGAAAACAACCTTTTGTTTTTTTCTAAAAATGGGTGTACTGGCTGGTTTGTGTGTCAACTTGACACAAGTTAGAGTCATCAGAGGAAGGAGCCTCAGTTGAGGAAATGTCTCCTTGAGATCCAACTTTAAGCCATTTTCTCATTTAGTGATCAGTGGGGGAGGGCCCAGCCCATGGTTGATGATGCCATCCCTGAGCTGCTGGTCCTGGGTTCTATAAGAAAGCAGATTGAGCAAGCCGTGGGACGCAAGGCAGAAGCAGCTCCCCTCCATGGCCTCTGCATCAGCTCCTGTCTCTAGGTTCCTGCCCTGCTTGAGTCCCTGTCCTGACTTCCTTCAGTGATGAACAGCAATGCTGAAGTGTAAGACAAATAAACCCTTTCCTCCTCAACTCCTTTTGGTCATGATATTTTAATGCAGCAACAGAAACCCTAACTAAGACAATGGGCAACTGACTATATTTCCACCTTTTGAGGTACAAAACAACTTTTGTATGATTTTCCTGGAAGCAAGGCCTGGAAATGTTCAAGGCTTTTGTGGAGAGGAGAATAAGAAAGTAAGAAAGAGTACCAAAACATCCTGACAAGTCCACAAACAGCACCACCTCCTGCTTCAGGCAGAAACATTGGACAGGCCCTCAGGAAGGGAATCTAGACTTGCATTCCTTAGCCTTTACACTGATGTTATAGGCAGGAGATGGCTTAATGGGTGAACTGCTAGCTATGCAAGCACGATGAACTGAGGTCTGATTTTGCAGTACCTACCTAAAAGGCAGGCAAGGTGGCATGCACCTGAAACCCCAGCACTGGGCAGATCCTAGGGGCTCATTAGCTGGGCATCTCAGACAGATAGGTGAACCTTGACTTCAGTGAGAGATACTGTCTCAAAAAACTAAGATGGGAAGAGATAGGGGAAGACACTAACATTGAAAGCTGTTACACACACATCTACCTCATATAAAGAGCACACCCACACACACAGCCCACCCTTCACAGAAAAAAGAAATTGAATGTAAACTGTCTATACATAACCAAGCAACAGCACTATCACATATAATAAGCGAATGAGCAATATACACAGCTTGCAAAGACACAAGCAAAGAGCCTTGTCTGGAAGAAAAGACAATTGACACAGAAGAGTTCCCACAATGTGCTATGAATTTCCCACAATGCCATATGCTATGAAAGAGCTTAATATAAATACCAATTCACTGAAAATAAGAGAACAAAGGAAACAATATTTTTAAAATCCTTTGTGACATTTTGTTTTGTTTCTAATAATGTCCTGTCCTCAGAATTAAGAATAACTTAATTTTTGTCACATTTTTGCCCATCCTAAAGTGTCTAAAAATTCTTACAATTACTTCTAGGGAGAACATTGTCCCACATGTTCCCCACTGTTCAAATGCAGGCACATCTTCAAATAAAAAGCAGTTTGCAGACTGTCAGAGAGAGAGAGAGAGAGAAAGAGAGAGAGTGCGCTACCATCTGAGCAAAACAACCACAATTTCATCAGATCTGCTAAGCCTGCTTGTAAGAGACCCTCAGGCGTAGGCTTGGCCTTATTGATGGTCAACTTTACCAACTCAGCCAGATCCCTAACCTGAGAAAACATTTCTGGTCTTTGTCTTTGGACTTGGTTGGTGCTTGTTAAGGGTAATCACTCTTTCTAGAAAGTAGCACAGGCCCTGCTTCTCATTGGCACATGGCAGGAAAGAAGACAATATGAAAATACACTGTGCTCCAAGCTATAAAGCAACATCATACAGTAGTAAACCATGGACAGACACTGAACATCTGAGCTATGGCCATTGTTAAAGCTGTTAAAGTGAGCTCTCAGAATAAGCCTGGCATCAGTGTCCTGGATGCACAGGCCAAAGGTGCTGGAGTCTTAGTGTCATCCAGGTGAAGAGGGAAGAGGATGCAGAGGGTAAAGAGGAATGGGAAAGAAATGGCCCAGGATTAAATTTGGTAGCACACAAGTCATAAACAGGACTATATTCTTCCGTAGAAAAAGAGTTGATATAGACATCGACAGGGCAAAACCAGTCAAGGCCTGCCTGTTCTGTGGGTCATCAGCACAGCTGGAGTCAGGGTTTCTGCTGCAGCTCTTCTGCATATGAACAGCATGGACAGAACATCCTACCACAGGTCATGAAACTCAGGGGCACCATCACAGGAGTTCATGTCCATCCTCTGGTCTCTGGGATGGAGAGTGAAGCCTGTGAAGCAAGTGCTGTGTATCATCTATGTGGCTGTCTACCCCAGCGAAAGCAGACAGTGACTGGAATGGCCCAACAGGAAGCTGGATTGTGTTGCTTGAAACAGACAATGGCTGGATTGGCCTACCAGGAAGCTGCATCTTGTTTTTTCCTTCATGTGTTACTATGTCAATGTACCCTGTAAGAAGCCTCAGCTAGTTACAGCTCATGCAGTGGAGCTTAGGCAGATTTCACCTGGTTTGATAACTCAACCTGGAGTTACAAAATATCCTATTGAAGATCAAATGAGCCCCAATTTCAATGACAATTTTGGTTTGCACACAGAGCTGAGTGAGAACTGATGACTAAGGATGCTCTTTAATCAATCTCAACTGTTTTCCAAAAGGGTCCACAACCTCTGTTCCAAGGCCTGTTAAAAGCAAGACTACTTGTCAGGAGTCCAGTGTTGCAAGCCGTTCCCCTGCTGAGTGTGTACTGCCAAGCATGTGCTCACAGTGGGAACCTGCAGGTCAGTCGCCTATGCCCTGTCCTAAATGGGAGGTGTCATTGGAGGAGTACATCTGTCACTGTATGAGTCATAGGGTCACTACTGGGTCCTCAACTCAGTCCTGTAGAGTTATGTCATTTAATATATGAGGAAACCAAGGCCCATAAAGATAATGGACTTAGATATGGATATCTTCTATCATCCTTTCACTGCTCTGAGCCACAATGTCCCTAGTGTTTTCTCAGCTGGAGTGCTTGGGATCACAAGCATGCCACCACACCTGGCATTTTTTTTTTTCATTTTCAGGTGGGTTCTGAGGCTAGAACTCAGATCCTTGGGCTTTCCAGGCAAGCACTACACAGATTGAACTATCTCACAAGCCCTGTTTGAGCCTCTAAAAGGCCAATCAGCAAGTCTGAAGGATTAGCTGTGGTCCTTATTTGATGTAAGTGTGTGCCTCCATGTTGACAAGAGACAGAGTATCAGAATAATAATGGTCATGATAACTTCTGGTCTCTGAGCACTTGCCCCTGTTAAGCAACGTTCAATGCATTTCAACATGCATTACTCTCCCCTGCTATCCAGTAAATGTTATTATCCCATTTTATGGATGAGGAGCCAAAGCAGCGTGAGCTCTAATAGTGGTACCACCATTGAATAGTCAACACACAGTTTATTCACAACTTAAAATTGTGCCTAGGAGGTACTGGGGAGATTTTATGAGATTAAAATATTTTGTCGATAGATAAACTACCCTAAATTCAGTTCACTTGGGGAACAATCACTCCTTTACTAGAACAATTTATTCACCTTAGCGGTACCAGCTTGTGACTGCTTATGTCGGAGGGTTAGGATGCATGGTGGGGGACTCCAGTGAGATTTTGGCTGGCGAACATCCCCCTGCAGGCTCTTGGGTTAGTTGTTCTGTGAATTCATTGCACACAAATATTTTATGACTGCATTTATTCTTCATAACAATATGAATGAGCAACTGAATACAAGCCAAATCCCTTATGAAGCCAGAGGAGAGTGATTAAATTATAATCATCCTGGATTAATTAATCTATAATATTTGCTCTTTATATGAAAGAAGAAAGTCAGCCTTCAACATAAAGGTTATGTACTCTTGAGGTCTGTGTCTTAATAAAGGAAGGGCTTGGGGAAAAAACTTGACAAGCCCCCAAGATACGACACGTTGTAAATGTAGACAGAGGGTTATTACTGATATAAAATATATTCAATGTAATTATCAGCCACAACAAATAATCAGAGTGCTGATAACGAATAATTAACATTTTTATATTCCTATAGCCATGTGTCTAACAGATAAGTGTGCAACATTGAATTAATTTATTGTGCTATACTGTCTTAAGGAACGAAAATTGCCTAATCAAAGCATCTCTTCCATGGTATTGCCAGATACAGGCAGAAATCACCATAAGGCTTATTTCTTTGTTTCCTGATATAATTGTTGTTCAGATGCTATAAAGTGTCTGAAAAAAACATAAGTAGAGAAACTGTGTTAAGAATTAAGTCAAGGTGAGTCAGGAGGAAACAGACTTAATGACATTGCTTTTGGTCCCTGCAATTAAGGGTTAAGAAAGATGTGTGAAGCACAGGGCTGGGGAGATGACTCAGTGTATAAAATACTGCATGTGCAAGCATGAAAATATGAGTTTGGATCCCCAGAATCCATGTAAAGCCAGATCTGGTAATGCAAACCTGTGATCCCATCCCTTATAAGGAGAGATGGGGGCACAGACAGGAAAATCTCTGGAAGTTCATGGGTCATGTAGCCTTGTATATACAGTGGCAGAAAAGACACCTGCCTAGACAAGGTAGAAAGTAGGGGATCAACAGCTGAGTTGTCTTCTTACTTCCATGAACCATGGCGTGCAGACATGTGCACACTTTTAAAAATGTATGAAGCAGTTGTGCCTACTTAAGAAGGGCTACGCAAAGGGGGTGGGGCTCTGCTGCTTCCTTGGGTCTTGCTTTCTTTGAAGAGAAGGGGAAGACCATGCTTCCTGTTCAGGTCAATCTGACTTCCCTCAGCTCCCCGCATTCTCAGCCTATGTGTTGAGCTCTACCTGGGTCTGTTTCTTAAATCTCCTTTCCCCGCCAGGCATAGCAAAGGTCATCTCTGTTCACCTTGTGATCTTCAGGTTCCCACCCAATGTCCAAATGTTCCTAAAATCATCACCAGAGTTGCAAACCTGCTGACGTCAACTGACACTGGGAAATCTCAATGTGTAAGTGCACCTAATGTGGACACTCAGTTGTCCTAAAGCAAGCCTGGAAGTTTGAGACACTGAGGAAGAGGATTATGTGAGCTAGAACTGATTCCCCTTCCTGCAAGGATTCCCATGCAGCCCAAATCCAGAAGTAATGTGTCTAGCATCCCAGTAGGCACAAAGTGCTAGCAAGCAGGTGGGTGGAAGGCAGTAGATCTTGGACTTGTTGTTGTGCATCTCAACCACATGCAGATGGTTCCATTAGTAAAAAGCTTGCCTTAGGAGCAGGAGGCCCTGAGCCTGAGCCCTAGAACTCAAGTAATAACTGCAACTATGTGCTTGAAATAGTAACACCGGAAAGGTGGTGACAGGCAGATCCCTGGAGTTCACTGCCCTAGCCCCATGGGTAAGTTCCAGGCCAGTGAGAGACCCAGTCTTAAAGCAAGCAAGCAAACAAAAGAGGACGATTACTGAAGAAGAGATATCCAAGACTGACACATTGCCTTCTTTTGAAGACCCACACACACTCATGTACCTGCTCACAGGAACACGTGCAAACAAGAACATGTAGATTCCAAAAAAGTCTGCTTAGGCAGGTTCTTAGATTCTCTGGTTGTACCAAGATCGAAGGCAATGCCATCTGTGCCAGTTTTCACTTAAGGACTACAGATCTGTAGGACCTTTAGCTGTTTTTAGATATGCTTTATATTTGCATATAAATATAAATATTCACCATTTAGTGGGAACCCGGTATTCTTGTCTCCTCTATTTATCATGGACTCTATTGTCTTTCCAAAGATATTATGGAGTCAACCCCTGAGTATCAGCCTGGTCCAGATGAATGGATGGTGCCCAAAGAGAAGCAAGAGAAATGAACAGTTTTACAAACTCTCAGCTTATCTTCAGTGTGACTGTACCTTAATTTCTGATGTAACGGTGTCTCATGGGTGTGACCTGTGACATCAGGGATATTTCTACCCTTGTCAGGTAGACATCAACTTCGTATTAGTAAAAATCAACATTGTTTTCACACCAACAATCATAATTTTGCCCCTGAAATGGAAGCAATGAAAAGGATGAAATTATAATAAAAAAGAAAGAACTAAATCTACACTAACAGTATCTGCCTTTCAGTGAACAACTGCTAGGGGCCAGTTTCTGTGCTATGTTCTTCTTTTCTTTTTCTAAAACCAAGAAAACTGAGCCCAGTGGAATCTTTCCAGCCTTAGGGATTAAACCTATGGCTTTGTAATAGCAAGACAAGTGTTCTATCACTAAGCTGTAATCCCCAGCCCTTAGATTCATAGAGTTTAGATGCACCCCAGTCTGAATTTGAACCCATGCCTGAAGGATGCCAAACCTCTCAGCTTGGACAGTTGTAGTAATTATTCCAGGGTTCTTCTGAGTGACTACATAGACTATAAGTCCATGAGATGTGACAGAGGTGCAGTTTACAGGGCTTATACTTGGATAGATGACATGAAACACACTTGGGGGCTAAGGACATAGCTCAGTAGTAAAGTGCTCGCTTTTCAAATAGAAGACCAGAGTTAGTGTGGTGGCTGTTCTTGGTTATCAACTTGACTACACCTGGAATTAATGAAAACTCAATTGACTGTGCACACCTGTGAGGGATTTTTTTCTTAATTAAATCATTTGAGGTTGGAAAACCTACTTCTCATCCCGATGTTTGAGGTGGGAAAACACTTTCAATCCAGATCTTTTGAGGTGGGAAGATCCACCTTAAATCTGGGCCACACCTTCTGCTGGCAGCCTATATAAAGAAGCTCTCTCCCCTCTTTGCCAGCCTGCTCTCACTTCCACTGGCAAGTCTCTTCCTTTACTGGCATTATAGCCTAATTTGTCATGATTCTGGCATATTCTGAAGACCAGCTGAGACATCTAGCCTTGTGGACTGAACAACGCCTGGATTCTTGGACCTTCTATTGGTAGACAGCCATTGTTGGGCTAGCTGGACATCAGCCAATGAGTGGACAAAAGCCAGTCTAATAAATATCCCAGAGAACCTTGACTAATACAGTTAGATTCTCAGGACCCAATTAAAAATCTGGATATGGTGGCACACATTTGGAAACCAAGCTCTGGGGATGCAGAGGCAGACATATCCTTGGGGTTCGCTGACCAGTTGGTTGAGTTCTAAGTAAGTGGTGCCAACTCAGAAAACTAAGGTGAACAGCATTATGAAGAACAGCACACTGAAGTTGTCCTCTGGCCTCTACCTACACATATATACAGTATGTACATGTATTTCCCTATCCTCCATACACACTGGTGATAGGGGAAACTACAGTGCCCAACTCCAAAAGGAGCAAGACCTAACCTGAAATCACCTGAAAAAAGAGGAGCCACTATACAGAGGGGCAGCCATCTATGGTCTTGAGAAGATGATGGCTCTAGGGACTAAATTGATGGTTTAGGAGGAAGAGGATGGATCAAGCAAAGGGCATAGGCAAACATGAGCAAGTGATACAGTTTTAGAGAGCAAGTTATGGAGCCATATGCTCATACCTCAGGATACTGTGTCCACTAGAAATGTGGCTTCCATGGTTGTGTGAAGCTCATTATTGATCATCAACTTGACAGGAGCTAGAATCACCTAGGAGACAAGCCTCTGGAAAGATCTGGGAAGGAGCTTCTAGATTGGTCTAACTGAGGTAGGAAGAGCCACCCTGAATGTGGCTAGGGCCTTGGACTGAGTAAAACAGAAAATGCAAGCTCAGCACCAGCATTCATTTCCTTCTACTTCCTGACTGTGGATGCCACCTGAGCAAGGCTGCCACACCTTCCCTGGCACAGTAGGCTGTATCCCCTAAAACCATGAGCCAAGATGAACCTTTCTTCCTTAATTTTTTTCATGTAAGACATTGATCACAGCAATGAGGAAAATAATGGATACAGCATGCGTCAGTCTCCACTGGGGAGCATTCAAAATGTCTGTGTCAATTGTCCCCATTCTATGGACTGACAGCAGCAGAGTCTCCTGAGATGAAGAGATACTGAGGTGATGGTCAAGTCTACCCTTCATCTCCAATAGTCAGTACAGGGCTTTTGATGTGTTCTTTTGGAGAGAGATTAGGAGGCACTTCTTGAGGAAACATCAGGGAAGGTTCAGTGTTTACTGTGTGCATGTATATGGACACTTAAGGGCACATATGCTGTACAATTGCATATTCATATGTTTTGTCCCATGCATTATGAATGTGGAGGCCAGAAGTGAATGCATGCCTTTCTGTATTGTCTTCCAATGTTTTTGTAAACACAGATTATCTAGGTTGGCTGGCCTGCAGGCTCAGGGGAGCCTCCTCTTTCTGCCTCCCAGCTCTGGGTTTACAAGCATGTGCCATCACCCAGATCTTTACATGGGTGCTGGGGATTGCAACTCAGAGCCTTGTGCTAGCCCTTTGCTCACAAAGACATCTGTCCTCCATGGGGGAGGGGATTTTGAAAACACCTTCCCACAGGCTAAACCCATCTCCAAGCATGTATGGGCTCTGGCTTTTTAGCCAGGGTTGGAGATAGATTGCATCAAGAAGGCTGGACCCAAGACTTTCTTCTGTGATGTCTGGTGTTGACTCTTACAAGATAAGGCAGACAGAATCTGGCTGGGTGAAGCACACATGTCTGCCTCTGCTCCACACCCTCGGGGCCACCCCAATCCTCCTCGAAGCCTCTATGAAGTATGAGGCTCTCTAATGGAATCTCTCTCCTTTTTCTTTTCTTTACGTTTTTTTTTTTTTTTTTTATTTCTTGAGGGGTGTCCAAAGAAATTTGGGGAAAAAAAGAGCAACCTTCATGTTTGTCCACTATTGATTGCGGTTCCAGTTGGTAGATTTTTATGTAAAAACAAAGAACAAAGTAATTCTCCTGGGCTGTCCTAAGATGATTACATTAGAACGTATTCCACCCTGTGAGCTGGGGCAGACTTGATTTCCCTGTGAGCAAGAAGCTCCGGGACCAGAAAGATGAACCCACATCCACAGAGGAAGAAAAGAGAAGAGCTGTGGTGTTAAATAAAATTCTGCAAGGAGATGATTGTAACTGAGAACACAGTAAATAGTAAGGTGAGCTTTACTCATTGATTTTTCTAGGTTTTGACAGTATAGGCACACAGCTTCAGACACACATAGGCGAGGAACTACCCGTAGCCCTGTGTGACAGGGGTCTAGAGGGAACTAGGAGAAGCTGAGATGATTTAAGCACACACGGTATATTGGGTGGTTTATCCAGCGTGGCTAGAAAGTTTTCATGGAGCTACCACAAACTCAGCTTCCTTCTTGTCCTTCCCATTTGCTCAGACACCATAGACTTTGCTTCACCTCAACTGATCCTTTGGGGATCTGGCCAAAGTGGAGCAGACAGAGGCAGAGGAAGAAGGAGGAGAGGGGAAGGAAGGGGAGGGGAAGGGAGAGGAGGGGACGGGAGGGAAGAGTAGAAATAAAGAATAATTAGTTATGTCAGGGAAGGTGGAGTCTGACAAAAGTTTAAAATAAAACAAAACAAACAAAAAACAACAAACCAATAAACAACCACACAAAAATGTGTAAGAGTCTTAAAACATCAGCTTTGCTGATGAGTCAGATTTTTCTAAGCCAAGGAAAATCTATTTGAGTATGCACAGCACTGTGATAGTGTAATTCTTTTCAGCGGGAGTGACATCCGAAAGGTGATCAGGGCCCCAGGGAGTCAGGAATTCCTATGTCATGATATTCCTCTGTGGGAGAAGAGGTCACTGAAGGAGTCCGAGGATTACAAAGCATATGATCAGATTTGCATTTTGGGAAATTTGGTCCCAGTCAAGCTTTGTAAGGGAGACCCAAAAGAGCAGGAGTCAGAAACTCCATTACAGGTACAGTAATGGAGGTGAGAACTCACACAAGTGGCCTAGGGATATGGCTCAGTTGGTTGAGGGCTTGCTTGGCATGCACCAAGTTCTGGGTTTGATCCAGTACTACATAAACTGATCAAGAGACTCTTAATCCTCCTGAGTATGTCTGTGAGGTCATTTCCAAGAAGGATTGTCTGAGGGGAGAAGGCCCTCCCTGACAGTGGACCTTCCTGAGGCAGCCCAGACATAAGATAGTCCAAACGAAGAGCAGGGTTGCTTCAGGGACTGCTTTTTCATCTTGCTGGTAAGTGTGTACATGTGGCTGCTCACTGCTGTTGCTACTGTCCTTTGCTGACATTGAAACCCAGATTCTTCAGTCTTCTAGCATGGACTGAAGACCAAGAGCTCTCTAGGACTCTTCCAGGCCTTCAGCACAAGACTGGGAGTGCTGAGACAGCCAGCCTTGGGACTGTTATGGAGGTTCTCAGCTTCTTTAGGAAGTAGACCGACATTGTTGAATTGTCCAGCTCCTAAGGTGTAAGCCAATAGAACAAATCATTTTTAATAATATATATTCATTCTGTCAGTTCTGTTCCTCCAGGGAGCCCTGACTCATATAAGATATAGCTTCAAGCATATTTGATTTTTAATTTTTTGGTGGGGATAAATTAAAAAAAAAAAACTGTCTTTGAGCTCCAGATGCATCTGAGTAGTGGAGAGCTTGCCTTGTATTAGGGATGCCCTGACCTATCCCTAGCACAGAAACAAGCAAACATTAACCTTAAACTTCAAGTGACCTTATGCTATGAATGTGGAAGATAATTGAATTGAACTGTATTTCAACTTCATCCCATCAAACTCATTCACAAATCAGACCTACTAGGTCAGTGGTTCTCAACAATCTTGATGCTATGACCCTTTAATACAGTTCCTCATGTTGTGGTGAACCCCAACCATAAAATAATTTTCTTTGTTACTTCATACCTGTAATTTTGTTACTGTTATGAATTGTAATGTAAAATTTTTGGAGATTGAGGTTTGCCCAAAGGGTTAGGACACACAGGTTGAGAACCACTTCTCTAGACCCTCAAGCTTGAACTATATATTTCCCTTTCACGAGACCTACCTCCTTGACTTTCCAGCAACTATAGACCAAGAAAAGAGAGTGCTCAGGGAATTAAAAGAGCAAATGTACTGCCCCATTTCATTCACACAGAAGAAAGGCAACGACAGGGAAGACTGGACTGAAGCCACTTGGTAGCTAGGTCACGTGTAGTATAATCTAGCTGATAATACTACGTACAAGGAGCATGTTTCATCCCTGTGATTCGATGGTCAGCAGTGAGCCCATTGTCCCATTGACCTGAGTTCTTTGCAAGTCTGTCCAGCTAGGTGTAGACTTGTGGTGGTGCTTTGTACTAATTGCTAGCTTGACAAGATCTAGAATCACCTAGGATCAATCTTCCGAGCAGGTCTGTGGAAGAGTTTCTAGACTGGATTAATTGAGGAGGAAGTCTGTTGTGGAACCGTTTCCTCCAACATTAAAACATTCCATCCTGCAGGAAGCTCCTTAAGTGGGAAGGTAAACAACTCAGACTAGCTTCAGGAAGTCCCTGAAACTGGGAAGATTTATCAGACCCACTTCCTACTAGAGTAAGCAATAAAAGCTTAGGGTCCCCCTTTTGTTGCAGCAGAACCAAGCTGCAAAGAAGACTCAGATCAGATCATTAGCCTGGAAGAAGCAGAAGCCAGCAGAACTTCCTGGGAGAGCTCTAGCCCAACTGAGACCCCTGGAAAGGACACTCTCCAACCCATTGAGCTGCCTGCAGGCTGTGCAGTGTGCTTTTGTGAGGCATCACCCATGCTGGGGTGGGCCTTGGTGATGCAGCTGTCTTTGAGCCATTTCTGCTCCTGTAACTCCTCACCTGTATACTTCTGTAATTAACCCCAATAAAATTCACTGGCTCAACAAGTTGGTCTTGGTAGTATCCATACTTTGGTCTGTCATGGGTTTCCTATCCAGGGTGAACAGACGTAAGTGGTGCATTTCCCCTGGAAAAGTTTTGTCACACAACAGAGACCAACCCTAAGTGTGGGTTGGCACCATTCCATTGACTGGGATCCTGGACAGAATAAAAAGAACCTGAGATGAGCACCAGGGTTCTTGGCACTCTGCTTCATGACTGTGGATGTCACATGACCAGACACCTCATGTTCCCACCACCACAGTTGAACCCATGAGTCAAAGGAAAGAATCTCCTTGTTGAATTGCTCTTGTGGGTATTTTGTCACAGCATCGGAAAGGTGACCATACAAACCATTTCCTTACTGTGTTTTATCTTTCCGTGATCATACAGACCCAGCTGCTCTCTCTCTCTCTCTCTCTCTCTCTCTCTCTCTCTCTCTCTCTCTCTCTCTCACGAACTGATGGAAATCACTGCTTGTTTTTCATGCTTAGGCCAATCAGTGGTGAGGAATAAAAAAAAAACAACTAGATGTATCATCCTCCCCTTTATCTTGTGCACCCTTTCAGACACACCCTAACTTTGACTCCTAGAGTTGGAATGGATTAAAGTTCACTCCTCACTCCACAACACTGTAAGGCTCCTGGAGAAGGTGAGCCACAGACACACATTGTGAGTGAGGAAACTGAGCTCCAACCTTAAATACTGAATGTTGTACCAACCTCATTCGCTACATTGAAAAAAGGGTGAGAGTTTAGACAGGGAAAAGATTCAATATTCTGCTTCCTGGCACTAGCTTGATGAGACCTGTGCATGAACCACCTGGTATAGATAGGATGCAAATAAAAATATAAAGCCCAGAGATGTCCAGTGAGAGGTGCAAAGACACATAGCAGGTGAAGCCAAGATTGAGGGCTCCTGGAGCAATAGTGCTAAGAGGTGACAATGAGTATTTGTAAACTATCTTCATGTATATCTAAATAAGGAAAGTTAAAAAAAAAAAAAGGCAATCGGGCATTGTGGTGCACACCTTTAGTCCTAGCACTCAAGAGGCAGATATAGGTGAATCTCTGTGAGTTTGAGACCAGCCTGGTCTACAAAATGAGTTCCAGGACAGCTAGGGCTGTTACAAAGAGAAACCTTCTTGAAAAAACAAAAAGCACAGCCGGGCAGTGGTAATGCACGCCTTTAGTCCCAGCACTCAGGAGGCAGACACAGTCAGATCTCTGTGAGTTCGAGACCAGCCTGGTCTACAAGAGCTAGTTCCAGGACAGCCTCCAAAGCCACAGAGAAACCCTGTCTTGAAAAACAAAACAAACAAACAAACAAACAAACAAAAACAAAAAAAGAAAGAAAGAAAAACAAAAAGCACAACAACAACAAAAGGCAGCATGAAAATCAAATGTGAGTTTATTTTTTTTTAAGAAAAACATTGGGAGGGGGGATGAGGTGGGAGGTTGGTGGGAGTCAGGGAGGAGGGGAGGGAGGGAGGGGGGAGCTGGGACTGACATGTGAATCAGACTTGTTTCTAATTTAAATAAAAATAAATTTAAAAAAGAAAAACACTGGGAAAGCTGCCTACAGCAATTAAATATTCTGTTACTAATTGCATCCCCCACTTCCTTTATTGACTAAGTGGAAACTGGGTTAGCCAGGCCTTCACCTTCTTAAACCACAGTATCAAACACCTATGGGCTTCCAGGAAAGTGGTTGGGTATCTTTTCTTTAGAGCGCCTCCATTTTTACCAAAGAATATTCTAGCTGTGAGCAACTCTAAAATGTGGGGAAGAAAACTCCACTAGGCAACATGTTAAAATCACTAAGAATTCATCCTTTGTTCCAAATATTAAAAAGAAAATAGACAAGTTAGAAGGTTTTCATTTGGGGAATCTTAGAATAACTGCATACAACATATGTAACAAATTAAAAACTATCACTTTATTTATGACCAAGAGACATGATAGTTTGACCTCTGATTTCGATATTTCAATTCTGTATATCCTACCGAATGTTTTGTTTTGTGTGTGTGTGTGTGTGTGTGTGTGTGTGTGTGTGTGTTTCTCCTCTGTGATACACTTCTGCTGCCTCCCATGATACAGTTCTGCCTGCCTGTCTATTGATCTATCTCTAATATTTCTGTTCCGGTTGATCCACAGAAGGATTACTTTTGCCATCTACATTTCAGGAGAACCAACCTTATTCATTTACTCACTAAGAGGATATTTACCATGATAGAAACATAATACATTGATATCAAGGTAACAGGCCGGGTGCAGACTCATAATAACTAGGATATTAGATACTGACCTTGGTCCCCTCTGTGGGAACTGCTGACCAGTAAGTTCTCTCTCGAAGCCAAAATGAATGACTGACACATTTCCTAAACATCTTAAGTTGGTGTTCCCGATGAGTTCTTTCCAGGAAGTTGCTTTTGGTCATGGTGTTTCATCACAGCAGTAGTAACTAAGATGCCCATGTTGATCTGGCCTAGGGTACACACAAACACACGCGCACACACACACACACACACCAGAGACAGAGACAAAGACAGAGTTCTGGAACCTTCGTGTACTGTCAAATATTCAAAGGTGCATCTGCTTTGGTAAACAGCATGGTGGTCCCTCAATCAGTTAACCTACAAGCCCAATATAAGCCAATAATTTCACCTGTAGGCATTTTCCCAAGAAGACTTAAAGAATATGGCCAGAAAAAAGCTTGTATATAAGTGCTCTTAGCATTATTGCTTGTAACAGATAGAAAGTGAAAGCAATGCAAGCCTCATAAGTGGACAAATCCAATGTGATTTATTGTCTGTACAATGGGTTATTTTTCAGCCATTGAAAGGAATGAGGTACTGATTCTGGCTACAGCATAGATGAGCCTTGAAAATATTTTACTAAGTCAAAGAGTCACTTAAGTGACTATATATTTGGGGACTGGAGGATGCTTCCATTGCTAAGGTGCTGGTTGTGCAAGTTTGAACCCCAAAACAAATGTAAAAAGGCTGGGTTTGATGGCACATTCAGCGAAGTACCTGGAAAGTGGGTTTAAGACCATCCCTGGAGCTTGGTAGCCAACAAGCTGAGAGGAATGGGTTAGTTCCAGGTCGTTGAAAGACCCTCCAACACACACACACAATAATGTGAACTGCATCCTGAGGAATTGTTGAGCTTGACCCCCCCACACACACACACGTTCATGCCCCCACACACAAATACTTTGCTCACACAAAGGACTGCATATTGTATAGCTTCACTTACCTGTGAGGTCCCAAGGAGACAACTCTGGAAAGACAGAAAGTAAATCAGTGTTGTCTGAGGTTGGGAGGTGGGAGACTGAGAGAAGTGGGAAGAAAGGGAGAGATAGGAGGAGGAAACCAGATGGGCAAGCCTCTTAGTTAGGGTTTCTATTGCTTCATTGAAACACCATGAGCAAAAAGCAAGTTGGGGGAGGGGTTATTTGGCTTACACTTACATATTACTGATCATTATGGAAGGAAGTCAGGAGAGGAACTTAAATAGGGCAGTATCCCAGAGGTAGGGTATGAAGGAGTGCTGCTTACATTCTTGCTTCCCATGGCTTTCTTAGAGAACCCAGAACCAGCAGCCCAGGCATGGCACCACCCACCATGGTCTGGGACTTCTCCCATTGATCACTAATTGAGAAAATGCCTTACACCTGCACCTCATGGATGCATTTCCTCAACAGTGTCTCCTTCCTCTCTGATGACTCTAGCTTGTGTCAAGTTGACACACGAATGTAGCCAGTAGAGCAAGCATGTGGGTTTCTTTCTGGAGCAGTGATAATATTTTCAAGTTGCATGTGGGAAAGGATACAAGATCTTAAGTATGCTAAAGATAAAGTTGGAAGGGGTAAGGAATGGGTATGGATCCGTACAGAGTTAGGGAGAGGAGTGGGGGATGAATATGGTTAAAATATATTGTATGAACTTCTCAAGTAATTGATAAAATGTATTTAAAAATAAAAAAATAATGGTTAAATGGAACCTAAAATAAACTGTTGGGCATTTGACATATGAGAACTCTATGTGAAATATATCTCAATAAAACTATTAAAAATCAAAAGCCAAGATATGTCCACTGGATTATTTTCCTTTAGGGAATTTCTTTTTCCAAGATCTTCATATCCTGTGCTTTATGAAAACCAAATGAGGGCTTTATTGGAAGACACTAACAGATAAATGCACACACACACACACACACACACACACACACACACACACACACACACACACACACTCCTAACATCTTCAACATGCATGCACAGATACATATGCACACACATATATACTTACACTTATATGGACTCATTACACACATACATTGGTATGCATACACATTAATGAATACAGGTATCTATATACACATGTACATTTTCACACTATTATGTACATACACATGGATTTAAATATATGCAGTATATATAAACACTTATACACATATATGCATATACACACAGATTCTCATGCATGCATGCACACACATTCATATACCTATGTATAGACACAGATGGATGCACTCATTGATTCACACCACACACACACCACAGTCACACAGACACACCTACACAACCTTACACACATACATACATGCCAGCTCTTCAGCCACAGGGCCTCCTGGCTCTGTTTGTGATTCAAACAGAACTGAGTTGATTGGGTGGCAGGACATAACCAGGGATTCAAAAGAGTGAGCCATCTTCCTTCTCCTGGGATTGAGTTTCTGCTGTCACAGAAACTTCTAGAATTTATCTGTCTTGGCTTCAAGGAGACCATGGGTACACGGATATATGGAAAGGCGTGGGTAGCATGCTCCTGCTTTGCCTGTGCACCTATGTGTGCATGAAGATGAGGACATATGGGTTCATGTACTCCATCTACTCCTGCATGGAACACATACATAGTGAACCCTTAGTATGCCCAGTGAATCATAAATGGGGAACTCGCATGTATGAGTATGCATACGCTCTTAGAACACACATGCAAATATATGCATGCCTCTGTTTTCTGCTGGAGGATAATGGGATTCGTCTGCAATCTGCTCTCTTGGCCGAAGCCTACATCTCCATAAAGAGGAGTTCTCATCTCCACCTCCTCCCCATGTCTCATCATTAATTCTGTGTACTGAACAGAAAGGCAAAGTCAGGCGGAAGGGAAGGTCAGGGCCAAGTGAGGGCGAGTGACAGGTTCTGGCATTCATGAACTTGGACCTCAGAGGGGGCAGTGACACAAAGCACATCCAAACAGGTTCATCTCCTATAATTGATTTCTTCTGGCAGGTCTGACCTCCTAATGGTGCCCGGGCTGGGCTGGCACTATTATAATTAGTCTCTGATCCCTGAGACACTGACCGCATGCTGGCATATGGAGACTGGGCTTCCTGGGGTTAGAAAGTTGCTCTAGGTAATTCACCAAGAAAACCATTCTCTTCTAAACTATATGTCCTAGCTGCATTAAGATGATTGATATATGTCATCAATAAGCCAAGTGAGAAAAGTTTGTAATTCCAGGATTGTTTTATCCTGCCTAAAAATGCAAAAGAGCCTGTGTTTCATTTCTCTTCCTTATGGGCAGCACAAATTGTTCTTTCTTTCCTTCCTTCCTTCCTTCCTTCCTTCCTTCCTTCCTTCCTTCCTTCCTTTCTTTCTTTCTTTGCTTTTTGGAAGAGGACACATAGTTGGGTGAATAGGGAAGGAGATGGATCTGGAAGGAGTTGGGGAAGGGGTGAATATGTTCAAAACATTATATGAAATTATTGAAGAGCTAATAAAATGGTAAAAAGTGCTGGTAAATTGTAAGTGGGTAGAAAATCTACAAAATGGAAGAGAAATTGTTGTTCAAACCATCCACTAATGTGTGCTTTACTGATGGACCATTTCTGTTGAAACAGTGATCTCTGTTAAACCCACTACTTAATATTGTCTGAAAAACCTTTCAGATACGACAAAATAAGAAATCAAATCTTTGTGTGGATGTGCTAGAATCATAGAAAAATTAACTATTGTCTTTCAGGATAATGGCACCTTTTCTTTATTTTTGGTGTGTGTGTGTGTGTGTGTGTGTGTGTGTGTGTGTGTATGTGTGTGTGTGTCAAAGATTAATGCTGAGCATCTTTCTCAACTGTTCTCTGCCTTGTTTGGGCGTAACAATGTCTCTTGTTGAATGTTCAGCTCACTGATTGCCTAGACTGGTTCACCAGCAAGCCCCAGGTATCGCCTGTCTGCCTCCCCAGTGCTGGCGTAACAGATGCACAACATTGCACTTGGCTTTAACATGGAAGCTAAGGTTCAAACTCAAGTCCTCAGGCTTGCTCAGCAAACAACTGAGCCAGCTCTCTACACCTTTTCTTGTGACAGCAACTTTGGGGACTAAATGGAATGGAGTAGATATTTAGCTCAATCATCTAGAAAGAGAAATACTATTCACTGTGATACTATACAGTCACTTTACTCTGGAAATGACTTCAGGAGACAATTATTGCCCAATAGTTAAAGGCTACTTGTCCTCAAACATCAAACATCATATTCAACAAATGTTTCCTAACACTAAGATGCTTTTAACCAACCATTCAGTGTAATGTATGTGGATATAAATTTGCAGTTACTGTACTGTTTTACTTTTAAGGGCAATGTTTTAAACTCTTGGTATTTGAGAAACTGGGATGGCTTAGGGTTTTGTGCATGCTATTTCCTAAACATCATGGAAGACAGACAGGAAAATACTCACAAGCTGGAGGATGGGAAAGAACGCTGTATAATGCTGTACTCATGAACTCGTAGCAATTGTGGTTACTTGCACAAGACCAAGCCAGTTAAAAATTCCAGTGTGGATGGGGGAAGAGTTCATAAGGCCCCACCCAAGTGTTGGAGTTATGTTACTAGGAGGGAGACCCATTTTTCTTTAGGGGGTGACCGAAAGCAAGCAGGTTGCCATGCACCCCCCCAGTGGATGGTCCCATACCCATGAGCATATGGCAATAGTAACGTGACTTAATGAGTTAAAAGAGAAAAGGAGCTATATTGGAGCAGAGCAGGAGGAAGGGGTGAATACAGTTAAGATATATATCTATGAAACTTTCAAAGAATAGAACAAAAATTCCTGTTTTCTAGAGAGATATTTATTATTTCATAGTTTTAGAATCATACTATATTGCTCATGCTCAGACATGTTATGGATACATGTGGGTTTTATAGGATAAGAAAGAAACATAGCTTGATGGGTCAGTAAGCTTTCTCTTCTACCAACATTTATTCTATTAAGGCCCAGGCATCAGATGGTGCCAACAACCTTCTGTGGTCTCCCAAATATAAAGAATTGACAACAGTCAACAGGTACAGCCTGAGGTTTTCTTGCAAGTAGTCACAGAGGCTTTGATATGATGGCTGCTAGGCTCTCAGGACAGAGTTAAAACAAGGTAAGACAAGCTTCCTGCTGTGCAGTCCAAGCCAATACATTCTCTTTTAGGGTATTTACATTCTCTCTCTCTCTCTCTCTCTCTCTCTCTCTCTCTCTCTCTCTCTCTCTCTCTCTCTGTCTCTCTCTCTCTCTCTCTCTCTCTCTCTCTCTCTCTCACACACACACACACACACACACACACACACACACACACACACACATCTCAAGTGAGAAACAGTGTATAAAATACCCAAGCCAGCCCTTACAAATACAAGTTACCACAAATAGGGAAGCCATCCTATGCCCAAAGAGACATCATGACCACAGTGATGCAGTACATTGGATGCAATCTTAAAATAAAAAAGGGACATTTGGTAAAATTTTAATTTCCAATAATGTGTAGATTTTGATTAATAACATTCCCATTGTGGTTTGTTGCTGGTAAAAAAATGGACTATAGTAATGTAAAATGTTACAGATAGAGGCTATATGGGAACTCTTCATTACTGTTGTAACTTTTCTATGTACCGAAGATAATTTTAAAGTCAAAAGTTAAATTTTTAAAGGCGCTAAAAAGGTGGCTTGGTGGGTAAGAACTCTTGCTATATAAACATGAGAACCTGAGTTTGGATGTTGGTACCCTTATAGAAAGCTGGTGAGCATGGCTGAACCTGTATCTGTAACCCGAGTGCTGAGGAGAGGCTTCAGTTATGCCAGTTGCCATGCACCTATTCATCTTGGTTCTGGCAAACCTTACTCATGCAATAAGTCAAGAGAAATAAATAAAAGTGAATGGAGGGTACAGAAGAAAACATAAAGCTGGCCCATGTTTGAAGTGGCCACAATTTGGTGCATGGAAAACACAAAAGCATTTGCAGATAAACTATCAATATTAATAAATGAATTTGGGAAGACTTTTGGATATGGAGTCAATAAAAAGTAAGTTGCATTCTTCTGTAATAGCATAAATAATTAGAAAATATATCTGGGTGTTTTATTTGTTTCATTAATTTCAATAAAAAAGAAGACAAGGACATATGTTCAACCATGTTCATAGCAGCATTGTTTTTAATAGCCAGAACCTGGAAGCAACCTAGATGCCCCTCAACTGAAGAATGGATAGAGAAAATGTGGTACATTTATACAATGCAGTACTACTCAGCAGAAAAAAGCAATAGAATCTTGAAATTCGCAGGCAAATGGATGGAACTAGAAGAAACCATCCTGAGTGAGGTAACCCAGTCACAAAAAGTCAAACATGGTATGTACTCACTCATATATGCATTTTAGACATAGAGCAAAGGATTACCAGCCTATAATTCTCTTCACCAAAGAAACTAGGAAACATGAAGGATTCTAAGGGATAAATGGACCCCAGGAATGGGAAGTGGCATGAACTCCTGAGCTAAGTGGGAGAATGAGGATAGGGGAGAGGGTGCTTCCACAATAAGAGCAGGAGAAGAGGAGTAGAGGAGAGAAAATGGAGGAGCAGAAATATTGAGTAGGGGGAAGAATAGAGGAGAGAGAGCAGGATGAGAGATACCATATTAGAGGGAGCCATTATAGGTCCGAGAACAGATCTGGAACTAGGGAAATCTCCAGAGACCTACAAGGATGACATGATCTGACAATTCAGGCAATGGTGGAGAGGATAACCTAAAAGCCCTTCCCCTAAAATGAAATGGATGAGTTTATGCCATCCTAGAGCCCTCATCCAGTGGCTGATGGAAGCAGAGACACACATCCACAGACATACACTGAGCTGAAATCTGGAATTTAGTTGAAGAGAGGGAGGAATGAAGATCAAAGCAGTCTGTACCAGGTTGGAGAAACCCACAGAAACAGTTGGCCTGAACAAGGGAGAGCACATCGACCCCAGATGCTGTCTGGGAGACCAGTACAAGACTGATCCAGACCCCTGAACATGGATGTCAATAAGGAGGCCTCTGCACTCCAGGAAGCCTCTGGTAGTGGGTTAGTATTTTTCCCTGGTGTAAGAAGTGACTTTGAGAACCCATCCCACGTGAAGGGTTGCACTCTGGCCCTGGACACATGGGGAAGGGCCCAGGCCCAGTACAGGAAGATTTGGCGGACTTTGCAGAGCCCTGGTTGAGGGCCCTACCCTGCCTGGGGAGTGGTGGGTGGATGGGGTGGGAGGTAGGCTGGGGGTGGGGGAGGAGGGATGGAGGTGAGGGGAGGGAGAAGGAGAAGGGACTTACATGTGAAACAAGCTTGTTCCCTAACTTGAACTAATAAAAAAAAAAAAAAGAAGACATGTATCCCAAAGCATGAAACTAAAATTAATCAACAATGCACAAGAGGTCTCCAATTCTCTCATTGTTCTTTCCTTACTTAGAGTTAGGGTTCTTCTCAGATCACCATGGTCTAAGTTAGAATGGACACAAGCTTGAGGTGCTGCAATCAGCAGGGGTTAATGAATGGTGACCATGTTAAACCACAAGCACACCAGCCTCCAGTGGGATATTGCAAAAACTGAGTGTCAGAGACAGACCAGCCCAAACACCTACAACATGTCAGAAAGCAGTTCTAAGAGCACGAAGCGAATCATCCCGAAGGCTGTAAAGAGAAGACTCCTAGACCTTAATTCTGACAGGCATTCTTCCCTCAGGTGACGACTGGTTCCAAGGCCAGGAAAGGAGGCACCTCACGCTGGGGGAACAGGTTGCCAGACAGTCTCCTAAGGTACCTGGACACAGTCCCACATGGGGGAAGGCTGGAGCCTTGACTTCCAGCCAGGAGTCCGGTGGCTTGGCTGGGCCTGGGTGTCTATGATTAGCAGGAGGTGCCGTCCACACACTCTCTCTCCACAGCACCATCTGCAGCTGCCTTCTGCATTTGGCTCAAGGTCAGCATTGCCACTCACTGGACCTTCTGGAACCAGGACTCGGGAAAGGCCAGATTTGACACTTGACTTTTCTCATTGACGTGGGAAGTCCCTGCTTTGGTCACGGAATGACAAATAAATAGATAAAGTGTGGCAGGATGCCTCAGAAAGCTTAGCCCTGTCAGACAGTGGACCAGAAAGCATATACACAAGAAGTGGGGGAACAGGCACAGAAAGTACCTGTGGTCCCGAGGATGATAAATCGTTCTCTAGAAGCTTCAGGGTTTAGGGGTGTGTGTGGGTGGGTGTGGAGGGGTGTGGGTGTGTCAGAGATCGGTGTCAGGCATCTTTCTCACTTTTATTCTTTTTTGCTTTCTTCTTAATTTCAGGGTTTTTAGACAAGATAGATAGATAGATAGATAGATAGATAGATAGATAGATAGATAGATAGATAGATAGATAGATAGATCATGTTACCTCCTCCCTGATCCTCCTCCTTGGAGGTGGCAGACACTGGAGCTCACCAGTTGCACTAGGCAAACAGGCCAGCAAACTCCAGGGATCTCCCCCTCCAGTACTGAGTGTGCTCCACACTCCACTTTTTATGTGGGTGCTGGAAATCTGAACTCTGGTTTTCAGGCTTGTGTGGCAAGCACCTCATAGACTGAGCTGTCTCCACAGTGTGAGGACTAGTTTCTTAAGTCTGTATAACTTGGGGAAAAAGGATATGACGAAAAGAAAAAAAAAATCATTCTTCTAAGTGTTACAGTTCTGGTATGTGTGGGGTGGGGAGGAAGCTTCCCAGTGCAAGTGTTGCATCTCTGAGGAGAAAGGGTTCCCCAGTGGAAGTGTTGTTGTTCTGAAGAGAAAGGTATCCTGGCAGTTGGGAGCCAAGGAGTACCACGAAGACACAACATACAACATATGTCACAGGAGAGATTTATTGGGAAAGACATGAGGGTGCTGCCTCTGCTTGGGTGAGAAGCAGCAGGGAACTGAGCAGGAGGCAGGCTTAATATAGGGGTTTTTTGGGGAGGAGTTTTCCCTGGGTGGGAATTGGTGAAATTTCAAGCCAATCCCAGGGATTGGTGGGGTTTTCAAACCTGGAAGGTTTGACATTTACTCTACATTTTTTTACTTGCTTTTTTTTCTAAACATTAAAGTCATGTTAGAAAGGCAAGTGGTCACTATTTGATGCTGGTTGAGGTTAGAAGTGCCTGATCCTTCCCTATTGTCATGTGAATGTGGACAATGGAGTTGTACAGGTCAAGGTTAGAAGGAGATAGCCAAGGCAAAAGCTTTGTCTTGGAGGAATACTATACATCAGACCTAAGAGAGCAGAATAGACCAAATGGCAAACTAAATGGCCCAGACCAGTTAGATATGATCTTTTTTTTTCCCAGTTTTTTCAAGACAGGGTTTCTCTGTATTGCTTTGGAGCCTGTCCTGGAACTCACTCTGTAGACCAGGCTGGCCTTGAACTCACAGAGATCCACCTGCCTCTGCCTCCCCAGTGCTGGGATTAAAGGCATGTGCCACCAATGCCTGGCTTAGATATGACTTTTGTTTGGTTTTATTTTTCAAATATGCTCTATGCTCTATCCCAACATTACAGAGAACTCAAAGAGTGTTGGCTGTATCCCCTACCTATGGTTTGAGCCTCACCCTTACTCCAGTGCCTAACATTCTTCAGGGCACCAGTCTGTGGCTCCATTCATGGGTCCTTGTACTTCCCTCAACCTGTCGGGCTACGATAGCCTGACCATGGCCTTGCTTCTCAATGTAGGCTTCACAGATCTGTGCCCAATGGTAATGTATCTCTGCATCTACCAACAAAGGTGGGGTTCTATGGTGTAAAGGTGCATCCTCTGAAGAATTCAGATTGGAACTTAATGATAGTATTAAGAAATGAGGCTTTTAGATGACTAAATTATCAGGTTAGAGGTCTTATGCAGGGGATTAGTGACATTACAGTAGAGCCAGGAAAACTATTTGAGTTTTTACTAGTTTGTATTCATTTATTAACTTATCTATTTACTTATTTGTTGTGTGTGTATGGTTGTATATGTGCGTGCTTGTACAAGCCACACCAAACATGCGGAGGTCAGAGGACAATTTAATGGAGTCGGCTCTTTCCTTGAACTGTGTGGGTCCCTATTTTGTAGCCATTTCCTATTAAATTAAATCTTTCATCTTGAAGAAAAAATTCTTTAAGACATAGGGTATGAAAAGGAAGTTTACAACAACAGGGTAGCTTGGGACAGGGTATTTTGGGGGAGGTGAAACATTCCATCTAGGAGGAAAGGTCCATAGGTTCAGGAAATAAACAACTCAAAATAGCTTTAGGAAGTGCCTAAAACTGACAAGAATCACTAGGATTTTTCCTCTCCCTAAAACTGTATTTAAGTAGTAAGGACTCTCAAGCAGGCAGAGCCACCTGGAAGAAATAGATGAGCCAAGCTTCCTGGAAGAGCTGCAGACCAACTGAACTAACTGCAAAGGACGAAGACCAACTGAAATAATTGCAAAGGACACTGTTTATCTGTTTAGCTGCTTGCAGGCTGTGCAGTGAGCCCCAGCTTTCCAGCTTTGATGAACTGTCACCCATGTTGGGGTGGGCCTTGGTGATGCTGCTGTCATTGAGTCATTTCTTTTGCTATAAGTAACCCCTCACCCATATTCCTGTAAGTAAACCCAATAAGCTCATTGGTTCACCAAGCTGAATTTTGATAGTATCTATGTTTTGTTCTGTTATCTATCTTGGGTGATTAGGTATTTGTTTACATTTCCACAGAAATAGCATCACACTACAGTTCCACAAACTGAGCTCAGTTCACCATGCTAGGCGATAAATGCCTTTACCTTCTGAGATTTCTCACTGGAACTGAGATTGTTATTTTGCTTCATCTCACTTCTATCCCTTCTGCCATGTGAGGACACAGTAACAGGGTGTCACTTCAGAAGCAAGAATTGGGTCCATCTTATAGTGATTCCAGTCATCCCCCCAAGACTATCCTATGGTTATCATTCCAGCTACTTTAAATGGGCCTACCAATGATCCCAGAATCAACAGATAGAATTGCAGACTTTAATGGATCTATTTGTACAATGAAGAGCCTTTCAGGAAAAGCCAAGTAGAAGCTACCAGAGCTGGCTCTCCTTACAAATACAGAATAGGTAAAAACAAAAGCACACCACTATAAGCATATTAGAGAACATTACAATGACTTGAAAGAGGCAATGTTCCATCCACCTCATCTATTTGACCTGTGCAGAAAACAGATGGCTCTTAGAGGATCAGTAGATTATTATAAATTTCATCAGGAAGTGAGTTCTCTTGAAAATGAACTATTTGAAAGTACTATTTAAAATGTAACTTCATTGCTTGGGAGAATCAACATACCTCTTGATGCCTATTATTTACTTGTTGATTTGACAAATCATTTTTTCCTGATAATTATAGTGAACTGAAATTTGTTTGCTTTCATCTGACAAAGCCAGCAATATTCTTTTGCTATCCCACCTCAATGACAGACTAGTTCCCCATGTCATAATTAAGTCCATTACTTTTTATATTCTCAAGACATTCATTGTCCTGTGCTATCACACAGACTAAATCAATGTTGACATAACTATTGAACAGGAAATAAATAGCCACGACTCTGTCAGGAATGTCCAAATTGCAACTACAGGCCACATGTGCTCTAGGATAGCTATGGATTTGGCCCAACACTTGTAGATGAAAATATCACAGTGCAATGTCAAAATGTTGGATACCCCTGTAAAACATATTGTTAAGTCAGTTACAGAACAAAGGGTGGAAAATAATTCAACAAAAAAATCTGCCTCAGGAAACTACCAGTTACTTTTCTGTTGTGATAAAGCACCATGACCACATGTAACTTAAGAAAGAGTTTATTTTAGTTCCTGGTTCCAGAGGGCTAGCCTGTCCTGGTGGGGAAGGAATGACATAGCAGTAGGATCAGCAGCAAAAAATCGAATCTAATCCCCACACAAGAAGCAAGGCAAGTTGTCAGGAGGTAAGTACAAAAATTAATAGCCATATTGGTGTAGAAATGTTGGACTTAATTTTTTCCATTTGTACAGGGGTAACGCACTGTATTAAATATATAAGGTCTTAAAAAAAAGAAAGGGATTTTGAGAGCCCATCCTATGTGAAGGGATGCTCTCTTGGCCTGGACACATGGGGCAGGGCCTAGGCATGGCCCAGGATGATGTGGTAGACTTGGGGGAGACCCTTTTGAGGGCCTTACCTGCCTGGGGAGTGGAGGGGGGATGGCTAGGGGCAAGTGGGATGTTGGGGTGGAAGGGAGAGAGAGGGAGAAGGGATTGACATGTGAAACAAGCTTGTTCCTAATTTGAACTAATAAAAGAATAATAAAAAAAGAAAAACTAAATAAACCAATGGTTCTTAACCTGAGGGTTGTGATCCCCATAGGGGCTGCATAGCAGGTACTTGCATCACAACTCATAGCAGTAACAAATTATAGTTATGAAGTAGCAATAAAATAATTTTATGTGTGGTGACCCCAACCATAAAATTAGTTTGCATTAAAGGGTCACAGCATTAGGAAAGTTGAGAACCACTGCTATAAACCCTCAAAGACTACCCCAGTGATATTCTTTGTCTAGCAAGTTTCCATGTTCTAAAGGTTCCAAAATCTCCCAAAACATCACCAACTACTAGACACCAGTTGTTTAACTATATGAGCCTATGGGGAGGGAAGTATTTCTCATTCAAACCGCCACACCCACCAAATCATAAAGTTGGGCAATTATAGAAACACTGTAAATGGAAGTGGTATATATAAGATGTGGTGGTTTGAAAGAAAATGGCACCAATTGGAACTGGCATTATTAGGAGGTATGGCTTTATTGAGATAAGTGTGGCCTTGTTGGAGGAAATATGTTACTGTGACAGTGGGCTTTGTGGTCTCCCATGCTCAAGCTACACCCAGTGTGGAACCCAGTTCACTTACTGTGGCCTAGTAAGCAAGATATAAAACCCTCAGCTCTTTCTCCAGCACCAGGTCAGCCTGCATACCACATCTCTTGCCATGATGATAATGGACTAAACCTCTGAAGCTGTAAGCTAGCCCCAATTAAACTTTTTCCTTAATAAGAATTGCTGTGGCCTCTTCACAGCAATAAAAACTTTAACTAATGCATTAGGCTCATGTAGGTCCTAAAGACACAAGAAAATTGAGCTGGAGAAATGCCACAGTAGTTAAGAGTATTAGCTGTTCTTCCAGGGGACCCAAGTTCAGTTTCCAGAACTGCCCACATGGCAGATCACACCCATCTATAACTCCCGTTTCAGTGACCTGATACCATCTCTGAACACTAAACACTATTGTGGTTATAGATTCACCACTCCTGCCTACAATGATTCTTCCCTATCCACTGTTGGGCTTATCTATTGTCTTAGTTACTGTTATGTTGCTGTGATAAAATATATGATAAAATCTACATAAGGATGGAAGGGTTTCTTTTGCCTCACAGTTTAGGGGTGTAGTCCATTGTACAGGAGTATGAATTAACTGGTCACATTAACTTTACAATCAGGAAGCAGAGTGAAATAAATGATGGTGCCTAACTTGCTTCCTCTTTTATATTTGTAAGTCCAGGACCTTGGCTCATAGGATAATGCCACCAATATTTAAGATGAATTTCCTCACCATAACTAATGAAGATAATTCTCTCACAGGCATGCCTAGTGTCTTGTCTCCTGAGTGACTCAAGGCCTTGATTGTTAAATTGACAATCAACATTAACCATCATATCAATCATCATCAGTTGCTTCTGGTAGAAGAACTCAATTCACAGAAAAAATGAAGGGCAGAAAATGGCCATAGTCACAAAATTCACTAACTTTATCACATTCCTCACCATTCTGAAGCTTGTTTGGCAGAGTAGAGAAATAGTTTTATAAATATTCAATGACCATGCTACCTAGGTGACTGCAAAAAGAGCTAGGGAGGCATTCTTCAGGAGGCTGTAGGAACTCTAAGCCAGTATTCAGCAGGCATTGATATTTCTTCCATAGCAAGAATTAATAGCTCTAAGAATCAAGATAAAAATAAAGTCAAAATCAAATGTTTTTACTTCCTGCTATCCTTGGTTATACCAACAGAAATTTGGATGCTACCCCCCAAAATCTTATTCTCTGCTTGCATAAAGATCTTAGTTTCATCTATCTATCTATCTATCTATCTATCTATCTATCTATCTATCTATCTTCTATTTTCTGTCAAACATTTACCCATCTATCTATATCATCTATCTATCTATCTATCTATCTATCTATCTATCTATCTATCTATCTCCTCTCTTTCCGTGTGTGTGTGTGTGTGTGTGTGTGTGTGTGTGTGTGTGTGTGTGTGTGTATCTATGTGTGTCTGTGTTTACATTCTGTATGGTATAAAAGTCTTATATCCAACAGGGGATATGACATTAATTGCATATACGTAAGGTAGAGGTTACTACCTGGGAACTCTAGGTTCCTCCCATAAAGTATGCATTAAGAAAACAAGCAAGGTTTTTGTAAGGACCATCTACAAATCTGGACATGGTAGCTCACACTCAGAATTCTAGCACTCAGAAAACTGAGGCAGGAAAATCATGAGTTGGAGGCCAAAATTGGCTGCATAGTGAGTTCCAGACTAGCCTGTTCTATGCAGTAAGAACTTGTCTCCATAGATATAGACAGATGATAACACCTATGTGATAGATAGATGTTTATCCCATATTACATTGTGAATTATTATACTAATCATTTTTCCTTGTATCATCTAATGTGAAATATATTTACAATAGGGCATTAAAGGAGAAGTGTGAATATCATCCAAAGATATTTTATCCTCTTCTGGAGAAAGGGTTATTATGGTTTCAGTTACATTCATGATATACTGGCTATAAATTTGACTTTGTTATTCCTTAATTAAGGACTTACTATAGTGTAAAGAGATGTGGATTGGTGTCAAGTTGATGAGAGGTGGACTGTGACAGTTTTATTTGTAATCTTGGCTTGGCTATAGTTGTGGGTTACATAAAAACTGAAGATAAAGTTGGCCATACAACTTGTAAGTATAAATGTTATAGCGTATAAATAACATTTAGCTTAGATCTGAGAGTACCACCTAGTTTTTCTCCAGTAGTTGAAAGTATTAAGTTGCATAATTATTCTAACCACGTGTCTCAGGCCAATTCAGTTAATATGTCTGAGCCTCTCTCTGAAATAGAGCTGACAACAAACACTGGCCATGGGTGGTATTATCAAGGATAAACTGAGTGACTAGCACAATGCCCAGCTCACTGCCACCATTATCCCCATCATTTTAGCAATTGATGGGTCCACGGTCAAATGTGACTAGAAGATTATCCAGGGTCATGTTATGTTCTTCTTTTGTCAGACAGGGCCTGTTGATCCTCTCTTTGTCTTGTTTGTTGTCACTCAGACACTGTGTGGTCTGAGCTGAAATTGATTGCTTCCTTGAATAAAGAAACAATTAAACAGCAAAACTAAAATCTTTGTCTAATGCTATCCATTTCAGATTTCCTAACAAGACTAAGTACTCAGTGTAGGGAGGCCTTTTGTATATGCTTGGTTTTCCAATAATTTTTGGAGAAATGTAAGCTTCCACTCATTCAAATGAAGGAAAATCCTCCATACCTTCAGAAACTCTCAGAATTTTTTCCACCTAGTGCTTTTTATAATATCAAAGTAATTTCTTCTCTTCTCTCTGTGTGTTTACGTGTGTGTGTGTGTGTGTGTGTGTGCATATTCATGCATTTACAAGTGTGTATGTAGAGACCAGAGAACAACCTCGGATATAATTTCTCAGGTGCAAGCCACGTTTAAAAAAAATAGTTTTGAGAGGATCTCCCACGGGGATCTGGAGGCTTACCAACTCAGCTAAACCACTGAGCCCTGTCTCCTCCTTGGCACCATGATTACAAACAGGTGCCACCATGCCCAGCATTTTATTTATGTGTTTTATTTATTTGTTTGTTTATATTCTGGGGGTTGTTGAACTTCATGATCAAGGCAACACTTTATTGACAGAGCGATCTTCTTTATTTCCTTGGCCCTCTATAGATTTGATTATTAACTATTAATTCCTTACCACAACTCTATGTGATGTACATAATTGTTACCCCTTTACAGTGGAAGAACTATGCACCAACAGCTTACATAGCCATGTGTTGATAGTCATGGAGCCAGGCTTGGAACCCAGCAACACAACTCCAGAGCCTGAGTCTAACAACTACAGCACACAGCCTCTGTAACTGAGCTTGCTCCATCTGGTAAGCAGAGTAATTAAGTCTGGAAGAATAATGATTTAGTGACTATACAAAACCCTGTGTGACTGGATGGGTTTGGTGGCCATATGGTGTTAAATAATAGCAATTTTCTTGGGCAATCCCAGATGGGGTGACCAGAGAGGAGCTTGTCCATTCCTGGATGCTATGTAGCATCCTTTTGTTCAGGTGGGAGATGAGTTCAAACAACAAAGATCCCTTACTTTTTCATGAAATTAGCTAAAGGCTACCTTGACTGTGTAAACTTGACAGGGTACTTGCAGAAGTTACCATATCCTTCTGTTGAGATGCAAACTGTCCACGACTCTGAATACTTGGGAGCTAACCAAGAGGGGTCTACACATGACAAGATATAGTGACTCATGAAAAGTGGGGCATAGCTCTGAGTATAATATCTTAATGGTGCCATGACATTTAGGATAAAAAAGAAAAGCAGGAACATGAACACCAGGTCTGACTTTCCTGGGTTCTCTCCTTTTGCCTCAGTCTGAAAAAATACTTAAGAAAACAAATTAAGGAAAGAAAGATTTCTGTTGGATCACAGTCTCAGATTCAGTCCAGGGTGGACTGCCTCCATTGCATTAAGGACATCAAGGAGGAAGTATACAACAGAGAAACTTTGCTGGTCTTCATGGAGACCAGGAAGCAGAGAGATCAGGAGGAACCAGGGTCAAACTATAAAGGCATGCTGTCAGTGCTCCCCCCAACTATGCACAGCCTACCTTCCACCCCCAACCATGCCAAGTTATAGATCCACAAATTCAGAACCTTTACCATCTAATCACTTTCCCAAAGCTCATCTGCTACAATGTGAATGAGAATCCTATGTCCTACATAGGATCAGATGTTTAAACACTTGAACCCCAGTTGCTGGTACTATTTGGGTAGATTTAGAAGGTGTGGTCTTTCTGGAGGAGGTATTTCACTGTGACAGGTTTTAAGATTTAAAAATCCATGAGTCATTCTCATACTTTGTCTCTGCTTCTTGATCACAAGTCAAGATTTGAGCTCTCAGATTTCTGTCATAGCTGCCATCCCTACTGCCTCTATTCCACACCATGGACCTTCTGAAACCATAAACTGCAATAAACTCTTTCTTGTATAAGTTGCCTTAGTCATGGTGTTTTATTACAGCAATATAAAATAGGAGTTGGTATCAGGGAGTAGGCTATTGCTGTGACACACCTGACCGTGATAGGGGTTTTGTTTGTTTGTTTGGAGGAACATAGAAGTTTTGGGGACATTAACTACAAAAACTTTGCATGCTATAAATGGAGCTTAGTGGGATGTCCTAGTAGGAGCCTAGATCAGTGAAGACTATGGAGACCTAGCTCAAGAAGTTTCAGAAGGAAGCAATATTAGAAGCTGGGCTAGACACTTTTGTTGTGATATTATGGCAAAGACTGTGACTGCTTTCTGCCCATGTCCTATGAACTTGTCTGGTGCTAAACCATAAATTAATAGTCTAATTTCTTTGGTGGAGAGAATTCTACCTAATATTGATGTTGACAGTTCATCATTAGTAAACATTCTTGTGAAGGTCTACAATGAAAAAGAGCAAGTGGAGCAGAAAGAAATACAAACAGTGCACTCTAGAGAGAAGAAAGAACACCAGGAAATGCAAGCTCGAAGTGAAGACTTGGGCTGAAAGAAGTATGAGCAAGGAGAGGACTGACTTGCACTCCAGTTAAGGAAAGGGTGTCCTCAGGCCAAGCCTCCAGGCAGCCAAGTTTCCAACTTGTGAAAAGAAAAGGCCTGTGAGTTCGAGGCCAACCTGGTCTTCAAAGAGAGTTCCAGGACATTCTCCAAAACCTACATAGAAACCCATCTCGAAAAACAAACAAACAAACAAACAAACAAACCAAAAAAAAAAAAAAAAGAAAAGGCCTCCTAGACTGGAACCATAAACAAAACTTGCAAATGTGGTTCAGGGGGGCCTGGTTCCATCCCAAGGGGAAGCCAAACTTGACAGCACCATCCACAAGTTACTGGCTTCAGACTCATGAGGCATACAAGTAAAGAGTCATGGAATCTTCCTCCATAATCTTATGAGTCAGGCAATATGTGGCAGGGCAGTCCCTGTGTGGAGACCCTAAGAGCCAATTGTATAAAGAAGTGAAGCCTGAGCAGTGATAGAGACCCGAGATGTTAAAGATGCAAGGCCATGGGATACCTGCCAAGGAGAGCTGAATACAGGGAGTAGAAGCAGCCCTAGAGAGGGAAAGGGGGAGGGAGAGGAAGAGGGAAGGAGGTGTGAAGGGGAGGAAGAGGAAGAGGGAGGGAGAGAGGGAGGAGGTAGAAGAGGGGGAGGGAGAGGGGAAAAGGAGAGAGAGGGAAGAGGAGAAAGGCAGGGAGAGAGGGGGAAAGGGAGAGGAGGAAGGGGAGAGGGAGTGAGAGGGGGAAGGGAAGGGAGAGGAAGAGGGAGAGGGGGAGAAAGAGAGGTTATAGGCAGACAAGTTGGAGGGTCAGAACCATCTAAGCCACTTGACAGCAGACATGGAGCATTTGCCCTGCTGGGTTTCAGTCTTGCTTTGGTCCAGTATTTCCTCACTATCCCCTCACCCCTCCCTTTTGTGATGATAATGTATATTCTGCATAATTGAATATTGAAAACATGTAATTCGATTTTTAAAATATAAAGAGTTGCAGTTAAGAGAATGCCTTAAGCCTGAGAAAAGACTTTGGACTTGCTGCTCTTAACCCGAGTTGTAACTCTGAAAGCCTGTGGGAACTTTGAAGTTGAACTAACTGCATACAGCATTATGATATGGTCATGAAGCTATGGGGGCACTGCATAAACCTGGCATGATGGTGCACACCTTTAATCTCAGCCCTAGAGATATAGGAGGATCAGGTGTTCAAGGTTATCCTCAGCTACACGGTGAGTTTGGGGCAAGGAAAGAAAGGAAAGAGAAAAAAAATACAAAATACATGCTCCTGGAGGCAGATGTCAGATGCTAATGAGACATTCAATATATGAGGTTGTATATAGAATTACAGTAACAGAATACATGCAAAACTGGTCCACACTATGCAAATGAGCCCCAAAGACCCAGGTATGTAACATAAAAGCCTTGACTCAGTACAGCAGATGTCAAGCTACTTAGCTTTTACTCTTCTCCAGCCAGCCTCCTCCTTTGGAGTATGTCTTTTCCTAATAAACTGCCATTGCTTTTGTTGCAACTGTGGCTGTCCCTCTAACTCCTTGTCCCAGGCCACAGAACCTGGGACCCCTGCAGGGGTGTACTCAGAACACCTGTATCTACCTATTGTTATCACAATTCTGGTATCACAATAAAAAATTCTCTAGCAAGCTATAAGTCTTAGAATTCTTATTTATCTCCCTCTTCAAGCTCCAGAATACAGTCTTGCCTCCCCTGGGCCACACCCAAGGCTGGTGTTGCCATTTGTTGTATAACCGCTGCTGCTACTATTGTTCTTTTGCTGCAGCTGCCTGTGGGTGATGAGACATGAGCCACCAAACTTCAACAAACCCACATGGAGCTAATTGGGAAAGGGAGTGAAGGGAGAGATAGGTGTTGGCCAACTAGGAACAGAAATGTAAGTGGGAAGGGAAAAGAGATAAAGAGACATAGAGACAGACAGATAGAGAGCAGGGGTGAGGACAGGAGAGAAGAGAGAGACAGGAAACATCCAATCTGCCCTAGGGGAACAGCAGGAAAGAGAGGAGAGTGGAAAAAGAGAATGGCAAGAGAGGAGCTAGGAGAGAGAAGAGAACAGAAAGACCATTGAGTTGGTGGGATCTTTCTCTTAAAGGGGTCCTTTGCATCTCCAAGGAACTGACCAGAGTACTGCCTGAGTGCATTCTGCCAGGTGACAGGGGAAGGGCAGCACAATGCCCGAATCCCTACATGTATTAATGTTACTAACTCCCATTTATTGAGCATCCCTTGTGTGTGAAGTACCTTACATCAATTCTTTCAGCTCACATGAGAGTGCTGGGGTGTTGGAAAAAGTCTACCCATTTCACAGATGGGGAAACACCTCAGGAAGTTAGTCTGCCTCATTGACAGTCTACAACCAGGAAATGTGGAGCCTTGGTTTGCTCAAGGTCTTCTCTTCTGTATGTTTCCCAAAGGGGAACTAGGTGTCCTCAAATCAACCTCAGAGCAATAAGGGACTCTGGATAGGATCAGAGGTCAGTCCATCCATCCAATGCAGGGACATGGTCTTCCGCTGACCTCACATGGATCACACAGTGGGAGATTTCTCAGCCAGATCTGCATATCAAAGTGACTTCAGATCCCCAATTGGCTGCAGAAAGGGCAGCAAGCCTTCTAAAACCAAAACTGACTACATGACTGATTTTGCAATGCATTATGCCATCAATGGCAGTCATGGTAGACTTTTGCGGTGTTGGTGTTTCAAATCCATACCTGTGTTGCTGCCCTGCCTCAGCCTGGGAAGCCCCAGGTATACAGGTCATAAACGCTTTGATCAAGAACAACATTCAGACATGATAAGCACACAGGCATCCAGGTTGCTAAGATGTGCAGATATATTATGAGTGATATTTATTATGTTCATTGTATTTTCACAAGTTTCTGAATGAAAAAAAAATTAAATGAAATCCTGTTCCTTTAAGGCTGTCTTCTGCACACTCTCTGTAGCCCCTCCCTCCTTTTATCCTTTCTATTTTGGCATTTTCATTTGGGAGAAGTCTCCATCTCCCTTATTTACATGTGAAAAAACTTGAAGCATCATGTGGTGCAGGTTCAGGCAGATCCTGAATTCCATTCAGTTCTCATTTCCTCCCTGACAGTCACCATTGAATCAATCATGTTCTCCCTGCCCTCTCTCTGACCACCTCCAAGATCCCGAATCGCTTTTCATCTCAGGTGTCAATCACCCTCAGACCATGTCCAGCTTTCATTACCAACATGCTGTCACATGACCTGCTAATCTGTCACTTTCTGACAGCGGTTAGTGTGCCAATTGATTTAATTAGCAATCAATTAGCTTGTTACTATTGGAAGTAATTACCTTTTATAGAGCAGAGAGTGCAGCTGGCGAGGGTAATAAAACTGCACTAAATGAAACTGTCTCACCCCCTCTGCAGTGGGGTAGGTGCTGCACTCGGGCTGGTCGTATTATGGGTGACATACATATCTTTTGAATAGTCTCCAGGGATGCATTGCCCATCTATGGGTGCAAGACCTCTCTGTCATGGATATTACTAGAATTTGTGTTCAAGGGTGATGACTGGGTTACTGGTTTGATTTCAGTCTCAAGGTATAAACTTTTCAAAAGGCTGATGTTTTGAAACAGGAAGAGTTCTTGGAGATACATTAGAGCTCCAGAATCATCAGGGCCCAGAGATAGTAAGAGACTCGTTCAAGATCATACAACTAGCAAGTGTCAGACCAGCTTCCTGATTTCTGGCACATTCTCATTTATCTGGAGGGGACCACTTTGTACTCTGTGACACCACAGGTTATGCAAACCTTCATCAAAACTGCTGGAGTAGGGGACAGAATGAGAATATCCCAGAAGAGCCTCATGATACTGAAGAAGAAAGACACTATGGAGGCCAGGGATAAGGATTGGTGGGTGAGAATTATCGCTAGGCAAGCATTAGGACCTGAGTTCAAATCTTCAGTATCTATAGAAAGTTGGGTGTGTTGGCAAATGACTGTAATTCTACCACTGAGGAGGTAGAGACAAGCAGACCTTGGGCACTTGCTTAGTGGCCAGCCAACCTACCTGAATTAGGGAGCTTCAAGTTCAGTGAGATACCCTGTCTCAAAGCAATAAGGTAGAAAATGGCAGAGAATACACTGCATGTCCTTCTCTGGCCTCTGCATGCATGTATACCTGCACACACACACACACACACACACACACACACACACACACACATAGAGAGAGAGAAGTTGCCATACAACAATGAGACAGGCACAGTGTAGTCTAGGTGGCAGGAACAGCTTGGGATCTGATTGTCTCTTCTTGAATATACACACCTAAACTACCCATTCTGTGGTTCCTGACCCAGGGATACAGTCCATTTCCTGCACTTTCACTGTTAAATTCAGCCTCCAAACTAGTCCCCAGACACTCGATGACTCGCTACATTAGCTCCGTGGTGAACAGCAGAAGCTGTAATGAGATGACTAAGGAGCCCCAGATTCCATTCATCATCCTGCTTGCTCCAATGTAAGCGTTCTTTTATCAGCACTATTGGTACTGATGTCATCGCTGGAGGCATAAATCACCTCACTGGTGACAGGGTCCTATTAAGGGTCACGGCCTAAGATCATTATTGACAAATTAAAGATCACGCTTGGCCATTTTTGTAGGCCTGCCCTCAATTGGGGGTATGGCCTGCTTCCTCTATCTACTTGGAAATTAAATAGTCATTTAGAGTCCTGAACAGCCGCATGGAATTAATTCAGAACACCAGTCACCTCTTTCCCCTGCTCAGATTTGAGAATGGCACAGTTGCTCTCAGCCAAAGGAGTTACTCCTATCGAGATTTTTTCATCCTTATACTTTCTCCTCATTTCTGAAGCTGTAGGGACACACATATGACATTCTGAAGTGCAGAATGGCCTATCAGGTCTTGGCTCCCAGACAGACAGACAGACAGACAGACAGAAGCTTGTCAAGGAGTCACTGACAAGTCTTAACGTTTATGAAGGAAGTCTCTATGCAATGTGATGGCAAAAGACCTTTTGGGGAGGGTGGATAAAATGTAGACGAGAAAGGAAAGGGAGAAGCTCATACAGCCATCTTTTCTACAAGTTGGTACCCCAAATTAAAAGATGGCATTCCCTACAGTATGAGGCAAGATGAGTGTGCCCATATGCTTTAGATAATGAAAACCTCCATTGCCTTCCTACCTACCTTTCCAAAGAGAATGAGCTCAGTTGATAAGAGTTATATAGGCATGGGTGCAATTACAGGAATTCATAATTCACAGGTGTTAGCAGGCTTCTGGCAGGTCAGGAGTCATTTGGGAGCATGTGGTCCTAAATGATACAGAAAGGTTTTGTTTGTTTGTTTTTGTTTTTTTAAAGACTTGAATAAATGTTATATCAGGCCCCTGGTTGGAAAGAGATAATATTGTGAAGAAGTCAGTTTGTTCTAAATCAATTCTTAACTTTGATGGAATTCTGCATTGATTTTATAGATAGATGTTTGTCAGTGCATGTGTTTGTGTGTGCATGCATGCCATGAATGTGTGTGTGTGTGTGTGTGTGTGTGTGTGTGTGTGTGTGTGTGTTTCTGGAAGAAGAATAAACAAGGAAAACTGGCAGGAAAGCTCCAGAGAGTAATTGATAGGAATGCATTCCAATAGGTTCAAAGTGTACCTCAAACCTATGGTGATCAAAACGGTGTGGCAATCACACCTGAACAGACATCCAGAAAAAGTCAGAGGTATGGAGAGTCTAGAAACAAAAATGAGACACGTTTAAACACCTGGCTCATGAAAAATGGCAATTTAGGATGGGAGTCGGTTCTCTCCTTCAATCTCCTGGGTTTTGGGCATTGAGCTCAGATTGCAAGGCTTGGTGACAGTCCCCTTTACCACTTGTGCCCATCAATTGATATACTAGAGAAGACATGAATAATCTGGTCACTGGCAAAAAATGCTATGTTTTAAAGAAATGTTGAAATTATGAATTTGTAACTTGTCTTTAAAAAAGAAAAGTCCTTGAAAATACAAATGTAAGGGCAGCCAGATGGCTCAGCAGATTAAGGCAGGTGCTTTCCACAGGGTCTAACAATCTTAGTTCCAGTCCCAGAACCCATGAGTTAGGAGAGATTGACTCTCACAAATGGTCCTCTGAACTCTACTCATACACTGCTGTGTCATGCACATGCACACAATAAATAAATATATATGTGTAAAATACAGGATACTTAAACAATTGGGTGTGGCTTCACCTGCCTTTAATTCTAGCACTCAGAGGGCAGAGGCAGATAGAGCTTCATAAATTTGGGCCCAGTTTGATTTACATAGCAAGTTCTAGGAGAGCCAAGATTATATAGTGAGACCCTGTCAGCTGTTCCTACAATTACCCCTTTGCTCCACCATCATGGACTCTAACCCTTTGAAAACATAAGCCCAATTAAAAGTTTTCTTTTATAAGTTGCCTTGGTCATGGTGTTTTGTCACAAGAGAAAAGTAACTAAGGGAGAAGCTGGTACCAGGAAGCAGACTATTGCTGTGACAGACATGACTGTGGATATTTGTGGTTTAAAGTTTGGATGTTGCCAGGCGTTGGTGGTGCACGCCTTTAATCCCAGCACTCGGAGGCAGAGGCAGGCAGATCTCGTGAGTTCGAGGCCAACCTGGTCTCCAGAGTGAGTGCCAGGATAGGCTCCAAAACTACACAGAGAAACCCTGTCTCAAAAAACCAAAAAAAAAAAGTTTGGATGTTTTCTTTGTTTAATGTGGAAGAATTTGGGAATTTGGCTTAGAAAAGCAGTTGAAAGCTGTAAATGAGGCTTACTGGTAGCTTTGAAGACAATAGTGCCAAAAGCAATGTGGTCTATGGAGGAGGGAACAATATTAGCAACTGCACTGGAGACCATCCTTGAGCTATTTTGGCAGAAAATTTGATTGCTTTTTGCCCTTGCTGTAAGGTTTTGTTTATGGATAAATTGAAAAGTTGAGGACTAATTTCTTTGTTGTTGGAGATTGCATGAGAGTCTAATATTGACTCTGTTGCATGGTTATTAGTAATCACTTTCCTGAAGGTCTGTAAGAAAAAAGAGCAAGTGGGGGGAAAAAAAACATGAAATGTAGTTTGAAAGGAAAACAAAAGCACACAGCTGAGGTTTGTCCTGAAAGAGATGATGAGATCAAGACAACACCACATTTTCAATGCGGTGATGGGAACAGTACCTCAGGCAAGACCATACTTAGGACCTTCCAACTTGTGACAGGAAAAAACCTAAGGAATTTTCTGCTCCTAAAAACCAACAGCAAACTAAAGTTTCTTCTGAGAGTCAAGGCTGGCAGCCAAACATGCCAGTGTCATCCACATGGCTCTGGCTTTAGAGTCCGAAGGCTACATGAGTAAGGGGGCTGTGGAGTCCTCTTTTGTGGTGATTAAGGGGAAACACTGAAATCAAGCAATGCATGGCAGCTAGTCTATGCATAAAGGCCCTGAGAAGTCATTATTTAAAGCCATGGAAAGTGAAGCCTGGATTGTTGTGGAATATTATTTTAAGGTGTGTTACTTTTGTTTATGCTCTGGAACATTTGTTTAATGATGCAAAGATGTGTTTGACTAAATAAAATTCACCTGTGGTCAGGAGGCTGCATCATCAACTAACTGACAGGAAGTGGTAGGGAGAAGCCAGTTGGAGAAGGGTTTTTAATGAGGGGAGAGGAGAAGCACTAGGACGTCCGGAGAGATGAGAGAAGGAGGTGAGCTACTTGCTATTCAGCCTCTTTGAGCAGCAAAATTCCACCTCGACCTTTGAATTTTGAGCACTTTAGAGGGACAGAGATCTATTAGATAAGTTCCCTTGGTAGCTTTGAAAGAGTATGTGACAGAGGGAACAGAATTACCTCAGGCTGAGGCTCTTGCAGCCTAACCAATGCTGGTATCAGTGGAGTTGCAGGTGCTGACTCAGACACTCATGGATTAAAAGGCAGCGACAATTAAAAGGAGAATAACACAGGGATTGCACTGGAGACCCCAAGATAACTTGAGGTGCCAGAGACATGGGGTATCTGCAAAGGAGAACTGTACACAGGAAGTGGAACCCTCCAAAGAGAGATGTATGCTGCAGGCAGCATGGCTGGATGAATGGAAGCAGCTAAGTCTTTGATATCAAACATGAAACTACGGGATTTTGAGTTTTCCCTGTGAGGTCTCCTTTTTGCTTTGCCCTAGTATTTCCTCACTATGTCCCCATTGCTCCTTTTTGGAATGGTTATGTATATTCTGTGACATTGTTTTTTACAAGTATGTAATTTTTTACAGGGGGTTAAAATTAATAGATTTCCTTGAGTCTCAAAAGTAACTTTGAACTATGAACTTTTAATTAGTGATGAGACTGAAAGACTATAGAGACTTTTAAAGTAGGGCTACAGGCATTTTACATCATGGTATGGCCATGAGCCTATGGCAGCCAGGGAGTTGAATGTGATGGATTGAATGACAATGAACCCAATATACTCACCTGTTTGAATGCTGGTCTCTAGTTGATGGAACTGTTTGAGAAGGATTATGAATATGGCTTTGTTGGATTAGGAGGTGTATCACTAGGGGCAGGCTTTGAGCTTTCAAAAGATTCACCCCTTTCTCAGTATACCCTCTTTCTCCTATCAAGATGTGAGCTCTTACTTGTTCCTGTCCCCACGCTTTCACTCTGCATTCAAGGATATTTACCCTCTGAAATTGTAAGTTCAATTAAAAGCTTTCTTCTATAAATTGCCTTGGTCATGACATTTCTTTACAACAATAGAAAAGTAATTAAGACACCTACCATACACAAAGTCCTGGGCTCCATCCCCAGTTGTGCCTTAGATCCTGGAGCATATGAAACTTGGTAGCTGGATGCAAAATTAACTCACAAAGATCAGTAGTCCTCCTATATACAAATAACAAATGGACTGAAAATGAAATCAGGCAAACACCTTTTAGAATAGCCTCAAATAATATAAAATATCTGGAGTAACCCTAATCAAGCAAGTGAAAGTCTTGTGTCTGATAAAAACTTCAAGATATTGAAGAAGAAAATATCAAAAGATAGAAAGATCTCCCATGATCATTAACTGGTAGAATTACTATAGTAAAAGCAATCTACATCAATGTAATCCCCATCAAAATTCCAACACAATTTTTCAGGTTTTTTTTGTTTTTTGAGACATGGTTTCTCTGTGTAGCTTTGGAGCCTATCCTGGCACTCACTCTGGAGACCAGGCTGGCCTCAAGCTCACAGAGATCCGCCTGCTTCTGCCTCCCGAGTGCTGGGATTAAAGACATGCGCTACCAACACCTGGCCCTCTTCACATATCTTCAAAGGTTAATTTTCAGCTGAAAAGGAAACACAAAAACCCCCAGACATCTAAAAACCCCAAACAAAGAAAAACTACTGGGGTATCATCATCCCTGATTTCAAGTTATATTACAGAGCTATTGTAATAAAAACCACATGACATTGGCATAAAAGCAGATACCTTGTTCCTCCAGGCTATGCCCAAACTCCTGCCACCCACTCAATTCTGTCCAGCCAAGACCATCCCCAAGCACCTGAATATCCTCCCCTTAGTCAGCCCTCCCTCAAAACCGGAGCAGACTACATAGGCACAGGTGCAAACCACACCAGCTGGAAAAATCAGGTGAGTGCCTGGCCGCTCAGCTAGACAGCCCCAAAGTCCAGACCCTAAATGAACACCAGGGCACATTCTGTGCCCCCTCCCATCCCAACACCAGCAAGAGAGCTGAATCCTGCCTCCTGTCCCCACCTATGATGGAGTTCCTGCAGTCCCCACCAGGCTTCAGGCAGGTGAGAGATCAGCCTCCAGGCTGTGCCCAAACCCCCGCCACCCACTGGGCTCCATCCCTCCAAGACCTACTTTGCTGCCCAACCCCAGGCACCTGAACATCCTCCCCTTAGTCAGCCCTCCCCCACAACCCCAGCAGACTACATAGGCACAGGTGCAAACCACACCAGTGGGAAGAAAAGATGAGTGAACGCCGGTGTAAGAACACATTCAATAACTGGAAGAACAATATGACAACACCAGAACTCAGTGATCCTACAATAGTAAAATGTGAACATTCCAATGCAGCTGAAACATAAGATGAACTTAAAAATTACTTTATGAAGATGATAGGGCTCTTAAAGAGGAAATGAAAAATTCCCTTAAAGAAGTCAAGGAAACAAAAAACAAGAAAAGGAGCCAGGCAGTGGTGGTGCGTGCCTTTAATCGAAGCACTAGGGATTGGGAAGCAAAGGCAGGTGGATCTCTGAGTTCAAGGCCAGCCTCCTCTACAGAGTGAGTTCCAGGACAGGCTCCAAAGCTACACAGAGAAATCCTGTCTCAAAAATCAAAAAACAAAATAAAACAAAACCAAAAACAGTTGAGGAAAAAACAACCAAAAATTGGAAGAAATCAATAAAACCCTTAAAGAAAGCCAAGAAGAAAAACAGTTAAACAGGAGAAAGAAACTGTCCAAGACTTGAAAACTGAAATAGAAACAATAGAGAAAACACAAACAAAGGGAATAATGGAAATGGAAAATCTGGAAAAGTGAACAGGAACTACAGATGCAAGCATCACCAACAGAATACAAGAGATAGAAGAGAAAATTTCAGGCATTGGAGATACATACAATAGAGGAAATAGATAAACCCAATCCATAGAGGAAAATGTTAAACCCAATAAATTCCTAACACAAAACTTCCAGGAAATCTGAGACACCATGAAAAGAACATACCTAAGAATAATAGGGATAGAAGAAGGAGAAGAATCCCAGCTCAAAGGCACCAAAAACATATTCAACAAAATCACAGAAGAAAACTTTCCCAAACTAAAGAAGGACATGCCTATAAAGGTACAAGAAGCTTACAGAACACCAAATAGGCTGGACCAAAAAAAAAAAAAGTCCCCTTGCCACATAATCTAAACATACAGAATAAAGAAAGATTTTTAAGAGCTGCAAAAGAAAAAGGCCAAGTAACATATAAAGGCAGACCTATAAGAATTACACTGACTTTTCACTGGATACTATAAACGCCAGAAGGTCCTAGATAGATATTTTACAGACACTAAGGGACCATGAATACCAGCCCAAACTACTATACCCAGCAAAATTTTCAGTCAACATAGATGGAGAAAACAAGATATTACATGACAGAATCAGATTTACACAATGCCTATCCACAAACCCAGCACTACAGAAAGTACTAGAAGGAAAACTCCAACCCAAGGAACTCAGTTACGTCTACAAAAACAGAAGCAGAAGATAATCTCACATCAACAAAACCTAAAGACGGGAAACACAAACACTACCATCACCACCACCAAAACCAAAAATTAACAGGAAAAAATCCCTGTTTAATAGCATCTCTTAATATCAATGGGATCAATTCATCAATGAAAAGACACAGGCTAATAGATTGGATACAAAAACAGAATCCATCCTCCTGCATACAAGATTCAGACCTCAACTTCAAAGACAGACTTTACCTCAGAGTAAAGGGTTGGGAAAAGATTTTTCAATCAAACTCTCCTAAGAAGAAAGCTGGTGTAGCTATCCTAATATCTAACAAAATAGACTTCAAACTAAAATTAATCAAAAGAGATGGAGAAGGACATTTCATATTCATTACAGGAAAAAAATCCATCAAGATGAAGTCTCAATTCTGCACATCTATGCCCCAAATACAAGAGCACCCACATTTATAAAAGAAACATTACTAAAACTTAAATTACATATCAAACCCCACACATTAATAGTGGGAGACATCAACACCCCACTCTCACCAATGGACAGGTCTGTCAGACATTAACTTAACAGAGAAAGGAACTAACAGATGTTATGGCTCAAATGGACTTAATAGTCATCTACAGAACATTTCACCCAAACACAAAGGAATATGCCTTCATTGCTGGGCAGTGGTGGCACATGCCATTGATCCCATGACTCAGGAGGAAGAGGCAGAGAATCTCTGTGAGTTCCAGGCCAGCCTGGTCTACAGAACCAGTTTCAGGACATGCTCCAAAGTCACACAGAGAAAACTTGCGTAGAAAAACAAAAAGTAAAACAAAACAAACAAATAAGAATATACCTCCTTCTTGGCACCTCATGGAATCTTCTCTAATATGGGCCACATTCTTGGTCATTAAGCAAATCTCAACAGAAACAAAAAAATAGAATAATTCCTTGTATGTTATCAGACCATCATGGACTAAAATTAGAGTTCAACAACAACATTAACTACAGAAAGCCTACAAACTCACTGAAACTGAACAACTCTCAACTGAACCACCTCTGTGTCAAGGAAAAAATAAACAAATTAAAGACTTCCTAGAATTCAATGAAAATTAATCCACAACATACCCAAACTTATGGGACACAATGAAAGCAGTGCTAAGAGGAAAGTTCATAGCACAAAATGGCTACATGAAGAATTTGGAGAAATCACACACAAGTGACTTAACAGCACACCTGAAAGCTCTAGAACAACAACAACAACAAAAGCAAACTTACCCGGGAAGAATAGATGGCAGGAAATAATCAAACTAAGGGCTGAAATCAATAATATTGAAACAAAAAAAATACAAAGAATCAATGAAGCAAAGAGTTGGTTCTTTGAGAAAATCAACAAGGTAAACAAACCCATTCCAAACTAAGCAAATAAGATAGAGATAATATCCAAAATAACAAAATAAGAAAGAAACAGGGGATATAACAACAAACTTCCAGGAAATACTTCAAAAACCTGTACTCCACAAAACTGGAACATCTAAAAGAAATGGGCAACTTTCTTGATAGGTACCACATACCAAAACTAAATCAAAACCAGGTAAACAATTTAAATAGACATACAATACCTAAGGAAATAGAAACATTCACTAAAAATCTACCAATCAAAAAATTTCAGGGCCAGATGGTTTCAGTACAGAATTCTATCAGAATTTTGAAGAGCTAATACCAATACTCCTCAAATTTTTCCACACAATAGAAACAGAAGGAATATTGGGAAATTCTTTTTATAAGGCCACAGTTATCCTGATACCCAAACCAAACAAGGATACAACAAAGAAAGGGAATTATAGACCAATCTCCTTCATGAACATTGATGCAAAAATATTCAACAAAATACTGGCAGATCAAATCCAAGAAAACATCAAAGAAATCATCCACCTTGATCAAGTAGGCTTCATCCCAGAAATGGAGGGACAGTTCAACATATGAAAAATCTGTCTATGTAATACAGCATATAAACAAACTAAAAGAAAAAAGCCACATGATCATCTCTTTTGATGCTGAAAAAGCCTTTGACAAAATCTATCACCCCTTCATGATAAAGGTCTTGGAGAGATCAGGGATACAGGGAACATTACTGAATATAATACAGCAAGCTAACAGCTAACACCAAATGAAAAGGGAGAAACTCAAAGTGATTCCACTAAAATCAGGGATAAGAAAAGAGTGTCCACTTTCTCCATATCTAGTACTTGAGGTTCTAGTTAAAGCAATAAGGCAACAAAAGGAGATCAAGTGGATACAAATAGGAAAGGAAGAAGTCAAACTCTCACTATTTGCAGTTGATATTGTTTACAGCTGATAAACACCTTCAGTAATGTGCTAGATACAAGATTAACTCAAAAAATTCGGTAGCCCTCTTATATACAAATGATAAATGGCCTAAGAAAGAAATCAGAGAAACAATAGCCCTTTATAATAGCCACAAGTAATATAAAATATCTTGTAGTAACTCTAACCAAACAAAATGAAGGGCATATATGATAAGAATTTTACGTCTTTGAAGAAAGAAATTGGGGAAGAGATCAGAAGATGGAAGGATCCCTCATGCTCATGGATCGGTAGGATTAACATAGTAAAAATGACCATCTTAGCAAAAGCAATCTACCGATTCAATGCAATCCCCATCAAAATCCTAACACAATTATTCACAGACCTGGAAAGAACAATACTCAACTTCATAAGGAAAAAAAAAAAAAAGCAAACGAAAAAAACCAGGGTATCTAAAATAATCCTGTGCAATAAAGGAACTTCTGGAGGTATCACCATCCCTGACTTCAATATCTACTATAGAGCTATAGTAATGAAAACAGTTTGGTATTGGCATAAAAATAGATGCATGGATCAATGGTATCGAATTGAAGATCCTGGTATAAACCCACATACCTATGAACACCTAATTTTTTTATGATGGACATTTATTTATTTATTTATTTATTTATTTATTTATTACATTACAATTCCAGTTCCCCCACCCTCCTCTCTTCCCACTTTCCCCCACCCCTCCAATCTGCTTCTCAGAGAGGGTAAGGCCTCCCCTAGGAAGTCAACTAAGTCTGTCCCATCACCTGATTCTGAGCAAGGTATCTCTCCACAGAGAATGGGCTACACAAAGTTAGTTATGCATTAGAGTTAGACCACTGTCAGTGGTCTCACATATTGTTCAAGCCACACCATTGTCACCTGTATTTAAGGGTCCTAGATAGGTCCCAGTTGTCAGTCTAGAGTCAGTGATCTCTCACCAGATTGGGTCAGCTGATCCTGTGGGTTTCCAATCATGATCTTAACTCCTTGGCTCCAAAAGAGGCAGACTAACACGACAAGGACATTTGCTCAACTATGCTAATAGCAACATTATTTGTAATAGCCAGAACTTGGAAACAACCTAGATGCCCCTCAACCAAAGAATGGATAAAGAGAATGTGGTACATATACATAATGGAGTACTACTCAGTGGTAAGAAACAATGGCATCTTTAAATTTGTAGGCAAATGGAGAGAACTAGAAAAATATCCCAAGTGAGGTAGCCAAGACCCAGAAAGACAAATATAATATATACTCACTCATAAGTGGATACCAGACACAAAGCAAGAGAAAACCAGCCTACAATTCACAACATCAGAGAAGCTAGAACCCTCTTAGAGAAACAGAAGGAAGAAGATGCAGAGATCTACAACTAAGCTGAACACCTGATTTTTGACAAAGATGTTAAAAGTGTACAACAGAAAAAAGTAATCATTTTCAACCAATGGTGCTGGCATAACTGAATGTTGGCATGTAGAAGAATTCAAATACAACCATATCTATCACCCTGCACAAAACTCAAGTCCAAGTAGATCAAAGACCCCAACATAAATCCAGTCACAATAAAGCCAATAGAAGAGAAAATGGGAAATAGCCTTGAACACATTAGCACAGGAGACTACTTCCTGAATATAACAACAGCTGATTGACAATAAATGGGACCTTCTGAAACTGAAAAACTTCTGGAAGGCAAAGGATACTGTCAATAAGACAAAACAGCAGCCTATAGAATGGGAAAATATCTTCACCAACACCACATCTGACAGGGGACTGATATCAAAAATAGATAAAGAACTCAAGAAACTAGACATCAAAATAACAAATAATACCATTTTTTAAAAAATAGGGTACAGACTTAAACAGAGAATTCTCAACAGAAGAATCTCAAATGGCTGACATATACTTAAAGAAGTGTTCAACATCCTTAGTTATCAGGGAAATGCAAATCAAAATGGCTCTGACATAACATCTTACTCTGTCCGAATAGCTAAGATCAAAACCAATATTGACAGTCTATGTTGGAGAGGATGTGGAGAAAAGGGACACTCCTCCATTACTGATGGGGGTGCAAACTTGTCCAGCCACTTTGGAAATCAGTATGGCAGTTTCTCAGAAAATTGAGAGCCAATCCACCTTAAGACCTGGTGACAGCACTCTTGGGCATATAACTAAAGGATACTCACTCATAGCACAAGGACACTTGCTCAACTATGTTCATAGCAGCATTATTTATAATAGCCAGAACCTGGAAACAACCTAGATGCCCCTGAACTGAAAAATGAATAAAGAAAATGTGGTATATCTACACAATGGAGTATTCCCCAGTGGGAGAAAAAAAGCAATGACATCATGAAATTTGCAAGCAAATGGATGGAACTAGAAAAAAATCATCCTGAGTGAAGTAACCCAGACCCCAAAAGACAAACACAGTATGTATTCTCTCATAAGTGGACATTAGATATGAAGCAGAGGATAACCAGCTACAATTTCCAGTCCCAAAGAAGCTAGGTAACAAGGAGGACCCTAAGAGGGACTCATGGATCTCCCCGGGAGGAGGAAGTAGATGTGATATCCTAGGTAAACTAAGGGCAGGGGAGAGTACAGGGGAGAGGATGGGGGATGGGAACACAAGGCATCAGCATGGGAGACAGAGGGGGAGAGAGATGGGGGAGATATCTTGATAGAGGGAGCAGTTGTGGGGTTAGGGAGAAATCTTATGCCAGGAAGGCTCCTGGGAACCCGCAAGGATGGCCCCAGCTAAGATTCCTAGCAGTAGTGGAGAGGACGCTTTAACTGCCTTCTCCTATAATCCGATTGGTGACTGCCCTAGTTGTCATTATAGAGCCTTCTTCCAGTACCTGATGGAAGCAGATGCAGAGATCCACAGGTAAAGCACTAGGCCAATCTCAGGGAGTGCAGTTGAAGAGAGGGTGAAGGGATTGTATGAACAAGTGGACAGGGTTCAAGATCATGATGGGGAAACCTGCAGAGACAGCTGACCTGAGCTAGAGGGGGCTCATGGACTCTGGAGGGACAGCTAGGGAGATGGCATGGGACCCGCCTAGGCTCTTTGCATCTTGGTGACACTTGTATAGCTTTTCGGTGGGCTGGGGGGGGGGGGGGCGGCGCGCTGCTAGCAGCAGGACCAGGACCTGTTCCTGATGCATGAGCTGGCTCTTTGGAACCTATTCTCTATAGTATGATGCCACATTCGGCCTCGATGCAGCAGGGAGGAGCTTGGTTCTGCCTCAGCTTAATGTGCCATGCTTTGTTGAATCCCATGGGAGGCCTTACCCCATCTGAGTGGAGATGGAGGAGGAATGGATGGGGGGAGGGTAGAGGGGAGGTTGGGGATGGGAGAGGAAGGAGAGGAAGGAGGGGAAACGGTGGTTGATATGTAAAATAGATTAAAAATGAAAAAACTAAAACAAACAAAAATCAGATATTCTGAACCTGATAGAAGAGAAAGTGGAGAATAACTTTGAGTTCATTGGCACAGGAAGAGACTTTCTGAACAGAAAACTATTAGCACAGGCACTAAGATCAACAATTAATAAATGGGACTTCATGGAACTGAAAAGCTTTTGCATGGCCAAGGACACTGTTATTCAGACAAAGCAGCAGTATACAGAATGGGAAAAGATTTTTTACTAAATACTCATCCAACAGAGAACTATATATCAAGAAAACAAACAACTCAATTAAAAATGGATTACATATACAAACAGAGAATTCTCAAAAGAGGAAACTCAAATGGCTGAGAAATACTTAAAGAAATGTTCAACACCATTAGTCATAAGGAAAATGTAAATCAAAACTACTTTGATATTTCATCTTACACCTGTCAGAATGGCTAAGACCAAAACCACAAGTGACAGCTCATGCTGGCAGGGATGTGGAGTAAGGAGAACACTCATCCATTGCTGATACAGTCACTATGGAAATCAGTGTGGCATTTCCTCAGGAAGATGTGAATTGATCTACCTCAAGATCAGCTATACCACTCTTGTGGATATACCCAAAGGATGCTCCATCCTGCTAAAAAGACTCTTGCTCAACCTTGTTCAATAATGGTTCATTAATAACACCCAGACATTAGAAACAACTTAGACATCACTCAACAAAAGAATGTATAATGAAATTGTGGTGCTTTTACACAATCAAGTATTACTCAACCATTAAAAAAATAAAATCATTAAAATTGCATTTAATAAATGGAACCAGAAAAATTATCCCGAGTAAGATATTACAGACCGAGAAAGACAAATATGGTATATGTTTGCATATATGTGGGTATCAGCTACTAAGTCAATGATAACCAATCTACAATTCACAGAACCACAATGTTTATAAATGAATAAGAAGGACAACTAGATCTTGTTAGGGAAGGGAAATAGAATAAATAGTTATGGGTGGGTGGGAGCCTGGAAAGAGAAGATCAAGTGGGGAGGGGGCAAAGAGAGGAGGACAAGGGAGAAAATGATAAAATTAAAGACCATTTGAAAGGTATCATGAAAACCCAATACAGTAGAAGTTTTCTAAAATATATACATATATGAAGGCTATCTAAATGGAATCACCAAATAATGGGAGAGATAAGGTTTCAACTGGCCTTCTCTTGTCACCAAATGAATCTTTCTGTACCAGGATTGGGTTACATCTAATCAAGTTTTTAGCCAAATTGGTCCTATAGGAATCTTTGAACAACCCAGGCTGTTGCCAAGACTATAGGTTGTTCTCCACAAGTTGATGGAGACAAATCCTACACAACTCATTAAACATGAAGAAGTTCACTTGGTGCCCATTTGGGGCCTCATCCCTATGTTCTAGCTTCTTTGGTACAGGAAGGTACTCTACATTGCTATAAAAAGAAATATAAACACTAACCTAGCCACAAAACCTTTGATCTACAATGGTGTCCTGCCTGTAAGACATGCCAGAGCAATGGTGGCACAAAGCTTGTGGGAATAAACCAAAACCTGATTGGACTTAAAAGGTTCAACCCATACTCAACACTGCTTTGGTAACCAAGAACTCAAGATTAGATAGCCCAGAGACCTAGGATAAAACCAAATACTGTGGGCCAATAACAAAATCTTAGTGACTCCTTGTCTTAGTTGGGCTTCCTATTGCTGTGATGAAACACTATGAGCAACACAAGCTGTGGAGGAAAGGGTATATTTGGTTTACACTTCCATATTACTGTTCATTACTGAAGGAGGTCAGGACAGGAACTCAAATAGAATCGGAACCTGGAGGCAGGAGCTGATGCAGAGGCCAAGGAGGAATGTTGCTTATTGGCCTGTTCCCCATGGCTTGCTCAGCCTGCTTTCTTATTGAACCCAGGACCACTATCCCAGGGGTGGAACCACCCACAAAAGGCTGGACCCTCCCACATCAATCTCTGATGAAGAAAATGCCTTACAGCTGGATCTTATGGAGGAATTTTCTCAATTGAGTCCCCCCCCCTTCAGATTACTAGCGCTTTGGCCATGTTAAAAAGACTAAACAGCACACTCCTAATGCTAATAATCTGCTATACTCATAGATCAGTGCCTTGCTCAACTATTATCAGAAAAGCTTCTTCCTAAAGCAGATGAGAACAAATATAGACCCACAATCAGACAATATGCAGAGAGTGAGAGGCCTTGGAACATTCAGTCCTAAATGGGATGTCTTCACTAAATCCTTCCCCTCAGGGCTCAAGGACCCTGGGGAAGAGGAGGCAGAAAGAGTGCAAGAGCCAGAGGGAATGGAAGACATGAAAAAGAAAAAACCCAAGACCCTTTAAATCAACATGATCAAAGCTCATATAAGCACACAGAGACTGGGGCAGCATGCACAGGACATGTAGAGGTCTGAACCAGATGGGGTTGCTGAGCTGAAAGGAGAGGTAGACAAATGCTTGAACTCACTGGCAAAAGACTTTCTGAATGGGGCCATTAGGACCAACAACTACTAAATGGTACCTCATAAAAGTATTCCAAAATTTTTAGATATATTGTGGGTATGATGTGTATATGTGACACTGTGTGTGGAGGTCAGAGAGGACAACTTTGTAGAGCTAATTCTCTCTTTACACCTTTACATGGTTTCTGGGGATTGAACTCAGGTCACCAGGATTACAGTCTAAACACCATTACCTATGGAGCCATCTTGCTCAGTAGGTATTTATTTATTTATTTATTTATTTATTTATTTTAATGTTATTTATCTTAAAAGGAAGCATGGAAACAAAAGCCAACAAGGATTTGCTAATTCAAAAAGTTTGGATTACTAAATGAAAAGCATTAACAATATTTTTGAATACGAAATGTATTGCAAAATATAAGAATATATAGGTTTGGGGCTGGAGGGAGAGCTTAGCAGTTAAACAATGCTTTCTGCTCTTTACAGAAGACATGAGTTTGGTTCCCAGCAAAAAACCAGGTGGCTCCTAATCACCTGTAATTCCATCTCCAGGAGTCTAATGTCTTTCACAGGTGCACATATACAAAATTAAAATGAAAAATAAATCTTTGTAAAAAGAATGTACATGTTTGCATGAGGTGAAATATATGTGTAAATCTATTAATATACATACTTGTGCAAGAACACACACACATATATACATGCACATACTCATACACATAAGCATAGACATACACACCTATAATTAGAAATTTGGTAGACCTTCATCTGAATATACACTTTAATCTATTTCAATTTGAATATGGTTATGAGTTTGGGTATCTTATATTAAAATTTTCTTTCTTGAAAAGCAGAGCAAATGATAATTTTGCTTATATAGGCAAACTGTATGTGGAAAGAAAATATTAACTAGCAATGTAATAAAGAAGTGATTTCTTTTGGGGCCTTAAGCTCAAATCTTCAAATTTGCACAGTTTCCTTGTGGAATTATTTGATGAAACTTAAATGAAAATCAAAATATCTAACTGGATCTGGTCAGTCATCCCAGTTGCTCCAGACAACTGTCAGGACTTTCTAATCTTCTGGAAGAGAATAAAGTAACAATTATGATCGAAACCTTGGGGGTTCATCCATTCATTCTCCTAATATTAATTTGGCACCTTTGCTTATTTCATTCAACTTCCTGGTGAGACAGTTGTTTATAACCAGAGTTTACTCCAATAGAAGCTGCAAAGAAACAAAGACCTGGGCAGGGCACTAGGAGAGGGCAGTACACAAAAGATAAGGCTTACCTCAAGAGGGGACTCAACACCCGGCTCTGGTGAAGACACAAGCAACATGACCATGCATGTCGCTGACTGCTGAATTTTCAGGTTGGATTGTATATATGTGCCTGTACACTGTGTGTATGAAGAGGCCAGAGCAATCATTTCTCAGAAGCAAGGTTGGGCTATAAACTCTGCCTCCCAGCAAGACCAACTAGAGACTGACCACATGAGCCTGTGGGGAACATTACACATCTGAACTATAACATGTGTCTCTCTCAAAAACAGCATCTCACTTCACACTGGTATTCTAGCCCCACTATCTTGGTGGAGGGAATAGTGGAGTAGGGAAGGATTCTATGGAGCTAAATCTGGTGACATGAGATCACTTCACCCCATTCTCTAGATGATTCTGGGGTCCTGATGGTAGAAGAGTCTGACCTTGAAGGAACTGAAGGAGAGATGCAGAACTGAAAACCCAGAGCTGAATACAGTGGCTGAGCTGGCTTGGGGGCCTTCATTGAGATCCGGAGGATCCAGGGACCATGTGGCTATGATGTTGTCAAGACTTCTGTATGCATAGTCTCTTTGTGTCTTCCTACCCCTAGGAAGTTATTGTAGGGATGGTGACACTCACCATCTGTATGATGTCCATGAACAAGTTCACTGGCAAAGCAAGATGCCACTATACAGAGCTACTCACCCTGAACAGGAAGAAGTCCCAGCACAAATAATGAGGGTCACAAGATGGAGTCCCCCAGAAGCATAGGTGTTTAAGACTCAAAATGCCATCTGGAACATTTCTTTTTGGTTACTTAGTTTGGAGCTCTAATCCTTAGAACTGACCTCCACATTACTGACCCCTTCCTGAAGCATTTTTCTGTATCCCAGTGGCAAGCCAGAGACCCTCCTTCCTCCCCATACCAAGTCCTGAGTGCACAGGATGGGCAGACATGGCCATAGTCACAATCTGGCTTCTTTCTGCCACAGCAAACACAAAGCTGGATTATCAGGCTTGTTGGTCGTTTTCTATTTCCATTCCTAAAGCTGCAGCAAGTGAGGGAGAGAAAGGTAGTAAAGGAAGAGGAGGGGAGAGGGGTAGAGGGAAGGTAGGGAGAATGAGAGATAAGCAAAGAAAAGAGTGGGGAGGGAAAGGATAGGAGAGAGCAGGAGAGGGGGAGGGAGAAAGGGAAAAGGAGTGTCCTGGGTGGTTGTGATGCACACCTTTAATCCCAGCACTTGGGAGGCAGAGGCAGGTGGATTTCTGTGAGTTCGAGGGAAGCCTGGTCTACAAAAGTGAGTGCTAGGACAGCCAAGCCTGTTATGCAGAAAAACCTTGTCTGGAAAAACAAAACTAAACTAAACAAAAAAGGAAAAGAAGTGTCATCTGGAAATGGCAAGCGACAGGGATCCTTTCGGGAAGTAAAGTAGGAGGGGGATGCGAGGTAGAAGGGGAACCTGCTGGAAATGACCAAGCCCAAGAGCTCCACAATGAAGATGCTGGGTGAGGACAATGTGAGGTGGGAAGATGTGAGATAGCATGGGGTACAGTTGGCAGCCATCTCCATCGCTGCCACTGCATCGTGACCCCACCTGGCTACCTGGCTCTGTTACAAAGAAAAAAGGAGCATATTCTGACCCCAGAAACTGTCACAGCTTACCTAGGATGGTCAGTGTACTCTGGAAATGAGTGCAGAAACCAACCATCTGGCTTTGGGCCCTCCATGTGTCTTGAACTCACTCTGTTCATCTCAGTGTATGCTAGCTTCCACAACTTCCTTTCCCCTTCTCTTTCTCTATCCCCCGCTTTTCTCTCTCCTTGCCCCTCCTTCTCTTCCTATCTCTTCCTTCTCCATCTCTTCCTTCTCCCACTTCTCCTCACTTTCTGCTTCTGCCTCTCCATCACATCCCCGTCTCATGTCTCCCTCCCTCCTCCTCTTCCTTCTCCTCTTCTCCTTTGACCCCACTGAGAGCAACAGCTCTCTTCCCCCCTCTCCATCACTCGCTTTCTGACCTGGTACTGCCTGGCACCTCCATGGAATCTGAGCCAGTGATAACCAAACAGATTAATAAATGAATGTGTGGATGGTAAAAATATATCCTGGGAATGAACTGTCCTGGAGCCTCAGTGGCTTTGGAAGTTTCACTTGGCTGGAGAGTGCAACTTGCCAGAAGAACCAGGTTGAGGCCCTACCCAGACAGGTACCACAATGTGCATTCACAGGAATTATGTTGAAATTCATTGAGTTGTAAGCAATCTAAAGAGTAGTAAATAAGGGTAGCGAATCCATGACTCTGACTACTGGCAAGCAGGGCAGTGGTCCTAGGCTTCCCATGTTTCACCTGGGTTCATTAATTACAGGGGAGAAAAAATGAGCCCCAGAATGGAGTGTGGTTGGGAATATTGGCTCCTAATACTAAAAATTAACTCTAATTTTGTCTTAAAATGATCTAAGAAGGCATGAGAAAAGGAATAGACTCTCATATTTCCATGTCTTTTTGAAGTTGTTTGCATTAATAACCCCCTCCCATTTTTGCCCTCATTGCTTAGGTACAAAGCACAGTTTCCTGTGCCATTTTGCAGTGACCTAAAATGCTTTAAGTATGCATTAATAGCAGTAAATATGCTATGCTGAAAGTATGAAATTGGATATATTTATGTATGTGTATAAAAGTCATATGTTTTGTGAATTTCTAAATAAAATGCTTATATATCAAATTGCTCTGTACATAAAATTCTTTGTTTTCAAAAATAGGATGATACTTTATCATCCTTCAAACTGCTTACTATTTTACCATATATGGTATTTCTATCAATACATGTAAGTTTTCTTGTTCTTATTCATGGCTACATTGTTTCATATTGATGAAATCAGTACAGTACAATCAGTTTATTATTGTCTGTCATAGTTAGCTTTAACTGTCAATTTGACACACAACCTAGAAGGAAATATCAATTTAAGGATTTCCCAAATCAGACTGGTCTGTGGTTATTTCTATGGGGAATAGTCTTGACTGTCTGTTGATGTAGAAGGATCTAACCCACCATAGGTGGTATCATTCCCTGGGCAGGTAGGTGGTCCTGGGTTATATAAGAAAGTTACCTAATGAGCCAATGAGGAGCAAGTAAGCATCTTTCTACTTCAAGTTCCTGCCCTGACTTCCTTCAATGGTGGACTGTGATTTAAAGGTGAAAGTAAAATAAACCCTTTCCTTTCATAAGTTGATTTTGGTCAGCTTGTTTTTATCCCAGCAACAGGAAGGAGTTTTTTTATTCAATAGATGGATATCAGAATATAGCCTCACTTTCCCCCGATGGGTAACCAGTTGCCTTACATTATTAATTGAACCCTTTATCCTTTCTTGCATACTTGTTTGGTTGACTCAGTTTATTTCTAATATATATTTTCCCCCTAAGAATTTGCAGAACATTGAGGTTGGGATAATGATTACCAAAATATGGCCCCAGTCATTCTGAGCCTCACCAAGCCCATTCATATCAAAACTTCTCACAACAACATTGATATTCTCTAACACCTACACAGTCTCTGTTTTAATGGGCGCATGATGGTGTCAGAGCTGGCACCTACAGATGTCCTTCTTTTGATGGCTAATGAACTCTGTGCTGGTATATTCTTGCCCTTCAATATTTTCTATTCCAGTATCTAATAGAGGAAATACTGGATTGTAGTCATAAAAGCTTTTTGGGATTCTCAATGGTTTCAAAAGTGTAGGGACTGGAGATATGACTCAGTGGGTAAATGCTTGCTGTACAACCATGAGAACCAGAGGCCAGATCCCAACACCCATTGAAACCCTGGGTGGGTTTTGTTGCCCAGCAATTATGCTATAGTTTGAGAGGTGGAGAACAGGATCCCTGTGCTCAGCAGCCAGCCTGCCTGGACTAGTTAGTGAGTTCCAGAACAATGATGGACTCTACTTCAAAAATAAAAATAATAAAAAGTTGGGCAGCATCTGAGGACCAGCACCTGAGATTGTTCTGTGGCCTCACACACATGCACAGTCACCTGGGTACACATTTGGACACACACACACACACACACACACACACACACACACACACACACACACACACACACACACACACACACAAAGATTGATTAAATCTGCAATTAGTCTATCCAAAATCAAAGCATGGTCACTTCTGATTCCTGAGATTTGTAGTCAATCCTGTTTTGCTAGTGGAGCTAATACGGGTCTAGCTTGTGATTCTAACTCATACCATTGTTCTCTTAGCAAGGTCAGTCTGTGCAAGGAGATGACTGACTGGTGAAGAGATGCAGTCAGGCTGGGGATATTCGGTTATTTATTTTCTGGCAGATACAGCACTCTTCACCATGGGATAGGCGGGCAGGAAGCAGTGGGAATCTGGCCTTTAAAACTCAGCCTGGTGTCACTAGACCATGTCAATTTCCAAGACTGACTGTTGGAGGTCAATCTAGCCAGTACAAGGAGATATCATAAAATGAAATGGGAAAAGACAGTGTCTCGAGCTCTGAAGAGCCCTCAACTATCATTTCGTGTTGTTTATTTGGTGACTAAATTATCTTCAGAGCCTCCCAGCAAACAGCTCATGTATCATAATGACCTGAGTTGATGGGGAGCTCATACTTTGAACCTGATAATTAATTTATTAACTAGTTAGAATAAACTTTATCTTCCCATTCCACCCTGTGAGCACATACATAAACCTCTAGTAGCAACTAGCAACCTTTCCCTAACTCCTCCTCACCCTCCATCTCTATTGGAGAACCATGTCTCTGCTTACCTTCATGATAGATGCATTAGTGCATGTAACAAATTAGCCCACATTGGCCATCCATGACTTAACAGGCCTGAGATATGCCTATAATCCCAAGGGCTGGGGAGGCTTGTTGGCAACCATATAGTTGAATTGGTGAGCTCCAGATGCAACGAGAGACATTGACTCAAAAAACAGGTGGAGAAGAAGTGAGGAAGCTAGCTAACATCAGTCTCTGCCTTCCACATACACACATGTGCACAGGTACCTGAACACATGCACTCGAGCACACCAACATAAGCGTGCGTGCATGTGCGCGCGCACGCACGCGAGCACACACACACACACACACACACACACACACACACACACACACACCACAGCATTTAGAGAAAACACAAGCAAGAAGATTTCTGCTTTACCCCACTGTCCTACTGTAACAGAACACCATAGGCAGGTATCTTATAAAGATTAAATATTACTTTCTGACAGTTCTAGAGACTAAGAAGTTCAAGGTTAAATAAAGTTGCAGGATCTGTTAAGCGTTTCTTTGCTTTGCGCCCCCACACAGAAGGCAGAGGGCAAAAAGAACAGCCCTTACCCTCTACTGAGCCCCAGTTTTATTCTTTTCTTATGTGTCTTGCTCAGTTGACCGTCACTTTATTTTTTGAAACAACTCTCACTGAAGTAGGAAGTCACAAATTTAGTAGGATTGGTGAGCCAGAGAGCCCCAGGCATCCTCCTGTCTTTTCCTGCTAGGACTGAGTTTATAACTGTACCACCATGTTCAGCTTTTTAACATTGGTTTTAGGGATCAAATAGATGCCCTCAAGACAATCCTTCACAGATAATCCCACTAGCAAATCTGATCCAGGCATCCTCTGTCAAGGAAACAGTCCAAGCTGACTAATACAAAGATTCTTCTTCCAAATAGGGTAGAACATATTAGCACAGACCCACTTAAGGATCAGGGTGAGGCCTTATCCTTGGAGAGGCACTACTCAATACACTACACAAGTGTCAGTAGAAGAGTCACCTTTAGGTCAAATACAGCCTGCTGGTACAGTGGGTTGTTTGTTTTTTTTCATTCATAACATTTTATGCATTTGGATGGTTACCTAAATATGGATTTCCGTGGACACATGGGCCTATAGCATCATTCAGGGAACAACCGGTCTTCTCAGATTCCACTGCTTCCCACACTACTTCATGCCCTTGCACATGGCTGGACCTGGAAGGTCCTTATGGACTTTGATTTGGTAACCTTAAATTGAGACACTGTTAGCTTGCCCTACCAGATTCTACACTGACATATTTGACTTCCTATTCTAAGTATCTAGGATGATGTCTGACATAGAGTTCTTTGTAAAAAATATTTTCTGGGTCAAAGTATGTAAGATCTACACCGAACAGAAAGATGCTTCTACACACAGGTCTTGTCTTGTATTCAAAATAATGTGGGCTTTCTTCCTTATAAAAATTATAAAACACAGGAAATACTGCTGAGGCCAGGAGTTAGACCCCACTGGGCAGTCAGGATGGGGACCAAACCATGAGGACTTCTGCTTCTTGACAGTTGCTTGCTAACTTGCAACTGAAGGCAACCTAATTCAAAAACAAAACACAGATCAACAGTGTGAGTGTACACTGACCAGCACTCATGGCACTCATCCTAAGTCATCTCCCTTCCACAGAGTGCTTTAAAAATGGTTTTTATTTTTATTTTAAATCATGTTTGTGTATCTGTGTATCATGTACAAATGTATGCACATACCAGTAGAGAGGTCCAAAAGCATGAGATGCCCTGGGGCTGGAGTCACAGGTGGTTATGAGCCTCCTAATATGAGTTTCTGGTCCCAGATTCTGATCTCCTGCAAGAGCTGTACATGTTCCTAACCACTAAGCTCCAGTCCCCACAAAGTCCTTTTCTAAACACCCAAACAGGAGCTGGACAGCAGCAACTAGTTCTCTGGATGTCTGTGTGGAGGGAACTGTTCAGACTGGTAATCAGACTCACAGCACCTTTGCACTCTTGGGGTCTCTGTCTCCCCAGCTGCTCATATCACGTTTTCACTTTGCAGTCACCCATCATCTACTATAGCAGCCATTTTCAACCTTTGGGGGTCGAATGGCCCTTTCACAGGAGTCACCTAAGACCATCAGAAAACACAGATATTTACATTAAGATTAATAACATTAGCAAAATTACAGTTACAAAGTAGCAATGAAAATAATTTTGTGGTTGGGGGTCCCCAAAACATGAGAAATGGTCACAGCATTAGGGGGGGTTGAGAATCACAGATTTATAGGTTTCAGCCTTTGAATTTGGCATTGGGGGCTCTGGTGACTGTTAACTGTCTGGAACCTTTAACTAACACCAAGTCTTCCTGCATCTTTTGACCAGACCCTGGTCTACTCCAAGAAAACCACCTACATCTCAGAACTGTAGTTCCTCTCACATCAGCCCTTATAAGTCTCCAGCAATAAGAAGGATGCTTCAGTTAAGTCTGGTTTATGAATAACAATAAAAATAATGGCTGGGGCTTGAAGACATCTCAGCTGGTAAGGTATTTGCCTGACATAAGCATGAGGACCTGAGTTTGATTCCACAGGACATAATAAGAAAGCTTGACATAGTGGATCCAACAGTTCTAAATCCTGGCACTGAAAACAGCAATTCCCCATAATTCAGAGCCAGCTAGCTAAATTGGTGAGCTCCAGATAAAAGTGACAGACAATGTCTCAGAGAACAAAATGGGTGGATCCCAAGAAAGACACACAGGTTTGCTTGGGTTCTAGGGACTGTACTCAGACCCCTGTGCTTTCAAGGGAAATATTTTATTGGCAGGTATCACCCCATGTCCAAGATGATTTAAATGAGTCAACTGGTGAATGATAGTATACTTTACATGGTTCATTCCTGTTAGTGACTGGGAGAGCTAAGTAGGGATCATTCTCCCCAAAGAGGTACATGCCTCCAGGCTTGCCAAGTCTCTGATATTTTAGACAGTTGAAGCTGGATCTTGATTCAGCAACAGATACAACCAAGTCAGAATATTTGTCTACTCTCCCAAGGAGCTTTTTCCTAGGGATATATAAATGTTTATTTCCCTACAGATACAGCATCAATGACAGAGCAAAGAAACAATACTATACTATCTATCTTGGTGAGCCAGTGAGTTTATAGAAGTAAGGGTGAAGCTAAGTTGCTCAGAGAATCACCTCTCCCCAGCAATTGTTACTGCCTATATAACTTTAGTCAGGACCTTGTGCATCCTGTAAGTTTCAGGAGCTTCCTGGAACCTGTGAATTGTTGATTTCCTGGGCCTTATAAGTTTATTCATTTCCTGAGTCTTAGTGAATTTCTCTCCAGGAGGGAAGGTTTCAACTTGGAGGAAATAGCAATAAATAAGCGTACAAAGAATACCTCCAAATCCTAGTCTTTCCAGCATTTCTTCCAGTATTGACCATATAGTTTATTCTTGCTGAAAGTTGTGTTTCTACCCAAACAGCAAAAACCATCATAATCATAGTCAAACTCCAAATGTGGCAGGTTCCAATCAAAAGACAGTACCTTCCCCATTTGGGATCCTACTGCAGGTCGACAAGAAGATGTTCCTTCCTTCCTTTCATACATTTCATGGGTGAGACAGTGTGGCATGTCACCAACAACAACCACACCTGCATGGAAGGGTTTTCATTTTTCAGTAATTTGACAGACACCTTTGAGGCGATGCCAGTCATCCACAGCTAAGCACAAGCTTAAGGATGGCGAGCCTGGTGGTCTGGGTCCTGATAAGTCTTCTTTGTTTTCTCTTCCTACTTATGACTAACTACTCTTGGCTGGTTCCCAAGTCTTCATATTAGATTGGATAATCCCACTTTTAATAATGCTCAGGATATTTGCCTCCCTTGGGGAACGGTGATCACAGCAGCGGATGGTATTAAAATGGAGCTGAATGCCATGCAACACATTCACCCTTTAAGCTGTGTGTATGTGGGCACAGCCTTGTGCCTGTGCGCCCATAGGGAGATGTGTCTATAAGTGCATGTGTCTATATATGTTCGTTCCCTTTGCCTTCTGGTGTGTGTGTGTGTGTGTGTGTGTGTGTGTGTGTGTGTGTGTGTGTGTAAATTCCTACCCATTTCACTTGTAGTGTCAAAACAAAGCACTGAAGAATTCACTCAAAATTCAGGTTTCCTAAATGGACAAGGCTATTAACTTACAAATTTGTGTTTTGATTTCTCCTAAATGGCATTAGCTAGGCATTAAACTTAAGGGCACAGTAATACCTCAGGAGAACCAAGAAATGCGAAGTTAATACATAGCCAGATTTATTCAATGTGATGTGAATTGTGCTTAGTATTTCAAACTTAGCATAAACTGAGCAATAATCAGCTCTATGATTTTCCACCGCTGATAATAATGTGATTTGAGAGCCATGTTTTTTACCCCTTTAACTGGACTATTCCAGTCATCAGGAAAGCATTCTAAAGATAACTGGTAGGGAGCAGAGCAAAGAAATATACAGAGTTACTAATATACACCGGGGTTTGAACTGACATGAAATTTTATCTTAATTATCGGACAAATTTGTACTCCCACTATCTAATTCAATTTGCATGCATCGGTAGACACTTATTAAAGGTAATATTACATCTGTCATTTTGAGACTGGTGAGAATTTTATCATATGAACTGCAAGAAACAGCCACTCTATTATGTGCCGAATTCTTTTGTATGGCTTAAAATAACCAGGATTGCATCCTAATTAAGTTTTTTTTTTCTTGTAACTGTCTCAGGGCAGTCATCGTCTTGTCCATTTTATGACCATCTTGTAAGTTATTTGAACGCAGATTTGAAGTTTCAGGAGTGGACGTCTCCTCCCCCTGCTTCCTGGTTCCGAGTGAAAAATGAGAGCTTTGCTAATAAAATGTAAACTGGAATCAAATGTTCAAATAAGGTTTTATGAGAAGCACGCTGTGCATAAACCCGTCTTAGAATTCTCCACTGGATTTAGGATTCGGCTGTCTACAAATGTATCAGGCTGTCTGGGGCATTAGCAGTTGACTGTGCTGGCATTATATATTTTTTTTGTTTTTGAGATGAGTTTATTAGATTTGTACTTTGTATGAAATGAATCCATGAAGTGCTAACAACACATTGCCAGTCCATGGAAAAAATGGCAGTGTGTGAGCATGGAGCTCAGACACACCATTCCATGTTGACGCAGTACTTTCCACAAATACCCCCACATGAGCCCACTGACTTCTGCTTTGAGCCTTAGGGTTCCGGGATGCTGGACATAAACAACTAGGCTTACAAAGCACTCATTAAACCCACCCTTGCTCCCCTGTTTCAGCCATCTTAGGTTTCAGAGCTCTTTTCTCCCACCCAGAAAAAGAACTGAAGAATCAAAGATATTACTTAAAGAGTTAAAATGGCAATCAGCCTAACAGGGGAAAATAGAAAAAGAAGCTGAGCAGGGCAAATGTAGCCAGATGTGGGCTACACGTGCAGGGCTGTAGGGAGGGGGCATGAAGAGAAGTGAGAACAAAGGGATGCAGTACCCCTATTCCTTACCACACCACTTTCCTCTGGGCACCTGCTTGCTCCTGCAAATGGACAGACAAGCTTTGGTGCTTTTGATTGGTTTGTGGGGGTCCAGAGGTGAATCTGACACCCTCCTAGAGTCCTCTCCTGCCTGCTCACAATGTCTGGTTTTCCTTGTTTTACCTCTAAAAAGAAACATGACCTTTATATGTGACAAAGAACTACAGAATACTTATCAGGGGTCACCTCTCACAAAACTGTCACAACATGCATTTGACTACAGTGCTGTTTCCTTAAGTGGGAATCTTTTTTTTTTCTTTAACATACATTTAACAGCACATACACACACACACACACACACACACACACACACACACACACACACACACACACACAAAACACATACACACAGAAAGAGAGAGAGAGACAGAGACAGAGACAGAGACAGAAAGAGCAAGACAGAGACATATACACAGAGACACACACACACACACATTTTTTCGATTTTTAAAAATTGCCATATTTATTGTGATTGGTGTGTGTATGTATGTGTACCTGTATGCACACATGCATGCATATGCACTCATATGTGATCTCTTTGGGAATGCAAGCATGCATGTACAATGTGTGTGAAGAGGCCAGAGAACAACTTGAGGAAACTGACTCTCCCTTTCCTGTGGGTTCCAAGGATCAAGCTCAGGTCATAGGGCTTGCAGTATAGGGCAAGGGGTTTGATCTACTGATCTCTCTTGCTGGCTTATTGTTTTACATTTTTACTGAGACAAAAGTCCTGTTGATAGCCCCCGATGAGGGCAGACAATCTTGCTTGGGCAAAGTTGTTAAAGTGCTTTTTAAAAATCATTGTTTCCTATCACTGTATTGGAATCTCTCTCTCTCTCTCTCTCTCTCTCTCTCTCTCTCTCTCTCTCTCTCGTGTGTGTGTGTGTGTGTGTGTGTGTGTGTGTGTGTGTGTGTGTACATGTCCTTATATATCCATATGAATGGAAGCTGGAAGCTAGAGTTTGATGTCAGGTGTGCTCCTCAGTCATTCTCCACTTTATTATTTTTGCTCAGGGCCTCTCACTGAGCCTGTACATAGCGTGCTGACTCAGCTAGCCTGGCTATCCTGCAAGCCTCAAGGATCCTCCTGTATTCATCGTTCCAGTGCTGAGAACACAGGTGTGTACTGCCACACCAGGCCTTCTTTACATGGGTGTTGAGGGATCGAATACAGCTCCCCATGCTACATGACAAGAGCCTTTCATCCACTGACTCATCTCCCCAGTATTCCCCCACTCTGCAAATGTTGCTTTGGTTTTAAATCATCTCAGAATCAGTATATTCGCTGGCTTATTTGGAGCTACTTATGTCTCAAAGCCAACCATCTTACTGATTTTACCACCCCCCAAAATGTCCAGTGCGTCTTCCAGATTTTAAAAGGGAGGAGCTTCCATCTCCCCCCCCCCACCATCCTAAAGAAGCAGATGAATAATTCATGGTGCCACATGGAGGTTTTGTCGGAATTCTTCTCTGGAACAATTCTGAGTGGCCAGAGAACCAGGGAACTTACAGTCACAGTGCGCTGTGTCAAAGAACAGTCAATCAGTCTCCAAAGAAATGTGAAGAGAACAGGTTTTTCATGCCTGTGAGCTGGGTGGGAGCCAAATGTGTGTTGCCATTTGACGTGGAATCAGTGTACACCTGTTCCGACCAGCTGTCAGCATAACCTGTGTCACAGGCACATGTCACACCCGCCGGATCGTCACAGCAGGCTGTGTCTGCGTGACAGTCGGGACAGACAGTGCTAGCAACTTGGGGACCAGAAAAGGAGGAGCTTGTGGAGCCGTGCGGGGACACAGATGTGTGAGGAGTGTGATAAAAAAAGGAAACATCTGAGGGAATAAGCTCAAACAAAACAGCAAATGTCATTTGCATTATATAATTATGACCGACCATTGAGTCCTTTGTAATAACACTCGGTAGGCCAGTGTTAAAACCTACAGTGAGTGATAAAAGGCCTCAGCTTGAAAAAAGGTCAGCATGAATTAGTATATATTTGCTGATTAATTCAGACTCTGCCTTCATCAATTTTATAGTTCAGGGGCCCCAGCCTGGGTTGAGACAACAGCCTATGAAATTCAAATATGCTCCATTCAACACACTCACATTCCAACTCAGTGTGGCATGCTTTGTGGAAAACTGTATCTGGCAAACATGAACACAAGAAGGTATAGAGTGACTCGCCCATGTGATCATGTGCATAAGGCCAGACATGGGCCTGGGACAGCACAAGTCCCTCCCTCTTTATCCAAACCTCTGTGGTTGGGGCTACTCAACAGTGGCCGTCTCTTTGTCTCTCTCCATTTGGTGTTCAAAGGGGAACACTATCTCAGGGTAACTGCGGATGAAATTCATATGAGGGGCACATGACATCTAAGAGAGCAGCCATCTAAGCCTGTTTTTCAAAGGACAAATATAGACTCAGTGTTTGGGTGGGATGCGTGTGAATAAGCATCTATTTGCATTGTCCTGCAGTTACAACTCATCATGGAATGGATCTGTTAAACTTGACCTGTCAACTTTAGTTCTCCTGATTGCTCCTTAAGACACCAAGTTTTTTCCCTTTATTCTTATTCTCTCTCTCTCTCCCTCTCTCTCTCTCTCTCTCTCTCTCCTCTCTCTCTCTCTCTCTCTCTGAGACTGGGTTTCATGTGTTCCAGGCTGGCCTCAAACTTACAAAATGTAGAATGCCAATGACCACCATGAACTCCTGATCTTCCTGCTTCACCTCCCAAGTGCTGAGATTCCACACATGCCCTGCGGTGTCTGGCCCATGCAGTGCTGGGCTGTGTGCATGTAGCTGAGCACCGGACTGCTTGTGGGAGATTTGTTTAACCAGGCAAAGGTGTGCTGCATTTGTTTAACTGTGTAAAGATGTGTTGCATTTGCATTAATTAAATAAAATTAACCTGGGCTCAGAGAGGTGGGTTTAGTGACCAGTTGATGGGAAGTAGCAGGAAGGAACGTAGTGTGGGTTTTTTAGTTGGGGCAGTGCGGAAGGAGAGTGGCTTCCAGGGATGGCAGCTAAGAGAGAAAATTAGCCAGTTACTACTCTAACTCTCTGAGCTCGTACACTTTCACTTGAATCTCTAGTTTTATTAGAATGATAGAGATTTAGTTAAAGATGCCTTGAGCAGCAGCAGCAGCAGCAGCAGCAGAGCCATTGTCTGGGGGAACAGAATCCCTGCAGCCTTAGTAGCTCCAGCACTAGTTGCTTAAAGCACAGCCACTCTGATGAAGGTCAAACAGCACTGGGCCAGCAAGGCCACCTCCCCAGTCCAGAAGTAGCAATTCTTCTTTTTTCCTTGCTACATTTTCCGTGTGTGTGTGTGTGTGTGTGTGTGTGTGTGTGTGTGTGTGTGTGTGTGTGTGTGTGTTTGTTTGTCGGGGGGCACAAAGCCTGAAAGCCTGAGGTTAATGTCAGAAACCATCCTCAATCTACTTTATTCACTGAACTCAGAGCTTGCCAGTAAGGCTAGTCCTCCTAGCTAGATTTTTTTGATAATCTCCTGTCTCCACCTTTCAAGGCTAGAATTTCAGGCAGCCAGTGACACCCACATAACATTTATAGCATTTATGTGCTTTTCTGGGGATCTGAACTCCAATCCCACACTTGAGTGGCAAACATTTTACCTACCAAGCCATCTCCCCAGCTCCCTGAGATACAAATTCTTATCTCCAGTAACCAACTCCCTTAGAGTTAGAGCTTCGGGTGGGATTTGACCATAGTATGATGACCTCAAAAGTCCTGTATCCCATCTCCTCCACTGACTCTCTTTGCACCTGTGTACGGTGTGGTTTTTCTACCGATTTACTGGATCCTCTGCCAGACGCTGAGCTGGGACCCACGTGTGGCACACAGATACTCCCTGATTTCAAACACTTGTTAGTTTGAAACTCCATCTCATCAGCATTTTAAAGATCTTTTTCCGTGACAGGAGTTGGACCCTGTCTGTACATGCTGAGCAACTGTTCTACTACCAAGCTACATTTTTGGCTCCAGTGCAGGGAGTCAAGGTCTGCCTTTGTTCTTCTCACTGGCTTTTCTCTTTACAAACTATGGGGTTGCCCTGCATGAGGACTCTAGCAGGGTTCCTCTGTGTAAATCAAAAGAATCTTGGAGAACTGAACTAAGCAACCAATTCACAAAAACCAGCGAAGACTTTGGATCTGCTGCCAACAGAATAGCTTTCCATTGATAGGGGAGGGGCAGAGATGACTCAGTCAATAAAGCACCAGCCACACAAGCATGAGGACCCCGGTTCAGATCCCCAACACCCATGTTAAAGCCAGGCAGGGCAACGTGCATGTATCTGTAACCCCAATGCTGGAGGGTCAGAGACAGGCTGGAGGATGCTAGGAGCTTGTTGGCCAGCCAGTTGAGCCAAATGTGTGAGCTACTTGGAAGATACTCTTTCTTTTTTATTTAAATTAGAAACAAGCTTGTTTTACATGTCAATCCCAGTTTCCTCTCTCTCCCCTCCTCCCCTGCCCCCCACCAAATCCCTATCTCATCGCCTTTCTGCTCTCCAGGGAGAGTGAGGCCTTTCATGGGGGATCTTCATAGTCTGTCATATCATTTGGAGCAGGACTTAAGCCCCTCCCCATGTGTCTAGGCTGAGAGAATATCCCTCTATGTGGAGTGGGCTGCCAAAGTCCATTCGTATACTAAGGATAAATACTGATCCTCTACTAGAGGTCCCATAGTTTGCCCAGGACTCCTAACTAACACCCACATTCAGGGTGTCTGGGTCAGTCTTATGCTGGTTTCCCAGCTCTCAGTCTGGGGTCCACGAGCTCCCCCTTGTTCAGGTCAGCTGTTTATGTGGGTTTCTACAGCCTGGACTTGACCCCTTTGTTCATCACTCCTCCCCCTCTACAACTGGATTCCAGGAGTTTGGCTCAGTGCTTAGCTGTGGGTCTCTGCTTCTGCTCCATCAGCGACTGGTTGAAGGCTCTAGGAATGGCAACCAAGGTAGTCATCAGTCTCATTATCGTGGAAGGCCTCTCCACTATTGCTTAGATTGTTAGTTGGTAGAAGACACTCTTTCAAAAATAAGGTACAGAGGGTTTTAAACAACCGATTCCAATCTCTGATGTCTATCCTTACACAGACACATGTGCATATACACAGTTAACTATGTACATAAATAACATACACACAGAGTCACACTCACATTCACATACACATACACTTTCTCATGCTTTGGGCGATAAGCTGGGTACATATGTAGTAAAGAAAGCATCCTCACACCCCAAGCTGGTGAGTGTTTTCTAACTTTATATAAGCTAATGCCATCTGAGAAAAAGGAACTAACTTCAACTGAGAAAATGTCCTTATCAGACTGGCCTGTGGGCAAGCCTGTGGTAGCATTTTCTTGATGGATGATAGATTCAGAGGGCCCAACACACCGTGAGTAGTGCCACCTTTGGGCAAATGGACCCAGGGTGTTTAAGGAGCAAGCCAAGCAAGCATAGGGATTAGTTCAGAAACAAAAAACAAAAAACAAAAAAAAACAATTCAGCAAGCCTAAAATAATGTTCCTCCATGGACTCTACTTCAGTTCCTGCTTCCAGGTTCCTGACTGAGCTCCCACCCTGAGTTGTCCTGATCATGACTGCTACCTGGAAGTGTAAGCTCAAATAAACCTTTGCCTCCCCAGGTTGCTTTTGGTCATAGTGTTTTTAATCATAGCAACAAAAGCAAACTGATACACAGCCAAAGAACCAATTATATCACAGCACAGGGAGTAAGATGTTTGTAAGTCATCCTAAACATGGGGCTTTCTCACTTGCTTCATATTTTTATTCTGACAAATAGTAGAAAGCCCAGGCAGACATATTGGGAAGGTTGTCCTTGAAAGAGGTATATAGGCACCATGCCAGCTCAGCCAGGTTCTGCTTCGAGCTTGCAAAATGATTCTAGGATAACCAGTCATATCCAGTCCACAGCCCCCAGGTTATATTCAGCCAAGGGCAGACATGAATGCACCCCAATACAAAATCATAAACTCATTAAAACATCATGAGAAGAATTTCTGTGTGACTATTATTATAACTTGTTTCTGTGATTTGAGTATAAACTTTGTAGGTGGCAATTTTATCATAATGTCAAAAGATTGGACACAGATGGAAGCCTTTCTTGACCTCCATTTTTCTTCAGTGAAATGAATATTCTATCTCTGAGGAGACTTCTGACTTAATCACATTGTCAATAATGATGTCTTATATTGTAGCGTCATTCATGGTTCACAATGTGCTTGTGCAGGCAATGCACTTTAGTGAAGAGACTCATCCATGCATGAGGTGGAGAGTGGATGGGTTTCGGAGAGACTATTTCCCTATATCTTCAGGGGACAGATCTCAGGTATAGTGCTCATCTCCATAAGGTCACTGAGTGTGCTCACTTCTTCAGTGTCATTTTCATCTCTTTCATCTCTTTATGCTTAGGAGGCTAAGCATAAAGGTTCCTCAACAGAGCTGGATCTGTCTGCTAGGCAGGATCCCCGACTAGTTGCCATGCCCAAGGGATTGGAGGGTCACTTGGTAGCCCTAAGGCCCCATGAGTAGATATTTTGGAAAGTGAGTGAATCAAGAAGGTAAGAGATGAATTTCAGTTGAGCCTCAGAACCTGTAAAGTTAGTTGCAGCCTATCCTGTCTCAGAGGGGACCTGCTGTCTCTCTGCCTTCCAGTTTTCCCATCTGTGGACTTTACATGGGGTGGAAAGCATAATTGAGACAGATGTTTAATGCAGTTCACTTTAAAGCAAATTAAGGGTATTTTAAGTCTTTAAATTTCAGTACCCATGCACTCTGAGAGTTTTCTAGAGCCCCACATGGTCAGTGTATAGATAGTAAGTTCATGGAAGACGAACCATACATAATGTATAACCTGTCCTGTGCCCATTGCCAGGCTGGCTACAGTAAACAGTTGTCCTGTTTATCCAGACCCAACAGGCAAACCAGGATCTGGAACTTTCCATAAAGAAGCTGGGAGAGTCCCTAGCTGTTGTGTGACTTTCCCTGGGCAGATGTGAACAAACATCAATTCACGCTAGAGACCAAAGAAATGGTTCTACCCAAGTCTAGCTGAGTGAACCAGTGAGTTCACTGGGGTGATTTAGAGAAGCATGAGTGACTCAAAGTCATCTTCTTAACAGAAAAGTCCAACCCAGCATGAATTAATACTCAGGAAAACTACCTGCCCTGAGATCCCTGCAGGACTTGAAAGCGGTCCCATTGAAGTCTCTTCTCCCCAGGCACTGTCACTGCTCATGCACCCTTGGAGAGGAGCCTTGTGAATCTTCTCACTTTCAGGAGCTTACTGTGCCTTTTAAGTTTTATTTACTTCCTGAGCCTAGAATATTTTCTTTAGTTCCCATGTCTTATTAGCCTACCCCTGTCTTCTCCTAGAGATTCTTCTATTCGTGGAAAATAACTACATAATAACAGCAAGCCTGGAGCAGAGGCAGTTAGAAAAAATGGGCAAATCAGTTGTTTATTCATTATGTCAGTGTAGATTCATTCTGAAGCAAATACCAAACTCACGGAGAGCTCCATGAAACACATCATAGAGTCCAGAAATTTTCCATGATAAGATGCCGTAGTGGGTTGGGTACATCCTCCTACTGACATTAACAACCACCAGTGAAGTTTCCCCCTTAGTATTGCCAATTTCTTTACACTCAAGGATGCTTATACTGGGCCGTTTCTACACTAGAAGTCCCCATCACAATGGCTAGTGAATCCAGTTAGCCAAGGGGAATGGGATGTGCCATGTAAGTACATGCTAAACCTTCGGAGATTAGAGATAGGCCTCCAGTGGATTAACTATGTTCCAGTATGAGAGGCAAGTATCAAAGAAGTGGCATCTCACACAGACCCAAAGGGGCTGACTGACTTCACATGGCTCCTCTGAGACAGAGACCTTGACCAAGGCAGATGCTGGCTAAATCTGTTAGTATTTGGATGTAGGAAATACCCTGGGCTCTTTTAGCAGAAGATTAATACTGTGAAGGAGTTGCTTGCAAATACTTGAAAGAGCAGGAGGAGCCAGTAGGTAGCAGGAACCACCAGGGAATGTGCACACCCAGGGCCATGTCCACACTGACTGTAGTCCAGCAGCCAGGCCTCCTGCTGCCCAGTGCTGCCACCACCAATGGCTTTCACTGCCTTGTCAGTGCTGCCAGATGCTCTGCCACAGAGTGGGGCCACTATAAGTTTTCACCTCTGCCCAGCCTTCCTTGACAAGACTCAGAATCCCCCCTGCCTGGTGTCTTTCAAATCACCCCCAAATGTGCCCGATAAACAGTCTAATTTCCATCCAGATCCTAGCTGTCAGAGCTTTTAGAAAGTTCGGAGTTTAGTTTCCCAATTTTTCCAAATAAAAGAGGGATAAGATGGCAATTGAGAGAGCCAACCCTAGCTTCTACAAAACCACATACAAATGTGGATGGCACCGCTGTCTGGCAGTAGTTAGATTATACTTTAAGTGGAGCTGACGGAGATTCCCAACAGAAACAGGATAAGATTGAGCTTTCTTTTCCCTTTGTCTTGTCTTCTCTTACACTGGTGAGTGTGTCCAAGCCACAGCCCATGGGTCACATGAGCCCCAGGATAGCTATGGACATGGCCCATGCAAAATTATAAACTTACTTAAAATGTAATGAGATATTTTGTAGTATTTTTGGTAGCTTGATTACACGGTTTTTGAGTAAATAAACAGGGCCCAGGGAGAAAAATCAGTGAATGAATATATGTGTGAAGCCTGGAGTTCAGATCTCCAGAGCCCACATGAATGCAAGTGAATGTGGCAGACCACCTGTAATCCTGGTGTACAGAAGGTAGAGACAGAGGATTCATAGAGCAAGCTGGCTAGCTGTACTCACTGAATCCGCAAGCTGTAGGTTCAGGTTCAGGTGACCCGATATCAATAGGTAAGATGGAGAGTGGTTGAGGACACCCATTGCCAACTTTTGGCCTCCACATGCATGTGCATGAATGAATACACACACACACACACACACACACACACACACACACACACACACACACACACACACACACACACACACCTAAAAAGATGAATGAATACTTTAAGATTTCTGGTGTCACAGTTCACACACCAGATACCACACTCATTGTCTCCGGGTAAAGACTGACATTTCTAATGGATGCTACCAAGACAGTAGAGGCTTGCCTCCATGCTCCAGTAAAGCTCTGAATCCAGCTGAGTGCCTGTATCTTTCCCTTCTGGCTTTCCCCTCAGACAGGAACCATTGGAACATCCAGTCCTGAGTGCCTGGATGCTACCAAAACCTCAAGGGATGAACGTGAAATAAGTGCTTTCCATTTCCCACCACCAGTGACAATAGTTTGAGGAAGTGCCACAATTTCCCTGTCCATTCTACCCTAGCATGATAACATCCACAGAGGGCTCAGAGACAGGATGTCAGGCTGAGCTGAGCTACAGGAACTTCTGTAGGTATGAAACCAAGACCACTTTAGTAGGCTCCAAACTTCCGAGCTCAGGTCCAAGATGGCTCTAGATCCAGGATGGATTCCCAGCAAGTTGTTGGAAAGTCACCCTGCCCAGAGTATGGTGGTGTGGTTTTTCTTGGTAGCAATCCACTCCATTTGAGAGCCAGGGTTGTCTGTTACAGCTGGGAAACACCCAAATCCCACCAATCCCTTCACAACCCACTGTGACATCTGCCCACAAAACCCACAGAAGGAGCCTTCTACCAACCACATCCCTGTCTTTAGGAAGCTGCCATTATAGAGAAGGAGGTCCAGCCCCAAAACCCACTAGCTGTTTAATAATTTCTTTCCAAAGAACTCATCCAGTTTCATACTCATTCATATGATATCTAGAGGTATCATATCTCTGCTTTATCCAATGAAAACAGAATCACTGATTTTAAAAATATGAAAAAGAAAATGAAAATTTCCATGATATCCCATGCCACCATGCTCACAAGCACAGGCAAAAGTTCTTCCAAGGAGCCTCTTCCTCACCTTTCCATTCTCTTTCCTCCTTCCTTCTCTTCTCATTCCTCTTCTTCCTCTCCCCTCTCACCCTCCCCTTTTATTTTATTTTTTAAGGAAAAAAAACAACAGAAAAAGCAGTCATGGTGTTGGCTTTGTTCACACTGTGGAAAGCCAAGCTGCTATGGAGACTGGAAGACACAGATCACATATTTTCATGGTGCAGGCTCTCATTACTCATGTTAGCTTGGCTTGGGTCTGGATGGTATATGGGGGGACCACCCACTCACATTCTCTTCTGAAGATGCCAAGAGCAATCTGCATGATGCTCTAGACAAATCACTTCTGGCCAATCTTCTGTGACTTTTGTATCAGGATCCCTCCTTGGTTTAGCCTGCCTTCTGCCATTCTGAAAATGGCCATAATATCCCCAAATGGAGACTTATCCATATGCCTTTAGAACAAAGAGGTACCTTTAGAGAAGCAGGCATCAGAAGTTTAAGTAGTAATACTTCAGGAAGCTTCGCTGGCTTCCAGGGTACCTGGAAAGGCACCATTCAAATCTCTTCCTTTGTGTCTTCAATTCCTCTTGCTATTCAGCAGTCACTATTAGAAAGGCATCCGAGTCTGGACAAGTAAGCTGTCCAGGAAAGGAATGAACAACAATGCTCAAGGAGGCCCCTAGAGATAATCTTGGCCACTTTACATTATTATTAAACAATACAGGGTCTGTTGCATATGGTTGTTCAGTGTTCAATGATGTCTGGCCCAGGGAACAAGTAGTGGTGAAATTCAACTCTGCACTTTGCTTGCCCAGGATGTGCCTCAGTGGAAAGCTGCAGTGAAACAGAGGGAGGAGACAATTGCCCTCATCATGTTCATTGAGCCATGTCATAACAGGTCAGAAGACAGTGTGAGAAATTCATCTGGGTCACTATTCTAGCTGCATTGCTGTTGCTTGGATAAAATACCATGACCAAGGGCAGCTTACTGGAGGAAACTGTTTATTTGGCTTCTACTTCCAGACCATCGTGTAGGAGCAGTCAAGGCAGGAACTCAGGCAGCTAATCACATCACATCTACAAGAGGAAAGAGAAGGAACAAATGGATCTGTGCTTCTGCTCTGCTAGCTTTCTTCACTTTTATACATTAGTCCAGGGCCCAGCCCAGGAAATGGAGCCTCCTGTATCCAAGATGGAGCTTCCTTCATTAACAATCAAGACAACATCCCACAGACATGACCAAGACCAACCCGATCTAGTCAGTCTCACTCCCCAGGGTATTTTAGGTTGGATCAAGTTAACAGTTAAGACTGACCTGCACAGGAGCTTAGGTTAACAAAGTTCTCAACATTAGTCTTTGTGTCTGTGGCATCAGAAGACTGGGTACCAGTCACCACAAGCAACTTTAAAACCATCTTGCATCTGTTTGTATAACAGTGAGTAAGAGAAGGCTTACTTGGTTCAGTTCTATGAGTGGTGGTCTGTGGTCTGGAATGGGGAGTGAGAAGGAATAGAGGTGAGGATGGGAAATTTGGTGAAGGAGATAGCACTCCAGCATACAAAGAACAATGGCCGGTGTGGCATCTGCAGTACTTCTCAGATCTGTACCCTATTGTCTCCAGGGTCCTCTCTACATTCACAATTGCTCATTTGTGTCTTCTAAAGAGCAGTGGAAAACATGTTCAAAGATGCAAATTAAGATGTGGAAGAAACCAAGTTAAAGGCCTGAGCTGTGGCTCCACTAATGAAATGCTTACCTAGCATTTACAAAGCTGTGGGTTTGATACTTGGAATCACCTAAACTGGGTATGCTGGTGCATGACTGTAATCCCAGCCCTTAGGAGGGAGAGGCAGGTCATCCTTGGCTACATGATTTCAGATCAGCTTGAGCTGCATTGTGAGAACCCTGGTAAGGAAGAAGGGAGAGAAGAAAGAGAGGAATAGAGAGAGGGAGGGAGGGAAGGAAGGAGGAAGGGAGAAGGAAAGATGGGATGGATGGAGAAGGGAGAGAGGGAGGGGAAGGGGGTAAATAAATTGGGGTACATGAGTGGGTCACCTTAAAAGCAAAGGGATTTTGCTTTTATTTGCTAAGAAGAAAGATGAGGAGAACACAGATTGTGTTTTTTCTCAAGAACTGGCTTCTTCAGCCTGAAGGAGGTAGAAATTCAGGGAAGGAAATAATGATTTAATAGCCTTGAAGTCAATCATCTGAATACAATAACATTAATTAGCCTTTTATGCCCAGCTCGAAACTAATTCTGTTGTCTACTTATTTTTGTTTCAAAAGGATTACTAATGAAATATTTAATATTTCACCAAGCTCTAGAATCATCTCCACACTGGCTACCAATTTTCTCGCCTATAGTCTGAAATTGTACCCTCGATAATTTTGGCCCTGGACTGTATCTAAATCTCAGGATCACAAACTGCATTGGGTAAGGCTGTTCTGTCTTCTGACAATGGGATAATAGCTTCACTCCAGCCAGCAGAGGAAGTAGAGAGCAAGGGAGTCTGGATAATGTGAGTTTAATTCATTATTCAAACCTTCAAGGGATGCGCTGAAAACAAAGAGAGAAGAGGGATAATGGTGTCGTTATTTTTATTACTCTTGTTGGACAAACCTACCGTGAAGCATTAGAGGAGACTGGACGAGCTCTCTGCTGACAAATTGACATGCAGAGCAATGTTGATAAAGGAATCGGAAACAGGCAGATCTTTGCTTTCTTATTCGGGTCCTGTTAACCGTTTGTTTGTTGCTGTGGACTTCTTAATATTCCCGTTGTCCCTTATCCTTTGGAGGATGTGCTGAAACCAGGAAAGAAGTGCTCCTGGCTTGATGAGTGGAATCCAAGACTCTTCAGTACATCTTCAGGTGCCCATGACCTTGAACCACAAAGTAAGCTGATTGTGTGTTGCATTATGTCACAGCAAAGAATTTGTATGAGAACAAGACTTCTGGGAGACAACTGGGCTACCAAAAGACAATAGAATTATCTCACACCTAGGAGGTCCTGTCATTTTAACCTTCTTTCTGAGCATCTTCTTTCCTTCCTTCCTTCCTTCCTTCCTTCCTTCCTTCCTTCCTTCCTTCCTTCCTTCCTTCCTCCCTCCCTCCCTCCTCCTCCCTCCCCCTCCCTCCCTCCCTCCCTCCTTTTTTTCCTTCCTTCCTACCTTCCTTCATTTTGAGGCTGGATTTCACATAGTCCAGGCTGGCATCACATTTTATAGGTAGCTGAGAATGACCTCAAACTAGTGGTCCTCCTACCACTACCTCCTGAGTGCTGGTATTACAGGCACACCTGGTTTATGTGGTGCTGGGAATTGAACTCCAGGCCTCATACATGCTAGGCAAGCACTGTGTAACCTAGCTACATCCCCAGCACTGAAAATTTGTAATGATCTTTTCTCCTTTCTGTACAGAAATACAACATTGCCTCTCCAGCTAAAGCCATCTATAAGCTTTTTGAGAATGCTGGAAGCACAGCACAGTGCACTGGTGTTCTTGTTATAGGGAAAGGAGGTGAGGACAGGTGAAGTAGAAAGGAAAGGCCCTCCTCAGTGCTGCCAGCAGCAGAGATGGGCTTCTGGTATAGGGTATAACATGGCTTGGTGACCAGTGCTCCAAGGTCACTCAGAAAGGTCCCCATATAGTTTTGGAGACCCAGTTCTATCAGTAAAAGACCTTATGTGTAAGTATGAGGACCAGATTTCTGTCCCCGGAACCCACCTGTGTATAAAATCAGCTGTAGCTGTGCCCACCTATAACCTCATCACTGGAGAGATAGAGACAGGAAGATCCTTGGGGCTTCTGGCCAGCCTAGCAGAATCAAAAAGGGTAAGGCCAATAAGACACCCTCCATTGATGAAAAAGGCAACAACACACTGAGGAAGACAGACAGCATCAACTTCTGGCCTGCACATGTACATGCACAAACACATACACATGGCACACACATGCACACACACACAGCCAAGGTCCCCACGTGACGCTTCCCTTCCAAGATTAACTACTCTTTCAGGAGGCATGGTACCTGGAATTCAGCTATCACAATCTGGAAAAGGATACTGAGAAAAGGACTGTGAGAGGGTGCCACTGGCTGGAGTGTCCCTGGCCACTCGACATAGCTTTGGTCTCATTTGAGACAAGAAAAGCAGGCAGAGAGATGATAGCTATGTGGTGGAGGTGTTGCAGAGACACAGGAGTAATAGGAACCCACAGAAGATGTGGTGCTTAATCTTCATTGTCAGTGTGATGGGATTTAAATCACCATAGAAACACCCCTCTGGGTACATCTATAAGGGTATTTCCAGAAGTATACAGAGCAGGAGAAACCTAACATGGCAGAGGCTGGGGTCTCAGACTGAACAAAACAGGGAAAGCCCACTGGGCACAAGCATTCCCTTCTCGCTGCTTCCTGACCGGATGTGATGTTGTGACACTGCTCATGCCACCGTGACTTCCTAGTCATGATAGACGGTACCCTTGAACTGTGAGCCAAAATAAATCCTCCCTTGCTTAAGGTGCCTTTCTCAGATGTTTTGTTGCAGCAGCAAGAAAAGTGACTAATAGGAAAGAAAAGAGAGGGAGCATGAAGCCATGCTCTTATCACCTGGGCCATCCTGTTTCATTTGCTTCCCCAGCCTGACTGCTCTGTTGAGATAAGCAGCTGAGATGGGCAAAAGATACACATATGCTGGCTCAACTTCTGATGAGAAGGCCACCAACTTTCGAATGAGGTGATCCACTTTAGGTAGAAAACCAACCTTACTAAACCCTTGCACGGGACTCTTATTAGGGCTCCTGAGCTCACGATGCTTTGGTGGCTGCAGAGTTTAGGAGACCACTCTGTGGATCTGAATCTCAGTTGTTGTGACATGCAAAATGAGCATATAATGTTGTGGTTTGAAGGAGAAATGTCCCCTATGGACTCAAGTAGATGAACACTTGATAGTCAGCTAGTGCTGCTGTTTGAGAAGGTTATGGAACCTTTAAGAGGTGGAGCCTTGCTAGAGGAAGACATCCTGGCTATGCAGGCTTTGAAGGCTTCTAGCTGGGTCCCACTTCCTGTTTGCTCTGTTTCCTGTGTGCAAATAAAATGGAGCGAGCCAGCTTCCTGTTCCTGCTGTTTGCTGCCATGTCTTACCCACATTATAGACTCTCCCTCTGGATTCTTGAGCCAAGTAAACTGTTCCGTTCGTTGCCTTTGGTCATGGTATTTCAGCACAGCTCAGAAAAGTAGGTAATGCAAACATCAACCCCCACGAGCCACCTCCTTCATTTCTTTACCAAGCCAAATATGCATTAAACACAGCATTCGATGTGCCAGACCCCGTCACAGCAGCTACCAGCACTAAACAAACAACAAACACCAGGCCAAACCTGTCACCATGGTGATCGCTTCCTGGTGACAATGTTTTTGAAAGGGCTTTGTAAGCAGTTAAATATTGCAAAAATGGGGAAAACTCTGTCATGTTTGTGAAACCTGAAGTCATTTGATCCGAATTCTTTGATCTGAAACAATACAGAATGAGCGTCAAACTAGTGCATAGAACTTTTGTCTTTGGGTTGTGTGTGTGTGTGTTTGTGTGTTATTTGTGTGCAGTTGCACCTGTGTGCACGTGTGTGTGTGTGTGTGTGTGTGTGTGTGTGTGTGTGTGTGTGTGTATGCGCACATGTGTATGCATATGTGTGCATATATGTTTGGAAGCAGTTGTCATTATCCAGGTACCAACTACCTTGGTTCTTTTAAGCAGTCTCTCACTGGTCTGGAAGTCATCAATCTAGTTAGGCTGTTGACCAATGAGGTTCCCAGATTCTCCTGTCTGTACCTCTCCAGGGCTGGTACTATAAGCACTTGTCACTGTTCCTGACTTTTTGACACAGTCTCTGGAGATAAATTCAGGTCATGTTTGCAAGGCAAGGACTTTAGCATCTCAGCTCTCACCCTTGTCCCTCTCCTTGGGTATTTGAAGATATTTCTCATGTGTGCTGCACCTTGGCTTCTTTCTATTAAACGCTCCCATTTCTTCACTCTGCTCTTGCTAGGGCATACTCTGAAGACCTTTCCTGCTTGCTTTACTAACTATGTCTTGGTGATAGTGGCCCAAAAGCAAGCTCAGGACAGCAGAACACAGTACAGTGGGCAGCATAGCTGTCCCTACTTGTCAATCAGGCCAAGAGGCAGGTGAAAGATATTTACTAGTCAATCTGATTTTCTTCAGCAATGAGGCCAGGCACACAGGAGACACCCAGGCAGAGAGACATCGGGTTTGAAAATGGAACGCGTGTGCAAAGAAGCCAAGCGGACATGCCAGCCTGGCATGCATAATCCAGTGGCCTCCATTTTTTAATTTAATAGAGAAATAACACTTCCCATTCCCGTCACCAGAAAACAATCACCATATGAATGCGTGCTGGCTATTAATACTTACTCCTTCATGCATAAACAATCTCATTTCAAAAGTCTCTCTCCCAGAGATGCTTATCATCCCTTCCGTAGCACGTGGGCTTGGGGGAGGCTAGGTGAGCATGCTCCATCTCACATGGCTGGAGTTGCAGCCCAACTCCCAGTGTGAGAAATAACAGCAGTAATGAGTATCACCTAGCCAGCGCCCCAAATAGTGAGATACCAGATTCCATTCACTCTATCATGGCCATGACTGACATTTAATTATTCTCTATTTCTTTTCTTTTTTCTTTTTTTTTTTTTTGGTCTTATAATTCCTCTCTTATCATTCATTGTAAATCCTTTGGAAGCTGCTAGAAAAAAAGCAAGATCGAGTGACAAAACAGAGATAATGAAATCAGAGGCAGGAGAATAAAATTATGTCTTGTAGGTAAAGTGATGATTCAGGGGAGCAAGTTATTTCACAAGGTGCAGAGGCTGGAGATGGAGTCAGTGCAGCCTGCTCTCAGGAGAGCTGAGCCTGATACCCTGGGGAGAGCCATAGCACTGCAGGCTACCACAAACACCAGATACTGTCCATTCTTCTGCACATAGTCTAGTTCAGCTGTGTGACAGTAAGTGTCTCACCTCACCCTCTCTGGATAGTCACTTCCTCACCCAGGAAGTGCACCAAGTGTCCCTAAGAGTTACGATAAACCTACATATAAGGTATGCTTGTTATCCAAATGTAAGTACTGTGAGTCAGCAAGAGGCTCACTGGGGAACAAATCTGAAGACCTGGGTTAGACCTGAGACCTAAATGATGGAAGGAGAGAATCAATTTCTGCAAATTGTCCTATAATGTCCACCCACACATGCATGTAAGCATGTGCACATGTACAACACACACACACACACACACACACACACACACACACACACACACACACACGGCTTCTCTGTCCCTGACTTATTGGTAACAATGGAGAGCTGAAGTCAGTGACCTGGCTTGGCTCGTACACTCCTCTAATGCTGCCCGCACCAACTTTTCCAGGGGAGACATACACAAACATCTATTCCCTGCAGATAAGACACTGAAGACAACCAAGTATGTATCCACTGAGGTAGTGCTTGACAGACCAATGACATTGGGCTTACTTACAGAGCATAGGTTACTTGCTATAGAGGTTACTTCCAAGATCACAGTGATCCCCCAACAGCTGTGTCTCCACCAAGTCCAAGCCCATCATAGACCATGACCTAATGGAAGCTGCATTATGGTGTCTCCCTTTCAGTTACCTTCTACTTCCTGTGTAATCCAGCATCTCCCAAGACCATTTGCAACTGGAGAATGGAAGGAAGAAGCAATGGCTGGAAGCTCAGGTGATGCTCTAAGACTCCTGGCCCCCTTCAATTATGGAGAGACCCATTTACCTCTGTATTGTTGTGTATAATCCATTGTCATTGGTGCCAGGCCATGCTATTCCAAAAGGGCAATGAAATGATCACATTCTGCCTAGAAAAGGAAGTTGCATTAACACCAGAGTGAAGCTAGATAAGAAGGTGGTTCTCAACGGCAGAGGTTGGCACTTCAACTTGACAGGCTCCCAGGGCTTTCCTAAGACTTTCAGGGTATCTCAAGACTTTCAGGGTATTTAAAGTCATCTTTGAAGGAGTCCAGGAACAGACCTGCCTCAGTATGTCTGCTACCCTCAGTCATTTGTTGGGAGGAAGCTATGGGGAGAGGGGAAAAGCACAAATGTAGTGTTGGATTTCAGAGTATAGCAGCTGGCCAGTGGTTAGTGTGGTTCTTGACCATCTCAGAGGACACACCTCTAGGCCATCTTCTGAGAAGAACAGGGACATCCCTTTGAAAGGAAGGGTCTCTGTCTCTCTGTGTCTCTGCCTTTCTATATCTTTGTCTCTGTCTCTCTGTGTGTCTGTGTCTGTATTACTGTGTGTGTGTGTGTGTGTGTGTGTGTGTGTGTCTGTGTGTGTGTGTGTGTGTGTGTGTGTGTGTGTGTGTGTGTAGGTCAGAGGACAGAGGCTTACAAAAGCCCACTGGGTTGAAAGAGGAGTGCAAATGTGTTGTCAACCAAAAAGAAACTCAAGGCAAGTACAGAGAATTGAGGTATGAAGTTAAGAGATCAAAGGACCTAGGGTCACGAGCAGTTCATAGTGGGTCAATGGGTGAATGGGCAACTAGCCTGGCTTTGCCATAGCTAGCCTTCAGCCATCTCTGGTTAAAAATCATTCAAATATGGCGTATCTCCACTTAAAAGAAAAAAAAAAACATAATGCCAAATGCATTGGATACATTGTAAGAAAGTATGTGTGTGTGTGTGTGTGTGTGTGTGTGTGTGTGTGTGTGTGTGTGTGTGTGTATACTTGTATAGACATGTGTGTAAATTTGTAGAGGCCAGAGGTTGAATTTGTATGTCCTACATCAAGTGATGTCCACGACTAAGCACCAGTGCTGGGTTTATAAGCACTCACTGCCGCCACACTTGGCTTTTTCACATGTGTCTGGAGATCAAACTTAGATCCTCACAGCAAGACAAGCACATCACCTCCTGAATCACTGCACAGCACCGGAAGGGTGCCTTGTTTCCTCCTTATTAATCTTTTTCCTTTTTATCTTGGCTAAAACATACCGTTGCAGCTCTACTGCTCAGAAACAGGCCAACAATCAGCTTACACAGGATTTCCCATCCTTCTGCTCAGGGGTGGTCAGGAGAAGTGTCCTCTGAGATCCTGACTTCAGTACCACAGCTAGCCACTGGCCAGCTGCTGTTCTCTGAAATCCAACACTACATTTGTGCTTCTATCTTTCCTCATGGCTACCCCCAACAAATGACTACATGTAGCAGGGGGTTGAGGTAGGTCTGTTCCTGGATGTGTTTGAAAGTGATCATGGCTTGGGATGCCCTAAAAGCCTTACTGAACTTCCCATAGAAAAGAGGGATTCCACAAGGGGGACATCCTTGTGGAGGAGCAGCCACACATGAACATGGAGTGTTAAAAGTCTTGATGGATTTGGAAGGTATTATGGAAGCCAGACAGTCATCATGATAAGACAGCAGTTCTATGCAGGAGGAGTAAATATTTGATATTTACCTACTGCCAATCAGTAAATAGTTAAGATAATAGCATATTAGCATTTGATTGTCAAGATGGAGAAGGGAAATAAAAATATTTGAAAGAAAGGGCTGGCAAGATGGCTTAATGGACAGAGTGCTTGCCATCAAGCCTAATGACCTAAGTTTGCATGGGCACATGTGTGCACGCTCACACACACACATGCGCACACACAAATAAAGAGATAAATGTAATTAAAATATTTTAATACGAAAAGGAGAAACATAGACTGACCCTGAAAGCATAGAATTAGAATTAGAAGTTGCACAGAGAACAAGGTTTTCTCAATATGTGTAGATAGATGTATGGAGAAATATACATCTAAGTATGTCAGCATGTACATGTGCAGGAGTGTGTGTGTGTGTGTGTGTGTGTGTGTGTGTGTGTGTGTGTGTGTGTGTACACTAATATTATTCCCCATCAAAAACAACTAGGAAGGTTAGAGACATGATTCAGTGGTGAAGAACACTTGTTGCTCTTGCTGAAGATCCTAGTTCAGTAAAATATTAGTTAGGGCTCTCTGAAGGAACAGAAACTATAGAATGGATATATATTGGATTTATTAGAAGGCTTACAGACTGTGGTTCAGCTAGTCTGACAGTGGATGTCTACCAATGAAAGGTTCAAGAATCTAATAGTTGCTCAATCCACAAGGCTGCTGGCCTTCAGTATATTCCAGAATCCCGAACAGGTAGGCTCTAATGCCAGTGAAGGAATGGCCTTGCTGGTAAGAGCGAGCAGGCAAAGGGCAAGCTTCCTTCTTCCATGTCACAGCACTGCCATTCCACACCAGGGCAGACATTTCTAAAGAATCCCAGCTCCAAGTCTCACTGAGTTCTGGCACAGGGAGAATCCCTCTCAGTGTAGAGCACCCTCTTTTCCCTCTGTAGCTACTCCCTGTTCGCTGGAGTTTGGGAAAGAAGAGAAGTGCACCCTCGGCCCTGGGGAGTCCTCGGGGAGTGCGTGCACCCTAAAGGCCTACTGGGAGTTTCAGCTCACAGGATGTATTCCACACTGAAGGGGCTCTAGGCTAAGAGAAGGGGTTCTAGACTTTGGGAAGCAAAGCTCAGGGTGTCACCTCTCTCCTGGCCCTTAGCCATTGCTTTCCTTACGTATTCTATCTCCATGCTTCATCTCAGGTGATGTTAGTTCACACCTTGAACTTGGGGGAGAACCTCATTACACCTCAACTCATGGATGTAAGATGAATTTTGCCATGCCTTCAAGATCCTGTTACTCCAACTTCGATGTGCCCTCAAACCTGTGTTAACCAAATTAAAATGCAAATTTAATGTAACTCAAGGTTATCTCTGGCCTCCACACACACAAAAATACATGCATGTGGACCAGCACCTGCACACTCATGCACTCTCATGACACATGCCCACACTATACATGCACACATACCACACACACATACACACTCACACACCCACATGGCACTTTACCACACTCTACACACACATACACACACACACATGTACACTACACACACTTGCACACCACACACACACCACACACATGCACATGCTCACAAACCCATATAGCACATGCCCATACTACACAGGCACACACATGCATACACACACATGCCACATGCATACACACACATGCACATACACACCACATGCACATACAAATCCACATGCCACACACACACACACACATGAACTCTCTTTCTCTCTCTCTCTCTCTCTCTCTCTCTCTCTCTCTCTCTCTCACACACACACACACACACACACACACACACACACGATTCCAAGCCCCATGCTAAGCCCCCTTTTTGAGCATATTCCCTAAAACCTGATAACAGGTTGTCTTAAATTATGACTACTCCCGTTTAGTAGAGTCCCACTGAGGTTCAGGACAGTTAAGTGTTTTCTAGTGTGGCAGATGAGAGTTTCAGATCAGAAGTATCAATCACTTTCTTGTTCTCTGCTGAGTTTCTTTCTGGGTTTACAGGGTGGGTGACTCCCTTCCCTGCCATTGGCTGTTCTAGTTTAATTTTTTGTTGCTACAAAAAAACACCCTAATGAAAAGCAACATGGGGAAGAAGAGGTTTATTCAGTTTGCAGTTCCTGGTATGCTCTGTCACTGAAGGCAAATCAGGCCAGTATTCAACCATCTAGTGACATCACATCCACAGTCAAGAGCAGAGAGAAGATACCCACACCCTTGGTGCTATGCAGCCAGCTGGCTTCACTCTTCCAGCATACAGGCCCAGCCCAGGAAAAGGTGCCACCCACATGCAGAGTGCATCTTCCCATGTCACCTAGCAGTCAAGACAATCTCCCACAGACATGCTTAAGAACTCCAGCCCCAGACCTTCAGCACTGGAGATGAGAGAAAGACAAACCCTAGGCCCTTAATGCTGGCTTAGACACTTTTGAGGCAAGTATGGCATTGCCATTTTTGTTTGCTTTCAAACATATGCATTGTCTATAATGCATATGATTTTAAAAAACATGTATGATTTTATTTACTTTATGATAATTTCAGCCAGGTGTGGTATGGTGGTGCACATCTTTAATCCCAGCACTCGGGAGACAGAGGCAGGTGGATCTCTAAATTCAAGGCCAGCCTAGTCTACAAATCGAGTTCCAGGACAGCTAGGGCTCTACAGGAAAACCCTGTCTTTAGGAAAAAATAATAATAACACACAAGTTTGTATTGCTTTGAACAATATATAATTTTATTTATGTACTGAAAATTTCCTACAAGCATACACTTTCCCTTCTCCTCATCCACCTTGTTTCCCTAAACAGTATTGCTTCTGCTTTTGTGATTTGACATATCTATATAAAGTGGAGCAAGCACCCATTTTAAATTGACTTTAATTGACTTGAAGACTTATTTTTATTTTTAAGTGTGTGTGATAGGGAAACACAGATAGAGACAGAGAGACAGAGAGACAAACAGAGAGCACACACAGGTGCTGGTACCCTGGATGCTAGAAAAGGGCTGGAGTTACAGGCCACCTGACACAGGTACTGGGAACTGAACTCAGGTCTTATGCAAGAGCAGTACACCTTTAACTGTTGAACCATTTCTCCAGCACCTTAATGTGATTTTCTTTAGTAACATCCACTTTCCTGCCGACAACATAACTTCATTCTTCATTATGACTGAAAAAAAAAAACATTGTGTGTATGTGCACCCCATTTTCCATACGCAATTTCTTTGTTGTTGGACAACGTATCTTAGCTACTGTGTGCAGTGCTGCCATATCATGCATACGTAAGGCACTCTGTGTTGTGTTGACTTGGAGCCCTTGAGCTGAGAACTGAGGAGTGGTATGGCTGGGTCATCTGGTAAATCTATTTTTAAGGGTTAGAGGCAACTCTATACTGATTTACATGATGGTGGAACTAGTTTATATTCCTACCAGAAATGGATGAGGGGTCCCTTTTGTCTTTCTCCTTGACAGCATGTTATTTATTTTCTTGATGATTCTGGCTTGGGTGAGAAAAACTCTCAGTGTAGTGCTAATTTGAGTTTTGCTGGTGACTGGTGAGGTTGAACATTTCTTTCCCATATATTTATTGGCCGTCATACTTTAATTCACTTTCCAGGTGAGTCTCATAGTAGCTGAGATTTTTGCACCACTGAAGACATTGCTCTTAAAGTGCTGGTCCAGAGCCAACAACAAGGCCTTCCTAGGGGGTGATGTCCTGGATATTAGAGCTGAACGGTGTGTGTGTGTGTGTGTGTGTGTGTGTGTGTGTGTGTGTGTGTGTGTGTGTGTGTGTGTGTGTGTGTCTGTCTGTCTGTCTGTCTGTCTGTCTGTCTGTCTGTCTGTGAGTATTCCTGTATCTATATGTGTTGTTACTCATGTGAAAGCCAGAAATCAGTTTTCTCTGTCATTCTTCAGGTTCAATCCACTTTACTTTCTGAGAAAAGATCTCCTCCTGGACCTGATGCTTGCCAATCTGGCTAGGCTGGTTAGCCTGCAAGCCTGAGTGGTCTACCTTTCTCTGTCTCCCCAGCACTAAAATTCTGATCTCATGCCATCACATCTGTGTTTTTAATGTGGGTTCTAGGAATCACATCCTGTTCTTCCCTCATACAGCAAAGACTTGACTGTCTGAACTATTTGCCCAGCCCCAGTGTGATTCAATTTTATATGTCATGGGTCAAATGTCAGTCAGTATGTCCGATTGAGTCTCATGACCAGTCTCCAGAAGACTTCACCCTTGGCTATCCATATGCTTTTTGCTTTGTGCTTTTCCAAGTCAGTTTTCCCCTCAGATCTAGAGTTTGACAGCTTGGCTTTTTGAACAGCCTCAGCTCTATCCCTTGTACCACATCCAGCTAGCCCAACTCTCCTTACATAGAAGCCAGGATTTTAACTGTCTTGGATTCCTCTGACTTCCAAATTAGCTAACCTCAGCCAGAGTGTGAGATGGATACAACCAGACTGTGTAAAAATATTTGCCCCTATGGTCAATGGTCCTATCTGTTAAAATCCATGTGCCAACTCCCTGATTCTTAATGGTTTTCATCTTTTTCCATTTCACTTGCTTGGGTCAGTCTTCTGACTCTCAATTACCTGACTGCCAGCTGTCTTCTCCTTCCACAAAGTTTCCTACCAGAGGCTGTCCCAGAAAATAACCAATCGTGTGAAGATTGTTTAGAAATGGAGAGGTGGTGAGCACTGAGGGAAGCTTGAACACCATTCCTAATGGTAAAACTCATGCATTTGGGGACCATGTCTGTTTGACCCTGAAGATGGATGGACTCCTTGACTTTGTGATGACTAATGTTGATTGTCTACTTGACAGGGTCTGACAATGGATAAAATATAACTATCTGCCTCAGGTTCCTGCTGTCATGCCTTCCCTACCAGGTTGGCCTATACCCTCAAACTGTGAACCAAAATGAATCCCTTCTCCATTATGTTCTTCTGTCAGGATAGTTCATCACAGCAACAGGAAGTGTAATTTATGCATACACGGTCATGGTTTGCATATCTGATGTGAGATAGGCTTACTCTACTTTTTCTTTTTAGATGTGTGTGTCTGTGGTGTATGTGTATAGTATATGTACATATGTGTGTGTAGGTGCAAACACCTGTGCATACATGTACAGAGGCCAGAGGAGGCTCTTCTCAGTTCTCTCTTATTCTCTACCTTTCTCCCTTGAGACAAATTCTCTCATTTTGAACTGGCAGCAAGCAAAACTCAGTTTCCTCCAGTCCCTGCCCTTCAAAGCTTGGGGGACACATGCATTCTTGCTAGCCCACCCAGACTTTCACATAGGTGCTGAAGATTTTGAATCAGGTCCTTGTGCTTGTGCAGCAGGCATTCTTACCCACTGTCCTGTAAGTACTAGTTATAGTGTCAGCACACAAGTACTTTCCTGGGACTTCCTTACATCTGGGCCATGGCTGGAAGGTGACACCTGCTCTATAGAAGACAAGGTGACCAACACCAGAAGAATGATACCAGAAGGGGTTCCCTGGCCTCCATGTGCATACACACACATGTATACAAACACCTGTATACACATAAACACACAAATACTTTTTAAAAATGCATGAATGTCTAACATAGTCTGCTTGTCGCATCCTCAGAAATGGGATTTTATAGCAGCCTCGTGGCTCCTCTGTCTCTTCCAATTTATCCTCCACACCACTACAAAAGTAAGCGTTCTAAATCATGTGCTCAGAAGTCTCCAATAACTCTCCTTGCTTGTGGGATGAGAAAAAGAAGCCAAACTCTCCAGCAGGCAGGTGAAAGCATACCCTGGCTTCAGCATGATCTTCAAGGCACTTGTGTGACATTGGCTCCTTCCTGAGGGCTTCAGATGCTCCTAAAGGCAGCCCATGCCATTGCTGGGCTTGAACAAGCCATTTCTCTGCCATGAAGGTCTCTCCCCTTGGAGCCAGAGCTCTGAATCCCAATGATGCTCCAAGCCCCTGGCACCAATGCCCACACTCTCCAGAAATGATCACCTCTGCAAACCCCTTCATCTTTTACCTGCACCTCCTGAGGTGTTTATCACACTTTACTTTGTATCACTATTATTTATAGACATGTCAAATCCCAACTTTCAGACCATATATATCTTTTTAAACTAGGATCCTCTTCTGGCTTATTTTTCTACCCATTGAAAGATTTAATGGTGGCTGCCACTCACTGTGGCTGAGTGGCAGCCACAGAGAAAATTTTAGTCTCTCAGAGGCTTGAATTTGAATTCTGACTCTGCCACCCACCGGCTATCTGACTTCACAGAGTCAGTTCTCCATCCTGAGCCTGGAGTTCTTCATGGAAGAAAGAGTAGCAATATGTCCTCTACAGACCCATGTGGTGGGTGGGTAGTGACGAAGTGGATGAAATGTCTGATCTAGAACTCAGCATAGACATAACAAATAAATAAATCGTGAGCACAGGCATGAGTACTATGGCAGGAACTCAACGGTCAGAGGAATGTGCAAGTTGAAGAGCCAACTAAATTATAATCAACAATTCAGATTTCTTCACATTCAAAAGGAACGTTCTTCTTCTCTTCCAACTAAAATTATGCAGGATATCATAACTTGCAGACATGCCCAACCTTATGACAGGACTTGTCACCTTCGAAGTTCACACTTGAAAACTGTAGTAGAGAGCTTGCTGGACATGGACAAAACCCTGTGTCCCATCCTTAGCACCAAATAAACCTGCATGGTGGTGCATATCTGTAACCCCAGTGCTCAAAAAGTAGATCAGAAGTTCAAGGTCATCCTTGGCTCCACAGTGAGTTCTAGGCCAGCCTGGGCTACATGAGAGCCTATCTAAGGAGTTGTGGGAGAGGAAAGATAGACAGAGGGAAAGAAAGAAAAAAGAAAACACTCTAAGTAGGCTTATGGCTTTGTGTTGTACTGTATTCATAACTATGCTGGGGTGCATGTGGCTTGCTGATCTCAGGCTATAGACACACCTATGAAGACTTCGGTATAAAACAAAAGGGTGGCTCAGTGTTGGAGCCCTTGTCTAGCATGCCAAGACAACCCCAGTACCACAAAGCAAGACAAAAGAAAACACAGATCAAAAATCCCCAGCACCTGCCAGACAGAATCTTAGCTGCTTTCCTGCTGCCCTTCCCAGGGCTGATTCTCCTCTCAGCCAAGCCTTGCAGCATGCCATCTAGCTCCCCCTGAGTTGTCTTCCAAAACCCCAGGCTATGAGTGTTTAAATATGGCCCCCAGATGGTTCTGGGAAAGAGAGCAGAGCATCACCACCACCACCCCCATCCTGCCTCTTCACCCAACTGGCCCAATGAGAAACAGGAGAGTGCAGAGGGGACCTGAGGGAGCTTTTGAAGTGCCGGCTGCACAGAAGCCAGCAGAGCCAAGAGGCAGCAGTGTCAGATTTACTGCGGCCCTGAGAACTACAGATATTAGGTTGGCTGTAGCTCACTGACCTCTTTGGGCTTTCAATTTGGGCCTGAGATTTATGGCCTCCTTGCCTTGGCTTTTGAAATTCCCAGGGATCTGTCTGTGCCTTTAGCATTTCTGCCCCTACCCCGTGCCCCCCGCCCCACACCCTCCCCAGTCCACAAGGACTTCCTGTTTTCCAGGATCACAGATAAAGAAGACACAAGCCACAGAACACCAACACTATGTAATTTTTTCTTTTGGTCCTGACTCCTTAATTTCTCAGCCATCCTAGGTGTTCTGTCAAGTTGCAGTCTGGAAGTCTAGACCGAGAGATATCTATGATAGAAAAGGTGCGTCTGTATTTCAAGCCCTCAGAATTTATTCTAGCCATCTGACAGTTGCTTGGAGATACAATCTCAATTTTTGCAATAGCCCCTTCAGTGAGATATTTATGGCACATACAACTATAATTATTTACCTGTAACAAAGTCCAGGTCTGTCTGCTTCAGGTGACGCAGGCAACTGAGGTCTAAGGAAGACAGATCCATCTTCCTCTTGTCCAGAAGTCAACCTTTTGCCCTCAGGACCTTGCCCACCTCATTATGAAAATGTAGACAGGCTGGGGCATGGCTGCTTCCTGTGTAGGCTCTGGTTATGCTAATACTAGGAACAAGGAGAAGAAGGACTTGGGGAGCTCCTCCAGGACAGGCAGTGACTTCTGTAGGTAAATGCCCTGTGTGTGTGTGTGTGTGTGTGTGTGTGTGTGTGTGTGTGTGTGTGTACAGGTGCACACACCTACACACATGAAGAAGCCAGAGGAGGACATAGGTGCCCTCTCCTACTCTTTCACTCTCTACCTTAAGACAGGCTCTCTCACTGAACTTGGAGCTAGACTGACAGTCAGAAAGCTCCAGTGATCCTCATCTCTACTCCCAGGGTGCTGGGGTGGTGAGAGTACACACAGCCCCACTCAGCTTTTTACATGGTGCTGGGGTGGTGAGAATACATGCACAGCTCCACTCAGAATTTTACATGGTGCTGGGGTTCCAGCCCAGGTCCTCATGCATTCTCGGTCACCAAGCAGTCTCTTGTGGCCTCATCCCATAGTATTTAAAAGTTGAATGCCTTCTGCAAGCATATATAGAGAAGTACAGACCAGTGCCCCACCACAGCCAGCAGATCTTGGTGCTGAGTCTAGCTGCAGGACCTCCAAAGCACTTTTCTTTCTTCACTCCAGGGGACTAACAGCCTCTAACCTTTCCATTCGAATTTTATTTTCACTCAAAAAGCTTTCCCAAAGTCATTGCCCAGTTTCGGAATAAAATTTTCAAATGGCTTTTAAAAAAAATCACAAGCCATCTTTAAAGGCCTGGACTTGACCAAATCCACATACCAGTGTTGCTGCACCCATGGGACTGTCCCCACAGAGGGAACTGGAAGTTTCTTTAAGCCATAAAAGTCATATGGGCATAAATGCTCACATGGCCTATCTAAAGGAGGCTTCTTGTTTAGGGTGGTTTTCAGACAAAGCCTCATATAGTTAGGCTGACCTCAAACTGTATGTATGACCAAGGATGTCCCTGAACTTCTGATCCTCCTGTCTCCACCTCCAAAATGCTGGGATCACAGCCATACACCTCCAAGCCAGATTTACCAAGTGAAGAGATTGGAGCCCAGGTCTTAGTCCATGCTAGACATGCACTCTACCAACTGAGCTGCACCCTTCATGACTGTTTTGAAGAGCCACAATTTATTAGATAAAATCTAGTGTTTCTATGTGTTTGTTTTTAATATATCACATTCGGGCTGAGCATGTAATTCAGTGGTAGAAAGCACTTGTCTGGGATGCACTAGGTCCTGGGTTCAACCCCAACACCACAGGGGGAAAAATAATGGGGACAAGTCATGTTTACTTAAATTCTTAATTGTGTGTGTTTGTCTCTGCTGCTGTTGTCTGGTTCACACTGAAAGCTATGAAACCCGGAGGCATTTAGGTGGTGCTCCATGTGTGAGATGGCATGAGAACTTTTTGCCTTTTGGCTCTTCTCCTGGCATTTGCATGGTCTAGAATTGTCTGCCATCCTGCTGAAATGAGCAAGCTGCTGTGTAGTTTAAACTCTCAGACAGCCCCCCAGCTTGTCTCAATACGATGGCAAGAAAACCCTGCTTTTTAGGGAAAGAAATAATATTTTTAGTTCCGCTTTGAAATAACATATGCCTCCTGGAGAATCCATCCAAGTGGGATGTCAACGAGGGCCACCTAGCATCAAATGCCTGAGCTGCTTCCAGGACTGACATTACAAAGCTACAGCTAACAGACTTGCCATCAGGTAATCCTGACAGTTTTTATTTGACATTGGACCGCACATGTTTTTTAGATCAGATAAAGAAATCTTCACTAGCACTACATTCAACAGCTGCACTGTGTCCTAGTAAGAGTGTGCACCTACACTGTCAAAGTTAGGAGTGTGAGCTACTATTGCAGAAAACCTGGGTCATTTTCCATCACCAGGTCAGGTGGCTTGCAACTACCTGTAATTCCAGCTCCAGAGCATCTATTGACTGCCAGAGACTCTTGCAAGCATGTGGTACATACTACAAAGTCACCCAGGCACACACAAGTATAATAAGTATGATAAGAAATAAACAAATAGGTATTTTTAATTATATTGTTGGGGCCAAGAAAATGGCTTAGTGAGTACCTAGCTTGCAACATGCGGACTTGAGTTCAATTCCAGAACCCAAGGAAAAGAGCCAAGCCTGCTGGAATAAGATTAATCACAGTACTTGGGGAGGGGGGAGTGCAGAGGCAGGAGGATCGCTGGGAAGCCTAGCTGAATCGCCAAGTTCCAGATTAAAGTGTGAGACTCCATCTCAAACCTCCACAAAAAAGATTTCAGGGGAGATGGGTCAGAAGATTAAGACACTTATTTTGGAGATTGGCATTAAATCCCAGAACCCATCCATATAAGGGTGAAAGAAAGGACCTGTCTCCACAAAGTTGTCCTCTGACCTCTACATGGTCATTAGGGTAAGTAACCCCCACTCACATTCCCCCTCCTTTCTTCCCCCCCCCCACACTCACGAGTGGGCACACGCGCACGTGTGCTGGAGAGAGAGAGAGATCATAAAGAAAAATAAATTAAATTAACACAGGCCTGTACAAACTCGTAAAAATTAAAAGCAAAGAAAAAGACAAGGAGGGTGTCCTGAGGTTGACCTGCGGACCCCTCATGCATACTCACACATGTGCTCATGCACCTACAACACATGCACTCACTCCCATATGAACATACATGTCTCTTGAAACATGTTCTAACACAGGGGTCTTAAGGAACACAGGAGCAAGTGTATAGGGTGTGTGTCTAAACTGTTCCTCTTACCAGCTCTACAGCAATCTGAGGTTTAGGCTCATGTACAGAACATGTCTGCTCTAGCAGCTGCTCCTGTGGACCCAATGACATTGAACAGAATATATTGGGCATCTCCACAACTGGTCCAGAGCTTCCTCTGAGCACAGATTGGCCAGCAGGTCTGGCTGATGTTTCCTGCTGTGTGTGCCTTAGCCACAGCCCTGAGCAATCCTTCCTCCAAACAGGCTCTCAGAGGTCTGTGCCCTGAGGTCTAGTGGGTAGATTTCTTCTGGCTAGAAATGCACCAGAAATCACTGAGAGCCTTCTGCTCTTACTTAATTGGAGGGAACATAGCAGATCTCAGTGCTTATGATGGAGTCATGCTAGGGTTAGTGTCTGGGAATCCCTGATCCCTTCTGAGAAGCAGTCACCTACAGCCTATAACCACCAGCATGAGATCTGCATGGCTTGCAGGGCCCTCACTTGAATTTCCATGTACTTTGAACCCATTAATATTGCTTATTTTCAGACACAATCAAAAGGTACTCATGCTTGCTGTTGCTATAGAGAAGCCACACAAGGTCTTGCACATTCTGGATGAAGCAACTGGAGTTGAAAGAGGGTAAACTAGGACTGGAGAGATGGCTTGGTTACTGAAGTGCTTGTTGTGCAAGCATGAGGACCTGAGTTCAATCTCCAGAAACACACACACACACACACACACACACACACACACACACACACACACACACACACACACACATTTTTTAAGCAGACAACAGTAACAAGTGTTTATAACCCCAGCACTGAGATGGAGGGAGGCAGGCAGGTGGATCCCTTCAGCTAGCTGGCCAGCAAGCATAGCTGAGTCGGTGAGCTCCAGCCTGGTGAGAAACATTTTCTCCAAAGCAAGGTCGAGAGCACTTGTGGAATATGAGCTGGGGGTGTCTTCTGGCTTCCACAAGCAAGTGTGTGCACATATAGATACTCATAAACAGAGGGACGGAATAGGGAGAAGAAAAGAGGAGAGAGAAGCAGTCCACACAGTGAAGGAGCCAGGGTTAGATTGCCCTATCCACTAAGTTGTCTCATCTTCATCCATCACTGTGGCAGAAATCTGTAAAATTAGCTATTCTTATTGCACAGATGAGGAGACTGGGGACTTTAGAAGAAAGGTGAATTGCTCAGGAGTCACACAGGTTTCTGGTGATAGAATTTCTCCAAAGCTGTCCACTTGGTAGCAGATGGACATGATAATAGGGTATGGTTTGCACACTAACACATGCAGTACCTCCAGAACTCAGCCCTCTCTCTTCAGACAATAAAGCCATGTTTCTGGTGGTCCTGGACTCCCCAACCCTTGGTCTGCATGCATGCCAGGCACTTTACACAAGAAGTTCCCATGAACTTCACAGAATGAGAAGGGCTGCCAATTAGTCCCCAGTCAGTGTGGCAAGCTGTCCCAGGGAACTGTCAGTCAGTGATCAATGTGCCAGTCAGCAGAGGCCCTCCGGGATTAGGCTGCTGGGACAGGTGGATCTGGTTTCCAAGCTGGGCTCTGCATCTTGCAGGAGGCTGACTGTTAGGAGGGGGAAGACCTCAGAGCCCCAGACAGTCTACCCTAGCCCAGCCAATTTTGCACACCAGAAGCAGCTATTAACAACCGATTTCCCACGGTGCCATGTCCTGAGATGTTGTGAGCCACCGCCTCTCTGACTGCATTGTGGGCACTTTGGAGCACATTTGCCACCCTTTGTGTGAACTCAGAGAGAAAACAAGAGAATGGCTACATCTTGCACTTATGTCCCCTTCTTTTCTGTGCCTTCAGATCTATTATCCCCGAACCACAGCCTTACAGAAGCTCTGAATGTGTTTAAGAAGGGACCTAATGGTCCTGCACAGGACAGACCTGGAAAGAAACCAGTACCTGGGGGTTGTGTCGTTCATTGATCAGATGGCTCCCCAGTCAGGTCGGCATCTTCCTACTACTGTAGAGTTCCTCTTCAAAAAAGCATCCTCATTTCAACTGTAATTATTTGTATAGCTGTATAAGCACCATGGTCAAAGCCGTAAGTATGGTCTGAGGAAAGAGCTCAGTCAGCTAAGTCCTTGCTGTGCAAGCATGAGGACCTCAGTTCAGATCCTGGCATGCATGTAAAAACTTCTGGTGTGGTGGTTTCCCTTATAGTCTTACCCTGGGAGAGGTACAGACAGGAGGATCCTTGGAGCTTACTGGCCAGCTCGTCTTTCTGAAGCATTGAACACCAGACTCAGTGAGAGAACCTGTTCCAAAGGGTGAGGCTACTGGTAGGTGCCTGTGCTCTGGTGGCTGGCTCCATATCCAGGCACATATGGGCAGCATTAACTGGATTTAGTAGATGATCAAAAAGAAAAGGAGGAGGGGAAGAGCAGAAGATGAAGTTGGGAAGGGGAAGGTGTTTGGAGATGGAGGGGAGTCGGAGGAAGGGGATGGGAGGGGAACACGATCATATTTCATTGAGACATATGGAGTTCTCAAAGAAAAAAATTTAAAACAAGAAAAAAATCACTTAACTACCATATACAAACAAACAAGAAGGTAAAGAAGAAAATAAGGTGGAGAGCAATGATGTCAACATTTGGACATGCGCACACGGGCTCATACAACACACAAACACAAATGTACACATACACTACACAAACCCACACACTGTATAAAGTGACGAACATCATTGCTCTCAAGTACAGTTGAGGGGACGGTCATTATTGTAGATAGGAGAGAGAGTAAAGACAGCGGCATCTAGGAGAGTCCAGAGCAGGGTGAGGAAGTAGTAGACCGAACATGGCCATGGGGGAGAGGAGAGAAAGAGAAAGCGAGGAAGACAAAAGGGAGGACCAAGAGAGAGAGAAGGAAGAGAGAGGGGCAAAGGGAGTATAGAGCTGAAATGGCAGGGTGATATAGGAATGAAAAACTGGGATAGCAAGGAAAGCCAGTATGAGCTGGAGAAATTTAGGGTAGGGGGTGGGGTGAGAAGAGCCAGGATGCCAGCATGGACTCTGTAAGGGTATTTGTGATGCTGAGAGAACCTGGAGGCCAGTGTGTGCTTTAGTATGTTAATAGGCACCAGTCAGCCATTTGGAACTGACAACCCACCCCACAGCCACACACAGAAACCTTCGGTAGTTCTCATCACTGGCAAGATTGAGTTCAAAATCTTTACCAATACTGACTTTGTGATCCCATTGGCCATTCATGCCTCTGCACATTTGATGTTTCTTTGGTCAGATTTTTGCTTTCCACAGTCAGCCTGGAGAACTCCTACTCATTGTTCAGGGTCCCACCAAGGCACTTGTTCCTCCTTGTGCATCTCTGAATCATCCTCTAGATCCCTTCAGAACTGTGCATATAGTGAGTATAAGGTCCATACAAGACTAGGTCTGTCATCCACAGTAAGGCTGTGCAACTACTCTTTTTGGTTTTTTGGTTTTTCGAGACAGGGCTTCTCTGTAGCTTTGGAGCCTATCCTGGCACTTGCTCTGGAGACCAGGTTGGCCTCCAACTCACAGAGATCCGCCTGCCTCTGCCTCCCGAGTGCTGGGATTAAAGGCATGCGCCATCGATGCCTGGCTGTGTGCAACTACTCTTATGTAGTATCTACCCATATGTAGCACAGGGGATAACATACAACATTCTGAATAACTAGTTGGCCTGTAGTGAATTGCACTTGCTGGGAATTCTTAGGGTTGGCTTCCCAAGAGAGGGGATGAGAACTTTCTCACAAACAACTTGACTAGAGTATGGTATCTGCCATAGTTAGTGTTAACTTTCAACATGATAGAATCTAGGATCACTTGGAGATGGGTCCATAGACTTGCCGATAGGATCGTGTTAATTGATGTGAGGAGATCCATCTTAATTGGGCGGAACCATCCCATGGAACAGGGATCTGGAGTATGTAAATGCAGAAAGAGAACCAAGAAGCAGCATGCATTCTCACTCTCTGATTCCTGATTGTGCACTGTTGTGACCAGCTGCTTCAAGTTCCTGCCACCCTGGCCTCCTTGCTATTATGGACTATACCCTTGAACTCATAGGCCTGAATAAACCTTTTACCCCTTAAGTTGCTTCTGTCAAAATATTTTATCACAGCAACAGAAAAGAAACCCAGGCAGTATCCTAGTGGGGTGACATGCTAGGCCAGAGGCTGCCACTTAGTATCTCTCTCAGACACTCAGTTCTGTGCTCTGAGGTGACAAATGTCAGCCACATTTGTCATGTGCACATTCTGAATCCTGAACATCTGAGGCAGTCTGCATCCTGACTGCAAAGTCAAGAGACAGACTGTATGCTCCAGCCAGGGCCATCCAAGTTCACATTTAAGGCTCTTCATTGGTTCAGGATACACAAAAACATGATGGCAGTCATGGAGCGTGAGTAGCCTTCACATCATTGAATTTGATTTTCCCAGGTTCTTCATTACTCTGGAATCACCAGAATTTTCTAGATTCCTTTGATACTGCCTCATAATTTCATGCATCTATCACGACTTCCATCCCTGTATTTCTTCCAAGGCATGTTCTCTCTCTCTCTCTCTCTCTCTCTCTCTCTCTCTCTCTCTCTCTCTCTCTCTCTCTCTCTGTGTGTGTGTGTGTGTGTGTGTGTGTGTGTGTGTGTGTGTATGTGTGTGTGTGTGTCCCCACCCCCAACTAATTGCAGGTAATAAGGACAGATATCTAGGAGAGACCCTTCCCATTAGCACAGCTCAGGCTACTCCACCCTATATTCTTCCTCAGCCCAGGAAAGCCACCCTGGGTACTGTAGGGAAACCAGTCCCTAGCTCTCCAAGTTGAGGGACTCCATTGCTGTTACTTGTGCCCTTTGGGACTGATCCCAAACTTGGCTTTCCTCAAACTCTAGTCTTGGCTGTAGTCCACTAGGACATGGAAATTAACAAAGCAGAACACCCCATTTGGGGTCTGGGTGTCTCAGATGTTTCCTGCTGCCCGGGGAAGATTTTCCAGCCTGGGCAAAGGTCCATCAAGCCTGAGAAATTTGTCTGAATCCATCAAAGTCATATTGGGACATAAAACACAAAACCCTTCTCCACAGCAGGAAGGCTACCGTCTGCCAAGACGCCAGCATGCCCTGCCACCAGCAATAATTGCCAACAAGAATAGCAGACCGTGTAAGATAAGGAAGATAGTAAGCTGTCCAGCCAACTAGAATTGTCTGCGCTAATGACAGCCAGGCATCACAGGTGGAGAAAGAGACCTGTCCCTCTGAAATTCACCTGCTACCCTTTTCCTCACCCTACTGCCATAGATCTGTAGACCGTGTGTGTGTGTGTGTGTGTGTGTGTGTGTGTGTGTACGTTATGTTTAGGCAAAGGGACTGGGCTATCAAGTACATGATATTAGAAGAGTGGAATTGGAGCACACATATCCAAATTCAGTGGAACCCCATACTGCTTAACATGTTGTCCTCACCCTTGTCTGTCCAGACTCTGATGCCTGCGGTCAGCACTGCTTGCCTGTTTCTAGGCCTCCCCACCTCCATGCTTTAATTCATTGATTTGTTTGCATCTGTATGTTGTGTTAATCAATGAAGAGGTAAGATAACAGAGTTTGGATGGTGTGCAGAGGACCAGGTGGGAACAGGGGAGATGTTGCCCCTGGCAGGAGAAGTGCTGAGGGTAGAAGCCTATAGGCCATGTTGAAGACAACATGGCAAGGGTGGTGAATGCAAGTTGGGAATTAGGAAGGTAGCACTCTGGGACTGCCCTAGTTCCATGCCTGGGAGCCTCACAAGCTTTGGATTGTATTTTTCCCATTTGCAGAAAACACACAAATGCTTGCCTTGCTCTCATGAATTCTCACTGTTTCCCAATCCCAATAAGGAGATATGATTTCCAGCTTGGGTTAAGCATTGCTTGAAGTCAGGTAGGCCAAAAGTCCTGGAACTACTAACTGTGTGCATCAGCCTTTGCATAGTTGAAGAGTCCCAGGATGTAGAGCTATTGAGACAGCTAAAACACACTTTCCCTCTCCTGCCTACTCAGTGTGACTCAGACCAGGGGATAGCCTCTGGCTCCTTCCTTGCAATCTCACTATAGGAGACAGGACCATATAGTCGGAGCATCCTATTAAATTGTGTGGCTTTTGGCTAGGATTAGCCCAAGAATTCCCTCTGAAGATCCCAGGCAGGGGCCTGATGCCTGTTCCATCTCTAGCCCAGGTTGCTGGATTTGCTGCTGGGTTTGGAACTGATTTGCAGTCTGTAGACTGATGGATTCTTAAGCACTAGCAGTCAAGTGAGTGAGAAAAGACTCTGAGATAAGAGAAGAATGGCTCACCAGTATTTACAGTGAGTTCTGAGAGTCCAGACAGTCTCCCAAAAACATTACCACATCGGGGCAGAAGGGTGGCCCAGAGCCCTGGGTAAGTGAGATGTCCCCAGCAAAGTGAAACTTGGGGCTTCCAGAGGCCTGGACTCTCCACTGACTCCCACATGCACAAGCTCTGTGATTCAGGCAAATGATACCCTCTCTCTATGTCCCTTATTTCATGGGACCATAATCAGAAAGGCCATCTCAGCTGTGCTTGCCATGAGGATCAAAAGAGACACCATGAGAAGGTGACAGAAGACTTCCCAGCTCCATGAAGTGCTGTGAAGTCCCTCCAGGGGCAGGGAAGACACCAGGTAGCTTGTGGTAAGCAGCTCTGCACAGGGATGTCACTTAAAAGGACTTGGGAGCCATTTATTTTAATATGAGGGTGGAGGGAGTATGACATGAACATGTGTGTGAGAGCAGGCCTGTGTATGCGGCAGGGTGCACATGGAGGTCTGAGGACAAGCTCAGTGTCACTCCTCTCCTTTCTCCTTGTTTGAGACAGGGTCTCTATTGATTGCAACCTCAGGCTCCAGGGTGACTGGAGCTACAGGGAATTATCTTATCTCCTCTTTCCCCTTCACAGAAGTGCTGGGATTATAGGCATGTGTACTATCATGTGGGGTTCACATGTGTTCTTGGGACCCAATCTCATGTTCTCATGCTTGCATGGCAAGGGTATTTCCTATGTCCTCAGCCCCGAACCATGTATTTTAATTATTACCTCCTTATTTTAATGTACATTAAGATAGTTGTGAATTTTTATTATTACATTATTTTTATGTACATTAAGATAGTTGTGAAATAAAACCTGTAATGTGGAGGCTTTTTGCCAACTGGCTAACTACACATGCAAAGGTAGATATTTTAAGGGTAAGATGCAGACACTCATCAACGCCTAGAGTTTAGGAAGCACAGGCATAACACAGAACCTGCCATTTGCATACCTATTGATTAAAGCTCCATCTTGGGATGTAGCGTTGCTGTTCCTACTCCCCGATGCCACACTCAACGCTGTGTGAGCAATCATTAGAGTATCGAAGTAAGAAAACCCATCCTGAATATGGGTGGCATCATCCCATGGGCTGGGGTCCCAGACTGAATAGAAGGGAGAAAGGGAGCTGGGCACCAGCATTCATCTCCCTCTGTTTCCTGACTATAGATGCAATGAGACCAGACACCTTGCTCCTGCTACCATGCCGCTGCCATCATGATTGACTTACTCAGACTGTAACTAAAACAAACCTTACCATCCTTAAGTTGCATTGGGTGTCGCTGGGGGGGGGTTGTTATAACAGTGAGGATTAAACTAACACACAAAATGGGGAAGTGAAAGGTAACACTATAGCACAGAGCTTCAGGTCAGAATCCAATAGTGGGTTGGATTAGCCTCTGAGGTCGTCAGCCCACTGGGTGGACTGGGCACAGATGTCATCCTGGACATTGATATCCATACCCTTATGATTAATTTACTTCTGACCACAGAAGGAGATAAGAATGTGATCATTTGATTAGAAACTGTCTTTGTCCCGGAAGAGAGAGCTCGGTCAGTAACGTATTTACTGCACAGTCAGAAGGAATTGAACTCAAGCCCTGGAACCTATATTTAAAAACAAAACCTGCAGAGTTGTGGATCCCAGTATCAATGGATACCTATACAAAACACACTGCTCCTAAGGCTCGGGAAACATTTTGGAAGAATGAATGGAAAGATTTATGAAACAGATGATTGGGGGTTTGCTGTGAGATTGTGTCTCCTAGGAATGTCAGAAGCTACATCTGTAAAATCTCATCAGCAGGAATGTCCAAATATGATCTGAACAAGAAAGACACTAATAGTGTCTATAGTGGATGGGGGGAAAGCCCACGATCTCAACCCTACACAAAGAACTACAGGCAACTGAGAAATGCCCAGGGTGGGAGAAAGAGTCTCCTCCAGAGAGGCCCAAACCACTTGCTTATCCAACACCAAATGGTCAGCCCTGACAACATACATAGGAGTGACATATAAACTCAGCAGGTTTACATATCAAGTGTATATATAAATAAAAGTGTGTATATTTGTGTTGTTATATGGATATATATGCTTGTAATAGCAATTTCTGAAAAAAAAAAGAGGCCATGAATTGGAAAAAGAGCTAGGAAGGACATATGGGAGGGTTTGGAAAGGAAAGGAAAGGAAAGGAAAGGAAAGGAAAGGAAAGGAAAGGAAAGGAAAGGAAAGGGAAGAATGATGGAATTGTAATATAACCTCAAAAATAAAAGAAAAATACAAAAGTTGAGTATGGAGTGTATATTTGCAATCCCAGTTCTGGGGAGGCAGAGACAAGCAGAGCCTGGGCTCACTGGCCAGGCAGTCTTACAGAATTAGTGAACTCCAGGCCAGTGAGAGACCCTGTGTCAAAGAAAAAGCATCAGGATGTCTCCTGATGGGCAACACCTAAGATTACCCTCTGACCTTCACATGCACATACTCAGACGTGCATGTACGCCTATACCCCTTCATCTGTATCCTAGATTCCATTTTCTCCACCCATGCTTATTATTGTATACACAGCATCTCTCTCCAGAAGGCATCGACCTGAGCACACAGACCCAACACCAGGCTCAGTGGCATGAATACTGCAGTCTCTGGAAACAATTTGTTACATGTGGAATCAAATGACAAATAAGTGAATGAAGCGGAAGGGCTCCTGTCACTCCACATGTATGTGTCCCCGACTCCTAGCACAGAGCTTTCAATAATAAGTTCCTGCAGCAGTCATCAAACAAATAAAGGCAAGAATGCGAAATTGCTTTTGTAACTAAGGAGAAATCACCAGTGTTGAAGTATCCGACAGGCAAATATTCAGAAGTACAAAAGCAATGATGAATCCTGTCAGTGCGGGAAGGGAACCTAAAGATTCAGATGTGCTCAATCTACTTTGCTGCACCCGTTGCAATTGCTGCTGTTGTTGTTTGGCTTTTTAAAATATGCATAGGTGGTCCTCTTTGCATGCATGTGTGTGAGTATGCATGTTGAAGTCAGATGTCAATATCAGATATCTTCCTCAGCCTCTCTCCACCTTACTGTTTGAGCCAGGGTCCCTCATTGAACCTGGAGCTCACCAGTTCAGCAAATCTGGCTGGTCATGAAGACACAGGAATCCTCCTGTTTCTGTAGCTCTGGAGATACAGGTGTGGATCACTGTAACTGCCGTTTATGTGGGTACCAGGGATCCAACTCAGGTTTCATTATTGCAAGGCATGTGTCTTACGATGAGTCATCTTCATAGCCACTGTTGTTTTCTTTGGTTCTGTATTTTGGAGACAAGATGTGGTTACATAGCTCAAGTTGACCTCATATTTCCTACATGAACAAGGCTCACCTAGAAGTCAAGACTGTTCTCCTGCCTCAACCTCCTGAGTGCTGGGTTTACAAGCATACACATGCCACCATACCCAATGGCAATTTCTGACTTCAGTCAACCAACAGGTTGTCTTCACAAGCAAAAAGTGCTGCTTCTAAGGATGAATGTGGCTGACACATCCAAATCCACATGCCTGTGGAGACACAGACAGACTGAGGCAAAGCTGAAATTACAAAGGGGAGCCAGTGCTCAGGACTTGCAGAAAGAATAACCAAGGAAAGCCTGTTAAGGCCTGGGGATGATTTTTCACTAATAATAATCTAAGCTACCATTAGTGACTTAAAGCAGAGATTTTTAAAATGCAAGAATGTGTATGATTTTTATCTTGCCATTATCCCTGTAATCACGGGTCCTGATTAAAGACTCCTGCCTCAAAAGATGGATGGTCTGGGACACTTAAATGCATGGTAATCTTTCACCTCTTAAATGCTGTTTCTCTCAAGACATTCTTCTCTGTGCTTCAATTTCAAGGCCAGAAATTGTCTTCAAGTGTTTGAGAAACCCTACAGAGTTGGGCTAGGGGTGGTAAAAATAATAATTCTAAAAATCCCCATTTTCCAACCTAAGGAAGTTAACTAAGCAGTTAAGGAGGCTCCTTAGTTTTTCCCCCCTTTTTGCAATCAAGCACCAAATATTTGAGAAACTGCCAAAACACGTTGGTGCTTGCTTCTTCATAAATACACAGGGCAAGATAGTCATCAAGAAGGAAATGTTAGGGTAGTGTTCATTTTCTTCCTCACACATGTAGCTCACAGTAAATGGTGGGGTTTCCAGCGCATTCCTGAAGCATCTGATTGCCCATGTTCCTTCCCTGTCCCATCCTGACCCTGTTGTCACCCCACTCCCTGTGCTGGCAATCCTCCATGCTGGTAGATACTTTCAAATCACTTTGGAATGGCTTCTCAGAAGTGGGTTTAAAAGCAAGGTAATTGGAGCTGTGCATATTCAAAGAGCAACAAGCGCTCTTTGTGATGGAGGGGGCTGGGGTGTTTGGGCTTTGTGTTCAACTGTCTAGTAGCAAAGCCTGTATTACAAGGATCACTTTATCTGCATCCTGAACATCTTAAAGAGCTGCAGTCAGCTGTATTTCTGTGTAAATCTGTGTTCCTCCTTTGCTTTCCCTAAAGCAATACCCCTCTTACTTCAGGAAGCATCTTGGGTGCTGATGTATGAGGCCTCCCACAGTCTAACCTCTCAGAAGCAGTAGTGCATTTCTTTAAGAACCCCACCTGCAGGCTGGAGGGGTGGCTCAGCTGATGATGTACTTGCTGCACAAGTGTAGCACCCAAGTTAAGATCTCCAGAACTCACAGAAAGCTGAAGGTGTAGCAAGAGTGCCGTGTCACTAATTGCATTCATTGCTCCTACTGAGATGGAAGGTGAAGACAAGAGAGTCCCTGGGAACTTGTGGGCCAGCTGGCCTGGAGTATGCAGTGCTGAATAAGAGACCCTGCTTCAAAGGGGAAAGTGAAGACTGACACCTAAGGCTGTCCTCATTTCTGCACTATGGTATATGTGCACACATACTCAGACATACAAACATGTGTATGCCCACTTACTCTCTCTCCCTCCCCGCCCCTCTCTCTCTCTCACACACACACACACAGAAATTATAAAACAAATGAAAAGGCAATAGCTTGCCTTACTTAGACACCTCATTCAGATCTAACATGTCTGTGTCTTTGCTCCTACCCTGATACTCCCTAGAAACCCCTTCCTTACCTATTTTATATATAAGGTATTCACAGATGGAAGATCAATTTTGAGTGCCTGTGTGTACATGTAGAGGAGAGTGTTCAAACTCCAGTGTATTCATCATAGGCACTTGTTTATTTAGAGACAAGGTCTCTCACTAAACCTAGAGCTCATTGCTTTGCATAGACTGACTGGTCCACACACCCTACAAATCCTTCTGCCCCTGCTTTTCCAGTGCTGGGATTACAGGCTCAGGCCAGCACCCCTAGCTTTTTTACATGAATGCTGAGGGTTCCTCATGTTTGCACAGCAAGTGCTTTATCAACTGAGCCATCTCCCCATCTCCAGAGTCCTCTGTAAAGGACACCTCCCCTCCCAAGTGCTCTCTCACAAGGGATCACACCTCCCTCGTGCCTTTTCTTGGCCTCCACTGCCATAGCACACAGACTCCCAAGAGAAGTGCTTGCACATGCCCATCTGTCCTGACAGATTTTGAGTGACAAGAGACCAAGTATACTGTTTGTTCCTGCCTTCCCATGCTGAGCACAGAGCTAAGCACACAGCAGCATTGGTGTTTGCTGGCTGAAATGGAATTCTACCCTCTGATTCATTTTGGGGTGGGTAGGGAGGTCCAGACACTGGTTTCTCACCATCTCTCTTGCCTCATCTCCAGGACTGTGTTGAAATTAGGGCTGCCAAGTTATTTGGCTTCCTTGCTTTACCAAGATATCTTGACTGACCTATTCTAAATATTGGTCTTGGGTGTGATGTGAGACTGGCATGGCAGAGGGACCTCAGAGGGTGCAGAGACAGCAGATAGGAAGCCCAGAGTTCCATCTGAAGGACCCACTGAGCACAAGCCACTATCCTCTCCCCCATTCCATTGGAGCTGTGGAAGACTTGTGGTTGACCAGAGTTGTCAGGAAGAGCATTCAATCCTCAGTGGCCTTGGGATTGGTAGGGTGGCTATGCCTTCATTTCCCTTGGGATATTGTTAGTAACTCTTCTTAGCTCAGGGAGAAGTTAGAGTTCTAATCAAATAGTTACTGTTCTAATTTGCTTTCTGTTACTGTGATAAATACTCTGACCAAAAGCAACTGTGTGTTGTGGGGGAGGGGGTGCATCTTACACTTCTAGGTCATAGTCTGCCATTGAAAGAAGTCAGGGCAGAAATTCACTGCAGGAGCAGACACAGAAACCACAGGTGAATGCTGATTACTGGCTTGCTCATGGTCTGGGCTCACCTAGCTTTCTCATATGGTGCAAGCCCACCTGGGGATGGTACTGCCCAGAGTGGTCAGAGCCCTCCCACATCAATCATCAGCGAGAACAATATCTTGAAGACATGTTCACAGGACAATCTGGGGCAATTCTTCACCTCAAGTTCCCTTTTCTTAGGTATCATGTTGACAATAAAAACTAACAAAGACAGTACCATTAAAAGACTGACAATATACCTCATCATTGCCCCATGCTATTAAAGCTAAACACTTGGGTGATCTTTATGATTTGCTGTGGGGAAACTTCTAACAAAATGTAAATAGGAGAGGCATTTCTTATCTCCAGCTCACTCTGGCCATGTAGAAAGCCTAAGACAAAGTAATGAGCTGTGTGTTCCAAAGTCAAATTACTTAGCTTTTCTGAACACTGGTACAGTAATAGCCCTGCCTCATCTGATCACTGTAAGGATTTATACATGCAAAACACATGGTACAGAATCTGACAGACAGACAAGGGCATTTAACAGATAGAGGATAACAAAAGTAGACAAGATGAAATTGGAACAAATCTGTAAAATGCATGTTTGGCAGATGTCACAATCTCACTCACTGTTTTCCCTGTTCTGGGGTCTCACGATAGCATCGCTCCCTCAGAGTGCCCAAACTGAATACCTGGTCTATTTCTGACTTATTTTCTTTCCCTCCATCCTATCTCCCGTGTTCTGTGCTGTCCTAGTTCCTGCCCTGTTGTGACAAAGGTGTTTGCCTCCAAAACTGCATCACCCAGTGAAGTGTTTGCTGTTCAAGGTTACAAGCATGCATCACCCACCATGCTTAACATTTTTACAGGGTTCTGGGATTTGAACTCAGGTCCCCCAACTTGCAAGGCAGAAACTTTACTGACTGAGTCCTCCTCCAGTGATCATTTTGCTCTTAAGTGCTAACACTAACACTACCTGTAAGAATCATCTTACGAATTAAGCACACACTTTCTCATTTCTAAAGAAGCTACAATAGAGTTTCTCTACTTCATTCATGAATTCCCAAGTTGGCTCCCACCCTCTGGGTATCTATTTACAGGCAAGCTGGGGTTGGGAAAGTGAAAGAACTCCACCCTGCTTTCCACAAGTCCCCTGACTGATGGAGAAAAACAATCCAGCATCTAGTGGCAAATATGTGTTGTGCTGGAAGTGACAGGCATGGTTGAACTTGGAAACAGACTTCACTGCTCTTCTGTCTTTTGTTCTGCTGGTTAAATTGCCCAATTTCCTCTGACCTTTCCTCAACATCACAGTGGCACAACTACCTCAAGCAGACTCTGTGGTCAGCTTCAATCCTGATGATATTTAACCACACCACTGGGCATGCCCAGCCTCAGAGACAAGAAGCCAACCGCAGCCCCACGAGTCCTGACCAAACTTAAGTGTCTTTACCCCCAAAAATTCTTGAGACTGATTGAATTCTCAAATCTCAACGCAGCTCTTCAAGACTTCTTGTTTTTTTCTTTTTCTTTTTCCTTTTTCTTTTTCTTGCTACTGACTATTTTGCTTGCAGACCAATCAGTGAAATGCAGAATGAAGTTCTCTGGTTGGTGGCCTGAATAAAGAAAGCTTCATTCCTCACTGTACAGATGAAAGCTGAGAAAACAGTTGAGTAGGGTGTTCCCATCTGGAACTCTCTAGATGCTGTAATTAAGGATACCTGGGAGTTTCAGAATGCTACACACCAGCTTGCAGATGCAAACATTTTTATGGACTGGTGGGAAACGTGAGATCTCCCACGTTTTTCTAATTACTTAGTAAAGCATGACTCTCAGTTTTGTTTTTTTTTTCCTTTTAATGAGGGAGACAATCAAAAGGTACTCAAGGCAGCCGCTCTCCACCCTTTTATGCTGTCAGGACAGTCAGTGATGAGGATATGCTGTCTATTGACAAGACAGCTTTCTGTTCTCAGGGAGCAGAGTGGCCTCATGATCCCAACAACCAATGCTATCATTTCCAAAACCCATGGAGCCTTTTCTGAAAGTAAAACCTAGAAGTAATTCTCTGTCTTTGAACTCCATTCAATGAATACAAAAGTTTCTACTCTTGAGGTTGTTTTCTTTTTTGTTTTTTTGTTTTGTTTTGTTTTTTGCATAATCTCATTTTTAAAGAAAAAATCAGGGCTGGTATATATAATTCAGTTGCCAGTCACATGTATGAGGCACATGCCCCAAAATCTCAGAACTAGGGGGTGGAAGCAAGAGGAGAATTTGGAGCTATTAAGGTGACTCCACGGGTAAATATGCTTGCCACCAAGACTGATGACTACCTGAGTCCAATCCCAAGCCGTGGATATTGGGTCTTTAAAGAGATACTGAAACACAGAATTTGGGGTAACCTAAATTTATGTTTCCCAGGCCACGGTCCCACAACTATGGTTCCATAATTAACTAGCTCTTACTCACTCTTTAAAAAGAGATATAATGTAAGATAAAGTAAAACCACTGGGCTAAGCTTAAGCTACTTTTTCATTTGTCTATTTATTTTAATATATGTGCATGCATGCATATGCATGAGTGTGCACAAATGACACATCATTTGTGAGGCAGTCAGAGAACAACTTGCAAGAGTCAGTTTTTCTCTTTCTACCAGGTGGGCCCCAGGAATTGAACTCAGGTCATCGGGTTTAGTGGTAGCACCTTTACCCACTGAGGTATCTCTCTGTCTTCTGAGCCCTAATCTGGTATTATTGGTAGTTCTTGTTAGAGGAGAAAATGTGCATGTATACATGACCAGAGAAAGATCATCTGAAGACAGAGAGAAAGCAGAATTCTGTAAGCTCATATGTTAAAGCTTGATTGCTGATAGGGTTGTGATTGCTGTACTGGGGGCTCTAACTTCATCAATGGCTGGAACCATTCAATGGATGGATTCATAACTGAGAGGGCTATTATCACGTGAAGTATCAATGGAGGACATAGCTGGCTGTGAACGATAGATCTTGTCCTCTCACCAACCCCTTTCTCTATCTCTCTGCTTCTTGGAAGCCTTAAGGTAAACATCTTTACCCTTCCATCCTCTCAGCTACAGTGCTCCTCGTGCCTCACCAAAACCCTGGAAACAAGGAGCCAAGCAATCCTGGGCTGAAATCTGTTAATCTAAACAAACATTTCTTCCCTTTGAGAGGTCCCTGTCAGGCATTTTGTCACAGCCCTGCAGAGTGACTGCACACACATCTTTCACATGTGATATTATTTCCTGACCCTTCATGTCAGAGTGTTAACATATGAAACATGTTATCTACCATATGTCCCACTCTTCCAGATGCAGCCTGTCCACCATCCAACACAAGGTTAGCAAAACCTGCAGTAACTAGGACAGTAGCCCTATCTCTTGCCTCCATGCATCAGCAACCCACCAGTTGGTACTATACATCTGTCTCTGCCTTACAAGGATGCCAAGATGCTCTTTACAGAAGCTCTGAAACCAGAGCCCTGGACTTTGAGGCTGATGTCCATCTGCAGTCTCCATTTCCAGATGGGGAAATGCAATTGGTTTGGTGTGACATGACTCTACTGAGCCTCCACTGGAATCTGCACTCATGTGCACATATCAACACACAGCCACCTATATAATAATAATTTTAATTGAAAAATAGCTATGCTGTGTGTTTATCCACAGGCCTCCTTTGAGATGCCAAGCCAACGGCCCTGTTGGCTTATGACTTCCTGTGGCCTTCTAGGTCCTGACTGGTTTTTGATTATTTCTCCGATGTGACACATCTGTTTGGGAAGCTTTCCTATCTCCTTAGTCTGGATTGGAGGCTCCTCTCTGGAATCACAAAGCAGGCATCTTCACTAAAGCCTAGCACTTACAAATTGTATCCTGATCATCTTTCTTTTGTTCGTATGCTCAGCTCAACCGCATACAATTTGAGAGCATGGACCAGCTCTCATGCACTCTCTGACACATCCATGTCTAACATAATGTCTAGCATTTGTGACATTTAGGGAACTGGCTTGAAATTAAATGCAAGACTTTAAAGTGTTCAGTGCTGGGTAGGGGCTGAATTTAAGCAAGGAAATGCAACAGCCATGAGTACAATGAGATGGGCTTTGCAACTTCAAGAAGAGAGCAGAAATGTCTGAAGTTCATTTTCACTAAGTACAGGGCCCAGGGCCTGATAACCACCAAGCCTGATAACCTGGGTTTGACCCCTGGGACTCACGTGGTAGAAGAAAAAAAAATAATTCTTACTAGTTGTCCTCTTGCCTCCACACACATGCCATGGCAGGAACCACCACCACCACCACCACCACCACCACCACCACCACCACCACCACCACCCGCACACACACACACACACACACACACACACACACACGAACACAATACACTGAATAAAAAATAACTTTTAAAACCAAAGATTTAAAAGAAAAAAACAAAGCTGGATGTGATGGTATAACTCCAATGCTGTGTAAGCAGAGACAAGCCAACCCTAAGGCTTGCTGGCCCACCTGGCCTATCTGGTGAGTTCCAGGCCCATGAGAGACCTCCATCTCAAAAACTACGAAGCATAGCATTGTAAGAACAAGTGAGGTTGCCCTCTGGCCTCCATACACACATATACATATATCCATGCACACTGACATATGTGTATGCATATGGGTATGCATACCTGCATAAACACATACACTGTACTAATTAATTCATTAAAATAAAATGGCCAAAACTACTTCTAGTGATTCACTTCCATAAGAAACAAACTTTATAGCTTAAAGGTTAGTGTAGTGCATGTCCAGGCTCTTGGACTCCTTGAGAAGTTCTAAGAGAGCAAAGATACAGCCAGCAACTCAACCCAAGCTTAGTGTTCCCCATGACTTGGGCAATTGCCTGTGCATGCTCTCAGCCAAGCTATAGATAGGGGCCTTGTGATTCTATTGACTCCCTCTCTTCCCCATCAACACTGACTTCATCTTCAAAGCCAATCACTTTGATTTGTGCAGAAAGGTAGCGCTTTTAAAACTGGGCCAGCTTAAAAGTCTGGAGCCAGCTTTGGGGAGTGGCACCTCTCTTCCCTGCATAGGCAGACCTGAGGAGTCTTTTATGCCAGGGGAAATTTACGCATCTCTTCTCACCAGCTCCGTTTGGTCTTGGCTAATTCCCTAATCAGACAGAATGATACGGAGTTTACTGTTTCCTCCCTGGTTACATACAGCTTCCCTCACTTCATTACTCCTTGGGCAAACTGTCTTGGGAGGACTCTTCCGACGGATTTATGTTCTGAGCCACAGACAGGAATGCTTTTCTCTGCTTTTACTTCGCCTGTACCACATAAACATGTCCTAGGACACCCGCTGGGCAGGAGCTAGGGCTCAAATATCTTGCATGTGAAGATGCTCCCTTAGAGGAGGCTTCTGGGAAGGGCGGTCATAGACACTAGTCCTGGGTGAGCCTTCCATGGATGTGGGAATTTCCCAACTAGTGCCTGGTTCTGAGGAGCACTCCTCTTGGCAGCCCAAAGAGTTCATTGTTCTGTGTAAACATCTACTATTGAAGGTACTCTCCTCCGAGTACAGGTGTCTAAAAGAAACCATTTCAACTTTGGAACTCTAAACAGTGTCTTTAGGGAAGGTACATAAACTGCCTTTATGCTGTCACAAGGAGAACATCTGGCATTGATTGTGGTTTAGTAGAAATACACCTAACCCCAAAGTGCCCTATTGTAGCCTTATGAAAATATTAAATTGACCCTTAGTCAGGTGTAGGAAGCCGGTTCCTGCATTATAATGCTGCCTGAAGACACCAAGGTGTGAATTACTTCACAGGCGCTGGGTAATCTCCATTCCTTTGATCTCTGCCTATCCCGTGGCTCATTCTTCCCTGAGGAGCTGAAGCCATTCATAGGGTAATATGTCCCAGGCGGCTGGTCAGCCTTTTATATAGGGATGGTTTTCTTCGTTCAATGTCTCTGCTCAGTCTAATGCATTAAAGCTTGTCTGCAGAAGGATCCGAGTGTCCTGCGTGTGTTTCTTGCTGGCGAGGAATACAGAGCGGGCGCGGGACAGTCAGGTACTAGAACTCTTGGATAATATTGGTCCCATCAGTAATGCCTTCACTTTACGTCCTGAGGGGTATTGTTGATGCAAACATCACGGCTGCTCTTTTATGAATGAAAGCTTAGACTGTGGGAAGGTCGTCTCTCTAATAGATCATAATCTACTAGACAATCACTTACCTATTATATAAATGGAGTTATATAATGAATACATTGCAGGATCTGGGGAGACAGTTCAATCAGTAAAGCTTACCATAAAGGACCTGAGTTTGGATTCCCAGCACCCACAAATAAAAGCTACTGTAGTAGTTTATATTGCTGAGGAGGTACTGATAGACAGATCCCTGGAGCTCACTGGCAGCCAAGCTAGCCAAATTGGTGAGCTCCAGGTTCAGAGAGAGTCACTTCCTGAAAAAAATAAGACAGAGAGCAACTTAGTAAGACACACCACATTATCCTCTGGGTTCTGCCTGCATGCATGCATACATATGCACAGAAACACATACACAAGAAAAATTAATTAATAATTCTGTAATACATTTGCCAAAGCTCCTTTTTCTTAAATATTTATTGTTATTGTCTTTTGGTTACGTGTATCTGGGTCTGTGGGGGTGCTCACCAAGGCCAGAGGAATCAGATCCTCCTGGAGTTGGAATTACAGGCAGTGAGAGATGCTTGGTGTGGTTGGCGAGAATCAAACTTGAACCCTCTGGAAGAGTAGCAATAATACTCTTAACTGCCAAGGCGTCTCTCTAGCCCCCATGCACACCAGAGCTCTAATCACAGAGTCACAGAAAAGGCAGTAACTGAAGCTAGGGATGCTGGGAAGGCTTTCACTTATGACAAACCTTACAGAGAAATGGAATTAGCCCAGAAAAGAGGGAGGCTGTGGGCCAGAAGGAGCAACCATCACAGGGAAAGGCATCAAGGTTCAGGGAGCCGCCGGGTGGTCTCTGAAAAGCCCTGGGAAGTCCAGCCCCTCACAAGCAACAGACTGCTAATACTTGTTTTTGAAAGGTAGGCTACTGTGACCAGATTCCACTCCCAGATCAATGGCTCTAGTATTTTCATGAACCACACATTAACTAAAACAGGAATTAGGGAATGAAAAACAATTAAAAAGTGAATTCAGGAGAGTGGCAATAAGTAGTTAAAGCCAAATAGTGGCGATGAAGGAGAAGGTCAAAGTTCAGTACACTGGGAAGGACATGGGGCTAGTTAGTAACAAAGATGATAATGACAAGACAGGTAAAAGCATTCATACCAGTCTAAACATAAAATGGAAGGATACAATTATTGACCATCCTAAAGCCCTACACATTTGAACTAGAATCAAGAACATAGGTGGAAAGGGGTGGTCAGGGTTAGATGATGTGCCAAAATAACTATCACTGTGTTAGCTTGGACTAACAGTCCAAACACTCTTTGTCTTGCATTGTAGGTAACTAAGATAAAATCAAATGGAACAATATTAATAACAAATGAGAAAAAGCAACAGTCCTGAGACCATTAAACATCTTTGTCAAAATATCAAAAATTCTTTACTATCAAGGGTAAGTGTATAGGAAAAGGAAAGTGGTAAAAACTGGGGCAGGGAGATGACTTAGTGTGTAAAAGCATTTCCTGTGAAAGCCTGTGGATCTCAGTTCAAATCCCCAGACGTGGCCACACGTCTACAATCCTAAGACTGTGGAGAGAAGAGACAGGAGGATTACTAGGGGTTCACTGAGAAACTTTATTTCAAGGGAATAAGGAAGTTGGTGACAGAGCAGGCAACCATGTGTAATTGTGCACATGTGCATTTACTACATACACTACACACACATGTTTAAACAAGCAGAGGAACTAATGCCTGTTCAATGCACTGTAAGTTAAAGCATAAGAACCATTGTAAATGGAAGTGTTTTGTTTCTTTGTCAAGTGCACTTATCGTCTTCATTTGGAATCTGATGGAGCAGAAGCCAGTTCTCTAAGCCTTGTCAAATACTCATCTCCTTTCTAAGTTTGAATCGGCTTCCACACTTCCAACAGTTTAACCTATGCTTCTTTTGTGTGAGACATCTCAGCAAGTCCCCCAGATTTTGGTTCATGTCATTCAAGGACATCTTCACCCTTGGTGAGACAAGACTTTTCCTCATTCATGTCAATAGGCTCATTTTCATTAAGGTCTTCGGGCTGTGGCACTTGATCTATCATAAAGTCACAGTGTCAGCCTCCATGGGCTTAGCACTTTCTCCTGTTGCCCACTGAATGTGGCATCATCCCACTATTATCTCTATGTTCAGTTTGTTACTGCACTTTGACCTTTGCTGTCTAGTTTCCCTTTTGCTCATTATCGTAGTTTCTGTTTTCTGTGATAAATTATTTTGAAAAATGAACTTCAGAGAGAAAGGTTTTAGTGTAGCTCATAGTTCAAGGTATACTCCCATCATGGTGGGGAAATCAAGGCAGTAGGAGCTTGAGGCAGCTGGTCACATCACATCTTTAATCAGGTAGCGGAGGATGGTGGATGCTGGTACTCAGGTTTCTTCACGTATGCAGCCAGGGATCCCATCCAGGGAGTGGTGCTACCTATAGTGGGTAGGTCTTCACATGTGAGTTAAGACAATCCCCTATAGGCATGCCAAGAGTCCCATCTCCCAAGTGATTTTATATTTGGTCAAGTTGACAATTAGCACCAACAGTTACACCCATGTTTCCATTTACTAGGATTTGGCACTAGGTGACAAAGAAAGAACACAGCTACACACTTGCCTGTGTGAATGGGAAAAATGGACTCTACATGACAGCTACCCAGTCTTAGAATGAAGTGATACACTTCTCCTTAAGATATCTATCTGTGGTTTTGCAATAATTCATGGACACAAGAACTTACGTTTTACACAACCATTCTTAGTTCATATTTCATGACAGCTAATGTTTAACCAAATTACTGAGACTTGGTATTATTTATCTGAATTGTGGCAACTCAGAATCGTGTGTTTTGGAGCACAGCAAAGGCAGAATTGCCAGATGACAGAGGAGTGGTAGGTCTTCAGGAGCAAAGTGCCAGCGAGTGCCGATACACTCGGCACTTGAGTGTACATGCTTTTAGAGTGGATAAAGTGCTTGCTCTGCAAGCATCAGAGCCTGAGTTTGAACTTCAGAATGCATGTAAAGAAATCCAGGCATGGTGGTGCATGTTTATAATTCCAGTGCTGGGGTGGAGAATAGAGACTGGAAGGTTTCTGTGGTTCAATGATGATTCAGTTACCCTATTTATCTACTTAGAGAGACAAAGGGTGGAGGAAGGAAGGAAGAGAGGTAAGAATGAAGATGGTAAGCTGGCAGACACCATGGTTGCTACATGCTGGTCATGACATTATTCATGTTTAAACACTGAACCTCAGACTGTTAAAGCATTGCCACAACAGATTCCACCAGACATCCATCACCAATGCCTATACATATTCTTTCTTGCCTCTAGAGACACTATCCATCAAGTTCCCTTCTGCCCAACAGGAGTCTTACTAATGTCCTCATCCAGGTGTTCTCCAGGGATAACATGGATGTTCTTGGCCCTGGATGCTGTGACCAAAATCTGCTCACACCTACTTCAGATCTACCGCCTTACCCTGTCCTCAATACAACAACACAATGCATTTGTCCACTCATCATGATTGCCCATGACTGCCTTCCATGAACTCGGGCAAGCAGAGACTCTGGGATGTGAGGCTTCTTAACCTAACCTTTGTTCACCACAAGGTGTATGAACAGAATGAAGGAAGGAATAATCAACTTTATAAAGAACATTCTAGAAAAAATACAGAACTCACTCTATTTAAGAGGCTAGGAGAACAAAACAGAGAATTCTTTATTCTCAAAGCTTGGATCCTCTCTATCTGGTCCCATTCTAGTCTTTTCCAGAGTCTTAGAATCTTTGGCTGGACCTTGAGCAGTACACATGTGCCAATACCTTCTGTTTCATTTGTTTAATTCTCAATAATGCTGACTTTGGTTTTCCCTCCCTCCCACCCTTCCCATTTCCCACCCATCCACTTTGCCTCTCCAACAGATCATTCCTCCATTTGGAAATGAGCAGGCACCCCACGGATATCCATAGAATAGGGCATAACAAGATATGATACGACTAGATAAGCCAGTGCATTCTTATGGGACCACCAGCTGGGATGGACATGGGATTGGCTACTCTGTGGATACTTGCCTGTGGGCTGAGAGCACTGGTAGGCACTTTCCCCAATTATGTGCTGGAAGGTGGGCGTTGTTTTTGAAGCTAAATGATAGAAGGCCAAAGGCTTTTCCCAAGGCAAGGTGGTGGCTTTCTCTTCCATACACACCTCAACTTTAAACTATTGCAACTGGCTCCATCTTCTTTGGTATTTGAATGGAATCTATCAGAAAATAGAGCAGAATGATCTCAGGGATGTGCAATATCTTTTCCTACTACGGTGTCTATCATGTGGGTTTCTTCCACAGTACAATAGATCTTCTTTGCCCTTTTATTTCTTATTGTTGTAGGGACTTGGAGTTGGGAGGTTTGGGGTACACTAATGTCTGGATTTCAACCAAAACATTTCCCCCTCACTATCCCTGGCAACCTCATATCCAAGGCCCTGCCAATCACAAGAAATTCCTTCTGAGTTCTTGCCAGTTTGCAAACACATCTGCTTCTACTATTTGACAGAGTGTGGGGTTGGGGTGTCAGTATTTGATTGGCTTCATAGGACTTGTTTTATTTGATCCATTGTGTATCAGGCTGGGGACCCCTCCCTTCACTGGCTCCCAAGTTCAGTTTTCAATCATGTGGCTGGTCTATTGTTGGCTTTCTTGTTCCAAGGTCAAGTTCTAGTTAGATTACATGTCCTTTGGGGGAAAACCTTCTTCAGGTCTCACACTCTTGGTCTCAAATATGAGAAGCCACTTGGTTTTTGTTTTTGCTCATCTTCTGGGTTTGAGGGGAACAGACCCCTGATTTACACACCATCTCCTGTCTCATACTTGATTGGAGCTAACATTCCTCGGAGCTGTGTCCACATCTGTGCTTAACTAGCCAAATGTTCAGCCTAAAAGAGTGGTGAAGACTCTGGGATCCAGCAAAATCAGCTGTGCAGTGGCCTAGAGTGTCGTTCCTCTTCCCTCTGCCCAGATATGTCTTTCCCAAACCCATGCCCATCAGCCAGGAGGTCTTGCTGACCCTTGTTGCCTCCCTCTTGAATGACCAACATCTTGCTGAATTGCACATACCCTTTCTGGCTGCCTTCCACCCCTCTCCTGACCTTTCCCACAGCACAAAAACATGCTCAAGCAGGGCTTGAATTTCCATCACACACTGCCTCAGTTGGATAGGACTGTCATTGAAGGGCCAGGCCCTCACCCAGCCCCCTGCTTTGGCAGCCGTGACAGGCTGCAGAAAAGACCCAGCAAGACATAGGCCCCTGACTCAGCAAAATGTGCTGAGCCCCTGACCTTGCCCTAATCACTAGGAAGCCAGATACTCTACAGATAGCAAGGAACCAATCAGAAGTTAGCTGGCAGGCTCTGGATGTACTTTACTGATAATAGAGGAATGCAGGGCCTAGCAGCTACCCTGGGAGGGCCTCTAGGCATAGCAACCTTTCTGCAGCTGCAGCTGACCAACCAACTCAGGACAGGTTGCCTAAGCCTGGAGGTGCACCAATCCTGAGACTGTTGCTATGCAACTAGCAGACCCCCCAGATACTCCCCTTGATCTACCCCAATACATGATCTACCCCACTGTTGCTCAAGGTCCCTCCTGCTTCAACGGCTGTGTTGGACAAATGGAGGACCAGAGTTAACTCCAGTTAACTCATTAATTATAAAGACTCTTTGCTTTTGCATTGGATCTGGTCTTTTGGTGGTTTGGGGGGTTCAGAGTCTGAACCATAACCCTTATCACAGGTTTAACATGTAAACAACAGAAACACATTTTCTCCTAGCTAAGGAAACCCTAGATCAAGGTGTCAGTGACCATTTCCCTGTTTTGTGCTTGGCCACCCTCTGCCATGCAGTTTTCAATGGTGTCTCTGTGTATGCCCATGTCCACCCACCTCTTCTTCCCATAAGGGCACTAGCCTTATTGTCCTGTGATGTATGACTTTGTCCTACAATAATCCAGTGTGTCTCAGGCAGGGGACACCTTCCTTTCTTGCACTCATCCCTATGTTTGGTGAACAATAGTACTATAGTGGTCCATTGTTAGCTTTCTTTTTCTTAGTCACTTTATCTCAAATACAGTCACATTTGGAGTTCCTGAAGGTAAGGGTTTTGCTTTGCTTATTAAGTTGTGGCATGTGTAGGTATTTGTGTAGATGCCTGTGTGTGTGCATGCATGTGGGAGCCAGAGATAACCTCAGCTAAGGCACTGTCTACTTTGATTTCTTTTTAGACAGGACCTCTCACTAGCCTGGAACTTACAAAGTAGGCTAGGCAGGCTAGCCAGTGAGCCTCATTATTCTGCATGTCTCTGCCTCCCCAGTGCTGGGATTACAAGTGTGCTTCCCCCATGCCATTATTGTGGGTTCTGGGGGTTAAGTTCAGGCCATCATAGTTGCAAGGAAAGCACTTCATAGGCTGAGCCATCCCCCCAGCCCAGGCAGGGGGCGGGGTAGGGATTTCAGTTCATGAACTTGAAAGCATGTAACTTGCCTTTAGCAATGAGAAGAGATTTGCAGCATGAATTAACTTTAGTTAATCTGCAAAACAGAGCTAATAATCCTTCCTAGGATTACAAGGATTAAAACAAATCCTCAAGGTCAAGAACCCAGTATGGAATGAAATCAAGAAGATTTGACCCCATCCCTACCCTTGAGCACAGGGCCTTGCTCCTCAAGTCAGTCAATGTGCACTTCCCGATTTTAATGGCATCGAGCTGATGAACTGAAGAAGCACTGGTGGTGGGTACACACAATAAGCATTCTGTGATTGTCCTTGCTGCCATTCCAGCCATCAGGACAGATTCAGTGCTATTCATGAGCACCTGAGATGGTCATTTTTCCATATTTGACATGCAGAAGTACTTTAGAAGTTAAACAAAGAGACAGGGAGATAGCCCAGTGGGTAAATGTGCAAATCTAGAGACCTGTATTCAATCCCCAGAACCCATGTATAGGTGAAAGCAGAGAATGGACTACACAAAGTTGTCCTCTGGTCTCCACACAGGTGCTGTGACATGCATATGTCCCCCCATCATATACGCGTGCATACAATCATAATAAATACTTCTTTAAAAAAGAAAAATAATTTGCTTTCCAAGGTTGTCCTCTGGCATGTACACACTTGTGCATGAACACACACACACACACACACACACACACACACACACACACACACGTACATGTACATAGACCAGTAAACTTTACTTAAAGGAATAATGAATACATTATATAAAAATTGTCTCTACTTACCTTTGTCCTAATTACTTGTTCCTTTTTATTTGAACCCTACAGCAAACTTATACAGAATTATTGGGCATAGGATTGCATTGGTGACTAATTAGATCTTTTCCAAAACAATCCAGTAAGATTGCATTTCAAGTGAGCTTTCTCTACGTCTTCCAGTGACTGGATAATTAACATCTGGACTGTCCTGAGACCTCCTGGTTAGGTAGGGCGCTGTTACCAGCAATGCTGGTACCAAAGCTCTTGTATGCCGATAATAGAAGTAATATGTCTATTAAGATTCACTCATGAACAATTTGGTTTAGCTCATCATTCATCCACGTGACCTATTGTCTTCCACAGCATTTAGATCTATATGCGGTGTGTATGCATGAATGTTTTCATGTATGTAAACACACATGTTTGCAGGTGCACATGGGGGCCAGAGTTGGCATCTGCTATCTTCTTCTATCATTCTCCAATTTACTTACTGAAGCAGGCCCTGGATTAACCCAGAGTTTACCAATCTCGCTAGTTCAGCTCACCAGATTTCCCTGAGGATTAAGTGTCCATCTTCTGAGAACCAAGATTACTGGCCAACCACCAGACCCACACAATGCTGTGGGGCCTAGGTATCCGAACTCTAATCTTCACACTTGTTCTGCAAGTATTTGATGCACTGAGCCATCTCCCAGTCCCCCCGCCCCAATTCCCAGTTTGCTAGAAGCCATTCAAGACTGTTTAGGTTCTAGAAAGCTGAGTCATCTCCCCATGTGGTTTTTACCTTTCACACATCTGCACTGAGCTATACAGAGTGTCATTTCCATCAAGTCACATGATGGTACTGGATTTCCTTGAGCACACACCCCAGCTATTCATTCACTCACCCTCAGATACAGTTTCTCCTGCTCTCCGTTTATCATTTTTAACCTCTACAAGTGTGTTTATTAATGCATTGAAGATAACCTCAGAGGCACCAAAATGTATTGATGTCACATTAAACACTGAAAACAAAGACTTCCTTTCAGATTAACTTAACCAGAAGGAAGCCCAAATCTGTGCTCTACTTCTTTCCCTGCGCCTTCCATCTGTCTTTAGTTTGTGGTCACTGGCCTGTCTGTAATCTGTCTGTGTCTCTATTGCTGTGTGTCCCTTGCAGAGGGATTTTCACTGTATTTATTGAACATCACAGAAACCATGCCATGGTAAAGGATGAGTGATTCTCTGCAGAAATCTTTAACAAAGTTTTACAAGGGAAAAGTCATTTTATTGACCCCAATTGACTTGGAATAGCAAACATAACCACAAACAGACATTATCAAGCTATTTCCACATGTTGTTGCCAACATTTATGATGGCTATTTGTTTTATAAGATTGTTTCCAACCTGTTGGCTTCTTTCAGTAAATGATCCCCACAACACACACATTCATTATTCTGGGTAAGGGAATGGAAGTATATAAGAGTAAAGCTATGCATTGGCTTGAGCTGTAAAAGCTGATTGCAGGGGAAATCTCATGTATTTAAGGGAGGTTGCCATATTGTTCTTCTAAAGGCAAATTAAACGTAAACAGGCTGAGTACACAGTAGGACAGCAGGCTAAGCAAACATCTTAAATGATTTCAAGCTATGTTATCAACTTGGCTATAGGGTCTAGCAAAAGCTCAGTAACTCTGAATGCAAGAGGTATTTTTATAAAATTGTATTCCTACATGGGAAGTATGTTGATCTCTGATTCTTTATCACACAGTTTATAATTAGAAATGCTATCCCACTCCCATTCAATAGAGTGAATTTGAAGAAGTATAAAACCAATGGATTATCCGGGCCATGAGTCAGTCTACCTGCATGCACTGTCAAGGTCAATTTTTCAGATGAGGCAAAGGCACAATCCACCCATCAGCTGTCCTAACATAAAGGTTCAAGGTATTTTTTAATTTGCTTGCCTCATTGCTATGGCAAAATACCTGACAAAAGCAATTTATGGAAAACTAGGGTGTATTTTAGCTCACAGTTTGAGACTATAGTCGATCATGACAGGGAAATCATGGCAGCAGGAGTGCACATATTGCATCTGCAGTCCAGAAGCAGAGGGAGATGAGCACGGGCTTCTCCTTTTTATTTGCACCATGACCCCAGATGTCAGAATGATGCCACAAACATGTAGGATGGGTCTTTTCCACTTCATTTAACATAATCTAGAAAGTTCCTCAAAAATATGTTCAGAGGTTTCCATAGTGATTCTAGATCCTACAAGTTGATAATCAATATTGATTTACCATCAAAGTGTTTTTTTTTCAGTTTCTTGCTTATGTATGATCCTGTTTCAAGTATGCACAGTTGCTTTGTTTTGGAAACCACTGCACCAAATAGGAAAAAGAAAGGCAAGGCAGTGCAGTGAAAAGGATAGTTAGATGGATGTGCAGAATGGATCATAGCGATGCATAATTTTCCAAACGCTCTCCCAGAAGAAGCTCTAAAACATGGTCTCTGTTGAATGAACAGGTCGATACATGGTGAGGCCAGAGTGGCCAATATCTTTTCTGTCCCCACTGCCAAAATCTCAGCTCATGAAAGGAAAAGCACTGTCTGCTATATGTCCTTTCTTCTTCCTGATTGGGTATTCCTCTCATCACTTGAGACTTTATGCATTTATACTAAGGAGGCACAAGAGAGAGCCTTTACCTTGGAAGAATGGGAGTCTGCAAATGGGGAGGCTGATCTTCAGCCATGATGTCCTAAAGCTAAGAATATTCTTAGGCAGGAAGTAGGGCCTGATAGATATAAGCAAAGTAACTGGAGGTAAGTGTTGAAAAGTGTGTGAATGAAATTGTCCTCGTGGTAAAAGGAACTGGAGATGTGACTAAGCTAGAATGTGTACATCTGATGAGTCCAGTGAGATCAAAAGTGTATTTTAAGAGTATCATGGAGGCCAGAGTCAGAGTAAGAAAGAGCTGTGACAAAGGATGAAACAAGAGACAGAGGGAGGGAGAGAGGGAGGGAGGGAGGGAGGGAGGGAGGGAGGGAGGAAGGAGGGAGGAAGAAAGTGGGAGAGAAGGATGAAGGGAGATGGAAACAAAGATGAATGGAGGAAAGGTAGTGGAGAGAAGTATGGAATGAATGAGTATAAAATGAAAGAATGAAGGAGGAAGAAATAAGGATTAAGAGAGAAGTAGACAATGGGGAAGTGAGGAAAGGAAGGAGAAAAAGAAAGGAGGAAGAAAGGGAGGAAAAATGAATGGAGGGAGGGAAGGAGGGATGGAAAAAGCATGAAAGGGAAGAGGAGAGGGATGGGAAGGAAGAAGAGAGGGAGAGAGATGGAAAAGAGGGAAAGAGAAAGGGGAGAAAGAGAAGAATAGAGGGAGAGGAAAAGAAGAGAAAGAGAGAAGGGGAGGAGGCAAAGAGATAGAGAGATTTGAGGACGCTATGCTTCTGCCTTTGAAGATGAGAGGAAGGAGAGAAAGTTAAAGAAGTCAGGTGACTTTTGAGGGCTAGAAAAAGCAAGGTGAGACTCTCCTACAGGAGTACCCACCTTGATTTTAGGGTTTAACACCCTGAAACCCAAGAGAATGTGTCTTCTTAGAGCCCCAGCATATAGTGGTTCGCTGACAGAGATAGAGACCCAGAACCAGCATTTCAGGGCAACTGATAGTTTCTTACTATGGTGTAATAGGATCTCAGATGAGGGCAACAAGGCTAATTGTAGGGACACTTGGTCTGACATCCAGGGTGCACATTTGAGGTTTGAGGAATCCTCACACTCACACTCACAAACATAAAATTACACATGAGAAATTCTGGTGAGATGATTCCAGGACCCTCAGTCCTGGACAATCAAGTATTGTTACATAAACATGGAATTAAGGATTGTTATATAAAAGAAGACCCAAGCTGAGAAAGCTCAAAATCATCACAGAGCCAAGTGAAGGGAATTTTGAGTTGATGAACTTCAGGAAGGGGTAGCAAGAGATATGCTGGTGACTAGTAGAGCTAAGATGGTAGCAAGGTTGAGTTTGATGGGACAAATGGCCATTGTGAATATTGTCTGGTGCAATGGTTAGCTTAACTGTCAACCTGACACAACCTCGAATCCCTGGGAAGAGGGTCTCAGTGAGAGACTGTCTAGATCAAGTTGGCCTTGTGCATGCCTTGGGTGGGGGAGGAGTGTTGATTGTACCAGTTGACTGAGAAGAGCCAACACACTGGATGGCAGGATTTGGACTTTACAAGGGTGTAGAAAGTTAGCTGATCAGAGCGAATGCGTAAATTTATTCTCTACTCTTGACTGTGAATGTAATTGACTGCCTAAAGGTGATGCCTTGACTTCCCTGCAATGATGGACTGGAACCTGGAATTTGCAAGCTGAAATGAATAGACCCTTTCTCCCCTTAGCTTCTTTTTGTGAGTTAGACTATTTTATCACAACAGAAATGAAATAAGGACACTTAGCTTAACACAGACACCCAGATAAAATGTAAGTGTAGCTTAAGCCAACTTGTTGTGAGAAATGGGCTTCCAAGGGTTCTGGGGTTGAAATGGAGAGAGAATACCTACTGTAGCAATTAGCTACTGTATTTGCATCACATGACATGGGAGTAATGAAACCAGAACTACACATTCTATTTTAATTTAAGTGTCCGGAATGCTTCCAGGAAAGGAGTCCAGGCCTTGAGATTATCTGGCTCACATCCCAGTACAAGGCTGAGGAGATGGCTCAGCTGGCAGCACTGCCCAATCAGTAAACCCACTGTCTCTATGAGAGACCCTGTTCCAAGCAAGAAGATGAGTTATACCTCCTATGCCTTGGAAACAACACCTGAGGTTGACCTCTGTCCTCACAAGCATGCACACATGCATGTGCATATGCATGCACAAACACACACACACACACACACACACACACACACACACACACACACACACACACACACACACATACACACACACACACACACACACACACACACACACACACAGACACACAGACACAGACACACACACACACACACACACACACACACACACACACACACACACACGAGCGCACGCGCGCACGTGTGTATGAAAGCAGTGGATAGTTCATTGTGGCTAGTGTATGTCTAATTGCTCTCTGTTGAAAGTTGTTAATGGGGTTGAGGCTGTATACCAGTTGCTAGACAGCTTGCTTAGCATGAACAAAGCCCTGGTTTCCATCCCCAGCACCACATAAAGTGGGCATGATGGTATACTCCTATAATCCCAGCATTTGGGAGGTAGAGGCAGGAGAATCAGAAGTTATAGGTCTGCTTCATAGCAAATTTGAGGTTAGCCTAGACTGCATGATACCCTGTCTCAAAACAAGCAAAAGGGTTTGAATGACTAGCTAGTGACAATTCTCTGTGGCAGTTTCCCTGGATAACATCTGCTTGATATTAAGAATTCAAACATATTGTGAATTTGATATTGTAAGGTTATAATGTTTATAAAAGGTAATGCCCTACAGTGTGAAGACTCACCTAGACTCAAGGGATCATTATTTAGTTCATGGTGTAAGTATTGACATCACATGATGAAACCAATTAATTTTAGTTCCGGTGCCTACTAAACACTCAAGATCATATAGGGACAACAGGAGACATTGCAATTATGGAAGAGCCAGTGAGGATGGAAAGTTCTGTGGTGAACTCAGAAGTGGGGGACAATGTGAACCAGTAAAATCCTTCCCAAGAGAAGTTAGCTCTGGTAGAAAAAAAAAACTATGTAAATTCAGGTTCGTCACGTGGATACCAAAGCCAGGTTAAAGTCATACACCTGCTTGGGGAATCCCTTTGCAAAGAACTCTAAAAACTGCTGATAGAATAAATCAAAATTTTAGGACTAACCAATGTGCAAAGCTGATTTTTTAATGGCAAGACTTCACTTGGTCCTGACTCCTCCTCTGTGACAAAAAAATCTTCCCCTTCTTTCATTCTAATGTTTAACAGAAATGAAATTCCTTGCAGACCCTGTGCACTTCCTAAGTCATTGGGAGACACATATCGTTCATCAATCAGTTAATAAGTGCTAAGAATAACTCCATACTACCCTTTGTCCTTGATCCTGGAAGACTCTGATCAGGAAAGCCAGTGCCTTGCTGGCACCAGTATATGGTCCCCAGGAGACAGAAAGATCACTGAGGGAATGGACATCCTGGGATATCACCTTTGTGTTGGCAGACAAGAGGTTTTGGCTTTTTGCTGAAACTAGGGCCATTGTTGTATCTCAAGATAACTTGGACACATCTCCAAAGTCCCTTCTACCAGGTAAGGAAATATTTGCATATCATATAAATAAATAGTTATGTAAGAAAATAGAATGTAGGAAAAAGTTGAAGTCCCATTGTGTGTGGTGTATGTACATGTTTAAGTATGTGCGCACATGTGCATGAAGGTGTACATACATACAAATGCAAGTCCATGCCAGAGGTTCCTCTATCACTTCCTCTGCCACTCTCCCCTTTATTTTAAAGATTTATTTTATCTTTAATTATGTGTTCACATGAGTGCAGGGGCTAATAGAGGTCAGAAATGGGTCCAGACACTTTGGAGCTGGTTGTGCACCTCCCAACATAGACACCGACCAAACTCCGTTCTCGGCAAGATCATTCATACTCAGCCACGGAGCCATCTCTCCAGTCCCTCTGCCTTGTTTTCTGAAATATGGTCTCATTGAACCTAGAACCAGCATGTTTCAGGGAGCTGCCTATTTCCACCTCCTCCCCTAAGTACTGGAATTATAGATAGGCAATCATGTATTCGGTGTTTTTCATGGGTACAAGGAATCCAAACTCAAGACCTCATGATTTCTTTCACAGAAGGCACTCTTAAGCTATCTCTTCCACTGCTTTAGTGGTATTTAATGGTTCTCAAGGAGGTATTGAGTGTAGACATCCCAGGATGCTCAGGGTAATAAGAATATATGAAGAAAGACATTTAGTAGATATAACCATTTGGAGGATCTGGGAAGAGTTGCCAGAGGGGAAAGAACATTATCAAAATGGAATTTTTAAAAACTACTTTAAAATTTTAAAGAGCACTTAAGTAAATATAAGAGAACATTGATTCCCTTACCCATTTAAAATCTTGCCTGTCAAGCATTGTGTAAGCATTTATTTACCCTTATTAACATGTAAAGGTTTATTTTTATGCTTATTTATTTGTGTTAATGTGTGTGATTACACATTAGTACAGGTGTCCACAGAGGCCAGAAGGGGAGCTGGATTCCTGGAGCTGGAGACACTGAGACTGGGGGGCTGCGAGTCACTTAACATGGATGACTGGAATAGAACTCAAGTCCTCTCCAAAAGCATTTGGCACTCTTAACCACTGAGCCAGTTCTCCTGCCTCACTCATTAACATTTTAACAACTAATAAGCATTTCATCCAAATGAAACCACACAATTAGAATGAGAGAAAAATGTTTGGACTATTCATATTAATTTTCATATTGAACATTTATTTCTTTTTCATTCATTTCATGATACACAAAGCATCTTAGGACCATCGTTTACACAGACAATGTATGTCAATGAGTATACACATACTGCAGGACTTCATGTACTGTGTACTTTTCTGATGTTTACATAATCAATATAATTTGGAGAGTACTAACAATGTATACTATACTGCTATAGGGTGGTGGTTAGCTTTAATTGTCAACTTGAATAACCTAGAAGGAGAGTTTCAGTGAAGACATGTTCAGGTCGGGTTGGCTTATGGACATGTCTGTGGGAGAGTATCTTAATTTAGTTAATTAATGTAGGAAGGCTTAGCCTATGGTGGATGGCACCATTCCCTAGGCAGGCGATCCTAAACTGTATAGGTGGAGAAACTGACCTGAGCACAAGCAAGCAGGCATTGCATGCATTCATTTTTCTTCTTCTCTTCTCTTCTCTTCTCTTCTCTTCTCTTCTCTTCTCTCCTCTCCTCTCCTCTCCTCTCCTCTCCTCTCCTCTCCTCTCCTCTCCTCTCCTCTCTCTCTCCTCTCTCTCTCCTCTCCTCTCCTCTCCTCTCCCCTCCCTTCCCCCTTCCTTCTTCTCTGATCTTCTCTGCTCTGCTCTGCTCTGCTCTTTTCTTCTCTTCTCTTCCCTTCCCTTCCCTCCCCTCTCCTCCCCTCCCCTCTCCTCTCTTCTCTTTATTGTGAGTTTGATATAGCTAGCTATTTGAAATTCTTACCTTGACTTCCTCCACCGTGGACATGTAAGCTGAAATTAACCCTTTTCCCCCAAGTTTTGTTTTGTTTTGTTTTGTTTCGTTCAAGGGTATTTATCACAGCAACAGAAATGAAAGCAGAACTCATAGTATCCTAGGCATTTGTCTGCAGTCCATCTTCTGTTTGGTCCTTTGGGGAAAGAATCCCAGCTTTACACAGAACTGTGAATGCGGCACAAGCTTGATGGCATGTAGGGAATGCTTGTCCTCTGCACTCTTCTAGCTGCCTTCGCCTTTAAAAAGCAAATGAAGCTCAGCTAACCTGGGGGCAGTCCCAGGAAGGAACACATGGATGTGTCCCAGATTTTCTGGAAAGTCTATCTCCCCTTCTATAATTGCTTTCTGTTGTCTTTTTAATTTTCTTTTTTCAAATTTTAATTGTCATGGTTTGTGTGTGTTTTCTGCTTTCAGCCGCCTCCAATCCTTTTATGGAGGCGGCAGAGCATAAATCATAAATAGTTATAATAACTGTCTATGAAAAAGCACTAACCCTTTTTTTTTTCTAAACAACCTAAAAGATGAATGCAATTGCAAGAGGGTTGCTCAACCTATTTAGCAGAAGTGGTCCTTTTAAGCACTTTATAAGCAATCATTTACATTTAAACAATTAGTGTTCTAATTGCTAACACTCTATTCACATCAAGCCAATTCTTTTTGGCACAGATCTGTTATCCTAATAGAGGACTGGTTCTGCTTGAGCTAAATGCAGTGGCAGATCTTCACAACAAAACTGCTGATGTGGACCGACTCTGGTACACTCCTTTGTGTCCTCCGAAGGACCCAAAAACACTGCCTTGCCCCAGGTTTCTTGCTAACAGATATCTCAAAAGACAGACTCTAAAATAATAGGTTGTAAATGGTCTAACAGATCATTTCTTCAAAACCACATTTTGTAGGAGAAAAACTTAGACAGAAACAGTCCCACCTGAAGTCATCCAGTAAGAAATGGGACTATCTGTAACCACAGCGCTGCTATGGCAAGATGAGAGGCAGGGGTAGGTGATTCCCTGGAAGTGCACAGTCAGCTCACCTGGTATCTGTATGTGCCTTAGAGTACAAGACACTGACTCAGATAAGGTGGAAGGCTAGAATCAACATTTCAAGGTTTGCACTCTGACCTCCACATGAGAACCATGGCACTTCTGTGTACACACACACACACACACACACACACACACACACACACACACACACACACAGTGATTTTTAAAATCTGGCTTTTAACTCTTTGTCTAGTTCTCTCGTAACCCTAAGTTCTTTTCTAGTTTTGAAGAGGGGTGTAATGTAACTGAGCTCTCTCTGTAATTCTTGCTGTCCTTCAAGGTAATTAACACAAATTTCCAAGCCTTTTCGATGGCTTGTGACGATTTCATCTTTGCTCATTGTTCTGGGACAAGGACATCCTGCTGTGTGGAGAAAGTTCCCATTTCCCATTTTTGCTGAGTTTCTGACAGCTCCCTGACATTGGAGCTGAGAAGTGACGAAAATCTTAGCCCCATTGTGGGAACCCTGAAACCAAATGGTGCAAACCATCAAACCAAGCATTGTCCTGGGAAATGACTTCTTCATTCGATTGTCTATGAAGAAATCAACAACTATTGTATTTCTGAGACCCCCCTGCCATTGCCCCCCACCACCACAAGACACACTCTATGTTGAGAAAACCCAGGCGACAACTGGTAATGATACAACAATAGGCTCTTGCCTCATCAAGGGTGACTCCAGGAAAAATAATTACAAGCAGGGATGCTCTCCAAAACCCACAGATGGCTCCACCAGCTCTTTCCCCAGAGTTAAAGACAGACCTGACAAACACTATCAGCCTCAAGGACGTCAAAAGTAGCGAGAACAGGGAAAAGGGGAGAAGAAGATGAAGACATCGCTAGCTGGACCAGAAGAGAGGCTGAGGTGGTGAGCAGCAGGAGGGGCGGGGGAGAGATTCCTGAGTGAAGAGACATCACAGCTGACATCACTGGGCAGGGCAAGCTAAGAAACAGCTGAGCTAGCAAAATGAGCTCCCAGCAGCCTCAAGAGACAGCTGCACAGCACAGAATAATCCAGCAATGATCATTCTTCGCCCTCAGCACAGAAGATACAGTGAGGCTCCAAGATTTCTTGACATGGGGCAGAGAGGAATCCATCATCACCCCTCAGCCTAGCTAGAGCTTGCCCTTCCTCAAGGGATCCACAAACCAGCCAAGAAGCAGACATTCTAGTTGTGTGTCTTTAACTGGCTATTCTTCAAACTTTTGGGCCCCTCACCTCAGGTCTCTAGGTTAGTTTGTCTTACATATAATAGGGAGGTTCTGCATTAGATTAGTAGTTTTCAATTGTTTGCTTTAAGTGTGAAATCCTTTTCTCTAATAACTTCATAGCATCTTGTATGAACAATTGAGGCTAAGAAGACTGAAATGGAAAGGACCCAGTCAGCACTCTCTACATAGCTGAGGCCCTTCTTTGGACCTCAATACTGGGGGCATAAAAGTTCCGAGATGCTCTCCATCCTACCCCTTCTGTGGCTCCACCATCTGGACCTCTAGGGTGCTGGAGGAGAGTAAGGCCATGGGGCTGGGAATTCTAGAGTAGGAAGGAAGATTGTAGACAAACAGCAACACTAAGAAACAACAAAAGTGATTGTCTCAAGCAGTCGCTACACCATGGAGCTATACATTTTAGTAGCTGTCCTGTGGAACCATGCCTTTGAGCAACTGTCCTAGGAACGAATGCATTTAAGAGGCTGCCCAATGAAGCCCTGCATTTGAGCAGCTGTCCCATAGAGCTACGCGTTTGACTGGCTCCTTGGCATTGATTGCTCTCATGCTTTGCCTGGTTTAACACATTCAGTCCTCCTTCCTCAAGTATGGCACACAATTTTTCAAATAAACCAAACTAGAACATAAAAAACATCACAATGAAGCAAAGACCCAGCTCTCTTGTAGTACTTCTTCACTTGTACCTGAAAGCCACTCCCCATGGCAGTATTTCCCCAATGCTTGTGACTTTTCCAGAATGTTATATAGACTCAGACTGCAAACAGCCATCTTTCATATAGCATAATTCTGAGATTTGTCTATGTTGAATTCCAACTTCTTTATCTTTCACCTGCTAATGACTACTTGAGTTTTTTCTTTATAAGCTATTGTGTGCATGTTAATACTTGTGCAGGTGTGGGAGGTGCATGCATATCTGTGCATGTATGTATAGAGGCCACAGTAAACCTACTATGATTCTGTAAGTGCCATCCATCTTGGGTTTTGTTTGTTTTGAGACAGGGCTCTTACTGGCCTAGAACTTGCCAAGCAGATAGGGTCAGCTGGCCAGTGAGCCCCAAGGACCCCCCCATTTCTGCCTCCTAAGTGCTAGGATTACCAAGATGCACCACTATGCCTGGCCTTGTGAAACATGGAGTCTAGGGAATCAAATTCAGGTCCTCACACTTACAAGGCATGCACTCTATTACCTGCCATATCTTTCCAGACCTGTTTTCCCTGCTCTAAATACTGAAAAGAGTTGTTAGGGAAATTTGAGAATTTCCTCTCTCTTATCCTCTCTTTACAATTAGCTAGGATCCCTATGAAGATTGCAAGGGCAGAGAAAGACCGCAGTGACCTGGATTTTTAGAGAACTAGGGCTTGGTGCTTCAAAACCAACAGGCTCACTTTTTCCTGGTCATTCCTGCCAGCCTGTCATTTAGTCAGTGTGAAAGTTCCCCACAGCCAAAGAGGGAGATATAAGCCAGCACAGCTCTCCTGGTGTCGTGCCCACCCACTATGGGGTAAGTTGGCATCATTACACACACAGGGTCGCACACAAATTCCCAGACAGTTGCATCACGGCATCCGTGTAACACATAGGCAGGTGTCCCAAAGCATGGACACCCGAACCAAACCAGCTTTATCACATTTCACAGTATATCAGGGCCTTCCCTTCCCAGTCCATGCATGCAGGGGAAACTGAAACTGATATATGTGCAGGAGAATCCAGGACAGATCTCAGAAGCTGCCTCTGACGGCCAAGCCTTCATTCTTGCTTGAAAGGCTTTCTGGCTGCAAAGGTTCTTGGGAAACAGTTGTAGTCCTGGGGCTTCCTCTTCTTTCCTGGCATGTGTGGGTTTCACAGATGTATATTCCTGCTTGGCAACCCCCCAGAACAGGTGATATGATCTATGACCCCACCCTTGTAATTGTAAAATTCGTGCATTTATTAGGAATGTGTTATCTCAGAAACACCATGCCTGTGTCAGTCGTGGGATCTGCCAGTGGAGAGACTGATTCTAGAGATGGAGAGTCACCTGTTCCTGCAAGGTCTGCTGCCCCACCCCTACTGATACTATTGCAGTAACTTCTTTCTGGGAAAGTCTGATCCCAGAAGGTCAGAACACATTGCTAATGCTTGTAGAAACCAAGCTAAGGACCTGCAGGACAGCATTGCAGCAGATGGTTTTGTCCCTAGCCCATGACCTTTCGAGAAACTAGTGTGTGTGTGTGTGTGTGTGTGTGTGTGTGTGTGTGTGTGTGCTGTGTGCTGTGTATGCAGGTACATGTGTTAAGTATGTACCTGAGCATGCAGAAGCCAGAGGACAACCTTGGCTGTTGTTTCTCAGAGACACTATACACCTTGTTGGTTTATTTGTTTTTGAAACGGGGTCCTCACTTTTGCCTGGAACTCACCAATTCCACTAGGCTGACTGATGATCAATAATCAGATATCCTCTTGTCTCCACCTCCCCAGAGCTGGGATGACAAACAGGTGCTAGCAGACATGGTTTTTTAGCACGAGTGATGTGGACTAAATCCAGATCCCCATGTTTGCACAGAAAACACTTTGCCAACTAAACTATCTGTCTCTAGCCTTCAGAAACCATTCTAACTGCACCATCCAAGAGGAGGTGTACAGATCCCTGTGCAAAACATTAGCTCTTAATCTTTAGATACATGTGTTTCATCTACAGCAGCACCTGTAGGTGTCAGTAAATTGGTAAGCGTCTAGGGAAGGGGGGCTTACAAGGGAAATGATATGAAATGTGGCGTTATAAAGTAGTAAGGAAGAATGAAGAGCTGGAAGGGGATGGGGAGTGGGATAGGAGAGGAGATATGGAGTGGGTGGTGTAATTAACACTAAAGACATTTTTAAAGAGCCACATGTAAACATACAACTATAGAAACTTCCAAAAATACATAAATATAAAAAGGATTTTAAATGAAGTTACTCTATTACAGGGTGACAATGCCCCACCTAGACACCACAAGCTAACAAATAAAGAGCTCAGTGTCATGAATGGGTTATCTCTTTTAGAGCTATTGTCCAGTGAGATCCCATAGTGCCCCAGATATTCCAGACTATTGCCATTGCCCTTCGTTATCCTCCAGAACTTGACAGTAACACACTATCACTGAAGACGCCATATATTTGAATCAGAATATGACGAAATCAGGCTGACACTCTCCAGGTGGTTCATTCCTACTGACTAGTCTTCATAGTCATTAAGGTTCTATTCTTGTACCTTGTGAAAGTCATTAATAGTCATTAATCTTACTCAACTGTAGGGGAAGCTGTAGCCACGCCTACTTAGGGGCTGGCTACAGGTGTGCCTGACCACGCTTGCAAGGGCGTGGGTGACGTAGAATACTTGCATGGGACTGCAGTCTCGCTTTCGGTTTCACTTTGGGGCTTGCGGACAGACTGCTGCCACGATGGCTGGCTAGGTGGCTCTGTAAGTAAGGCTTTTCCCTATTAAATACCCTTATATTTCTACCAGACTCCATATTGGTAATTTCCCACTATACTCAGCTGTGAGCTCTTAAACAACGGTAATGACTGGTCTGGCAAGATATGCCTGCTAGAGCAATAGTGGCATGAATGTAATAGGAGTAGCAACCACTTTCTGAGAAGTTGCTGGTTTCTTTAGTTCAATAAGTGAGTTTGAATTCACTATGGGAGGTCTGTCTTCTGATTAGGGTCAGGGAATGGCCTGATCATAGCATTCCTTGAAGAAAACCAAACTGTAAATCAAATAACACACCTAGCAGTAGCTTGGGAGGGTTTGAAAAGTCATAACAGCAGAGGCAGAGGCAAGGGTGTTGATGGGTAACTGCCAGGCCCACTCACCTCTCCACTGTGGAAGACAGACACACACTTGACCTTAGTTTCTATACCTGCCAAAGAGGAGTAATAATAATGACCCTCCATTGGACTGCAATTTAAAATAGAGGTATAAATGAAGAATGTATCTTAGTGCCTAGGAGTTAAAAAAAAAAAGCCCAGTAAATAAAACCTATTATTGTCATTGATAATTCTTTTTTCTAAACATTTGATTTTCAGTTACATGTGTGTCCATGTGTGGGTATGTGCATGTGAATATAAGTGACCCACAGAGGCCAAATAAAGGTGTTGCATCCCCCAGAATTGTAGTTATTGGCAATTGTGAGCTGCTGGATGCAATGAGACCAGCTGTCTCATACTACTGCTGCTATGCCTTCCCTGCCATGATGGACTGACTATTCCTTCAGATGAAAATAAACTTTTCAGTCCTTAGTTGTTTTGGTGAAAATATTTTATCACAGTGATCAAAATAATAACCAATACACATATATGGGTCCCCTACATATAGCTGCTTTGTATTTTACACAGCATCTCAGTCCAGAACTTAAGCCAGCTTTGAACTTGCAGTCTTCTTGACTCATCCTCCCTCTAGGTGTTGGGATTTTAGGTATGCATCACTACAACCACACCCACCACCATACCTGTGATTGCAAAGCCCACATCAAGAGCCACAAGGAAAAAGAAAAACAGCAAATTAACCTGAGGCTGGGAAGAAATGTTATGAAGAAGACTGAACAGAGGAGAGCACACATTGTTAAATTTAAAACAACACAGCTAATAAAGTGTTTTTAACTTAATGGCAAGTGGGGTTTCTATTGATTTAATTCTTTACACCCACCATTAACTCAATAAAATTGCCTTTTAAATGAACTAAAGTGCTTTTAGCTTACATTTTTTGAGGTCAATAAGGGTTACTTTAAAATTTGTTGCATTGTTTTGTACATTCTGAACTGAGCATTTTCTGGACTTAAGCAAGACCCCTTTGTGAGCAGATTCATTTTTAGAAATATATATATTTTGCCTCTCCACATTACCATCTGCTACAATTAGATTTAAGCATAGGGCAGTGTGCATAACCAACAATCATGGTGAGGACAGTGTAGCTGGTTTCTAAGCCTGAGAAGAGAAGCTCTGTGATTACTGAATGATGACCAGTGTCCTGCTAATGCTTACTGTGATGCTAAAGGCTACAAACCACGTGATTTTAGTCGACGTGTTGACATTTTTAATAGACATATTGAATGTCAGCAGATACAAGAATTATCCAGTCATGAGGCTGAAAAGGTGGCCCTTGCAGAGGACCACAGTTTGGTTTCCAGAGTTCACATTTGGCTGATTATACTATAGCTCCAAGGGATCTGATGCCCTCTTCTTGACTCCTCAGGTACCTGAATTCATGTATGTTATATACTAACACGGAGATGCACACATTTAAATTCAAAATGATATATAATTTAAAAATAGTGAAAATGAATTTTAAAGAAAGAATCAGTAGGTTACTATTCAGCCTTTGTGTCATTTTGGACTTTATTCAGAGCAATGGGCACCCTATCCTCCATTGGCACCCACAAGCATGTGCACATGCACACAAAGAATTTTTTTAAGTCATGAGCAGTGGGGCACATTTGTAGTTCCCCAAAATGATAAGATGGGTGGTGGTTAAACATGCATCCTTTGTGCTCATTGACCAACCAACTCAATTGACCATTGAGTCGAGTCTACTTGGTGAAGTTCCAGGCCATGGGAGACTCTGTCTCAAACAAAAAGCCAAGAAGTGGACAGTACCTAAGGAATGACACACAAGGTCATCTTCTTGCACACACACACACACACACACACACACACACACACACACACACACACACACACACAATCTGGGTGCATGACTCTCTGTATCTCTCTATGCTTGTCTCTCTCTGTCTCTCTGCCTCTTTCTCTCTCTGTCTGTCTTTCTGCAGAAGCCCTAAAAGGACACTGATGATGATAATAGGAAGGTGGTTCCCCTCCTCTGAAAGAAAAGAAAACAAAAACATAAAGTTGCATTAATGAAAACAACAGGCTAAATGTTCCAAGAAGACAAAGAGGAAGAAGGAAAATAGGAGATGGGTCGGTGTGCACCGATGTTCAGGCAGGGGTGGGAGCTCATCGTGAAGGCGTGTATGATAGCCAGTGTAAACAACACACAACTGGCTAGAGTTGGGAGAGGGAGCATTCATAGAAGAGGAAACACAGAACCTTGAGAGAGCACACAGTGCCCAGAGACAGGCTGGGAATGTGGGCAGCTGACAGCTCAAACCGACAGCTGACAGCTCATCACCATCCACATCCAAACCTCTTCCCCCAAATGCTCGGTTGCTCAATCTGTGAAAATGAAAAGTCAGCTTGCACCAGATTTGAGGCTGTTTTATTTTTTTTTCTGGGGCAGTCTCGTGTAGCCCAGGCTGGCCTCAAACTCACTATGTAGCCGAGGATAACCTTGAATCTCTGATCATCTTGTGTGTTAAAATTATATTATGTGCCACCATGCCTGGTTTATGTGGTGCCAGGGATATAATGCAGGACCCTGTGCATCTAGACAAACACTCTACCCACTGAGCCAGACCCAAAACCCTGTTTACTTTTCCTTTTAACTGTAGTCCTTTGTTTTCACCTTCCTCCTTTACCTTTTCCTGGGACCCACTTTTCTGATCATTATTCTTCTTTTCCTATGGTTTCCTCACTTATTAATCACTGTCACTTCTATCACAACTGTCTCTATCAGCACCTCCCACTTCCTCTTAGTCACCACAGAAAACACTTCTACCCATTCTTCTCCCCACAATCCAACCACTGCCACCACCCTGCCAGCACAATCCTCTCCACAGCCACTGGTCCTCCTAAACATTTCATTGTTTAAATTTCTTAAAATTGCCTTTCTATGTATTTATTTTCAGATTTGGGATGGGGGTGCCACAGTGTGCATGTGGGGGTCAGAGGACAACTTGTAAGAGCTGGTTCCTCTACTGTGTGAGTCTCTCTCTCCTGGGATTGAACTTGGGTCTTCAGACTTTGGCAGCCAGTGATTTCATCCACTGAGCCATCTCACCAGTCTGAACTAAGCATTTCATATTTCAGAAGGATTGCCTTCTGTTTCTTGTGTTATTTGTATTTGTTTTTTATCATAAGGACATTTTAAATACTTTTTAATACAAGGCAATATATAAACATAGATATGTAATTGCCCATGATTTAATGAGAAAGCACTAAGTTGATCTATAAATCTAAATGAGCTCATCAATATTCCATGAGTAAATAATGCTCTATATTACCAGAAATAAAAATGAACAAGGCTTATCTTGCTTCTATTTTGGTAAGTTATGTGTGCATACTTCTCATTTATGCTTATTGTGTATATGCACATATGTGAATGTCCTTGGGTATGGGTTTGTAGACATGAACTCATGTTCATACATGAACGTAAAGAGATCAACCATAGGTGGATGTACTTTCTCCTCACTTGCCATCCACCTTGGTTTTTTCTTTTAATTTGTGATTTGGGGAGGAGAAGCATGTGCAGATCATAGGGAAAACTTTTGGAGTTGGTTCTCTCCTTCCACTGTGTGGGACCAAATCCATGTGGTCAACTTGCATGGTTCGAGAACACATCCAGGAATGGAGTCATGTGAGAATTCTAAGTGCTTGTGAGAAAACTCCAAGAAAACAAGACAAGAATCTTGTGACCTCAGTTTCTGTGAAACAGAATTGTCCTTGGAATGTGTTTCCGTGCTGCTCCCAGATGTAGGAGACAGGAGTGAGTTTACTTCAGCTGTTCTTACTTGTGTGCCTCCATGAAAAAAACATGTTTTACCATGTGCAGCTTGTCCTGGTGATTGCATACTTTACTCAGGTGATTCTTCTTAACCTTCAGAGAATAGATTTTCTGATGCTCTGAACAAAGTTGGGTACCACATGAACCTTTAGTTGACCTCATTTTTAGGACCAGCTCTTCTAGGTTCACACAGCCAACTAAAGCAGTAAATAGCATGGTGTGATGTTTTGAATAAGAATGACCCCATGGCCTCATATATTTGAATGCTTGATCCTCAGTTGGTGGGACTGTTTGGGAAGGATCAGAAGATGTGGCCTTTGGGGAGGGCATGTGTCTCTGGGGGTGGGCTTGAGGTTTCAAAGGTTCATGCCATCCCCAGTTAGTTGCCTCATACTTGTGAATCAAGATGTAATCTCTCAGCCACTGATCTAGCACCCATGTGCCTGCAGCCATGCTCCCTGCCATGATGGTCATGACCTCTGACACCCTGGATCTCCAAATTCAATGCTTTATTTTGTAAGTTGCCTTGGTCTTAGTGTTTTATTACAGCAATAGAACAGTAACTGAGACATATGGAAAATCCCTTTACCCGCTGAGCCATCTCATTAGCCCCATCTTGGTTTTTGGTTTGTTTTTTGTTGTTGTTGTTGTTGTTGTTTGATTTTTTTACATTAACCATAGTTTATTACAGGTAGGGGAGGGAGAGCAAGAGTGGGAGAGACAAGAGAGACACAGAAGAGGAAGAGGAAGAGAGAGAGAAGAGAGCAGGGAGGAGGTAAGAGAGAGTAAAGAGGAGAGAGAGAAGAGAAGAGAGTTAGTGGTCCACCACCGGAAACAAAGAGAGGAGAGATATATGGGCGCAGACTTAAAAGGGGGAGGGCACACATGTGCAGAGTCCCTACACAGCCCTGTAACTAGTGATATAGCCATGACGTGGCCACACAACACAGGGCCCTTCAAGCTGCCTAGGTATCTGCCTGAACCTTTCATTCCCACTTTTACATATTATTAAAAGGTGGGGTGTTAGACGTGGCAAGTTAGGGAATAAGGATGTTGAGTTCTCAAAACTACTTCCTGCTGACCTGGGGGGGGCGTTGACCATCTTTGGGGGACCTGAGAAAACTGGGGTGTTGCCACATCCTGGGGTAGCTGGTTGCTCCATTGCAGCCCTGGCTGTTTGGAATTCTGGCACCTCTTTAGACCTGGCAAGATGTTGGCGGTCATCTTGGTTTTCGTTAGTCTCCCTTAGGACCTGAATCTCTAGGCCATGTGGCCAACAAACCGCAGGGGACTCTCTTATCTGCATCTCCCTAGCACTGGGAATGCAACACCACCCACAAGCTTGTTATGTGCATTCTGGGGATCAAACTCAGGTCCTCATGCTTCCGCAGCAAGCACTTTACTGACTGTAAAGTCCCCCAAGCAGGTATCTTAAAGTATAGACACTCTAATCCTTCCCTGAAAAGGGGACAGCAATGTGGGGCCACCACATGCTTTAGAATCCTTTGAGGACAAAACTAAGGTGACAGACATGAGGAGATATTGAACAAAATCTATCCTGTGGTACAGATGTCAAGCTGGACTTGTTTAAGCAAATGTCCCCCAGAGCCTTCACTCTGAGCCACTTCCACACAGATGAGCCTCACCTCTGACTTGTTTATCACAAGCACCTGGCTCACATGTCGACTTCCTGAGGAGAGCAAAGCCCACACTGACCTTCCTAGAAGAGCTGAAGAAACCCCACCCAAGAGACAGGGACTTTACAGTGCTGTGTACATACATACATACACACACACACACACACACACACACACACACACACACACTGAGAGAGAGACACCCCACAACATACACACAGATGCACATGTGCACATATACCACATACATACATACACACAGGCACTCACACACAAGACACACACTCACACACAGAGGCAAACCTCCACCCCATTTATATTCTGTCCCTCACTTCCAGCCTCCTGGCCTTTCTCTTTTATAAATATCTCAGCCAATCGCTGATTTGCATATTGTTTCGATCTGCCTCTAAGGCTGGGAAGAGGGCTCCTCTATGGCTAAAGTGCTTACCATGCAAGCATAAAGACCCAAGTTTGGGTTCCCAGATTCCAGGTAACTAACTCTTGGGTGGGCTTGGCAGCCTGCCTGTAATTCTAAGGGTCCCCAGAGGAAGGGCTAACCATACTTGCCAGGTCAGTGAGTTCAGAGTTCAATTGAGAGACACAACTTTAATGAATAAAATAGAGCATTAGGAAGACTCCTGAAGTCAACCTTAGGCCTCCACAGGGAAGTAGACATGCATGTGCCCACATACATGTAAACACACACACACACACACACACACACACACACACACACACACACACGAGCGTGTGCGCGCATGCGCGCACTACACACACAATGAACAATGATTCTATGTCTGGATAAAATGCATTTATGTTTACAAGTATCTAGAAGAATAAGCATATTATATACAACTTGTGACTAAAAGCATAGAAACAATGTTGATTCCACCAAAGTGCTTTCATTAGAACCATCCAAATTGTCAATTGCAGTGTAAAGTATGGGCTTCCTTCCTTTAGAGTACTTGAAATAGGACAGGGGTATTTGGAAGAGGTAGTACAAGTGAGGTAAGGATGGAGCTCAATAGGTAGGGATAGGGGAGGGGAGGGGCAGAGAGGGGAGGGGAGTGGAGGGGATGTGGGAGACAAGGCAAGGCAAGGCAAGGCAAGGCAAGGCAAGGGAAGTCACACTAAAGAACCAAACATCAGGTTCTGGAAAATGACATTATAATACTATCACAGTGGTTGAAGAACTTAGAGGCAGCAGGCTAGAACCCTGCTGGAGACAACTATTGATTTTCTTAGCAATTCCTTTTGTATACACAGAGCTTGTCCTGGGTCACAATTGCTACCATTTTTAACATTTGTGGAACCTAACTAAAAGAACTTATCACATGACTGAATTATACTGTCACCCAATTTGTAGGCTTATCATCCCATCAAAATTCAAAGCAGTGACCTCTGGGAAAGGTGGCAAAGGAGAAGCCTCACTGCTGAAACTCTATAAAAGAAAAGAGCTAAGATAACACCCTGCTTTTGTGCTGAAAGAGACAAGGTCTGTAAAGGACCTAACCAGTCAAGAGGGGTCTCTGCAGGGAAGCTGAGAGTGGGACTCATCTGGAAGCCCTCTCCATGGGCAGACACCTGCTTACTGGGGGACAGCAGTGGAAACTGAAGGGTAGTTCTGCTCCCCACACACTGGATCTACAAGACCAGAAGAGGCCAAGATGGAGTGTACTGGCCCAAGGAAACTACCAGAAAAGGACTTACAACCTCCCTTCCTCCATACACTATGACCCTGAAGAACACTGAGGCTGTAGAAGCCAATGGTTACCAGTCTCCCTTCTGCGACACACATCACATCCCAGAGCCAGAGACATATGTTACCTTTCAACTCAGCACAGCTGTGTCAGCAGTTCATTCCTTAAGTGAAACGGGACATCAATCTCTCTCTCTCTCTCTCTCTCTCTCTCTCTCTCTCTCTCTCTCTCTCTCTCTCACACACACACACACACACACACACACACACACACACTTGCACATGCACACACACTCACGGGCTCGAGGAACCTTGTGGAAGAGAGAGTGGAAAGAATGTAAGAGTCAGAGTTTGGGAAGAAATGCTGTGAGAGGCTGTTTTCTGGGATGACAGGGTCATTGTACTCATGAACTTGTGTTATTACCTACACAAGACCTGTAGAAGATCAAGCCAGTCAACATTCCTTTTGGATGGAGATGTGCTCATGAAGCCTTGACCTATCTCAGGAGATCGGTCAAGCTTCTGGAAGAAGGAAAGTATTCTTTGGGGATCTGGCCAGTGGTAGGTTTCCCATGCTCCAGTGGATGTCCCCGCCACACGGGGCAGCAATAAACTGACTCATTGGGTTATTAAAATAAAGAGAACGTGATGTGAGGGGAATGTAATAAAGATGTGTTGGGAAAGTCCAGGGAGTGTTAGAGGATAGGTATGATAAAATAAGAACATTGTACACTTGCATAGAAGCCTACAAGAATAAATATAAAATATTATATTAAAGCAACAAAAACCTAACTGATGGTCTGGGAAAATGACTCAGTGAACAAAGTACTCACCATACAAGCCACAGAAACTGAGCTTGTATTCACCAAACTCACAGAAAGTCAGATATAGTCAGCTCTGTCTTTAAATCCTTGTGCTCCTATGGGGAGGTGGAGGGTGGAGGCAAGAGCATCCCCATGCTGTCATGGAGCCAGCTGGCCTGGAGTATCCAGTAGTGAACAAGAGAAGCTGCCTGTAACAAGCAAAGAAACACCTGACACCTGAGGTTGTCCTCTGACCTCCACATATGCGCATGGCAAAAAGCATTCCTACAATAGAGAAAGGAAGGGGGCCGGCAGGGAGAGAGGAAGGGAGGTAGGGGGAGAGAGAGCATTAGACAGAGGGGGAGGGAAGAATGACGAGGGGAAGAAGAGGGAGAGAGAGAAACCAGTGCAGGAGGCAGGCTTTTGCTTCTGATGCAGATTAGCTGGGTGTGGGTTACAGACTCACCCACAGCTATTAGGGAGAGGTGTCATTCTGGGATGATCCCTCTGTTTCCAAGAGCCCAAGATGAACCTAGTGATTATAGAACGTTGATTGAATTGTCTGTGGCATGGACGAAGCCCTGCCTGACAGCAGCCACAACGCACGCACGCACGCCGCACTCACCCTCATCCCAGAGTGTAGCGCTGATTAGCGAAACTGATTATTTCCCGGCATCTTGCTGCACGAATGCTGACTCGCAACAAGATCAATATTTACTCGATAGCAAACGCATACTGTATTAGGAGGCTGAGGAAAAAAATAACCCAGAACAAACATGCAACTCAATTCAAAGAGCTGTGAAATCCCCTTCTTGAGGTGATTATCTTTCTTTGCAAGCAAAGGCAGAAATATCCCTCTCCCACCTGTGTCGGAGAGGCCAGAACACACTCTCACAATCCGCACTGCAGCGGCTGGCTGCAGACAGGTGTGAAGCCTGCCATGTGCTGCTGCGGATTAGTGCTTCCTCAGCAGCCCGGGACAATAGGCACAAAACCAGCCCTATGCTGCAGAATAGTCACCCTGCTCAGCGCCACCTCAGCTCCCTCCAGCATGGCCCTGATTCTTGATTTTATGACCGTATTAAGCTCCACGAGCCAACATGGTGGCCTCATGCATGGTAAGCCAGGCTGGGTGCAGTCTCCTAGAGAAGCTAGGTCTTGCTAAGAAGCCCCCACACCCCCAGAAAAAAAAACAGAGGCAGGTTAGGGGACTGGGAGATGGTAACATGCTTCTGTGGGAACATGATCCATAGCACCCACGTAAAAAGCCAACCACAGTGGTGCATTGTAACCCCTGCGCTGTGGAGGCACAGTCAAGGGGATTCCTGAGGCTTGTTGGCCAGTCAGTCTAGGCAATTAGTGAGCTCCAGGATCAGTGAGAGACCCTGAACTAAAAATAAAGAGGAGAGCATTTGAGGAAAACACCCAACATGGACCACAAGTTTCCATAGTCATTGGCACACGTGTGTAACACACACACACACACACACACACACACACACACACACACACACACACACACACACGTGAGGGACCGGGAGCTGGCCTCACAGTGCACCTCCTTTCTCTTGTCCCCAGCTCAGGTGTGTCTCTTTGCCCACACACCCCTCCCTTTCTTTGCACATTGCCTAGGCTTCACACTCCTCCACCTGCTCTCTCCAAGCCTTTCTGAGATGCTGAGGAAGCCTGCATTGCATACCAGCCCCAGCTCTCCAGCTGGGCATCCATCCTGCCTGACTTCCCGGTGCCAGAGTGCAGACCTGGCAGAGCATTGCCTCTGCTCTAGTCTCTCTCAACTTAAACCAAGCTCCCTGGGAGCAATCTCAGTATCCTGTCATCTCGGCACTCTCCCGTCATTGACACAGTACTAGGCATAATAAAACTGCTCATCAAGAATGTGCTGAAAGAACAAATGTGATGCTTGGAATTAATCAGGAGTTGGCTCTGGGGATGTAAGTGCTACTTCTGGTGCAGGGGGATCATGGGTGTTCCACTTAGAAAACTCCCACCTTCCAAAAGAGAGTCCAATGAGCAACCGGCTCCTGGAGTCCCTTCAGGAAGACACTGCCTTTCTCTAAGACATCCTAAAACTTTAATGTATCTGAGTAGTCACAGAGCCCTCCATGGGGCTCCCCTGTTTTCCTATAGGCATTGATCCTCACTGGGCTAGGTTAGGGCACCACCTCTTGAGTTCCCTTCTTCCTGAGGGCCTAAAGAACTGAATGACTTTCCAAGGTTCAGGGACCATCTTGAAAGAGGGGCAGAAAGAACATGAGGACCGGGAGGTGGTGGAAGAAGAGGGGTGGAGTGCTGTGGAACACTGCCATCCAGGCATGACCCGGCCACTCAATCTTGAATCCTCAGCATCAGTGGTTAGCAACATAAGACCTACACAAGATTGGGCCCATCAGCATCCCATCAAGGAACAAGAATGAGGATATATTGACAATTAAAGATTGCTGAAAGGAAAAGACATTTTCTTCAGCAGTGTAGCCATTTCTAAGTTGTCCATGCTCCTGGTAAATCTCCCCTCACCTATTCCCCTCTAGCAATGTAATTAAAAATCATTGCATCACACACGAAAGAGGACATGAAAGTACAAAGAAGACTAGTGAAGGAGGCAGGGATCAGCAGGAGTGGGAGGGGTGAGACAGGACAATGGAGCTGGATAGAACAAAAACACAACATATATGTATGAAAATGCCATCCAGTAGTCCATTATTATGTATAATTAGCATATGCTAATAATTTAACAGAATAACTTTCAGTGGAGGTCTAGCCATGTACTCCAGTGCTCACCAGTTGTCCCATCTTCTAAATGACCTTCCTTTCCAATAGCCAAAGAATTTCAGTTCCCACTTGGCCCAGCATGGTCCTCACAGTTCCTCACCCTGAAGGGCTCCGCTCAGTAAACACCATCTAAGATGCATGCCTGTTAAAAGGAGAGGTCACAGCCCTGCCCTTTTTCTATAGTTTCTCCTCAGCCTTTCCACGAGGAATTTTTAGCATTATTTTCTTACATTTTTTAAATAATTTATTTAGCTTTATTTTGTATACATCGTGTTTTGTTGCATATGTGTCTGAAACTGGAGTTACAGACAGCTGTAAGCTGCCAGGTGGGTGGTGGGAATTGAACCTGGGACCTCTGGAAGAGCAATCAGTGTTCTTAACTGCTGAATTATCTCTCCCAGCCCTCACAAGGAATTTTTTAATACCATCTCCTTACTAGGTCCTTATGGTTTGAATTTTCAACACCCCCCCACAAGATTACATATTTGTATGTCTATCATTCTACTCCCCATCTTCTGGGCCCTCCTAGGTATGAGAAGACTGACACATGCTCTGGCCTCTGTGATGAGCCTTACTGTGCCTTCTCTACTATGATGGCCTGAAACCCTTTGAAGCCCTGAACTAAACTATATTTTCCCCTCAGGTTGCCTCTTTCATGGATTTGGGGCAAAATAGCATGAAATAAGATAACATAGCTCTCTCCATATTATGGGGTTTGTTCCCAACTGCCTATCTTTTTAAAAAGTTTTCTTTTTCTGTTCCACAATCAGAAAGTTTGGTCTTCTGACCTGACGTGGGGATGTTGAGAGGATCTCTTTAGTTTTTGACAGTGACCCATCTATCCAGTCAGGCTGCTCTTTGAGGTTAGCATGCTGAAAAGTTCTCTTTACCCTCTTCTCTCCCCACCTGTAGAAGCAACCCAAGCCCTCACTTTGAAGACCCCTGATAACCCAAGATATCATTTTCCAAGCACATATTAGGAGTCTTACATGTTCTAAGACATCTCTCTGGGGCATACCATTGCTCAGATGGTTCTCAATTCCTTGGATGGCAAATATCACTCTTCTGGTCCCTGTTACAGCTACTCTAAGCACTTCTATCACAGTTCCTTGAATAGATTCTAAAATTTTTATTACAGAAGTTTCCATCACACCATAAACCATACTATGGAGCAAACTAGTTTGAGAAGGCTTAAGAAACAGATCCTGAGATGTCTTCTCATCCTGCTCCCACCTCCTGAAGTCACTTGTCATACCTCACCAAGCAACAAAACGGTTCTCCCCCACCCTGAAATTGAGGCCCTGTCTCAAACAAGGTGGAAGGTGAGGAATGACACCTGAGGTTGCCTGAAGTTGTCCTCTGACTTCTACCTTCACGCATTCGTACATTCATGCTCACGTCTACACATTGTATGCACACAAAGAGTTATAGAAAAACAGACTGTGTCACTCCTTCAAGTTTTACATTAACAGATGATGCTGAAGAAATTCTGTGTGTGCGTGTGTTCGTGTGTGTGTGTGTGTGTGTGTGTGTGTGTGTGTGTGTGTGTGTGTGTGTGTATGTGTAAGCCGCATGGATCCTCTGGTCTACTTCCTCTGTGCAGTTCCAAGCAGGTACCACAACACCCAGTTTCTACATGGGTGCTGGGGATCAAATTCAAGCCTTTATGCTTGCACATCAAGTAGTTCACCAACTGAGCCATCTCCCCAGTACCCTCAGTTACTGTGATAACAGCTCTGAACTTGTCCCCTAAGAACCTTGTCCCCTAAAAATGAGCAAATAAACCAAGTAACCTCACACTTTATGAAATACAGTTGGTCAGTTCATCTGGTTTGACTTTCAGTCCCGGTAAACCCTGAGCTCAAAGCAAGGTCTAAAGCTTTATGTGCCTTTGACTCCTAACGCATGCAGTAATCACTTGCTGCATTTTTGCACGAGTAAATAAACCATACATGGGAGAAGCAACTCATGAGTGAATGAATGTGAACAGAAACCCCAAGCCCAGATGCATGACATCTCTGTCGATGACACACAAAACAAACCTCAAATCTGGTTACACAGATGCTAATGAGCAGTTTGACTTTGGTTTTATGATTCTCTGAGTTTCTTTTTCTGCCAGCAAGAGGGCTTTGGAGATAGGGCCCCCAGCCTGCAAGGTGATGGATTACCTGCAGGACCAATCGGAGCTCCCATTTGCTCCGAAATTGATGGTTCCCAACCCCACTGTGGTTGTGCAGTTTTTCATTATATGAAATGGAAAAGTGATTTAATAATTCTTTCTGTCTTATATTGCTTTAAAGAATTTCAGACAGTTAAAAATTGCACGGATTTTTCCACCATCTGTGTGAGAGTGGGGAGGGGACTGCTGGGGGTGTTTTCCTGTTTTTAATATGAGCCAGATGAAATGAAAAGATTGTTTCTCTGCAAACTATGGGTCAAGTACCTATAGAGGCTCAGGGACTTTCTGAAAGTGATTGCATTATCTTCCCCTCCTGACAGGATACCATTAGGTGGTGGATCATTTCAACATTTATTATCTTTCATGTCCTTTTATCTTCATGCTAGGATTTCTTTCAAAATTCCAATCGGTGCATTTGCTTTCATTATACAGCACTGTCTTCTACCAAACCAACTTTCAAACGGCTTTCAATATTCTTCAGGTTCACATTTGTCATCTCTGCCTGAAACAGTGCCCTAGTTACGTCTGTTTTAGCTTGTTAAAAGGAAACCCATCCCACGGAATGAAGTGCAGGAGGCCACACCTTTAGAGGGAAGCTGTTCTGGCTCTGAAGGAGTGCAAAATATTCGGTTAGGAGATTCAGCCATTACAATAGCTAAAGCAAAGCAAATGGAACAACCAGTGTTCCTGTTTAGAGCAGCGTCCGTTATTCCGACATCTGGAAGCATTCCGCATGCTGTGGCAGTTCTCCTACAGCCCTGTGTGGTGCTATCTGCCGGTTCACTACGGGGTGGCTCTACTCAAGTGCAGGGTGGCAGGGGTGCGGTTTGCTTTTGCTTTTGCTTTGAGGATCAGCAATATTCTTCCAGCTGAATAGCAAAGGAGAGGAGATGAGAAAAAAGAAAGAGAAGGAGAGGGAGGGAGGAAAGGACAATGAGGGAGAAGAGGAGAAGAAAAGGAATAGGAAGAGAAGGAGGAGGCAGAAAAGGAGAGAGAAGAATAAGGAAGATGAGAAGGAGAAGGAAAAGAAGTAGCCACCATCACCTTAAACATTCAATCCTTAGCTGCTAACAGAGCAGCTTGCCTGTGGCCTGCCAACCCATGGTGACAACAAAACCTCATGACACCCTCCTGGGTGGTTCAGAGGATTCATTTGGATGTCTTCATTTGTACCATTGCTTTACAAAGCTAAAAGTATTTGCATCACATAGACACTTGAAGGAGTTTGAAGGGTGCATGAAAATCTGTCCTTCAATGTGATCAATCAGAGTTACATTTTGATAGAATCAGACAGCAGCCAAAGCAGTGTAGGTCTGATGTCATCTTAAACATGAGTTCCACAAGATGGCTCTCCCCCGGAGCAGATAGCCTCAAACCTTGTTCATTTTCCACGTTAGCAGGACTGAGTTAGCCACTTTGGTAAAACAGGAAAATTCAGGGTATGCATTCATTTAGCAGAAAATAAAGTCATAAAGTACTCTGTGTGTGTGTGTTTGTGTGTGTGTGTGTGTGTGTGTGTGTGTGTGTGTGTGTGTGTTTCAGTGTGTGTGTCTGTGTGTGCGCGCACACTTGTGTGCCATAGTGTGTGACCATGTGGGGTGGGCACAGGGCAACCTCAAGTGTTCTTCTTCAGGTACTGTGCTTTGTGTTTTGTTTTGTTTTGTTTTGTTTTGTTTTGAAACATGTTCTCTCAACTGGCCTTGAACTCAACAAGTAAGCTAGGCTATGCCAAGGATCCTCCATCTCCACCTCCCTAGCACAAGTATGTGCCACAATGCCTGGCTTTTTACATGGCTGCTAGGTATTGAACTTAGGTGTTCATGTTTTTCTAACAAGCACTTCAACCAACTAAACAATCTCTCCAAACTCACACTGTAATCTTCATGTATCTGAGTAAAATGAGAATTTTAGAAATAATAGAACTTAGAATAATACATGATTTGTGGAATTGAATGTGAACAAACTAATATTCAAGAGGAAGCAAGTTTGGGAAGGAAGGACCCAAAAATAAAGAAATGGTAATTTGAAATGTAGAGTATATTAATTTCCTAAGATTGTCGTAACGAATTATTATAAACTAGGTGGCTTGAAATTTTTATTCTTATGTAATTATGGAGGCCAGAAGCCAGATAGCACTTTCCATAGGGTATTATCTCATGAAGGTTCTAGAAAAGAATCTTTCCTCATTCACCCCATTTTCTGGTGGTTGTAGTTCTCTCTAGGCCTGTAGCTACATCACTGTATGTATCTGAATGTCTCTACCTGCATGTGTCTCCATACAAAACCAGCCCTTGAACTGGGGGCCTACCCAATGCAATCCAACCTCATTTTAATTAATAATATCTGCAAACCTTATTGTCCAGAAAAAAACATTTTCTGTGGTTCCTGAGGAACGTGGTCTTGGATGTAGATACCATTCAACCCACTTGTCTTAGTTTGCTTTAGTGCATGCATGCGTGCATGCGTGTGTGCCTGTGTGTGTGTGTGTGTGTGTGTGTGTGTGTGTATCAGGAAAAAACTTCAAGTGTTCAACTGTCTTTCTCAGTTTATGAAAAGAAACCATAATCACAGCAACTCTTCTAAAGGAAAAACATTTAATTTGGCTGGCTGACATTTTCAGAGGTGAGTCCATTATCATCATGGTGGGGCATGGTGGTGTGCAGGCAGGCATGGTACTAGAGGAGGAGCTGAGACTCCTACATCTTGACCTGCTTGCAACAGGAAGTGGTCTGTGTCACTGGACATATGTTGAGCACAGAAGACCTCAAAGTCCTTCCCCACAGTGACACAGTGACTATTATTTCCTCCAAAAAGGCCACACGTACTTCAACAAGGCCATGTCTCCCAATAGTGCCACTCCCTATGAGCTTATGGGAGCCAATTACATTCAAACTACCATAGCACTGTAGAGATACATCATGAGTCTGGTGGATTTTCTAGGTTTTCCTGGTACTGGCTGAGTGTTTAGCACACCTCTCTGGCATATCTGCCCATATTTCTTCCAAATTCTTCAAGGTCCTACTGGATATGATGATAGATTTCTAAATTCTAAACAAATATTCCCACATGGTCCTGAGTTCTCTTTGCCTTCAGAATTCAAATGTAAATGTAAGTTTGGGTGCATGCATGCGTGCATGCGTGTGTGCCTGTGTGTGTGTGTGTGTGTGTGTGTCTGTGTGTGTGTGTGTGTGTGTGTGTGTGTGTGTGTGTGTGTGTGTATCAGGAAAAAACTTCAAGTGTTCAACTGTCTTTCTCAGTTGCTCTCCACCTTATGTTTTAAGGCAGGGTCCCTCACATTTTTTGTCTAGGACTCCCTGATTAAGTTAGGTTGAATGGCCAGTGAACCTTTCTCTACCTCTTCATCACCAGTATTACAAGCATGAGGCATCATGCCTGGCTTTTTTGGTTTATGTGGGTTCTGACTTGCCTCATTCATGTTTGTGAGGCAAACACTTTGTCAAGTGAGCCATCTTCCCAGCCTCAGCCTGAGGTTTCCCATTTGAAAATCTAATTTCCAAAAGACTTCCGTTAGTACTGTGGTTTGAGTATGAAATATGTCCTGTAGGCTCCCGTGTTTGAATACCTAGTCCCAAGGTGATGGTGGCATTGTGGCAGGCTGTGAACCTTTACATGGTGCAGGTTTATTGGAGGATGTGGACCATCAACAGAGAGCAGAAGAGACAAAGTTGCTATAATAGGTGTATTCAATTGTATTTTATTTACAGCTGTTCTTGTTCACCTCATGTAAAGACCACATCCCCATTTCATCTAGCTGTAACTTATATGATGTTCCAGCAACATATACTTTCCTGTCTGTATCTAAGCAGAAGTTTTAACACTAATGAACCAGATTTCTGCCCTGTGTTGGGAACAAGGCCCTGAATGAGAAGATGCTTGGAGCCAGTCTTTACATAGATACAACTTACATCAAATTCTTCATCAGCTTATAACTTACATTAGCATGAGTGAGGAGTGAATGCACAACATTGTAAAGCACTGGCATTATTTCTTACTACAGTGAAGAATGACTGATAAACTTCCCAAACCCTGTTTCCAAAAGCTGGGAAACCTGATTCTCCTATTCTTCTCTGAATGTCACTGCATGTGTATTTACTAATTCAGTATACTGGATGTCACTTAGACACCATTGCCTGCTGAAACTGATTTATATCACAGACTTGACTCTGAAGAAACTCCTGGTTTAATGAGGAAGAGGGACCAGAAATTTGAAAGTGTGTGGCAGTTGTCCAAGTGGGATGACAATTAAGACACAGGAATTGCAGGAGCCATTTCTACAACTTTTGTTTGACCATAATGCGACCATGTGTTTTTTCCTTATTTCTTAACACATGAGCAAACCAAACCTTATTTTTGTTAAAGGTGTTTTCAGTGAACTATGATGTTTCTTAAAAGCTTAGCCCAAGTATAAGCAAAAAAAAATCACCCAGAAGTTTCTAGAGAAATGGTGGAGCAAAAATAAGAAAGAAAGAAAGAAAGAAAGAAAGAAAGAAAGAAAGAAAGAAAGAGAGAGACAGAGAGAGAGGGAGGCAGGGAGGGAGGGAGGGAGGAAGGGAGGGAGGGAGGAAGGGAGGGAGGGAAGGAAAGGAAAAGAAAGGAAAGGAAAGAAAAGAAAAGAAAAGAAAAGAAAAGAAAAGAAAAGAAAAAAGAAAGCTTTCTAAAGAGAGACCCCTCCCTCCTCTTTTGGCAAGTTTAGTAATTTTTCACTTTAAGAGTAAACTGTATCTTTTCACTTTCAAATTGTTTCCCTCATGTTTATAAATGCATATCCATTGTTCAATTAATGTGTTCTCTACTTGTGAAAATAGTTTGGATAAAATGTCTCATAAATTTCCCTTGTAAAATAATGAAAGAATTTTCTTCATTCAACAACTTGTCTCTCAGGAAGCAGGTTCGAGGAACCAAGTTAACAATGTTAGATAGAGGAAGGATGTACTGTGTGGTCAAGCTCAAGTTAGGGGAACCCTGAGATGTAAGTGCATTCCAAAGCAGAGGTCCTGTTGGGTCTCAACTTTCTAAGAGCTTTTCAGCATGGAGCTCCCAGTTCCAGGAACTCTTCAGTCTCTCAGAATTAGTTTTGCTCAGGGATGCTGTATCACTCCATCTTGACTGTATCAGCTGTAGTCACCACCCTGAACAAGGAGCTATAGCTCCTGTTTAAACCCGTTCTCTCCCTAGTAGCAAAGCATTGTCCAAGACTCTGCTGTGGAAATTGGAGGAATCTGTGAAGTCTGCTCCCAGGTCACTGTTTAGTTGTTCTGTTTGCACAGGGAAATGATATCTATCTTTTATATCCTGCCGGGGAGTGCGGAGCTGGGGGGGGGGAGGGTTAACATGTGTGGTGGATGTGCATTCATGAGCTACTGTGCACACATGCAGCTGCCAGAAGAAAGAACCAGGCATACTGGTCCATTCCTTTCTGCTTTATTCCTTGAGATAAAGGCTCTTGATGAACTTGAGTGGGGCTGGCAGCCAGTGAACCCCAGAAACCTCTCATTCCATCCTTTGCAGCATCGGGTTTACAGGCACATGGGAAGCCATGCTTGGCCTTTTGGGTGAGTACTGGGGATTTGGATTCAGGTCCTCAAATTTGTGCAGCAGTGCTCTTCCCCCTGCACCATCCCTCCAGGCCTCGTCATCTATTTTTATTTTACTTCTTGCTTTGCCAGCCACATCAAATCTTCCTCTGACCAAATTCTAATATCTGACCCACCCATCTCTCTCTCCACACTCCTTGCCTGGTTCAACAAAACATCCCCAGTCATTTATCCACCACATTGTGATTTACATCTCTAGCTGCCCCTCTTAAGGCCTGATGCATATAAACTTGGTCTTCCTTGTTCTTCTAGGATGCTGTTTGTGGTCTCAAGTTAGCTCTAGTGGAGGTCCAGTTCATTTGCATGCCTTTATTATCACCATGGTGACCAGTGCAATGTTTAGAACAGTCAGTGTTCCTTATGGTGGCAGAAGACACTGAGATTCCTTGGCATTCGTATTATACCACTGATGGTGTTACCAATTAACTTTCCAGAAGCCATTTTCCTCCACCACACAGTGCAAGATGCAGACAGAAAAACTTTTAAGTGGTGGAGCTTCATAGGAGATTTTTGTGTCATTGGGAATGTCCTCAGAGGGGACCTTTGTGGTCTATTCCATCTGAGTGTCCTCAATGCAGGTGGACAGATTGCTACCAGAATGGAAGTGGGGTACCACCAAAAACTAATTTTTAATAAGAAATCCTGACTATTTTCTCCTTTTATTGCAAAGATTTCAATAAATGGTTCAAACTAAAAGCTTATCTCAAAAGCCCATCAGACTTATAGTACTAGGGAGCAGAAGGACTAGAAACCCCAAGCACGACCAGCAACTTAGGGGTGCTTAGCTGCAACCCCATCAGGTGAAGGTTAGAGGATCAAAAGTTCAAAATGATCCTAGCTACACAGTAAGTTAGAGGTTAATCTCAGCCACATGGAACATTGGAGAGATGTATGGAAGGGAGAAAGTAAGGGATGGAGAGAGGATGACTAACAAGTACATGGTATATTTGGACAGAAAGAATAACTCCCCTGTCATAGAGTATAGTGGGACAATTATGGTTGACAGGTTAATTGTGTATTTCACAGTAGCTTAGCAGGAAAGATTTTCTCTACACAACAAAGTGATTAGTGTTTGTGGCAGTGCAAATGCCAGTCACCATAATCTGATTACTGTACATCGTCATACTCCCAAACACTGCCTTGTGCTCTCTAAATATTTACAATTATTATGCATCAATTGGAAATGAAAACATTTTTAAATCCCATCATTTCTTATCATTCTTTATTCGAAAGTTTGATCCTAGTCTCTTACCCTGTTGTATAGCAATTCCCTTTGAATTCAAACATTCTGCTAAGGAAGTTCCTGAAGCTTGCAAAATCCACAAGGCTCTTCTCCATGTTCAGCGGTTAAGAGCACCAGCTACTCTTCCAGAGGACCTAGATTCAGTTTCCAGCACCCACATAGCAGCTCTGGACTGGCTTAACTGTAAATCTAGAGTATCTGTTGTCCTCCTCTGGCTTCCAAGGACACTCACCTGGTGCAGAGACAGGCATGCAGATCCATAGAGGCAAAATAGAAATAAATTTTAAAAGAATGTAAAAAGAAGCGTGACCAGCTCTGGCACTAGCTTGCTGAGTGATCCTTGTTAAGTTAACCCCAGTTTCTTAGGATTCACTGTTTCACATGTCTAGTGGAGATGTTGAGTGATGCCATAATTTCCTAATGGGTTCCCAGTCAGAAATAAAAATAGACATGGTACAAAGAAGTAATCTGTGTTCGTAGAAGTTCAGTTTTTAGGATTTCAGTTCTTGTATTAACTATGTGTGTCTGAGTGGGGATATGTGTGTATGAGTGCAGGCCAGAGGAGATGGATCTTTCTGGGGCTGGAGTTATAGAAGGTTATGAGCTGCCTACTATAGGTTCTGAGAACAAAACACTGTCCCCTGTAAGAGCAGTATATGCTCTTAACAGCTGAACTGTCTCAATAGCCTACCATATAAATTACTGTTGCAAAGCACCCCAAAGTTAGATCTTAAAACAAAAGTAACAGAAGATTGTTATTACTTTCTGTGGGTTAGCTGAGCTCAGCAGGGTGATTCTTCTGCCTCATAAGTGACTTGGGTTGGGCCTTGTGATGGTTTCAATCTGCACTGTCTCCCACAGGCTCATGTGTTTGAACAAGTGACCCCCTTGTAGCTGTGTTTCAGGTGGTTGTGGGAGCTATGTAGGGCCTAACTGATGGATGTAGGCATAAGGAGTGGGCCTTGGGGATTGTATTCTGGACCTGCTCCTAGTCTCCTCTCAGTTTCCAATCCACAGATATGTGAAGAAGCAACTGCTACACACTCCCCAGGAACATGTACTGCTGCAACGCCTTCCCGACCACAATGTGGGCCAAATAAGCCCTTCCTCCATTTAGCCCTTCTGCTAGGTTTTTGGTCACAGGAAGAAAAAAGCTAATTAACACAAAGTTTGGGCTCTAAGGAGTCTGTCAGAATGGCAGCATTGCAAACAAAGCTCCCTGAGTTTATCAAACCACACACCTCTCCTTCTTCTTTTGTCTTGGGGAATTAATATTTTTCCAACGGAAGGTCTTTGATGGCTTTTCCAGCCTTAAAACATTGATTTCCAGACAGAATGGATTTTTCCAATTTGGATGAGAGGGAAAATAAAAATGGCCAGGGCAGAAAGCCCCTGGCTGGGAGACCTTTTTTTAGTACTAGAAACTGTGGAACGACATAACAGTTTGTCCTTTCCTCTGGCTTCTGAATTGACTGAAGTTTTGTTGTTGTTGTTGTTGTTTGTTTGTTTTTGTTGTTGTTGTTTTTTGGGGTTTTTTTTGGCTATCTGGACTCTTTTGTGTTGCATTCCTTCCAACTGAAAGTCACTCTTACTCTTGTTAGAGATTTGAACCCACCTTCATAGGGAAAGAGTAATCCTTACTGTGATGGGGTGGGAGGGAATCCTGACTTGAACTGAACTCCCAACCTGCTAAACATACTGGACCAGGACACTGGAGCCCCCAGCATCCCAAGTGGGATAGCCAATCTTGATAGTGAACTTGATGGTCTCTAGAATCAACCTTAGAGACAGAGCTTTGGATAGGTTTGTGAGGACATTTCCAAGAGGTATTAACTGAGGAGGAAGACCCTCCTTAGGTGGATCTATCAACTGCAGCCCAGATATAAGGTCAAAAGAACAGTGCTACTTGCCTGCCTTTGTATCTGTTGCTGCTCCTGTAGCCACCACAATCCCTCATTAACATCAGAACCCAGCTTCTTCAGCCTTCCAGTAGAGATGGGAGACCAGTGATTTCAGGAATGCTCCAGGTCTTCAGTATTAGGTTGGGACTGCTGAGGCATCCAGCTTTGTTGACTGAGCAACTACTGGGTTTCCAGCCTCTTCAGCACACACACAGCCATTTTTGGACTACCCGACTCTTGTCATATGCCAACCCTAGTGAATTCCTCTTTTATAATATACATCAAACTGTCAGCTCTGCTCCTCTAGAAAACCATGCCTAATGCACCAAGGAAACTTGCTGATTACCAAGGAATACAGAAGGCCAGGCCTCTCACTAGAGTTAACCCTCCACAGTGGCAGAGATCCCTGCAAATTTATGAACACAAGTCTGTTTCTCCAGGCTCATGGTCACTTCCTTGTGACTGTTCAGTACAGAGGTCCAGCCCAGAAAGCCCACCAGGGTATTGACTCAAACATGAATGTGAGTAAAGATCTTTCCAGAATGAGACAAAGCCTAGAAAGTTTAAGAACACCAAAGACTAAATGGGAGGGTTGAAACAAGCCATGTTGGAGATTTTATAAAATGAGAATTTATGTCATTATATCATAGTAAGTGTGAATATTTCTTCTCTTCAGCAAGTAAGTTTCTTTCCCTCTTAGGTTATTCTAGCTCTGGTGGCCAGAGATCTCTTAGAAGACCTAGTCTTTGTATTTGGGGAGGGATTTTCCTTATTTTCCAGTGCTGGGAGTTGAACACATGGCCTCATACATGCTAGACCAGCACTCTACCACTAAGCTATAGCCATGGCTAGTATGTGTGTTTGAACTATGGCTTTAGTATAGCTTATATATTAATACTTGCTATACTAAGCCCCTTCTTACATTTAGCTATTTTCATCACACTCTTCTGTCACATTTAAAGGGGTCCATTTTCAACTAGGACAGACTTTGAAGGTGATACAGTTCACAGAGTACAGTCTTCCCATGGGAAACCACAGGGTGGTAGCTCAGAATCCTCATGCGTCTGTGTGAGACTGGGGAACTCTTCCTCCTTTAGGTGCCAAGCAGTTATTGGGCTTCAGCACTACATTTCCCATTATTGCTAGGATTCTTTTAAACCCCATTTCCTCTTTTAACTGGATGTCATTTGTTCATGCTGGGGAGGCACTTGGGAAATGTACTTATTGTTGCATATTTATCTTCTACCAGGCACTTCTAGTGAACTTTATATTAATTCTAAAGGATGATGCATCAATTACCTAGAGTTTTTTCTATTTGCAGAAGCCCATGGTCGTGGTAATAAGTGTTATCCTATCCGAAGGTTTATGCACTGTTTTCTATTGCATGCATTCAAGTGTCCTCACAGTGGAAGTAAGCAATTTGCTTTATTAGTGATGTTTACTGAAAATACTTCTTAGTTTTACTTCTGTGATATAAGATGTGATAAATTAGGTATCTGCTGTTAAAAATATCCTATTTTGGCTGGCTTCCTAAATATTTTAAAAGCAGAAGTACAGGCTAGGGTAGACGGAAAGCCCAGTCAGTAAAGTACTTGTCTTGCAAACATAGGGTCCTGAGTTTAATACCCTTCTGTAAAAAGAAAGCTGAGCATGGAGGCACACACTGAGAATTCCAGTGCTAAGGAAGCAGAGACAGACAGATCCTTGGAGCTTGTGGGCCAGCCACCCTAGACTACTTACCAAGTTCCAGAACAATGAAGACCCTGTCCCAAACAACAAGGAAAGTGAGAAATGACACCTAAGGCTCCCCCTGATCTCCACACGTGCTCACACCCACATATACACATGCACCCTCCCACACACTCTCATGTATAAAAACATGTTTACACATCCATAAAAAGAAGAATATGCTTAATTATGTCTGGTACCCTTCAGCATCCAATGCAATTAACGTGTGATATTTTATCACCACATCTCGTCAATTATAAAATACAGCACACTTTCAAAATGTTATTACAGAGAAAATAAAAGGCCCGTTTTATAAATGAGATTTATGACCCAATAGTAGACAATGAATGACACGCCCAACTATTTTGTGGAGAAAAGTACTTTTTATTATTTGAATTGTTTGGTTCAACTTTAAGGTTTAAGTTTCTATCTACAAAGGAGAATTTTAATTTTTCATTCATTTATTTTTTGTGTGAGTGTGTGTGTGTGTGTGTGTGTGTGTGTGTGTGTGTGTGTGTGTGTGTGTGTGTTTGGGTGAGCATTAGGTCATGCCCCAGTGTGCTTGCAGAGGTAGATGAAACCTTGGAGTCTGTTATTTCCTTCCACCAGGTGGGCGCTAGGGAATGAAGTCAGATGGTCAAGCCTGGAGGCAAGTGCCTTTACATGAGGATCCATATTACCAGTCCCACAAATGAGTTTATCTTACAGTTCCTTTATATGTTATATGTTTATTAGCATCTCTAGTTCATAGACTGAATTGATTAACTTCCCATTTTTTTCTTTCTAAGGCATGTTTGTTTACATAGCATGGAAACTGTGGTTCCAGGAAGCTGAAGTAACAGGTTAAAGTCTCTGCAACTAAAAACAGATTTTTTTTTAAATTTTATTTTAAGGATTTATTTATCTTAATTTGGGGGGCATTAATATCTTAGTTTCTTCATTTTGCCTGCATGTATGTCTCTGAACCATGTGTGTGTGGGGCTCATGGGAGCCAGAAGAGGCCATCAGATACCCTTGGAACAGGAGTTACAGGCAATTGTGAGCCACCATGTGGGTGCCTAGGACCAAATCTAGATCCTCTGGAAGAGCAGTCAATGTGCTTAGCTTCTGGGTCATCTCTTCAGCCCCTCACAGGCATTTTCTTCTGATTTTCTATTTCTTGAATCAAAGTTGATCCTCTATATTTTCCTGAAATATTATCTTTTCCTTTGGGAGACTTATTTGTCAACAAGGAAATGTACACAATATCTGCCTAATCTTTTCAGCAAATGCCTGTATCCTTAATTTTATTTACTTTTTTTCTTAATTTTATTTGTAGTATATTTATGAGAGATTTGCCCATTTCTCAAAGATTGTTATTGTATTTACTTTTAGTATTTTCACATTCTTTATTAATCCTTTAATCTTGATTTCTTTCTTTCTTCTGCCTGTTTTACTTAGTAATTTCTGTCATTAGGAATAGCTTACTCTTTTTATATAATAATGTTAACATATTGCACTATTACAAGCCAACAAATGCACTAATGAAAGAAACTAGTCATTCACTCTCGTTTTAATATGTGACAATCTTGCTGTCACTGTTTTCAAAAAGAAACTTCATCATTTTGTAAATAACCGGTTTCAATTTTTAATCAATATTTGCTTTTTTAAAAAATTTGGGGCTGAATATATGGCTCAGCAGTTAAGACTTGGGTTCCCAACACTGATATCAGGAAGCCCATGACTACCTTTAACTCCAGATCCGGGGATTCCAATGCCTCTGGCCTTGGCAGGCATTGTACTAATGTGCACATACCCATACACAGACATACCCACAAACGCATAATCAGAAACAAATCTTTAAAAATTGCTGCCAATGAGAACTTAGATTTGTGGATTTTTAGTTTTGTTTTTAATTTTTCCCTCTATGTTTTCTGTCCCATTCTCCAATGCTTAGCTTGCAATATAATAGGGAAACTTTAGTATGTAGAGCTTTTCACTTATTTTTGTCTTCCAAAGGCCTTTTATATGATAAATTTCACGTCTATTTAATGCATGTATGGCAGGAAGATGGGTCTTTATTAGTAAGGAAAAAACCATTTACTGTCCTGGTTAGATTTTATTCTCAATTTAAAGACAATCTAAAGTTACCTGGCAAGAGAAAATGTCACCTGAAGAACTGGCCTGTGGCCATGTCTGTGAAAGACAGTCCTAACTCATGATTAATGTGGAAGGCTCAGCCTCCTCTGAGCAGCACTATCTCTCAACAGGAGGTCCTGGATTGTCTGAGAAAGGGGGATGAGTATGAAGACAATGATTGGTCCAGGGAGCTAGTCAGTAAGTAGAATCCCTCCATGGTTCCTGCTTGAATTCCTGTTCTGACAGTAAACATTCTGACCTTGCTCAAGAATGAACTAAATAGGACATATTTTACAGCCAAGAGCATGTTCCTCTATTATGTATCTCACACTTTTACATCTTGACACTTGTTTTCCCATGCTGCAGACTGAATCCAGGACCCTGTACACTCAAGGCAGACACTCTACTAACAGTATCCCACCCCCAGCTTTCTCGCCTACTTTGACTTCTTCAAGTTCATAATGGTCATTTGGAATGCATTGGTCTACATTATTTTCATGCTTTCTCCTTTCATTATTATAAACAGTCTCTTACATCCCATATAGCATAGTATATAGGCAAATGTTTATAATTATTTTATCTTTAATGAAAGATAACATCATTAATGTCTAAAGACAAAAATTATGTGCTTAGGTTTCTGTCTTCAATTTTTTTACTTCTATTTCTTTTTTCATTTTTTAGAGCTTTTTCTTTCTTTCCATTTTTATTTAAATTAGAATCGAGATTATTTTACATGTCAGTCCCAGTTCCCTCTGCCTCCTCTCCTCCCCTCACCACTAACTAATACCCTACCTATCCCATACCCTTTCTGCTCCCCAGGGAGGGTGATGCCTTCCATAGGGGTCTTCAGACTCTGTCATCCTTTGGGATAGAGCCTAGGCCCATCCCCTTGTGTCTAGGCTCAGGAAGTATCCCTCTATGTGGAATGGGCTACCAAAGTCTATTCCTATGCTAGGGATAAGTACTGATCTACTACAAAAGGCCCCATAGATTTCCAAGGTCTCCTCACTGACACCCATGTTCATGGGTCTGGATCAGTCCCATGCTGGTTTCCCAGCTATCAGTCTACTTCTGTTTTTAAATTGCCCTTATTTCTTCCTCTTCTTCATAGCCAACACTTCATTTTCTTTCACTGCTGGACTTAAATGATACACACGCTGTTCTCATTTTATCACTGGCTATTTTTAACTTTTCTCTACAATATTTTTATTACATATTTTTCCAATTATTGGTATTTGGAAGCTCTGAGTCATAAAAAGAATTTATTAGACATTTAAGCCTTCAAATTGTCCCTACTTTCCAGTTTTGCATGTAGTCCTGTGGTTAGACACAACCATTCTTGGTATTTCCTTCCAGTTTTTCAAATGGGTTAGAAAGTTATTTAAACTTAATTGCAGTCATTCATCTACACATTTAAAACATTCTCATCATTACAGATTTATTTATTATATGTGTACATGCATGTGTACCACAGCACACATGAAGGTCAAAAGACTACTCTCAAGAAACAGTTCTCTCCTTCTACCATGTGATTCGCCAAGACTCAAACGCCAGATACTAGGTTTGGTGACCAGTGATTTTTTTTTTTTAACTCAGGAGATCAAATGGAGTCAGTGACCTTTAGATGTGGGGAGGGCTTTCTAGGCAGTGACAATAAGTAACATCTTGACACAAGCAAAGAAATAGAAGGACAATAAAGCAGGTCAGTATGAGATGAAGAGATAGTGGTCTATCCCCATGCAGCTTGCCAGTGATGGGTTAGACAATAAGAACCCCAATCTCTAAGGATCAGTGATTCACGATTATGTTCTTCACCTGGAGATTAACTAGAGGTTGACATGGTAGCTTGTCATTATTTCAAATCCTGGAGACTGAAGCTATTACCTAAGCAGTATTTGTTGGAATCTGTCTTCCTGAATTTTATTAGAGAAAGTCATTGGCTGACTTCAGAAGCCACCAAAGAAGAGCCCCAGTGATCTCTCTCTCTCTCTCTCTCTCTCTCTCTCTCTCTCTCTCTCTCTCTCTCTCTCTCACACACACACACACACACACACACACACACACCCCTTGGAATAGATGACTTATACAATTAGTTTGAGACATCCACTAAATACACAAATGTCCCTACCCAAATAGCATATCAGCAGTGGCTGAGGAGGATCTGACTTCCAGCATTATCATAGCACAAAGTTCAAAATGTTCAATTCTAAAACCATCCAAAGCACACAAATAAAAAGAGAAATCCACAGAAAGTGTATACTACACAAAACTTTAATTATCTTAAATATTCACAAATATAAAAGAAACAAAAGCAAATCAGAAAAGTGGCCATAGCTGAGCAGAGATTCTGCAAAGAGGGAGACTGTACAGAAAGAAGGGTTTCAACAGGAGGGTCACTAGAATGTTCAGCAGCAGCTCTCAGAAAACAAGAAAAAGGATCAGCCAACTTGAAGATGAATACATTAAAATCAATTATCTAGTCTGTGAAGTGGAAAGAAAACTGAATGAAGGAAAATTGACAGCCCGTGGGACTCTGTTAAGGATACTGTTTCAAAGGTTCTGAGAGTCCCAGAAGAACAGCAGCCAAAGAGAGGCAAAGAGAGACATCTAAGGAAACAGTGGCAGAAAACACCAAATTCATTCAAAGATGTGGATTGTAGCATCAAGTGAGTTTCACAAGCTCCAAAGAGGGTATGCATAATCAGATTGTGTTAGGACCTATTAAGAAACGGCTGAAAGAAAAGTCTTGAAAAGAACAAAAGAAAACTCAGAACACATAAGTATTCTTGGTAAGAATAACACTGGTTTTCTCATTAAAAAATATGGAGGCCAAGAGCTAATGCTGGGGTGGAGGGTGGGACCCGTTAGCAAAGAATTTCTGTATCTGGAGATCCACAACCAAGCACCAAACACCGGGAATCCAGTCGAAGAGAGAGAGGAGGGAATACATAAGCAAGGGAGGTCAAGATCATGATGGAGAGGTCTACAGTGACAATGGTACCAAGCTTGTGGAAACTCATGAACTCTGGATGAACAGCTGTGGAGTACCATGGGACTGAACTAGGCCCTCCATGTGTTGGAGACAGTTGTGAAGCCTGGGCTATCTGAGGGGCCCCTGACAGTAGGAACAGGATCCTTCCCTGGTGCATGAGCTAGCTTGTTGGAGCCCATTCCTATGGTAGGATGTCATGCTCAGCCTTAACACAGGGGAGAGGGGTTTGGTCCTGCCCCAACTTAATGTGCCATGCTTTGTCAACTCCCCATGGGAACCCTTACCTATTGGGACCAGTGGATTGGGGGGATGGGCTGGGAATGAAGCGAGGGGAGACAGGAGGAGGGTGGGAAGGAGAACTTTGGTTGGAATACAAAATGAAATTTTAAAAAATAAAATAATAATAAAAAGGATTTCTGCACCTAGAAAAACTCTCCTTCAAAAATAAAGGAGTGCTAAGAAGAATAAATTCAAGAAGTATGTTGTTTAGTATCCTGAGTATAGTCAATAATAGAGCTTCATATTCCCCAAAACTGTCAGGAGGGAAGCTGTGGGTATCCTCAGTCAGAAAAGTGTTTGAACAGTGTACATGGAGCCCTGGGTTCCATAACCAGCACTGCATAACGCCAAATGCAGTGGTACACTCCTGAAATCCCATCACAAGGGAGGCAGAGGCAGGAGGGTCAAAAACTCAAAGTTGTCTCAGCTGCAGAGAGTCTGAAACAAGCCTTCAGTACATGAGACACTACCTGTCAAGGTAGGGGAAAAGAGAGGAAAGGAAGGAGGGAGGGGGGGACAGAGGGATGGCGTGATGGAGGAAAAGAAAAGAAAGAAGTTACTGGAAGAGAAGATTTGTTTCCTTAGCACAAAGATAGATAGATAGATAGATAGATAGATAGATAGATAGATAGATAGATAGATAGATAGATGTGAACATGTGAGCTAATGTGTATTTCTTGCTAGTACACAATGGATATGTACTTCAAAACACCAGTGTGCATGATACATTGCTCATAGCATTGTGTTTTGTATAAAACCTGATAAACATAAACAACCTTATTTTAAAAGAACTTTTTCATACAAAGGAGACATTACTACAGTTTTTAAAAAACTAGAGATATTTATTCTCATTGCCTGTACTGAAAAAAATGCCAAAAGGGATTCTACAGGCAGAAATGAAGACACCAGAGTAGTTTAATTCATAGATAATTTCTAATAAAGAAATGCATAAACAAATATGAAAACTGTGTGATAGTTTATCCTGTCAAGTTGACAGGACCAAGACTCCAAGACTGAGCTTGGAGACAAGGTTCTAGGAATGTGTGTGTGTGTGTGTGTGTGTGTGTGTGTGTGAGAGAGAGAGAGAGAGAGAGAGAGAGAGAGACAGAGACAGAGACAGAGACAGAGACAGAGAGGCAGGGGAGATACTTTTCCATTAGTTTCATTGAAAAAGGAAGATACACCCTAAGTGTTAGTGGTACATTCAACAGACTTGAATCCTGTACTAAGAGGAGAAAGTGGACTGAGCACCAGTGCCCATCTCGCTCTACTTCCTGACTGTGGATGCAATGTGGTCAGTCACCTCACACTCCTGCTGCCATGCTTCATCTACCATGATGGACTGTGCCCTCAAACAGTGAGCCAGAATAAACCTTCCTTCCTTAAGTTGCTCTTGTCAGGCATTCCATCACAGTGATCAAAAACATATACAGTATAGCTAGCATTGTCGATTTGGAAATAATCTCTCTCTTTCTTTCCACAGGACTACAAAGATTTCAATGTCCAACTTTGAACAATGGATAGAGCACCTGAATGAAAAATCAAGAAGGATCCAGAGAACTTAAACACAGTGGAAACTAACACATATATGGAGTGCTCCCCCTCATAACAGGAGAGTACATATTCTTTTCATTTGTAGGAACGTTCAGCTAGATAGACCATATGCTAACACACAAAGCAACTATCAATTAGTTTTTAAAGAAATCATAAAAAGAACCTTCTGTGGCCATGGTAGAATAAAGCCAGAAATTGGTAACAGAATGAAACCTGGAATTATAAATTATTCACACAGAAGTTAAACAGCAGACTCAAGTAACCAATAGATCAAAGAAAGAATCATTAGGAAAAATAAAAATATAGTGAAATTAATAAAAATTAAGATATGGCATGCTAAGACAGGAGATTCAGAAAAAAAAAGTTCTTGGGAAGGAAGGCATCACTGTAAAAGCCTCCACTTAAGAAGGGGAGCTCTCTTGGGAGTGGAGGAGATGGCTTGGTGGGTAAACTGCTTTCTGTACAAACATGGGTGCTGAGTTTGATCCCTAGCATGCATGTAAACAAGACATGCACAGCACACGTCTGCAGTGTCAGTGCCTAGAACACAGAGACAAGATGATCCCTGGGGCTTGAACATGTTTCAGAAAACTAAGGTGAAGAGATATTCATGAAGACACATGATGTCAACCTCTGAACTTGACATGGAGTATATACCAAATGCATGTGTACCTGCATATACACATAACACACACACACACACACACACACACACACACACACACACACACACACACACACACACACACCCCACAAAGAGAGAGAAAAAGCACTTAGCTTAGATCTAACTTTATACCTTAGAGATATGTTTTAAGAACAAACTAAACCCCATGCTAGAAAAGGATGTAAATAACAAAGACTAAAAGAGAGATAAATAGAAGAGAAATGAAAACTAGCAACGTATCAGCAAACAAAGCCTTACTCTTTTAAGAAGTCTCTAAAAATGGAGGTCATTAAGATGGCTCCCTGGGTAAAGACACCAAGCCTGGTGATCTTGAGTTTGGTACCAGGACTCACATGATGGAATAACAGAATTGACACAAATTGTCCTTCGACCTCAATATATGCATTATTGCAAGCGTGTGCACACACAACCACCCACACCCACACCCACACTCACACACACCCACACCCACACACACACACACACACACACACACACACACACACACAGCACTAAACTACTAAATAAACAATGTAATTTAAAATTGTTACACCTTGAGTTATAGTATCAGAAAAAGGGAGAACAAATAACTAAAACCAAATATGATTTTGAGTGTTTTACTGTATTACTACCAAAATTATTGAAACTAAATTGTGAAAGAATGCCATAAACTAACCAATTATATAGCCCATACGAAATGGACAGATTCCTAAAACTACACGAATTTCCAATGCAAATTCAAAAATAATTAGAAAATCTCAAACCCAAACCAGTAATCAAAATTTCTACTAAAATATATTCCCAATCAGAGAAGAGCTGTTTTCCCACAACAGCAGCACCCCTGCTGTACAGGCATAGACATATATTGTTCAGCGGGATTCACAGTGTAAGATCATTTGGTACCTACCTTGTCTCCTCCAGCAGCCTGGACAGCATCCTCAGGACAGTGTCAAGATGAATTCTAAATGTTTATGTTTCTACCCATAGACAAACTCTATTTTTAAAAACTGAAAATGATAAGTACAGAGTTTTAGACTTCACAAGTGAATTCAAATAAACATAAAAACAAATTAGCATTAATCTGACCTAAACCCTTCCAACACAGAGAAGACATTTTTTGTCTAATTTAAGGTGTTCCTGATAACTCTTACAATGTAATGGTGAATAAATAATAGATATTGCATGCATGTGATTACATTGCACATCTATGGAGGCCAGAGGCTGATGTCAGGAGTCTTCTAGAAGTCACTCTTCACCTTATGCATTGAGGCAAGGTCTCTCATTTGATTTGGAGTTCACTGTTTTCTGCTAGTTTAGCTGGCTCACTTGCTCCAGGGATCCCATCTCTGCTTCCTACATGCTGGGATATCAGGCAGGCTCTACATTTGCTGTGCATTTATGTGTGTGCTAGGATCTAAACACCAGTCTTGCACAGCAAATATTTTAGCTAATAAGCCTATTCCCAGGCCCTACACAACACAAGTTTAAAATGAGCAAATGACTTAGGCATATGTCTTTCCAAATGGCCACCAAAACATACGGAAAAGATTTTCAGTGTTTTAATGGTATTGGTCATTAAGGAATTGCAGATCCAGAGCCACAGTGATATATATTGCACTGTTTGGTGTGATGGTGTAACCAAAGAGTGGAAACAAAAACAATATACATTGGCAAAGACATGGAGAAATTTGAACTTTTGCACATTGCTGGCAGAATATAAAATAGTGCCACCACTGTGAGCAGAGCTTGGCAGTCCCTCAAAAAATTAAGTGTAAATAGTTAAGCACTAGCATATGGATCACAGTGACCATGTGACCATTATACTCCCAAGAAATATATGAAATACAAATGAAATAACAGCCAGACCTCTATATTCATGGGATGTACACATGTGGATTCAACCAACTGTCAATCAAAAGTATTCAGAAAAACAATGAGTGTGTATTGAACATGGACAGTTTCTTTTTTCTTACCGTTGTTCCCTAAAAATACAATATAGCAATTACATGCATAACATTGACAATGTGCTGATTGTTGTAGACAATCTAAAGATGATTTTGAGAATAAGGGAGGATGTGGGTAGGTTATATGGAAATGTTATGCCTTTTTTATAAAAGGGGCTTGAACCCTTCATTCAGTAGCTGATGGAAGCAGAAGCAGAGATCTATAGCTAAGCACTGGGCTGATCTCCTGGAGTCCAGTTGTAGAGAGGGAGGAGTGATATATGAGCAAAGGGGTCAAAACCATGCTGGGGAAACCCACAGAAACAGCTGACCTGAGCAAGTGGGAGCTCACAGACTCCAGACTGACAGGTAGGGAACATCCATAAGACGAACTAGGCCCTCTGATTGTGGGTGACAATTGGGGATTTGGGCAGTTTATGGTGCCACTGGCAGTGAAACCAGTATTTATCCCTAGTGCATGAAGTGGCTTTTGGAGACCATTCCCCATGGGAATACGTTGCTCAGCCTAGATAGAGGTGGGGGGTTTGCTGGGTCCAGCCCCAAATGATGTGATAGACTTTGATGATTCCCCCATGGGAGGCCTCACCCTCTCTGAGGAGTGGTGGGATGGGGAGACGGTGTGGGAGTAGTGGGGGGGATGGGAGGGAGAGGGAACTGGGATTGGTATGTAAGATTGTTTTAAAAATAAAAATTAAATGGGGGGCTTGAACATACTTGGATTGTGATACCATGGGAGTCTTGGGATCAATTCCCTAAGGATACCAAGGGATGATTATGTATGTCCCCACGTTTTGTCTGGATGTTTGCAGTAGCCTTGTTTATAACAGTTAAAGTATATGATCAATTCCAATGTCTACCAATGGTAAAACAATTGCATTCTGTACATACAATTGAATATTACTAGCCATAAAAAGAAAAGAAGTGCTGAGAAATACTACAACCCAGATGAATAACAAACATTTTATGAAGGGGCTACTCGGATGGCTCTGTGGGTAAAGTGCTTGCCACACAAGCATGAGGACATGAGTTCAGATCCTCAGAACACATGTAAAGTTAGACATAGTGGCACATATTGGTAATCCCATGTTTCCTATGGGAAACTGGAAGGCAGAGACAGGAGAATCCCTGGAAGCTACTGAACCAAATAGCCTGGTAAGCACAGTAGTGAGACAAAGAGACTTTGTCTCAAACAAGGTGGAAGTTGAGGACTGACACCTGTGGATATCCTATCACCTCCATATACATGGCCATGGCGTGTGCAGGACTGAATTTACACACACACAAACATGAACACACACACACACACGCACACACACACACATACACACACAGGTGCACACACATGTATATGCATGCACATGTACACATACACACACACACACACACACACACACACACACACACACACACAAGAAGACAGATTAACAACATATGGAACATTCTAGAAGCCAGATTAAAAGAGGCCACACAATTTGTGATTATTAGAGAGATCCAGTAGTAGAGGAATCCATTGGGACAGAGAAAATAATCTGATTACTAGAGGTGGTACAGTGATATAGATATTAAAATAGAACGAGGTTGTTTAATGGGTGGAGGATTTACTTCTGAGGTGAGGGCATGAGTTTTAATGACCTCCGGTTGGCAGTGGATTTTGAGATTCTACATCAGAGACACAAATGACATAAGAAAGAAAGATAAATTGGGCTGGATAAAAAAATTATCCAAGGATAGAGGATGGATTAAAGGCAACAAGTGGGAGGTAGTCTGGGCAACAGCCATCAGGCTGAATGTCACTGTGTGTGACAGAGTGCCATGTGCATTTCACCTGGTTTCTTAAAAATGTACATACAGAGGCTGGAGGTTGGTCCTTTGCCAGCACAAGGACCTGAATTCAACCCCAAGAACCCATGTTAAAAAAGAAACATCTTAGATTCCCAAAACTGGGAAGGAGACGGAAGGATCTCTAGAGATTGCTGGCCAGGCAAGCTCCAGGCCTTTGAAAGATACTGTCTCAAAAAACATGAAGGATAGCACCTGAGGAACAACATTAAAGCTTGTCCCGTGTCCTTCACATGCATGTCACACATGTGCACATGCATGTCCTCATACACAAATATTTACATATACACTCTTTAAAATTAGTTTAGTGGAGCTGGAGAGATGACTCCATGTTGAAGAGCACTCATTGCTCATCTAGGGGACCCAGGTTCAATTCCCAGCACTTGCATGGTAGCTCACAACCATCTGTATGTAACTCCAGGTCGACTGGATCCATCGCCCTCTTCTAGTCTCTCTGGTACTGCTTGCATATGGTTTATAGACATAAATGCAGGCAAAACACCATACATAGAATAAAAATTTTAAGTAGTTCAAATTTCAAACTCCCAACTATTGACATAAAAAAAACCAACTCTTACCTCAAAGGGTAAGATAATGATTCTAGAGCCAATTATAAGTTACCATGGCCAAGGAACACAGATATAGGTTACCTGAAATTCCATGTTCTGGCAAGGTAGTTTCATGCAGAATTTATAGTAGCAACAAAGAAAGTCATATAAATACATTGGTGGGAGCTTCCGGTAGATGGGCTTACAGCAAGGCAAGAAAATCCCTGATACAGGCCTCAGATGGTATACAACAGCATTTTTAGTTTTGAGGTTGGTAGAAGCCTAGTGGTCTTGTTAGTCCAGGCCATGACATTTTCGAAGATCCTCCCTTTTGGTTAAGCATCGATAATTCCCAAAACTACAGTAATTTGGTTTCCAGAACTACAATAACCTGTTTATGTAGACTCTTGCTTTTCCTGTGCTCATAGGTGATGCAGAGACAGTCTGACTGCAATGGGTCATCAATCCCATGGCATGGACCTCCGCTCTTCTCAGAAAGCTATGTGAAGGGATTCTGCCACATGGGCCTGAACTCTCTCTCCTTAGAGCCCACCCCCTGCTGCTGTCTTCCTGTCTGTCTATGGTGTTATAACTCCTCTAAAGACTCTCTTACCTCAAAAGAACAATCACACACACATACTGTGCCCACCTTGTGCTTGTTAAGTCTCTGGCATCTGCACACTTGGTACCCAGCTGGTGGTGTCTGGGGAGGCGTAGGCAGTGCGGCATTGCTGAAGGAAATACGGAAATACGTCACCACTGGTGGGCTTTCAAGTTTCTAAAGACCCCACTGTTTTGAATTAATTCCGTTGGCTTCCTATTTGTGGTTCAATAGGTAAGCCCTCCACCTGATATTCCAGCTGCCTGCCACTTGCCACCTCTACTCCCCCATCATGAACTCTAACGGTCTGGGACCATAAGCCCCAAATAAACTCTTCCCTCAATAAGAGCAGTTCTCATCTTGTGGGTCACTACCCATTTGGGGGTTGCATATTGGATATTTACATTACTATTCATAACAGCAGCAAAATTACAATTATGGTATAGCAGTGAAATAACTTTGTAGCCGGAGGTCACCACAAGAAGAGGAACTGTATTAAAGAGTTACAGCATTAAGAAGGTGGAGAACCACTGCTCTATAAGTTGCCTTGATCAGGGTGTTTTTTCTCAACAATACAAAATTAACTAACCCCCTAGAACTCCAAAACCAAAACCTTCCAAGTCTGTTAAGTTAATATACCACAAAAGGTTTAAAGTGTTAGTCACAAGGACATGCTGGTGCTACTGAGTGTCAGGAACCTCAGGCAGCCATTAGCATCACACCTAGTCAAACACAGAAGTGAACACATATGTATTAGTCACTTGCCTGCTTTTGCTCAGCTCAGTCTCTGCTTTCATATAGGTCAGGTTCACCTACCTGGGGAATAGAACCACCCACAGTGGGCTTTGTCTTTTCACACCAGTTAACTAATTTAATCCCACAGACAAGCCCATACACCAACCCTATGTAAACAGTCCTTCATGGAGACTTTTCCCCCTGATTCTAGGCTGTGCCAAATTGACAAGTAAAGCTAATTGATTCACTAAAGGTCCTTGAATTATGCTGGTCCAGCTGGCTGATGGACAACAATCTCCCCAGCCTCCAAAATCTTCACTCACATCCACAAAGGCCCTTTTCCATATAAGGAAAAGTTCACAGACTACATGTGTGAAAGATGAACACTTCCAGTGAACCATTATTCTAAGTACTATAGAGCTAAAGATCCAAATGTGGACATTTCTGCATATGGATGAGCCTTAAATCACAGAAGCAGGGCATGAACCCCCAGCACCACCTCCTTTAAAAATACATAAGCTTTATATTGTTTTATGCCACACAGGCATGTTCAACCTTTTGACACTACACCACCATTCAGCACGTTGTTAATTTACAGAGTTCATTTTAGTGAACCACATGCAGTCAAAATACAAATAAGAAAATGCAAAACAAACTTGATAATTTAAATATGTTCATGACTTTGTATTGGGCTGCATTCTTAGCTACCCTGAGCACATACAACTCATGGCCACAAGCGAGATGTATCTGAATGTACATATGAATAACATTCTTGGGCTACACACTTTTATTTGTCATAATGCAGTATTTGGGTTCATCAAGTTCGATACTTTCTGTCTTAAGTAAGTTTTTAAATTCTTTATTTTTTATGATTTGTTTACTTTATTTTATGTGTATGATTGTTTGTCTGCATGTTCAAATGTGCACTGTACACATGCTGGATCCTCTTAGAGGCCTGAAGAGGGCATCAGATCCCCTAAAACTGGAATTACAGACCGTTGTGGGCTGCCTTGTGGGTACTGGGAACTGAACCCAGTCCTCTGTAAGAACAGCAAGCATTCTTAATTGCTGAGCCATCTCTCCAGCTTCTTTTGGTTATTTTGTGAAATTACATTTATTTATTTATTGTGTGTGTCCATGAGAGCATGTGCACATGCCACAGTGTACAGGTAGAGGTCAGAGAATCACTTGTGAGAAGGAGTTCACTCCTTCCACAATGTTGAACCCAGGGATCAAACTCAGGTCTTCAAGTTCAGTGGCAAGCTCCTTTCCCTGATGTGCCATCTTACTGGTCCAGTAGTAAATTCGTCAACAGTGTGCTTGCTTTCGTTACTGGCCTCTTCAGCAACACTTCAGGCTATTCTTTGTTGTAGTGTTTCGTGGCTATTTCATGAATACCAAGTCTTCTCACACTCCTCGGAGAATTCCAAGAAGTTTCTTGAGGTGTGATTCTATACCACTAGATACCTATCCTCTTAATGTGCTCTGTGTTGACTTTTTCCTGGCTTCTAATGCTAAAATTAGAGAAGACATATCCAGAGTTAATGGCTGGCCAGCAGGTGGGGTGCTATTCATTTTACCCCATTTGATGGCTGCTTTGGTGTTGGAGACACTCCTTCCATATTATACAACTAGTGGGTAGGAGAATATGCTCAGAGATCTGTGAGCTCCACAGACTAGTAGATACCATCTTCAGTGCCTTGGCTCATGGGGACTCGGAAATGATGAAATACTCTGAAATGCTGGAGTACCAAATTAACTCCAGCATGCAATGTTACTGGGCTACCAGCCCCTCCTACCTCCAGAATGTTCCTCACCCAGTTGACGTCTTCCATGCACAAATAGGAACATCCATCATCCTTTTTCCTTCCCCTGCTCTGCTGTTTTATTGGAGTTTCATTGTCTCGGGGGACAGGAAAGGGGAAGTTACTGGGTGGGAGGGGCAGCCAACCACACTGTGAGTATCCCAAAGGAGAGACAAGAGCTGGGTGTAGCTGGTGGGCTCTGCTTGTGACTGTTCACAGCAGCTGTGAGGGCCAGGGCCTGCCTGTGTGGTCAAGGCTGTTAAATGCTTTGACTCTCACCTCTGGGTAGAAACACTTCCTCCAGGAACTCCAGCTCCTTGTGTTTTCATTGGCAAAGCCTACCTTGGCCCCCAACTGTGGTTCTCATTCTAGTTTTATAGATCTTGTAATCATATGGCCACTACCACCAATTCTGGTAGTTCATCTGGCTACCATCCTGGCTGCTGGTGTGGTTCCTTAATTCCCCCCAAATACTAATTAAGAAACTCTTATATGCCAAGCACTGTGCTGTTACTATAGATATTCGACTTTTCCCTATCTTCATAGTTGGAGCTAGGGAACCTTCGAGCCTGCTATTAAGAAACCCTTTTAAACTGGAAAATAATGATGTTTTTCCAATGAAATTATGAACAGACCGATTTGGAATAATAAGGATTAAAAAAAAAAGAAAAGAAAGCTCATGGGGCAGATGAGCTGGCTCACTAGGTAAAGGAGCTTGTCACCAAGCCTGATAATCTCAGTTCAGTTCCCAGAACCCGCATGATGAAAGAGAGGACCAGCATGTAAGTTGTCCTCTAACCTCACCACACAGCATGCATGGCACACATATGCACGAGCACACACACAAATAAACAAGTGTAATTTTAAAAGCTGTAAGGGAGACAGCTGAAGTTCACATTCTTGTTTTGAGACTGATATTCAAAGATCCAGTGGATTCATTTAGCCCCTAAATAAAGGTCTCGGTTTCTATGTGTACAGTGACTAGTTTGTACTGGATTCTTCCAAGGTTACTTTTAGTCTTGAAATTCTATGTTGGTTAGATAAATGTTCTTCACATTAAAGCAAGTGTCTCGGAAACCATTTTTTATCAGTGTTTATCAATTCAGTAGTCTGATTCCCCTGACCCTCTTTATACCATTCCTAATAAGAAAAGTACCAGCCATGTGTGCAGCACATGGGTTCTGTCCAGGGGCCGTGAAAGATACATAAATTACATGAGTGAAAGACGCAAAACACATGTTGACACGTCTCCAGTCCACATGTACTTTTTGGTTACGGTTTAATGGTGCTTAATTTTAAGGGTTATTCAGAAATCTGTTTAAGGTACTTCTGTAGAAATGTCTTTTAGATGAGGCCCAAAAGGTCCTTGAATGTAAACAAGTGGAATTCCCTGCGTTTCCATGAGGGAGGTAGACCAGTAGGGGGAGGAAGAAGAAATCTCAAGTCTGCAACAGAGCTAGGCATCTTACACCTTGTAGCATCTAGAAACAGTCATAGCAAAGCAAAAGAATAAAAGAATGTGCACATGGTGGGGCATCAGCCTCACCTATGAACCCATTATGGGAAGACACAGCAGGTCCATCTGCTTTGACCATCAGCCCCCATTTGGGGACTCCCTCTTGAGTCCTGCATATGCTGGCCACACAAGTGTAAGTTCATGCCCTTCCTGCTTGCTGCCTTCTGAGTGTCTGCTCAGTCCAGAGACCTGCTAGAGCCTCATTTCCTCTAGGAAACCCTCCCACCCCTCTCCATATGGATGGACCACTCCTCCATCCATGCCCTTCCTCTCTCTTTCTGGCACTACCTCCACTGTCCCATCTGTGTGTGAAATAGCATTTGTTTCTCATAATGAGCAACAATTACTGAGGAGGGATGGAGTCATAAATGTGCTTTTTCCATCTATGGAATTCCTGGTGTCTGACCAGTTTGCCAATGAATCCTTGAGTCAATTAATGAATGCCTGTTGACACCCAATGTCAGATTCAATTGGATCTTTGACCCTGAAGGTTCAACAGGAGCAGCCAATATAAAAGCTTCTGCCTTGAAACAGGAACCTTAGCTTTGTGACTTTTCCACTATAGAAAAATGCATTGGGTTTTTTTTTAATGAAAAATTGGTACTTGGTCAAGGAAAACCATGTGACCTATAGCATTCCACACCATCATTACTCTGGGGAGTTTGTGTATATGTGTGGGCCCATGTTTGTATAAGCATGTAGGACCAGAGGATGATCTCAGCTGTGTCTTGGGAAACAGTTCCCTTGTGTTTTTGAGGCAGAGTCTCTCCTTGGCCCCTCAGATCCACTTGTCTCTGTCTCCTCAGCAATGGTGTTATTAGCATATCTCCACACCAGTTTATCTTTACATGGATTCTCAGCTCCCACACTTTACTGATTTAGCCATCTACCAAGCTCCTGCTTCTCTCTAGGAGAGTTCACAAAGAAGAAATATATGATGCTGCCCTCAAACTGCTTACTTACTGCCTAAGTTGGAAAGAAAGCTCATGACGCATGTGTCCATGCATAAACATGAAGCTGCAACACATACATGTTTGTGCACATACACACACACACACACACACACACACACACACACACACACACAAATGGAAAATGATCATACTACCTTTTGGATAATTAAGTGGTACTTGATTGATTTTTCAACTTCAGTATGTTGTGAAAGCAATCTATACCCAGTGAAAGCCAAATTTCTGAATTTTAAATCTGGACCAAATAAACCCTTTTCTCCCCTATTTAGCTTTGTCTTGAGGTATTTGTCACAACAACAGAAATAAACTAGGATAAACTATAAAGACAGAGTGAAGAAATTACTCCATCCAAGGCTAATTTGGTGAACAATTAATTTAATTAAGATTTCTTACAGGAGCTTTGGGCATACATATGGCTATATCACTGAGAAAAATATCTCCTCTAACCATGTCACCCTACATCAATCAGTAACTTTCCGAAGATTCTCCCAAAGTGGGGCAGGTCCTTGTGAACCCTCTCCCACTATGCTGGTAAAATAAAATACTGTGTTTAAATTAAATTCATTAGTTTCTTTAATGAAGTGAAGTAGGAATTTGCATTATATTTCTATAGGAAGATGTCATTCAAAAGCATTTCCCTAACTACTGGGAACCTTTGGTCTGGGGTTATAATCAGGAAACTCTTGAAAGACCAAACATCAAAATATCCAAAAGAGCATACTCCCATGGAAAGTGGAAAGATATCCACAGAAGTTATAAACCTTGTCCAATACTACAACTAGTGGACTTCATGTCAACCACCATGAGTTCCTGCAATCTCCTTCACTTCTGTTCTCTCTCTCTCTCTCTCTCTCTCTCTCTCTCTCTCTCTCTCTCTCTCTCTCTCTCTCTCTTTCTGTGTGTGTTAGGGAAGGGTGAATGTACCCATGTGAATGTGCAGAGGCCAGAGGATCTGAACTCAGGCTCTCGTGCTTGCATAGAAAGCTCTGAGCCACTGAGTTGTTTGCAGGCTCCCTTCCTTCAGTTTTTGGAAATTTTTTTCTTCCATGGTTGGAAGGAAGCTTCAAAGGGTGTTGATATTCTCCACAAATAGATAGAGCTACTTAAAAGTGGCCTAGGGCAGGGGCTATGAACTCAAATGTCTGTAAAATCCAGGCAGGTTTCAGAAGTGATAGAGACAGGCCATGTTACTCTCTGAATACAGGCATGTTCTCTTCAGATATTAGGCAGGAATTTTCTTTCTTCCTCAAAGAACTATGTTCTTTCCTCTTCTCTTCTTTTTGAAACTGGGAATATTCTTGGCCATGATCTCAGTTTTCTTATTTTCCTATAAAAAGAATGTCTGCCCTGCTCTTAACTCAATTTAAGAATTTAAAAAAGTAGTACAGATACAATGATAAATTGCAGCTGACACGTGCCTCAGTGTTGGGGTTCAGCAGGAAGTTATGGGACTGTGCAGAACTAGGGAACACAGGACTCACTCCCAGAAGCAGCCTAACTCAATTCCAGGTTGCTGCTGCCAAGTGGTAATACAGGGGGCTTGCTCAGGCCAGATCTTATTTTTCAAAAGAAGCCAGAAATTTGTATATTTATATGAAATCTTCTAATTTTCAAATGTTGCCAACTAATTCAAAATATTTTTAAGACCTAGTATGAGCCAGAATTTTGTGATCCAAGCAAAACATGTCTACAGGCGAGGTCTGGCTCACGAGCCACCAATTTGCAATCATTGGTCCTGAACTAGACATTATGTGCCTCAAAGGGAAAGGGGGTAAGCAAAAGAAAAGGAAATTAATGTTTTCAAACACTTACTCTATGCCTGGAACTTGATCTCTCCCCTCATTTAATAATCCCAGCAGCTTAGGAAATACTGTTGGCCTCATTTTTACTGAAGAAACAATTAGATTTGAGTTCAATGACTTGCTCAAAACAACTCAACTAGAGACTTTAAAACTGGGGGAAGTTGCCTGCTTCCTGTCCCCTAAAATACATCTTCATCTGTGGGTTTCCTGTTCTCTCCGCTTTGGAGATTTTACCCAACTGTCTTATGTCCAAGCCCTTTTCTGTTCACCCATTCTCCCTGACCTCCCTAACTTCCTGAATGCTCACTCCCTACATACATTCTTGGTGATCATATCTTGGTCATGTCTTTGTTGTGTGCCTCAAGGTTGGCAGGTACAAGGATCGCTGCTTTATAGAGTTGACATGAAACAGGACTTTCACTTAATGTAGAAAGGATACATGCTAATTTGTATACTGCTACTTGGTTGTGTATACAACTATTGGCTTTTCCCCTCACCCCTCGTCTAGCCCTTTTTTGTGTGGGTTCTTTTCCTGTTCTTGGTCCCCTTCACTTGGATGGTGCATACTAACTCTTTGTGTTTTTTTGTTTTTTGTTTTTTGTTTTTGTTTTTGTTTGTTTGTTTGTTTTTTGGGTTTTCGAGATGATGCTGATAGAAGGACTCGTGGGGAGGAAGAGATGGGTCACACAGTGAAGTTCTTGGCATATAAGTATAGAGTCCTAAGTTCAGGTCCCATAATCTACATAAAAAGTGAAGTATGGTATGTGCTTGTCTTCTCTACGGTAGAGGGTGAAGAACAGGACTACTTGGACTCACTGGTCAGCCACCCTAGCCTAGCTGGCAAGCCTCAGGTCCCAGTGAGAGACTTTGTCTAAACAAGGTGAATGGCTCCTGAAGAATGACATCCAAGACTGACCTCAAACCTCCATATGGACATGCATGTGTGCATATGCATTCCTACACACACACCCACACACACACAGAGAGAGAGAGAAAGAGAGACAGACACACACACACACACACAGAGAGAGAGAGAGAGAGAGAGAGAGAGAGAGAGAGAGAGAGAGTACAAAAGCTTGCTGTAATTTACACCGAAATTATCCCCTCAAGGGCCCATGTATTAAAGGTGTAGTTGCTGGCCTATGGGGCTGTTAGGAGATGGCCATGCCTTTCAAAGCTGAGAACCAGAGAGAAGAAGTGAGGTCATTGAGCAGGGTGCTATTGACGGGAACCTGGGGACCCTCCTTCCTCTTTTTTCTGTGTGTATTATATGTGTGTATACACAGCTATGTGTATGTTAATTTGTATGCATTTATGTGCCTGTTCATACTAAAGCATGAGGCCAACCTCAGATGTTCTTTTTCAGGAGCCACCCACCTTGTTTTTTGTTGTTGTTGTTGTTGAGACAGTCTTTCACTGGCCTGGAACTCACCAAGTAGAGTAGGCTGGCTGGCTGATGAGCACCAGGGATCCTCTGGTTCTCCCCGGCCCCACACTGGGTTACAAGAGCGTTCTGACACATGCAGCTTTTTCTTGAGAGTTCTGGGGCTCGAACTCAGATCTTCATGTCTATGCATGACGTATATTTACTGAGCTGTCTCCTTAGCCCGAGTGCTTCTTCCTCTTTCTTTACTTCCTGTGTACCAAGAGATGAAAAACACTCCTCACCAGAGGCCCAAAATTAACAGTAAACCTACCATGGGCTGAAACTAAGAAGCTAAAGGCACCTTTTCGTCTGTTGATTTTCTTGGGAATTTTATCACAGAGACAGGAAGTTGATGAACAATACTGCCCCGCCTCCTTCTCCAAACCAGGCTTCCATCTACTGAGACTATATAGCTACTGACAAGTACAGTATGGGGAAGGGGTGTAGTCATAACACAGCATCATGTGCTCCTGAAGCTACAATGCACCTTCACGTCACTTACCATGTTTGCCATTTATAAAGGGACCTCATCAGCCAGGAGACATTATATTGCACCCATTTCACTGATGAAGAAGCTGTGAACATGGAGGTTATGGGGTGTCCCACCGTCAGGGGGCAGCACTGAGCTCTTTGAAGTGGGGTCTTGGGAAGTCTGTGTCCTCTTCCACAGTAATTTTTTAATCTTCTGATTTGGAAACTTCTACTCCTCCACAGCATAAAACTGGGGAAAACGTTGTGGAAATGAGGGAATAGCAATGTTCTTGACCAGTCACTGAGTAGTCTCATCTTCCTTTGCCTGGGTGTGTTTCTATGAGAGAGCAGAAGCGTAACTGTGCACCTTAGTGTGTGCTGCTTGCACACTCGTTATGTTAACAGAATTTACTTTGTCATCAGGCAGTCACTTTAACGTGATTTTCCAAATTCCAATCATTCCACCCAAACCAAGAGACTTCCCTTATTTTGACATGTAAATGTTTTCCATAATTTTACAAATAAAACTCATGGTATGATAAACATCTTTAAGGCTGAAATATGAGTTAGATCTGTGACAACATTGGGTGCATTCAGTACAGCTGTAGACTACACTATACCTCTGAGTAGGATAAGCAGTGACACACTTAGGCTGTATTGTGTATACATGATAGATAGAGGAGCATCTCCCAGGAATAATGTGGGCATCTCATGAGTGGTGGATGCTGGGGATACAGGGAACAACAGTTAAGAGAGTTGTTCTCTGGAAAGCTGGCTCTTTTCCACTGCCCCTGCCAAACTCAGCAGACTTCCATTGTTGTCCACCATTGGTCTGTTGCCCTTTACCTCCTCGGGTTCAATTCCACCCTCTGTGGAGCAGCCAGGATGAGCTACCTAAGGTTGCACCTCTGCCTTTACTGGATTCTTATAGCCTTTCCAAAAAAGCCATGAGTGCCAGAAAAGCCAGAATCAACAACAAGGTCTGGACCATTGCAAGAACTCAGTAAATCTCCTTTCTATTCACATGCCCGTATCTCTTACTCTTGTAACCAGGTGCTCATCAACTATGAATCACCCTGTCAGGCAATACATGACCATGTGTGCAATGGTGACAAGATTGTTTTGAAGGTCACCAACTGCTCTCTAGCTGGATCTGAGGCCACCCCACAGGAAAGAATCCATGCCTGATACTGTGGGCCAGTCAAAATCCCATGGCAGGAGAGATCATAGGTCCAATGGGGGAATTGAATACCTTTATTTAAAAAACAAGCTTTGAATTATTTTCTGCATCCATAAACCTGGCGTTTCCCTCTTCTCTTGCTCCAAACTATAACAGCTCCCAGCAAAAGGCCTTTCCTTTGGAGAGGGGGGTTTTACTGAGTACTAGATGAGCTGATTCCTTATGTTTAAAAATCATTCAGGGCCCAAACCCATAATCAAACCAATCTCCAAAGGAAACGCTCATCAGAGAATGTTACAAACTTCCACGGCTTAAGCCAGAGTTGTCATCAAAATTTAGAAAATGTATCAAAAATAGAGTTTGAAAACCATCACGCCCTTATTCAAGGACGTGCATAAAATCCCCCACCCCTCTGCTTTTGTTGATTTTTTTTCAGCTTTGAATGGGGCCACCCAAGTTCTAAAGATGTTGCCAGCAGAGTTCGATCAGTTCTGGTTTAGGGTGGCTCATGGTAATCAGCTCAGCAGGACCCTCCCCAAGCTGGTTGCATTTCTACTCCTTACATGGAAGACAAAACAAAAAGTGAACAGACAACCCAAAAGAGGCTCCAAATGGCGAGGCAGAAGCAGGTGACGACTTAGAAGGGCATGTATCCTCCCCCCGCATGCTGTTCACACTAGGCTCTCAGTGAGCCCTCATACAAGCTGGGAGGCAGCAAGGCAGACCTTCTTGGACCTATAAAATGCAGCCAAGAACTTCCCAACTTGGGATATCCACATGAGCCCTGGAATTAGTGAGGTCAGGTTAGAGGCCACCTGCAGACTCTCGTCACTCAGTTGATAGATCCTGGTCTTAGGGGTGGCTGTCTCTCTTTCCTTACCTCTGAATTTTCTTTCTAAACAGAGAATCCTAGCTTTCCATGACTCTCCTGCTACAATGAGCAATCAGAACAAACCCCTCAAGGTGATGGAAAGCAAAGATAGCAGGCATTCTCAAGCTTGTGTTGCAGACCTCACTCCAACAGAGCTCACACGGAGTGCAATGTCTCCCTGGGATCTTCTGTGTCATCTATGTCGAGAGTCTTTCTAAAAAGGTCTGAACTGATGCTGTGTCTCTGATGATACCTTTGTCCAAACCAAGTTATCTTCATTGTCATCTCTTCCTTGCCTAATTCAAAGCCTTCAGTATATCTCCATCCCTGGGGCAAATAAGCAGTCACCTTAGACTAGCACAGTAGCAATGTACTCCTGCCCTGTGAGGCCAAATTCATCCTCACACCTTTCAGCATGGACTCGGCAGCTGCGCTCTCCTCATTTGTGGTCTGTTGCTGGAAGCTCTGAACTTTCAAGTGAGTTCTCCCTTCCTTCAAATCTCCTAGAGCCCGCTTCTACATCTTCCTTCCTTTGAGTAGACTAGCCTACTTAAGCTGTGCACCCTCTCACACCCTGCCATACTTCTCTATCTCTCCACCACATGGTGAGCTGACAGTGATTGCACAAGCATTTGTCTTCAACTCTCCAGTTTTCAACAAATTCTTTAAAGGCCACAACTATAGCTTAAAGATCAAACAGTGTCCCACAAGACACAGACCAAGTCCTCAGAGGATACGGAGACCTGTGTCTATGTGAGTCTACCCATCATGAGAGTGGGCATGAACTGCAGTACCCTGGCCAGTTCTGAGACCCGGGGAAGCTCTCCAAGTACTGTGAGCTACCTGCAACAGTGAATGCTGATTATCCATGTGGCAGAACCTAGAATCACAGAGGAGATGAAGTCTGGACATGTTTGTGAGAGAATTTCTAGGTTAACCGAGGTGGCAAAACCACTCTAAATGTGGACCCCATGGGCTGGGGTCCTGCACTGAATAAAAAGGAGAAAGTGAGCTGACGCCTAGCATCCCTCTCTCTCTGCCTCCTGACTTCAGCTGCTTCATGGTTTTGTCTCCATATCTTCTTCACCATGATGGACTAGACCTGAAAACTATGAACCAGAATAAACTCTTTCTTCCCTATGGTGCTTTGGTCATATACTTCTCACCGCAGTGAGAAAAGTGATAGTAAGCCACCCATTATAAAAAAAAAAGAGACTGAACAAGATAATGTCAAGTAGGTCTTCAAAGTCCTAACAAATTGCTAACTATGTGAGGTGGACAAGAGGCTTTCTGCTGAGACAAAAGTAGTTTGGAATGGCTTACTGGCCATGCTGAAGACCTGCCCTCACACCAAATGTTGGCCAGGCATCCAGAAAGTCCAACAGCCTTTTCAGGTACCCATTCCCTCCCCAGACCTTGAAGCTATAATGAGATCCACACCCTTGTCAGGTTCTGAAGTCATTTGGCCTTTGGCCTGTCTCACCAGCCTGCCACACATGGGAGTCAGCCAGGCCTTCACACACGTGTTCCCTCTTACCTAATCTTTCCAGAGGAAACAGCATTCTAAAATTTAGAGAGAGGCAGGAAGGGAGAAGAAAGGGGTTGGAGAGGACAGAACATGAAAAATAGTTTCCCAACCAAGAAAAGAATATCGCATGCTATGGGTCATTAAACCAAATACTCAATGTGAGTTCAGAGGGCCGTTTTCATAAATGTCTGGAGTGTGGCGGTTACAACACACACAGCCTCCGGTCCTATCCAAACATAAATATAAGGTTTCTCCATGAAGCATGTTTGTCAGGCACCAAAACGATGTAATTAAATTCATGGGGTATGTGGGCATTAGAGAAATCAAAACCCCAGCAGCAGAGACCTTCTCAAAGATGCCATCATCACCAGGACAGCAATTACTCATGGGCCCCTGGAATGCACAGGAATGTCCGAGGGGCCTCCTCAGACTTGTCTAGCAATGGGTAAGAAAGCACCATAATTACACTTTATAACTGGGGCCAACCCTAAAAACATATGAACACTGGGAGATGTTGTCTCAACTCTTTGTGCCCTCTGAGGTGACTCTGTATGTGAAGGCTTGCCACCTTTGAAAAAAATAGTAAGTCTTCATAGAGCTAAAGTTAAATAGGAAGGGGGGCAAGAGAATATCCACAATGACAAGGGTAAAGTTCTGTTGGAGTTAAAGAAAAATCTGACCAAAGTTATAAAGGAGATGGGCTGGGGTTGTAGCTCAGTTGGGGGATACTTCCCTAGCAAGCAGGAAGCCCTGATTTCTACCCACAGTACCAACACCATCTAAAATTGGGTATGGGGGTGCACACATTGTCTCACCACTCGGGAAGTGAAAGAGGAAGAACAGGGGTTCAGGACCATCTTCAGCTATAGACTGAGTTCAAGGCCAAGATGGGCCACGTGTGACCCTGTCTCAAGGTAGAAAAGAAATCTAAAGCAAAGAAAAGCATGTTTTCCCCTAGAGGTGCAAATTAAATTAACTAGTATAGTTAGGTAAGAGGGGGAGGTCAGATTCCATAATCACAGAATATAGGACCATCCATTACTAAAATAAAGGTTTTCTTGATTAAATGCTACAAATTTTGCAGTGTTTTAATTCCATGGCTTCCCCATGTTATCAGAGAAGTAGGCAAAGCAAGGGTTATTAAGATTTCATGGAGGGGCTGGAGAAATGGCTCAGCAGTTGAGAGCACTTGCTGCTCTTGCAGAGGACTGGAGTTCAGTACCTAGCACCCACATAATGTGGCTCACCCTGAAATTCCAAAGCCCCTTCTGACCTCCATACACGTGTGCATTACATAAACACAAACAAAGAGGGATAAAATAAATACTGTCTTAAGGACATCTTAATTGGAGCATCAGTAAAGTGGTGTCAGGAGAGATGACGTGACTTACCCAAGAGCACACAGCTGTGTGTTGTGGCTTTGGAAGGAAAGCATGAGCCCTCTGAGACCTCATCAAACACCCAACTCACTCTCCCTGGTCACCTCCTGGTTCAGAGGCATGGTGATTTATTCCTTGCTGCTGTGAGCTCTTGGCTAGAAAAAGTTAATACATTTATATGGGATTTGGATTCAAGACAATTTTTTTGTTGTTTTAGCATCAAGCCAAACAGCCTGAAAAAGCACTTTCACCCACTTAATCTGATTTGAATCTCAAAATTCAAAAATCTTCCCATAAAAAGAAATCATTCTAAACTCTTTTCCAGCATCATGTGTAAGCTGTCCAAAATCCCCAAATGCTGATGCAGTGAGTCTGCTGTAATTAAGTGGCCAGTATCTCCATCTTTAAGACAGTTCCAACATGGGAGCCTTGTGTCTGAAGCACACAGTTCTATTTCTCATTCTTTCTGGCACCTTAGGTAAATGACTCTATTTCCTCATCCAGTAAATGGGATAGTGCTTGTTATCATCACAAAGTAGGTAACTAAGAAAGTCTACAGATCTTCTCCTTACTCCTTTTGTCCCCAAATTTCATTTGTTGAAACAATGTGTTTAGCCAGGTGTGTTGGTGCAGACCTATAATCCTAGCACTCTGGAGATTGGGGCTGGGGAATTATTTGAGGCCAGCCTGGTCTACATCATAAAACCTTGATGAAAAGAGAAGGGAATTAGGGGGAGAGAAGAAAGGGAAGGGAAGGAGAAAGGAGGAGAGGATCAATGAGTTAAAATATTACTTTATGTAATATATAAGTGTTAAAATACTGAGTGTTCGTCAGCTCATGCGCTTAAAAACCATTTGGCCATTGCATTATTGAATCTGATTTACAATCTTTGATATTAATCATTTATTCATTCACTCATTCTCAAATATGTATGTGCAGTTACTGTTGTGGGCACTGCTCATACAGTGCTGAAGAAAGCAGACAAAACCTTGACCATCCTAGAGCTTTCCCTTAACTAACAACACAGAGTCCTGGCTTGGTTAATGTTTCTGCACATGGATGAAAGACTGATAGCAAATTCATTGTAAATCCAAGAAGACGCACATGCCACTTGGTTTCATGGGAAGTTATTTGATCCATTCATTTTCATAAGTGGCAGACCAAATTCCCAGGAGACAGACTCCCTGGGGCACACAATGCTCTGAAGTGTCAGGCTGATGAGGTAACCTGGTGTGTAAAGTGCTTGCCATGCACACATGAGGACCTGCATCCAGATTCCCTCACCCATATAAAAAGTTGGGCTTGGAGGCACATGCCTGTGCTCCCAGCATCTGGTGGGCAGAGACAAGAGGATCCCTGGGTCTCTCTGTCAGCTCGTCCAGGTTCAGGAAGAGACTGTGTCTCAACCAATAAGGAGGAGAGAAACTGAGGAAGATGTCAGGCACTGACCTCTGGTCTATGTGCCCGAACACATGCGCACACACACATACACCATACACACACACACACACACACACACACACACACTATGAAGCACTGCCTATAGGCTTCTTTGTAACTGATGCTTTGTTCCAGGGCATCCCAAACCAGTTACTGGAGACAATGGGAGCATGGTCTCAACCAGTCCACATGATATCCTCGCCGGCCATACAAGGAAGTACACAGAGAAGAACTGACTCCCAAAAGTTGAGTCTATCCCAAAAAGCTTGGCTCCAACTCCACCTCATGACTTTTTCTAGCTGACAGATATGTTTCCAGCACAAGAGAGGTGTTGACAGCTTTTGTCATCTCTAGGGACCTAGACTTTCGCCAACATTCTGCCCCTCCCCTCTCTGAGACAGACTTTATTTCTCAGTGTCCATTAATATAAAACAAAAGAAAAGGCCAGCTGGGCCTTCCATTGTTGCACAGCTTCCCACTCTCTTCTCGGTCTTCCACAGGCATCAGGACCTAGACAGGAGTCCCTCAGAGACCAATGCCAGGCAGGTTGTGGGAATGACCAAAGCATTTGTATGATGGCTGGGGAGATGATACTTTCAGTGACATTCTTGCCAGGAGAGTGATAGGACCTCTGTTTAGATCTCTAGCACCTTTGTAAAAAGCCAGGCGTGGTAGCACATGCTTATAAAATCCCAGTGCCAGGGAGGCAGAGACAGGAAGGTCTCTGGAGCCACTGGACCAGCCTAGCCAAATCAGAGAGCTGCACATCAGTGAGAAACCCAGGCTCACAGAATCGAGGTGGACAGCACCTGAGAGGGAAGGGCAGCTGAGGTTGTCCCCAGCTCCTACATAATCATGTGCACACATGTACACACACACACATACACACACACACACACACACACACACACACACACACACACACACACACACACACTTTCATGGCTTCAAGAGGTGTTCCGGGCCTGTATTTCCTTTGGATTTCCCCTCTTAGCCCCTCCCCAGAATCAGTCTCCAGTCTTGAAAGGAATGCAGAGGACAGAGGGTGACTCAGAAGATGGTGGCCCAGTCATCTGCTTCCCATTGTGGACTGCATTTTTCACATGTTACTGGGTGAAGTTAGCAACTGCTAGAAATAGAACAGGGAGATAAAGGGGAGAAATGGGGGAGGATCTCATTTTCTCTAGAGAACTCTGCCTTGATTGGGGACTTTGGTGTTAGAGGGAAAGCCATTCGGCTTTGAACAGCTCTTTCTGACTCACATGTTGGCAAAGAATGTGCGGACCAGATAGCCCATCCCTTCCCCCAGCCTGAAGCTGCTCTGCTGAAATCTGAACTCCTTGTGCAGTCGTCCTTGCTGACTTGTGAAAGAGATCTCTCTATATTCATTTGGGCTCACACGAGTCACATGATCCCAATACATTCCAAATGCTAGGCTACAAGATTACTACTTAACCAAGGACAAACCAACAGGAATTTTAATCAAGACAATATCCAATAATGAATAAAGATGGAATGTTTTTGGAGGGGATCCAGGATACACATTTGGGAATTTTTAATCTTGCTCGTCTTTGAATCTGGCAGAAATGTTTTAAACTTTTCTGACTGCACCATTGCAGGCTGGATCCAGAAACCAACTATATCTAAGGTATTGAAGTATTTCATCTGCTCAGACATCGAATTTTCCAAATCCAGACCAGTAATTGATACCAGATTAACTCAAATATGAATCAGCAGTCAGTTCCTTTAAGTGCAATGCTTAAGATGAATTGTTTTATGATATGAAAGATAAAAAGCATCAAGACGATAGCGATCAGAACCTGACAGGAACGGCTGTGTCTTAGGATTTCTTTCGTTTGCTGCTTGTGTTCAGACCTGGCTTATCTGTGATGGTTCATCTGATTACTTAATTAAGCCAAACTCAAGTATTGGAAGCCAAATACTGAAAGGTGTTTGAAAGTTTCCTGGGTGGTGGCGCATGCCTGTAAACCAGGATTTAGAAGGCTGAAGAAAGAGAATCAAAGTCTGGGACAAAGTGAGACTCACTCTCAGAAACACCAAGAACTTCTGAATTGACACTGGATATAATCATGCTTTTTAATAATAATAACTATAGCCAGGCTGGAGAGATGGCTCCGTGGGTAAAGTGCTTGCCAAGGACCCGTGTTTGAATCACTAACATCAATTAAAAATCCAGGGGTAGCAGTAGGTACCTGAAAGCCTAGCCCTGGGGAGGTGGGGCCAGGAGGCTCCCTGGAGCTTGCTGGCCAGCCAGTGCATCCAACTAATTGGCAAGCCCCAGGTTCAGGGATAAACTGTCTCAAAAGAAATAAAAAATAAAATGGTAGAAAGAGATTGGAGAAGACACCTGGCATCGACCTCTGATCTCCATAAACACATACACACATATATACACATATGCACACACTGCACACACACACTTTTAAAAATAGTTCTTTTTTTTTTTTTTGGTTTTTCGAGACAGGGTATCTCTGTGTAGCTTTGGTGCCTATCCTGGCACTCACTCTGGAGACCAGGCTGGCCTCGAACTCACAGAGATCAAAT